>NC_064274.1:32119000-32732000 GCF_003254725.2 Canis lupus dingo
ACTTTGTCTTTCGAGTCAAATCTCCCCTTCTTCTCGACTGTGCTTCCCTCTTGTATCTCTCATACTTCAGTCCCATCTTCCCTTTCTGTTATTGAAGCTAGGCTTTCTAAAACCCATACTAGATCATACCATGCCCTTGCTTAACCACATTCTCTGTGTCCTATTTCCTACAGCTAACTTGCTCAGGCTTTTTCCCTTCTATGACAGATGATGAGTTGCATGGCATTCAGATGTGTGACATAATATCCATTTGTATGCTCAGGATTTTATGCAGTTTCCTTGTTTGGGGATAATTCTTTGTTCTCCAATTCAGAAAATAATGTCAGAATACAAATCAGTGAGAATAACATTAAAAGGAAAACAATTACTCTATTCTAATTTTAAAAAACTTAAACTCATTCATAAACCTTCATATCTTAACTTTTTTGATAAATGATAACCTTCCATTCATTGAGAGTAATATCAAATTTAAACTCCTGACAAGGGTGCGTGTGTTGCTCAGTCCATATGTGTTTGAGACTTGATTTTGGCTCAGGTCATGTTCTCAGGGTTGTGGGATCAAGCCCCATCAGATTATCTCTCCCTCTCAATTTATCCCTCCTATCCGCAGCATGTGTGCTCTCTCACTCAATAAATAAACAAACCAACTCCCAACGAGATAACCTAATCTTAGTCTATTATACCAGCCTAATTGTGTTTTCTAATGATATTTTTCCTAGAATATACCGTTAAAATTGTAGATTTTACTTCTACTCACATGAGCTTGGCAGCATAGGCAGGGAAAATCAGTGAAAGTATTCTCTGCCATTCTTTCACTTGCCACATCCCCAGTATACTATATACTAGGTAGACCATATGCATTCTTGTTTTCCTGAAATACAGTGTTTTCTCATCCTTGCCTTTGTGTGGAATATTTCTTCCTTTCCTGTTGTTGGTGAGCTTTTACTTATCCTTAAGTATTGCTTTTTCTTTGAAACCTGCTCCAGCCCCCTGAGACAATATAATCTCCCTGAGGAAATAGTATTTTCTATGGGCTTAAATCTGCTTTATGACAGGGATTGGCAAGCTTTTCCTGTAAAGGGACAGATAATATGTATTTTAGGCTTTGCAGTCTTTCTTGAAACTACTCAACTTTGCTGTATTAGCACAGAAACACAGACAATATGTAAACAAGTATATGTGACTGTGTTACAATAAAACTTCACCTTTCAGAAACAGGCATTGGACCAGATTTGGCCCAATGGACCACAGTTTGCTGATTTTTAGCATCTTCCATGGTATGGGTTGAGAGCTCCTCAAGGTCAGGGACTCTGCTTTATCTTTATCTCTCTCTATTCTCAGTGTCTTGTGTTTGTTGAATGAATAGCCAGAGTATTATTTTTGAACTTTTGAGATAGAAAACAGTATTCTCTTATCCTTCTTTTTCTTTTAGGCAATTGACTTTGGCAACAACATCATTCATTCACAGAGTTAAAAATATATCCTACCAGTTTTATGTTGATTTAGTTAAAAAAAAAAAAATGACCGTATAGAGTACCAATGAGAATTTAATATTTTATCATTATATGTGTTGCTAAAATGATAATCAATAGTGTCATTATTGAGAGATTTAGTTTGGTTTTCTGCGTGTTTGCCAGCTTTGAAAATACATATGAGATATTTCTCTTGAAATTTCAGAAATTAGGAAGGAAAACAGTAGATTTAAATGGATATGAATCTCTGAATATTCTGTATTTTATCTTAAAGACTCCCCCAGAGCTCTGTTCTGAGCCTCACTCTGTTCTTCCTTAATGTATTTTTTCTTCTTTAATGTACTTTTTCTGGGTAATGGCATGAAAACACATGGCTTTACCTATTATGTGCATACTAATGAGCCTGGTCAACTCAGTGTTAGCTCTGAAATACCAGATTGCCCACTCAGTATTTCCATTTGGTTTATCAAACATAACTTCAAATTCAGTTCGTAAAGCTGAGCTCATCTTTCTTTCCTTCCTAGCCGTTTCCTCATTTTTTTCTTTTTTAAAGCCCCAACCATTTCTGCTACTTTGTGTGCTACCTTGTGAGTGGCAAAAAATGTATAGTCACCTAAGCCATGAGAATCATGTTAAACTCCTCCCTTTCATTTTGCTACAAATCCAGGTTGCCAAATCCTGTAGATTATACCTTCTGAATGCCCCTACCTACATCTTTCCAACTTCTACATCATCGTTGCCTTTGTACAGATGCTTCCGTCTTCTAAATTTGTAGCTCTTTCTGTGGCTGATACCTTTTTGAGTTTATGTCTCTCTAATTTGAAAACCTAAAAGAAAGAAACATAAACTTACTTAGACTCCTGCATCTTCTGTAGCTACTACCCCATTTCCTGTCCTTTCCCTTTAACAACCTAAAAAATTCTTGATATCTCCATTTCCTCACTTCTCACTCAGTTTGCGAGACAGCTAAAATTCATTCTCCCAGCCACTGCTGCCTTTGTTGCGCTCCACCTGCATAACATCAAAACAGCCATCACAATCCAGTAGGTATTAGTAATCCTTACTGTACTTGATCTTTTAGCTGCATTTGATGTTGTTGGCTCATCCCTTAGCTCCTGTAATTTCCCACTCACCATATTTTATATCTGCCTCCCTGGGTAGTGCAATTTAAATTGATCTATCTTCCCTATCTCGTATGAATGTCCATTTTCCTCGCTTCAGTCATTAAATGTTGGAGTCCTTCAGAACTGAACTAGAAACAAAACAAAACAAAACTGAACTAGATTCTTCTCCTACTCTACTTTTCTTAAAGCATTGGATGCATGTAGTCACTAATCTAGGAGCATCTTTGTGTTCTCCATCATCCCACATTTCTTAGTCAATCCTCATAACCAGATTTTTTTTTGGTACCTCATAGTTTTTCAGCCTACCCATTTCTCTCACTACTGCCCCCTTGTCCCAAACTGTCCTCATCTCTTGCCTAGATTTCCAATACTCTGTGTTAAAGTAATACTATTCCTCATTCACCAATTTCTGACACTGCTTTAAGCTCTCATAGCACTTACCACTCCATGAGTTTGTAAAATCTGAATATTTGTTTGTTTGTTGTCTGTTCCCCTTTAATGAAGTATAAATTTTATGAGGTCGGAGACTTATATTTATTTATTTCTATATATCCAGTATAGCAACAGTGGTTGCCTCATATTAGGCACTCAATAAATATTTCTTGACTGAGTGGGTAGATTACCTTTGGATCCATCCACCCACATCTATTTCTGACCTTTATCAGTTGATCATATATTTTGGAGTCAGAGTAATCATAAGTGCAAATCTGTAATACAAACACAGTTTAAAATTCTTCAGTGGCGTCTTGTAGGTTTCAAGGCTTTACATTATCTATTCTTTGCCTTCCTTTTTGGGGGGTGGGGGGACCTCACCTGTGTTATACTCTACCTTGAATCCATTTCTTTTTACTTAGGTAACTCCTGCTCATCTTATAGATGCCAGGTGAAGGATTATTTCCCACAGAAGGCTTCCTAAACCACCTTCTACTCTCAGGGGATAAGTCATCATACCATCATTGAATCATCTTCCTTTTCTTCTGAGCACTTCTTCAGGTTTTTATTATACCTGACATAGTGTAATTATTTGGTTAATATCTGTTTTCTGCTTTCAACGTAAAGGAAGAAGTCCATGACTTTTTTTTTTTTTTTTTTTTTTTTGCCGACCATTGAATACTCAGCTCCAAGTTATATGCATAGTATGTCCTATGTAGGCAATAAATACTTGATCACAGAATGAGTATGCTTCTTAAATGTATCTTACTCTTTTCATTCCCCCTTGCCTTTGGTACCTGCTACGCCCTGAAGCATTCTTTTTTTACTACTTGGCCTGGCTAATTCCCCTTCCAGCTGATTTTTGATGCCCTTCATCTGAACATGTGCCATTCAAAGCACAGTGGTTGTTAATTTACCTCTGCATCCATCCCATTAGATCCTAAGCCTCTTGGATACATGGCTCTATTTTTATTCAGTTTTGTACTTTAACAAAAAGCTATGCCTGTCATTCAGTAATCCAGGGAACTTCAGTTAGAATTAGAAAGTTCAATATCATAGATATATAAGTAGCAACAATTTCTAAAAGAAGGTAGTCAACAATTTCAGATGCTACACACAGATTACAAAGGATGAATGAGAAAGAACCAAAAGACCTCTAAAGTCCTTTCTAGTTACTAGTTTCCTCTAAATCAAGCCCCTAATAAACAGCAGTGACCTTCATACCATGCATCCTTTTTGACCATAATACTATGAACCTAGAACTCAACCACAAGGAAAAGTTTGGAAAGACCACAAATACATGAAGGTTAAATAACATGCTACTACACAATGAATGAGTGAAGCAAACAATCAAAGAAGAAATAAAAAAATTCATGGAAACAAATGAAAACGAAAAGATGATAGTTCAAAACCTCTGAGATGGAGCAAAAGCAGTTCTAGAAGAAGTTTATAGCAATTCAGGCCTACCTCAAGAAGCAAGAAAAATCTCAAACAACGTAACCTTGCATCTAAAGGAGCTAGCAAAAGAACAACAAACAAAACCCAAAACCAGCACAGGGAAGGATTTACAAAGATTAAAGCAGAAATAAATGATATGTAAACTTCCAACAACAACAATAGAACAGATTACTGAAACCAGGAGGTGGTTCTTTGAAAAAAAATCAACAAAATCGATAAGCCTTTAGCTAGACTTATCAAGAAAAAACAGGATTCAAGCAAAATTGCAAATGAGAGAGGAGAATTAATAGAAATACAACTGTAAGAGAATATTATGAAAAATTATATGCCAACAAATTGGACAACCCAGAAGAAATGGATAAATTTCCAGAAACATATAACCTACCAAAGCTGAAGCAGGAAGAAATAGAGAATTTAAATGGACTGATTATCAGCAAAGAAATCACTCTGTAATAAAACTCTAAACAAACAAAAGTCCAGGACCAGATGGTTTCACAGGGGAATTCTACCAAACATTTAAAGAAGAGGTAATACCTCTTCTCAAACTCATCCAAAAAAATAGGAAGGAAAACTTCCAAATTTATTCTGAGGCCAGCATTAACCTGATAGCAAAACCAGATAAAGACATGACCAAAGGGGCACCTGGGTGACTCTGTGATTGAGCATCTGCCTTTGGCTAAGGTTATGATTCCCAGGTCCTAGGAGCCTGCTTCTCCCTCTGCCTATGTCTCTGCCTCTCTCTCTCTCTCTCTCTCTCTCTCCCTCTCCCTCTCCCTCCCTCCCCCCCCCCCCCCCCCCCCCCCCCCCGTCTCTCATGAATAAATAAAATCTTAAAAAAAAGAGAGAGAGAGAGAGAGAGAGAACTACAGGCCAGTATCTCTGATGAACACAGCTGCAAAAACCCTCAACAAAATATTAGCAAACCAAATTCAACAATTCATTAAAAAAATCATTCACCACAATCAAGTGGCATTTATACGTGCATTGCAAGAGTGGTTCAGTATTCACAAGTCAATCAGTGTGATACATCACCTCAAGAAAAGAAAGTATAAAAACAATATGGTAATTTCAATAGATGCAGAAAAGGCATTTCACAAAGTACAACATCCATTCATGATTTAAAAAAAAAAAAACTTTAACAAAGTAGATTTAGAAGAAACCTACCTCAACATAGTAAAGATCATATATGAAAAACCCACACCAAACGACATACCTGTTGGGGGGAGACTGACTTTTCCCCTAAGGTCAGGAAGAAGCTAAGGATATCCACTCTCACCACTTTTATTCAGCATAGTCCTGGAAGTCATAGCCACAGAAATCAGACAACAAAAAGAAATAAAAAGACTTCAGATCAGTAAAGAAGTAAAACTTTCACTATTTGCAGATGGCATGATACTATATATAGACTCTATCAAAAAACTGCTAGAACTAAAAATTGAATCCAATAGAAAGTCTTAGGATACAAAATCAATGTACAGAAATCTGTTGCATTTCTTTTTTTTAAAAGATTGATTTATTTATTCATGAGAGACAGAGAGAAAGAGGCAGAGACACAGGCAGAGGGAGAAGCAGGCTCTTTGCAGGAGCCCAATGCAGGACTCAATCCCGGGTCCCGGGATCACGACCTGAGCCGAAGGCAGCCGCCCAACCGCTGAGCCACCCAGGCGTCCCTGTTACATTTCTATATACTAGTAATGAAGCAGCAGAAAGAGAAATTAAGAAAACAATCCCATTAGCAGTTACACCAAAAAGAATAAGATAATCTAGGAATAAACCTAATCAAAGAGATGAAAGACCTGTACTCTGAAAACTATAAAACATTGATCAAAAGAAATTCACGAAAATCCAAGAAAGTGGAAAGACATTCTATGCTCATGGATTGGAAAAATATTGTTAAAATGTCTATACTACCCAAAGCAATGTACACATCTGATGCAATTGCTATCAAAATACCAACAGCATGTTTCACAGAACTGGAGCAAATAATTCTAAAATTTGTATGGAACCACAAAAGACCCAAATAGCCAAAGCAACCTGGAAAAAGAAAAGCAAAGCTGGAGGCATCATAATTCCAGACCTCATGTTATATTACAAAGCTGTAGTGATCAAAACAGCATGGTACTGGCCCAAAAATAGACACATAGATCAATGAAACAGAATAGAAAATCTAGAAATAAACCCATAACTCTATGGTCAATTAATCTTCAACAAAACAGGAAAGAATATCCAATGGTAAAAAAGACAATGTCATCAACAAATAGCATTGGGAAAACTGGACAGCAACATGCAAAAGAATGAAACTGGACCACTTTCTTACACCATACACAAAAGTAAATTCCAAATGGATGGAAGACCTAAATGTGAGACCTGAAACCATAAAAATGGTAGGAGAAAGCACAGTAACTTCTCTGACATCAGCCATAGCAACTTCTTTCTAGATATGTCTTCTGAGGCAGGGGAAACAAAAGCAAAAGTAAAACACTGGGACTACATCCAAATAAAAAGCTTGTGCACAGGGACGCCTGGGTGATTCTGTGGTTGAGCATCCGCCTTTGGCTCAGGTCATGATCCCGGAGTGCCAGGATCAAGTCCTTCATTGGGCTTCCGGCATGGAGCCTGCTTCTCTCTCTGCCTGTGTGTGTGTGTGTCTCTCCCTGCGTGGAGCCTGCTTCTCTCTCTGCCTATGTCTGTCTGTCTGTCTCTCTCTCTCTGTCTCTCATGAATAAATAAATTTAAAAAAAAAAAAAAAAGCTTGTGCACAGCAAAGGGAATAATCAACAGCTTCTAAAAGGCAACCTACAGAATGGGAGAAGATATTTGCAAATGACATATCTGATATTGGGTGGTATTCAAAATATTAAAGAACTTCTAAAACTCAAGAACTCTAAAACATTCCAATTTCAACATGGTCAGAATATATGGACATTTCTCCAAAGAAGACATACATATGGCCAAAAGACATATGAAAATATGCTCATCATTACTCATCATCAGGGAAATGCAAATCAAAGCTACAATGAGATACCACCTCACAGCTGTCAGAGTAGCTAAAATCAACAACACAAGAAACAACATGTGTTGGTGGGGATGTAGAGAAAAAGGAATGCTCATGCACTTTTGGTGGGAATGCAAACTGTTGCAGCCACGGAGGAAAATAGTATGGAAGTTTCTCAAAAGTTAAAAATAGAACTACCCTAAAATCCAGCACTACTAGGTCTACCCAAAAAATACAAGAACACTAATTCAAAGGGATACGTGCACCCCTGTGTTTACAGCAGCATTATTTTACAGTAGCCAAGATATGGAAGCAGCCTAAATGCCCATCTGTAGTTGAATGGATAAAGAAGATGTGGGGTATACAATAGAATATCATTCAGCTGTATTAAAGAATGAGATTTCTCTGGGCAGCCCCAGTGGCCCAGCAGTTTAACACCACCTTCAGCCCAGGGTGTGATCCTGGAGACCCGGGATCAAGTCCCACATCAGGCTTCCTGCATGGAGCCTGCTTCTTCCTCTGCCTGTGTCTCTGCCTCTTTCTCTCTGTGTGTCACTCATGAATAAATAAATAAAATCTTTTTAAAAATGAGATTTTTCTATTTGCAATATATATGGGGTTAGAGAGTATAATGCTAAGTGAAATAGAGCAGTCAGAGAAAGACAAATACCATAACATTTCAGTCACATGTGGAATTTAAGAAACAAAACAAGCAAAGGGAAAAAAAGACAAAGCAAGAAACAGACTTTTTTTTTTTTTTTTTTTTTTTAAAGATTTTAAGTCCCCGACGTGGGACTCAATCCTGGGTCTCCAGGATCACACCCTGAGCCAAAGGCAGACAACCCCTGAGCCACCGAGGTGTCCCAAGAAACAGACTTTTAAAGAGAACAAACTGATGGTTACCAGAGTAGAGGTGGGTGGGAGGATGGATGACATAGGTGATGGGAATTAATAAGGGCGCTTGTCCTGATGAGCACTGGGCAATGTATGGAATTGTTGAATTACTATATTGTACATCTGAAACTACTATAACACTGTATGTTAACTATACTGGAATTAAACATTTATTTAAAAGAGCAATGACCTTTTTTTAACCCATGTTTTCTGTCTTAAACATACTTAGCAGAAAGAGTTGTCTTTCTCTTCCAAGACATAAAATAAATTTTCTGAACATCTATTCTTCCTAAATTTATCTTAATTAATGAGGGACTTAATAAACAGTAAATATTATTACTTTATTAAAATTACCTATTTTGATACTATCCTTACTTGGAAAATCTATTGATGGATTATCCCTTGGGATTTGAATTTTTTTAAAAAAACCCCATTGAAGGATTTGATAATAATTGAAAAATGATGTGTCTGTCACCTTTATTGCAACAGTTTTTGTAGGGCATCTGATTTGTAACCTTTCCAATCTTGTTGAGAAAAAAAAAGTCTTGAGAAGCTTTTAATTTTTAATATGCTTTGGAACAATTTACCATGGTTCTTCATTATTTATTTATGATATCAAACAGAAGATGTAAGGAAAGACTTTTCTTATTTATTTTAACATATATAGGACAGTATGAAAAAAGGAGCAATATCAATGTAGGATTTCTGAAAATTTTTCAGTTATCTTTTACTTAAGTCACTTTGGTGTAAAAGAGTACCTGCTATGCAAAATAACATGTAGAAGCATAAAAACCTGCATTTTCAGTCTATTCTTTGAGACTGATTTTATTCTTTTTGAACAGTCATCTTGATATCTGCCTTGATAACAGTGATATGCAAGAATCTTCAACGTAACACATTTACTTTTAAACTCTTCCAAATTTTTTAAAAAGATTTATTTATTTTAGAGAGACAACGTGCAGTGGGGAGGGGAGAGGGACATGGAGAGAATCTCAAGCAGACTCCCTGCTGAGTGTGGAGCCTGTCACAGAACTTGATCCTACAATCCTGAGATGATGACCTGAGCCAAATCAAGAGTCAGAAGCTTAGCCGACTGAGCCACCCAGGTGCCCCACCCTTCCAATTTTTTTTTATGTGCCACCACCATTCAGAACATGATAACCTGTCTTTTCTACCTCTTTAATACCCTTTACATGTTTTGAGTTCACTCTCACATTTTCAGCAGTAATAGAATGAATAAACAGAAACTTTATTTTGTTTAGAGACATAAGGGATATAAGGATTATGTATTAAATGAATGTCCATAGATGCCTTTAGGAAGGTCTAGACTGTTATGGAAGAGGAAAAATAACCTACTACTTTCTCTAAATCATTGTTTTTGGAGACACTTTATTTCAGCAGCTCAGCTTTCACAATTAATATGCCTGAATATATATGCTCTTAAATAGAATAGTGGATTGTTGTCCATATTCTTTCTAACCTCCCCTTTCCCTCCAGGGCATATGGCTGAATTCATGAAAGTTAAATGCACACATGATGTGACTTGAACCATTTTCTTTATAGCTTAGCTTTATTTTTTGTGATACTGGATTCCTAAGGATTCTTCCAGCTTCTCATACCACTTTATTTGTTTATCACTTTATCACATCATTTATTTATCACTTTATCATATCATATTTATTTTTTTCACCTCTAGCATTTAAGTCTTATGCCTTGGATTTGCCACATTTATTTTTTCTCTTGTACCTCCATTCTTGGCTCCTGCTTCTTTCATATTATATCCCCATTAGGATTCTGACTTTCCCCATCATGTCATTTTCCAGTCCATCCTCCACCCAGATGATTTTTATTTTGTAAATGTTTCTTTCATCTATCCATTTCTCTCACTGACTCCACTATAGTACATCCTATCATCATTTGTAAACATTATTTATGCATTCACTTTTTATGCATTTATCTCTCCTTATTTGTCTAGGAGTTACATGGTTCCTGGCACTTGGAGGAACAAATTTTATGTGGGCCTAAATTTTCTCCTAATTTGAAAGGAAGAGTGGTATTTTTATTCCCCTATAGTCTGAATACAGTAAACATTGATTAATTCTTTGAGGATATTGATTCTTTCTTGGAGTATTTAGAATTTCCACTTTCATGCATGCAGTTCTGGTTCATTCATTCATTTATGCTCCTGTTTCGTGTGTCATTATATAAATAGGCTATAATTAATTTATCCATTCTCTTATTGATGAGCATTTAGATTATTTTGAGGTTTTCTTGCTATTGCCAACTACTTCAGTTCATATTCTTATAAATGACTCTTTGTAGGGACTCCTGGGTGGCTCAGTGGTTGAACATCTGCCTTTGGCTCAAGGCGTGACCTGGGGTCCTGGATGAAGTCCCACATCAGGCTCTCTGCAGGAGAGCCTGCTTCTCCCTCTGCCTATGTCTCTGCCTCTTTGTATCTCTCATGAATAAATAAATAAAATCTTTTTTAAAAGTTTTTTTAAAAATATCCCTTTGTATATGTATATAAGAGATATTTTAGATACCTGTATACATAGGAATGAAATTGCATAGCTGGCATGCATCTTCAAATTTATTAGGAAATTTCAGACTTTTCAAAGTAATGTTACCAGTTTATACTTTTACCAGCAGTGGGTTTTCATTGTTCCAGTTCCTAACACTTGGTATTGTCAAATATTTTTCCCTATCAATGAGAAATCCTATCTAAAATTATACTAAAACTTTATTCCTGTATTCCAGCAACAAACAGATAGTTTATATTTTAAAAATCATTTTCCATGCTAGCAATGAAAACCATAAGAAACAAGGAATATATCAATGTTGGACATGTAAGACCAAAATATTTAAAAACAAAAACCTGAAATAAATGGAGGATAGTGCCATGTTTATGGATGGAAAGATAAGAATTGAGTGCAGTTCCAACAGTTGCACTGAACATCACAGGCTGATTCCAATGAATTTTATGAAAACAAGAAACCAAAGATAGTCTCTAAATTTTGAGGAAGGCAACTTGTCTTATCAGATAGGTTCTAATAATCAAAACCCTGTTATATTGGCATAAGGCTAGATGAATAGATAAGTAGAACAGGATATACTCCCCAGACTTTGGATATCAACCTGAGAGGGAGCTCAGTAATCTTCATTAAAAAAATAAAAATAAAAAAAGGGATCCCTGGGTGGCGCAGCGGTTTGGCGCCTGCCTTTGGCCCAGGGTGCGATCCTGGAGACCCAGAATCGAATCCCACATCGGGCTCCCGGTGCATGGAGCCTGCTTCTCCCTCTGCCTGTGCCTCTGCCTCTCTCTCTCTCTGTGTGACTATCATAAATAAATAAATAAAATTTTTTAAAAAATTATTTATTTATTTGAGAAGGGGGGGGCATTAGCAGGGGGCGGGGCAGAGGGAGAGGGCAAAAGCAGCAGACTCCCCACTGAAAAGGGAGCCCTGGAACATGACCTGAGCCAAAGACAGATGCTTAACCAACTGAGCCACCCAGGCTTCCGCAGTAATAATTTTTTAACAAAGTGATTGTTACATGCCAAAGTATAAGAATGGCTGATTTACTAAAACAGCGATTAGAACTAAGTGTATATTATTGGAGGTATTTTTACGTATTGTGTCCAGTTCAGGGACTCACTTTTTTTCTTCCTTATCTCAACTATCAGAGGTGTACAACAGTCTCCTGTCAGTAATAATAACTTATTAATTGATTTTTGCCCCCAGGATGGGGAATGGATGCCTTCCTAGATTTACTGTTGCTATTTTCTCATGTTTTCTCTCATACTTAATAATATTCACTCCTCCAAAAATCTCTGGTCTGTACAAGCTTGAGAATTTTTTCTTGGAGTTTTGTTATTATAAATTAAGTGCATTTGAGATTCAATAGTGTTACTCAAGAGTAACAAATACTAAAGGAGAGAGTATGGTTTTTAGCTGCCTATTTTTATTTTTAAGCAGTTATGTTTGCTTAATGAAAAATCTTAAATTGTTCTGTACTGATATACTTCAAAAATTTTTTTAGTGAAATTTAGGGAGCTTTGTACAACATGACCCACTTATATGCTAACAATAGGTCTACAAAAGTAGGATGGCTATTCTTTATTTTTAGATTCTTAAGGAGTTAATGAAAGTATTAGACCAAATTTTCTTATAATTTTAAATGTCATCAGATTTATTTACCCCTAATATTTAGTGAAGAACTTTATTAATAATAAAACAAATACTCTATGGATAATAGTAAAAGCATATATTGTAAGCAAAGTTACATATAAAATTAGCATACTTTTATTTTTTTTTTAATTTTTATTTATTTATGATAGTCACACACAGAGAGAGAGAGAGAGAGAGAGAGAGGCAGAGATGCAGGCAGAGGGAGAAGCATGCTCCATGCACCGGGAACCTGACATGGGATTCAATCCCGGGTCTCCAGGATCGCGCCCTGGGCCAAAGGCAGGCGCCAAACCGCTGCGCCACCCAGGGATCCCAAAATTAGCATACTTTTAGATTCTAAGCTACACACATTGGAACATGCACATCAGTGTTTTCAACTGAAGAACTATGACCAACTGAACTTAGAGGAAGGAGGAATTAAGGAAGATCTAAAAGATATTTATCTATGTTTGATCATGGATATTTGTTGAAAAGAGCTCAGTTATTGGAGTTAGATCATTTTACTTTTTTTTTCCAGTTTGTACGAAGTCTTCAAATCCAGTGTCTATTTGAAATATTCAGACTGAATTCTTTATTCAGACTAGCCACATTTCAAGTGCTCAATAGCCACACATGGTTAGTGGCTATCATATTGAACAGTGCAGATCAAGAAGATTACAGTACCTCATAGGATTACTGTGGAAAGGCAAGTATATAAATATACATATAAAAACTCAAGTTCATTAAAAAAACTCTGTTCATACGTATATAATAATACCTGGCCTATTGTAGGTACTCAGTAAATGTAAATCTCTTTGCCTACCATTACAGTAATAAGGTTGTTATATACTTTGGTTTTGTAACATTATATATACTAGGAAGCTTCAAGTCAATAAAACATTTTTTTCAAATTGAAGAAAGCAAGATGTTATTTCTCTAAGCCAAGTAATAGTAATCCAGAGGTAGGCCTTTGCAGTAGACATTGCTGATTATAATCATTTTGTTTTTTATCTTTCCTTCTAAGATTTAATTTTGATCAAAAGTTGTTGGAAATGTAGTTTAGTTGTTATTGAATTTCTTTTAGACTGATCCAGTTTCTTTTTATCTCATTTTCCTCTTCTTTTTTAATGGTGACACTTATATACAACTAAAACTTCATTCTTGAAGAAAATATTCTCAACTAGGACCTATGTACTCTAATGAAATATTACTGCATAGGACTTGGGAGACCTGAATAAGACAAGTTCTAGGATTTTTCCTATGGCTAGTTTTGTTGTTTCATTAACACATAGTAATTTTGTCTCAACAATCACATTAGTGATTTTCCCTTGCCCCAGGCTCTTACTCGCAGCTTCACTGGGTCAAGCAGAGAAAACTAGAAAACATATTTGGTAATTAAAAATGTGAAATATAACTGTCCAGGAACTGCATAGTACTTGTATCTTCAGTTAAGGACATTCTTTCACTATGAGTAAAGAATAATGGGATGGAAGTTCTTAGTGACTATAGATTCAGAAAAAGTTAGGCAATTCAAATAACCCATCACCTTGGAGCACTGTCAGTATACCACTAGGGCCAGACAGCTCAGTTCCTTGAACCAGGGACTCTTCTACAGATAGGTTTTGGATTAACCCTCCTAACATTTGCTTTTCTGTTTTCTGTCTTCCATTTCCTCCACTTTAACATATTTTTCTTTTAGATATTAACTATTTCTCTGTACTTTAAGTCTCAAAATCCAGGAGCCATTCTGTTTCTTTAAGGTAATTTAGCTTGTAAAGATAACAGGTACATTAATGGGATATTGCTTTTATCATTTTAATTTTTGTTTCTTATATTTCCATCTTCTTGGGAAATAACTCATTCTTCCTCTCTTTCCCAAGAATAAGCTATATTTCTATTTCTCCATAGCAGTTAGAACTAAAATCCTTAAAAAAACAATAGGCACGTATATATATTTGTGATAACATGAAGCAGACGTATGGGAGAAAAAAAATTGCTGGCATTGCATCTTTGTTAATAGGAAATCTTCCTTTAGACAGGAGAAGAAAAAAAGATAAATTTCCTGGGTTTGAAACCAAAAAGAAAAGAATGGTGTTCCTACGGATCTGGAATTGAGAAGTAGCCCCAGGGTTAATTATAGACAGTATAAGAGGTTTATGGACTGGTTTTTATCTTAATGTGCTGGACTTAGAATTTGAATAGAGGACTCTCATCCAGACTCTTAACTCTGTGTGTATGTCAAGCTTAAGGCATCTAAAAATACCAGTCCACTTCTTTCCTAGCCTTTTTCCTCTCAGTAAATAGCAATTTCTCATTCTTCTAGTTGTTTGGGATAAAAACTTAGGAGACATCCTTGATTCTTCCTTTTTATATACGCTCCTAGGACTAATTCATTAGCAAATTCTGTCAGTCTTTTCTTCAGAACTGCTTCTTAGAACTTCAACTTGATGATCCAAGCTACCATCATTTCTGTGCTGTACTATTGTAAAAGATTTCTAATGGGCCTCTTAAAACTTAGATCTATTCAGGATCTTCCAATGAAGTTCTTATACAGCTAATAAATTCTTAAGGAATGATAGAATTAGAAAATCATAATTTTGTACTCATGAAATAATGGAGCTAAGCAGTGATTAGCAGTGGATGCTGAAATCATTTGATAAAAGGTTGATGGGAAGCTTTATAATGGATAAATTAGGCTGATAATAGCTGAAGCTACAGATCATTCTTAGAATCAGTAAAAGTAAGGCAGACAAAAATAAAATTCCTTATAATTTGGTTCAGTAGCAAATACCACATATGAAGTGTTCTTGCCTTAAAAAACTGCACTCGGGGGCAGCCACGGTGGTGCAGCGGTTTAGCGCCGCCTGCGGCCGGGGGTGTGATCCTGGAGACCCGGGATAGAGTCCCATGTCAGGCTCCCTTCATGGAGCCTGCTTCTCCCTCTGCCTGTGACTCTTCCTCTCTCTTTCTCTCTATGAATAAATAAATAAAATCTAAAAAAAAAAAAAAAAACTGCACTCAGGGATGCCTGGGTGGCTCAGCAGTTAAGCGTTTGCCTTCGGCTCAAGGTGTGGTCCTGGAGCCCCAGCATCGGATGCCGCATCCGGCTCGCTGCATGGAACCTGCTTCTCCCTCTGCCTATGTCTCTGCCCCTCTCTCTCTCTCACTGTGTGTCTCTAATGAATAAATGAATAAAATCTTTAAAAAAACAAACTGCACTCAATTTAAATCAAATTATTAGTACATAGGAAACAGAATAGAGGAAGCAAACAATACCAAGAGGAAAAAAGTCGGTCAAATCTAGGAAGTGAGAAATTCTCCAGGACAAATGACACAATTTCTCCAACAAATCAGTGGCATGAGAAAAGGTAATGGTGTAGCAAGGAGGGCTGTTATAGACTAAAAGAGGCCTAAGGGGCCTAACAAGCAAATGCAGTGTGTAGACCTTGTTGGAAATCTGATTTGACCAAATCATGTATAAAAAGATAGGGAGATTAAAATATAGACTGGCTGTTAGAGTTAGAGAAAGAAATGATTTTTAATTTTGTTAGGTGATTATGTGGTTAGTTGTTTTTTTGTTTGTTTGTTTGTTTGTTTGTTTAAAGGTTCTTAACCAATAGAGATGTTAACTGAGGTAAGGATGAAATAACATGTCTAGGATTTGCTTTAAGATACTCTACCAAAACACAAAGAGAGTTGTAGGAATAAGATTGGGAAAAAGGTAACTCTATAAGTAAGATGATGGGTATAAGATGCTTCCTATCTCTACTTTGGTGTATATTTGAAAATTCTCATAATAAAAACTAAAAACAAAAAATGATAAATGCCAAAGACTGAAATATCTTTTGTGAATTCTCAGCTATTAAGAATAAACTCCAGAACCCTTTCCTGGCCTACAAAGGCCCAAGGACCCTGGGTGTTTCTCAGACCTTACTTCTTTCTCCTGAACTCCAGACATTCAGGTCCCCCATTTACTTAGAATATACCAGGCACAATTTTGCCTTAGAGCTTTTTGTGTTTGTCTTTCTTCTGCTTAGAATTCTTTTCCTCCAGTTGTCTCACTGGTTGGCCTTATCATAGACTTGGAACAAAATTGTTCCAATTTTGCTTTAGCAGAAAGACCCTGACCACCCTATATAAAATAACCTCCCTCTTCTAGCTACTATCTTTGCTTACTCTGAGGTATTTATTTTTTCATAGCATTTCCCATCACCTGATCATTTATGTACTTGCTTATTGTCATTCATTCCCAGGAATGTTAGCTGCAAGGCGACAGATTCTTTATCTGTTTACTGACAGTTGTATTGTCAGCACTTTAGAGCTGTGCCAGGCAGTTAGGTACTCAATAAATATTTATGAAATAAAAATATAAACATTTGAGGCCACATTTGATAAATAAGTACTTTTTTCCCTCTTCTCCTCTGTTCTACTTAAACCTTTCACTTGTATTCTCATCTATATCTAGAAATGAGTAGTAAAGGATTGCCAAAGAGCCTCACTCCTTATTGTAGAACAAAACTGTGAGGTAGAAAATACAAAACATCAGGTCAGTTAATTACAGGAAACACTAAAAATGTTATATTCCAAATGTGTTAGCAGCCAATAATATGGAAAGCAGCCAATAATATGGAAAGATTTTAGTTTTCATTTCTTTCATTTACTGATTAAGTAGTGGAGAGTTCTCTGAAATCTGAAATGCTCTTTCAAACAGTTGCCTTTCTAATTACGTTGAAAATGTAGATCACATTTCTTGACTTTTCAGAAAAATCCCAAGATAACGCTATTCTAATAAAAAAATTTGCCCCTGAGTTTGCCAAGTTGAGTAGTTGCCTTAATCTATTAATGTAATCTTGGCATTTATGATAGTAGGAGATAATATATGCTCTTTGTCAATAATAAAGTCTCAGTTTATCTTAAGGAAAGCAGAAATGTTTTTTCACTTATTTTCCTTTTCTGTTTACCTTCCATTTTAATTGTTTTGGTTTTTTTGTTTGTTTTGTTTTGTTTTGTTTTTCCTATTAATTTGTTCTTTTGCCATTCTATTACATAGACTCATGTTTATTTATTAGGGAGGACTTCCGTTGTGGGGACGGAAATCCAGATCAAACTATCTTAAGCAAAAGGTAGAATTTCTTAAAAGAATACTAGGTTTCTCAACTACTAACCAAACCATGGGCAGAGTAGGAATGTAGCTGGTCCTTAGGGATGACTCAACACTATCAGAACATTCTTTTGATTGATTTCATTCTTCTCTTTACAGATTTTTAGATGCTTAACTCCTAGCACCTCCCTAGAGCTCTCAGGAAGATATTGTCTCTCTGCTTAGTTTCTGTATAACTGAATCAATCAAATGAGGTCTGGGGGTGGGCTATGGTCTAGTTTGGTCAGATAATCAGAGAGTCAGAGTCATGCAAGAGCATGAGTATCCTCACTATAATTAAATGTGGATAAAAGGGACAGAAAACAGACATTTACCACAGCCAACACCTTGGACTTCAACTAAAGTTAGGCATGGATCTGTGTATAATTAGAATAGAGCACAGTGCTGTGCCATCTAATAAGTATAATAGGAAGTATAGTATTACTTCCCTTGGTTTGGACAGTGTACCACCTGGCTTTAGGCTCTGCTTTAGCAATGAAGTCACACTGATGGTTTATTTATTCAGTTACATCACTCAGTAAGTCTGGAAGGAGAAACAGATAAATCAGAGACAGATTCTTCATCCTGGGAAGAGAATGATAGTTACAAGGAGAGAGCATACAGTACTTTAAGCATGAATCATAATGCCAGAACACAGTGCTATTCGAAGGCTTAACTCATTTTTGTTTTTGTCTGAAAAATAGGGAAAATAGAAGAATGGGGACAACTAAATGATTAGAGAATTAAGATTATTTTGTTTGTACTGGATATGTTTCATAAATTAATAGATCTGTGAAATGACAACCCCAGGATTCTTCTCATCTCTTAAAGGGATATTTTCTTTTGGATCCTGTCACATAAGGAAACCTCAGTGTAACTTTTGATCTCTGTGGGGACATGGAAGTCTTCTCTTCCAGTAATTTGAGCAGCTATAGTAGGAACCACATTATAAGTTAAAGTCTTATAATCTCCTGGCACTTCCAGTAGTAAAGGAGTTTGGGTACTTCTGCCCTATAACCAACTTTCATGCTATAATAGAGGACATAGAGTTAATAGAATATGGACAGGTCTTTGGAGCAAATATAACAAAGGAGATTCTTATTTGATTACATGTAAATTTCACTAATAGGCACAGAAGAGAATGATTAAAATTTGTATGGGCATGGAAAGAATAAAAAGCATCTAGCTTTGTATAAACACAAGACTACCATCTGGAGGTAACCCCTCTTAGCATTTTGGCATATATCTTTTCAGATTTTTATTGTTTTGCATATATTTAAGAAAATTGAAGACATACTCTTACGCATTTAACACATCAGTATTTTAACATGATACTTTCCTTGATATAGAAAAAATAATAAGGTAAATTTTTAAAATTGTATTCTGTTCTATGTAGTAAATACAATAAATTAATTTGTTATTACAGGTTTAGTAAATATTAGTATCAGTAGAAAAATACTGGCTGAACACTTTTAAACTTGTAACTTAGTTTGAAACTCTGGAAAATGTTTTTGTGGAAATGTTTTTATTCTATTATATTGGCTTGCTTTTAGTATTAATTGTGATTTTTAAATTTTTTCTGTTTATCTTCCCAGATCCAAGTATTTTAGAACATGCTCAAGAGGGGAGCACTTAACTATAGAGGTGAGTAGAGTCATGAATCTGATTGGATGAAAGTCCCTTCAGGAAGGCAGGAGGCACATTTTTCCTTTTGTTAAATTTAGTGTGGATTTTTCTATTTCAATATTATTGATGCTAGTGAAGAGGGAAAAAATTGAGGTGGTGAGGGGAGCGGTGAACAGGGAGAAGTTTGCAGAAGATTAAGGTCCTGTTCTTCTAATAGAATTGCTATTTCTTCTTAAGAAGTGGTGTTTTTGTTTTTTGTCTTTTTTTCACCGGGAGCGGTGAACAGGGAGAAGTTTGCAGAAGATTAAGGTCCTGTTCTTCTAATAGAATTGCTATTTCTTCTTAAGAAGTGGTGTTTTTGTTTTTTGTCTTTTTTTCACCCCACCTAATTCAGAGAGGGTATACTCTTTTAGCAGTTACAATGGCTCAGTAGGCATTGATTCTAGAGATAGATGTTTGACCTGCCCCAGGAGAGAGGTGTAGCAAGATCAAAGCAGAAGGCTGATTTTAAGCAACTCTACAGTATGAATCACTGAGCTGCTTATTCTTTGTATGTAAAATATAATAGAATCTCCTCAGCCTCTGCTGTGTACCACCTACATCAATATACAGTTTATAAATATCATCACACATAATTTTTAATACAATTGTGTTGAATGGGTGGCAGTAATTCCATTGTATGGATGAGAATCAGAGGCTTGGACAAGTTGAAGAAGTTGGGCTTTATTACACAGCCTGTAAGTGACAAACCTAATTCCAGTCCCAAACTGCCTGGCTTCAGAGCTTGAACACTGTATTTTACTTCCTTCTATATTAAATAAGGAAGCATGTAAACCAGGAAATAGTTTTGTTTTTAAATCACAAAAAAAAGTTCAAGATAACAATTTTAAATAATTTTAAGTCATCTCTATAAATTTTTGTCTTTCTTTTTTTTATATAATAAATTTATTTTTGATTGGTGTTCAATTTGCCAACATACAGAATAACACCCAGTACTCATCCCGTCAAGTGCCCCCCTCAATTCCCGTCACCCATTCACCCCCACACCCTGCCCTCCTCCCCTTCCACCACCCCTAGTTCGTTTCCCAGAGTTAGGAATCTTTATGTTCTGTCTCCCTTTCTGATATTTCCCATACATTTCTTCTCCCTTCCCTTATATTCCCTTTCACTATTATTTATATTCCCCAAATGAATGAGAACATATAATGTTTGTCCTTCTCCGATTGACTTATTTCACTCAGCATAATACCCTCCAGTTCCATCCACGTTGAAGCAAATGGTGGGTATTTGTCATTTCTAATGGCTGAGTAATATTCCACTGTATACATAAACCACATCTTCTTTATCCATTCATCTTTCGATGGACACCGAGGCTCCTTCCACAGTTTGGCTATTGTAATTTTTGTCTTTCTAAACCTTTTGAATTCATTGTTTTCTTGATCTTTAAGTAATAAGACAATGTTAACAATAAAACTTTTTTCCCCAGTATATTTAAAATACAAATATTTTTGTTATACAATTTAGTAGTAATGACTTCATCTGGTCATTTGACATAATAGTGTTATCATATCATCATCAAATTGTTTACATCCCTAAGCTGTAAAAAGTTAAACTGTATTTGGGAGTAGTGACTACCATCTGGCAGATTTTTAATAAATAGTTAAATGAATGAGTAGATGAATAAACATTATAAGATAAATTTTTTAAAGATTTTATTTATTTACTTATGAGACACAGAGAAAGAGGCAGAGACAGGCAGAGGGAGAAGCAGGCTCCCTGTGGGGAGCCTGATGTGGGAGTCAATTCCAGGATTCCAGTATCATGCCCTGAGCCGAAGGCAGATGCTCAGCCACAGAGCCAATCAGGCACCCAGATAAATTCTTATTTGGTTATCTTTGAAGTCCCTGTTTCTTGAGTGAATTCTCCTTCTTATGACATTAAATTTGTTCTGAACTCAAATGGAAAATTCTGGTTGTGGATTTAAAACACCCATATAAAATAATTCGGTAAAAGTTTTAGTTTATAAGTTTTAAAGTTTCTGATTTATGAAAAAATTGCTATAATTCTCCTTTTTGTTTTTCATAAAAATCATAAATAACAGTATATGCTTATCTTGGCTATCTTGTAGGCTTGTTGGATATATCAACTAGTGTATGAAGGGACACATGACTCAAATATCTTAAAAGTATAAAAGTATATTATTTTTTAAGAAAAAAGGGACAATATTTTGTGAGATGTGTACCTTAAACAAATATCCTTTCTAACATTTACTTTCTTGTTCTTTCAGTTTGAGAATCTAGTAGAAAGTGATGAAGTAAGTATTTCCATAGTAATACAAAACCTATATTTATTCTCTTGAGGCATCTCATTAATTCTAGCAATTATTTTTAAAATTTTGATTTTATTGTCTTTTATTTCAGAATTTTTACTTTTTGGTTTTTATTTTTACTCTTTAGTCACTTATTATGTCCTCTTACTAATTTATATTAGCATATAATTCAGAATTTTCTCATATATAACATATATAATAATAGATGTATGGTATACATAGGTTTATTAGTTTATTCCATGTATTATATATAACTATATGTTTATCATATTTTATTTTATTTATTTTTTTGTATATCATATTTTAAAGCATACTATAGAACTCAAGGAACTTTAAAGAGGGATATTTCTAACCTCTTGCCATTAGGCAGGTTAAATTCCTCAACAATCCAGGATAGATCCACTCTTTAACAATAGTTTTCATAGATTTTTCAGGGTAGAAGTTATACATGTCCATTCTACGATCACTTTCTGACTGTGACCATTATCCTTTTAAACAGTTATTCTTTTTATTGATTTTTTTGCATTTCATCTCATCTAAAACTTAAATGTAAGATCACTTCCAAGTACAGATATGTGAAAATTTGAAAAAAAAAGTATGGTTTAGAATTAGTGAAATGTGGTATATATTTCTTATGCACTGATTGTAGTTAGAACTGAATTTTAGTTTGTGAGCTAAGTTTTTTTTTTAATTTAATTTTATTTATTTATTCATGAGAGACACAGAGACAGAGACAGAGACAGAGGCAGAGACAACAGGCAGAGGGAGAAGCAGGCGCCATGCAGGGAGCCCAACGTGGGACTCAATCCCAGGTCCCCAGGATCACACCCTGGGCTGAAGGCGGCGCCAAACCGCTGAGCCACCCGGGCTGCCCGTGAGCTAAGTTTCAACTTCACTAGACTAACTATATGAGTGTAAAAGTTACTTAACCTCCCTTGGGCCTACTTTACACAACCCTAAAATGAGTTCTACTATAAGCTCTGACCTTTTGTCACTTTTTGTTTTCTAAGGAAAGAGGAAAATGTATCAACCTAAATTTAAATTATTATTTAGCCCAACATTTCCCACAGTGTGAACAGAATACTAGTCTCAGAATGAAAAATTAGCACATTAAAGCTTCTAAGAACTATTAAACTGTTGAGAAAATTATTTAAATCTATTCAACTTAGCATTTCTCAAATTAATTGGGTATAAGTCCTTTTTTAAAACGATAATACATGTTTATTATCAAGTAAAATATATTTGAGAAACTAGCTTAGCCTTTTGTGTCCCAGTAAAATTTCTCCCAAATATTTCTTTTTTTTTTTTTTTTTTTAAGATTTTATTTGTTTATTTGTGAGAGAGAGAGAGAGAGAGAGAGAGAGAATGAGCAAGGGAAGAGTGAGAAGCAGGCTCCCTGTTGAACCAGGAGCCTGATGTAGGGCTCATTCCCAGGACCCTGGGATCATGACCTGAGCAGAAGGCAGATGCCCAACTGACTAAGCCACCCATGGCTCGTCTCCTAAATATTTCAATGTAAAGAACCTAATTTCTTTCCCATTTCAAAAGTCACTTTAATTCCATGAATTTTTTAAAATAAGTATAAGCAAATACTTAACATAATATTTTTAAAGTTTCTAAACTTTAAAAGTGCTAAATGTAAGAGTTATTTCAACTTTTATTATGTTTCATCTCAGCATCACACTGCATTTTAAAAGAATGTGGTTTCATGTATTTTCCTTAAGATACTTTTTGTTTGGTTGAATTTTTGTTCGCTTTCATTTTTACTAACCAGTCTTTTCCTCTTTCTTCTCATATTTTGTGTTTGGTTTAGTTGAACATCATCTTGTTTTATAGTGCTATTTCATATCATTTAGAGTTTTATTCCTGCTGTTATTTGACCATGTATTTTAATTACCACATGTGAATAGCTTACATGTATAAGAAAGATATATAAGTCCAAATCAGTCTTGAAAGTAGTTATGGTTTACTTTGGAGGAAAAAAAAAAAAAAAACTGTAGGTAATTTCTTGACCATATGAAAAAAAAAACAATTGATTCTCATTATTTGTGGTAGTTATGTCCTATAAAGTTGTCATAAATGCTGAATTAGTAAATACCAACTAGAACATTACTCTCAGGGGGAATAGAGAGTTAGATTCCTGTAAGCTTCTAGTCACAACAGTTTCATCAGCCAATCAGTAAATTACCTTAAGTTTCTTTTTGACAACTTATTTTCATATATATTATTGATTCATTAACTTTGAACTCCTGGCCAGCAGCACTATAAGTCATGCCTGAACAGAAGCCTGTCCAACACCGACATTTTCTCCCTTAGCCTTGCTCCAGGCTTCTTGGTACTAGGATCATTAGATAGCACTTCAACACCACACAGGGGAGTCATTTTAAACAGTGAAAACGCCAAGAAAAAGGATAAACATGCAAAAAAACCATGGTACTCAATAGACTGTAAAGACGACAGTGTGAGAACTGAAACAAGAAGGCAGAGCATCACCATCTCCTCCCTCCACAGGGAATATGCATATTGGACAACTTGAAGTTTTTGCTGTTCTGTGAAAGTCTTTTCATGATCTCAAAAGCACAGAGATTATTAAAGATGTTACAAATATGTTTTAACTCAGGTGATTTTGCAAATATGGAATCTATAAATAATGAGGATCAACTGTGAATGATGAGAGCATAGAAAATATGTTGTCTAGTACCATCCTGACTCTAGGAATTTATTTGGTATAGAGTATATATTTATTTTAAAAAATTAAGAAATGTCCAATAATTAGTTGTTATATAATTTAGATATTAAATTTTGCTTTTGAGAAATAGTAAAATTTTAAAGTTTTTTGTTTAAAACATTTTAATAATAAAATTTGTTTACTATGATAAATAAAATTTGCTTACTATGATAAAAGCAGATAAGCAGAAAGTATTTTGATTAAATAAAAATTTTATTGACTTGCCTTACATAGAATTCAGCTAGAGAAATTTCTTTAATTGTTTAATTTTTGTACAGGGGGAAAGCCCAGGAAGCAGTCATAGGTAAGGCTTTTAATTTTTTTTTTAAACAATATCTGTGTGAACCAGGAGAAGCTTTCTAAGAATCGAGGCTCTATCATTTGCTTGCTGGAAGCATTGAATAATTTACATCTCAGAACTTTAATTTTCTCTTTCTGTAAGTTTGAAGCAAATAATAACATCTCAAAGTATTGTTTTGACATTAAAGAATTTAATGTACTTAAGTCCCTAGTGCTCTCTTGTTAAACCTAAGTCACGTATTTTTTAGTGTAAAAAAAACCCATTGAATATCAATAAATACATTTCCTTGAATTTTTAAAAGATTATCCCCTTTTCCTTCCTCATCACATTCTAAAACTTGTTTTACTAACTAGGTTAACTAGAACCTTGATACTCTAATTTATTTAAGCTGCCTTTTCAGATTCTTTTAAAATCATATGAACTACTTGAAAAAGAACCATCTGTCTTTAACACGAGAATTCTTAATATCAAGAGAATATTTTCATACACTGTTTTGTATTTTGAATGCATATTCTTTACCTTATTTAGTTTAGCAAACATTTATTAGGCAGTTATGTGGCACTGTGCTAGGCACTAAAATGAAAAAATCAAACATGTTTCTCTACATTAGATGGAAGAATATTCTGGTCTGGGAGGTAGTTTGTATAAATGACTAATGTCAACATAAGATGGAAGAAGAGATTAAATAGCAGTTCTAAAACATGCAAAGAAAACCTAAAGGAGAGACCATTTGTCCAAAATGTGTGAGAAGATGTATGTCCAGGCAGACTGCTTTAAGGAGATAACACTTAGGTTGATCCTGGAAGTGTTGGCTAGTGATAACCAACCTTTCAGACAGAGGAATAGAGCCTTTCTGACAGAGGAAATTGCATGAAAAATATGGGTTGACTGAAAAGAGGCACAAGAGAATTTTGTGGAGGAATGGATATGTTTGGATCTTAGAGTGTATGCAATTGCCAAAACTTAACGAACTGAGCACTTAAAATTTGTATTTTATTTTATGTAAGTTATACCTCAAAAAAAAAAAAAAACAAAAACCTTGGCAGAAGTTAGGGGCTAGAGGAACCAGAAGTAAGAGATACTACTTATACTGATGGTTAAAACCATGATAATGGTGATATCAAGATTACCTACCTGAGATTGGGAACAGGAGGAAGTGGGATGGTTGGAGCATGGAGGGAGAGAGAGCAGCAGTCTGAGGATTGAATAGGCAAATATCATAAGAGGATTCTGAAGACGACCAAGACTCAGTGAGCAAAAAGAAGTAATCGTGGAAAGCCAAGGGAGGACATAAAGACAAACTGGCAGACAGATGGAATGGAGGGAATGGCCAACGCTGTTGCATCAAACTAAAGAAGATAAGAACTAAAAGTATCTACTGTATTTGGCAACGTAGAAGTCACCTTTGCTAGAGTTATTAGAGTTGAAAGCAAAGAAAGACTGCCATGAGGTAATGAGCAAATGGGAGATAAGAACATAGAAAGTAAGATAAGCACAGAAGAGCAAGGAGCCAGACTACTTGGATTCACATCATAGCTTTGTCACATATTATGTGACTTATTGGACACAATCTGTCTTCACCTCATTTCCCTCATATATATCATCTCTATATCTACTTGATAGTGTTGGTGTGAGGATTAAAATTAGTTAATATGTGTAAAGCACACAGAAGAGAACCTGACACAGTAAGTTCTAGATGCACTATCAGTGTACATTTAGTTTCACTAAATGTGAAGGAGAGATGGAGCAGTAGCTAAAGATAAATATAGGTCAAAGGAAGGTTTTTTCTTTCTCCTTTTTTTCTTTCTTTCCTCCTCTCTTCGCATGAAAGAGAGGTAAAGACAGATAAGAAAAAGTAGGCTAACATGAAAGAGAAGTGCTAAATGACAGAGCAATGTCCCAGAGAGTTCCCTAGAGTAGGGGAGGGACGGTGGCATCAGTGGTGAATGAATTAAGAGTGTAGAGCCGCCGCTGCCTCCAGACGCTCTCAAGATGGCGACCTCTATGGGTTCCAACACCTACAACAGGCAGAACTGGGAGGATGCGGACTTCCCCATTCTGCCAGACGTGTCTAGGAGAAAACCCATATATCCGAATGACCAAAGAAAAGTATGGGAAAGAATGTAAAATCTGTGCCAGGCCATTCACAGTGTTTCGCTGGTGCCCCGGGGTCCGCATGCGTTTCAAGAAAACTGAAGTGTGCCAAACCTGTAGTAAATTGAAGAATGTCTGTCAGACCTGCCTTTTGGACCTTGAGTACGGCCTGCCCATCCAGGTTCGTGATGCAGGATTGTCTTTTAAGGATGACATGCCAAAGTCAGATGTCAACAAAGAGTACTACACACAGAATATGGAGAGAGAAATTTCTAACTCTGATGGAACGCGACCAGTTGGCATGTTGGGGAAAGCTACATCCACCAGTAACATGCTGCTCAAGCTGGCCCAGACCACACCCTATTACAAGAGGAATCGACCCCACATTTGCTCCTTCTGGGTAAAAGGAGAATGTAAGAGAGGAGAGGAATGTCCATACAGACATGAAAAACCCAACAGATCCAGATGACCCCCTTGCTGATCAGAACATTAAAGACCGATATTATGGTATCAATGACCCTGTGGCAGATAAGCTTCTAAAGCGAGCTTCCACAATGCCTCGTCTGGACCCGCCAGAGGACAAGACTATCACCACACTATATGTTGGTGGTCTGGGCGATACTATTACTGAGACCGATCTAAGAAATCACTTCTACCAGTTTGGAGAAATCCGGATGATCACTGTTGTGCAAAGACAGCAGTGTGCGTTCATCCAGTTTGCCATGAGGCAGGCTGCAGAGGTGGCTGCGGAGAAATCCTTTAATAAGTTGATTGTCAATGGCCGTAGACTCAACGTGAAATGGGGAAGGTCCCAAGCAGCCAGAGGAAAAGAAAAAGAGAAGGATGGGACCACAGACTCTGGGATCAAGCTAGGGCCCGTTCCGGGACTGCCAGGAGCTCTTCCTCCTCCTCCTGCAGCAGAAGAAGAAACCTCTGCCAACTACTTCAACCTGCCCCCGAGTGGTCCTCCAGCTGTGGTGAACATTGCACTGCCACCTCCCCCTGGTATTGCCCCACCCCCACCCCCAGGTTTTGGGCCACACATGTTCCACCCAATGGGACCACCCCCTCCTTTCATGAGGGCTCCAGGACCAATCCACTATCCTTCTCAGGACCCTCAGAGGATGGGAGCTCATGCTGGGAAACACAGCAGTCCCTAGCACATTATCACCACTCCGGGGCTTTACAGAAGAAAGGGCGCTTCAGAATCCCAGTACATGAATCTTGGAATAAATATATTTTTCCTTCCTTTGTAGTTTCCATGGTAGCTGAATGTGTTCAGATGTGGGCAGTCGGAGAAGGATAGCCATGCTTTCCTACACGTATTCCAAGGATTGATGGACCTCAAATAAGCTGCCATTAACACGTCTGGTTACTACTCTAACATACTAATAAAACTTATCGCCTGTTCTCCTTATTTCTCTGGTGAACAAGCAACCGGGTGAATTGGAATGTCTAACTGAGTTACCATCCCAATTATATGTTCATTTTGTATCTTTTTTTGGGGGGAGGGGGGGATTGACCTGCGGTAAAATCTTTTTGACCATTTTTATGTCCAGTGGGTATTTTTCCTTTTTATCATCTGAAAAAAGATTACTGGTACTAATTGTAGTGGCATGAGTGTGATTTAACACTTCAGAAGTCACATTCTCAAAAAGAGACAAGTAGAAGCCAGCACCCAGCACAGCCCAGATCTTTTCTTACCTCTCCTTTCCTCATTTATTACTAAAGGAATCTGGCGGATAGTTTTCTCTCTCTGCGCTACCAAAACAAGGCAAAAACAAAAAATGCTTTTTATTCCTGTCAATTGGATGAAAACACAAATGTCATGGAGCTGTGTATCATTGAAGGAATCTGGTGTCTGGGATGAAATTCTTTTTAAAGAGCTTCCTGTAAAACACGTGAACAAACTGTGAGACGAAAGGCACGGGCGCGTGTTGGAAGACTTGTGACCTGCAGCTGGGACTGTCACCTCCAGCATTCACCTTCATGTGTCTTCAGCCCCCGCTTCTGGGCAGGGGACTCTGTTTGGTCTTAGAATGTTTGGATATAACTGAATTGTAGTTGGTAAAAATAATTTGATGTTGTGTTGTGTTTTTTGTTTTTAAAAAATTAAAACGGGTCAATTTTCAAAAAAAAAAAAAAGAATTAAGAGTGTAAGTGTAGCAGATGACCTTGAACAAGTTGAAGAATGCCACCTCCTCAGAGGATGGAGGGAAGAATAGAGAGAATAGTTAAGTAAGAAGAGGAGTGGCAAGAAGTTGAAGGAGTTGGTTTTTGATGCTCCCCATGTCTCAAAGTGGGGTGAAATTGACTTTTAAGAGAAGAGTTTGAATGAGGAACTTAGCATACTTGAAGATTTGAAATAGCCACCTTAGGATGTGAGAGGGAGTTGACTATGTCTAAGAAATGGGTTATTGGTAGGGAACAAATAGATGTTAGATTTTCTCTAACAGCTCTCAGGAGAAAGGGCAAATCATGGAACTGATCCAAGGTCAGAATGTAAGCTGGGTGAAGAAGGTATCATGATAGGAGTACAAAAAGGTGAGTATGTGGTAAGAAAGTACTTCAAATTTGCCATGGTGTCCATGTTGGCTGTATGTGAAGTGTGGCACGGTAGACTAGGAGAAAAGGGAAAGACCAAGGGCCTGGACTGGCCAGAGTGATTGAGCAGGATAAATAGAGGGTAATGGGTATGAGAGTTAAGAGTCCCAGGATGGTAAGAGGGTTATCAGAGCATAGCGTACTGAAATTTATACTATATGGTGAACATTTTGGGATATGGTCAGATGGCTGAAGCAGAGCCAAAGTAAAGGTAAATGGAGTCCACATTTCCTAAAAGTGGTTGTAGTGCTAAAAAATGCTCTGATAATATATCATTCTATTCGATGTATATGCTAAATTATGGCAAGTGTTAGAATGTATGTCTTTTTACTCTTAACCATTGAAATTATAGCATTTAATACATTTTTGACAATAAAATTTTAGTATTTTTCTGGTTGATGATTTTCTTTTGGACTTGTACTCATCAGAATTTTTTTTTCTTTCTTTCTTTTTTCTCCCTCATTTTTTCTGTAGGCCTCTTACTGAGGAAGAAATTGTTAATCTAAGAGAGAGGCATTATGATTCTATTGCTGAAAAACAGAAAGATCTTGATATGAAAATTCAAAAAGAGGTAAATAGTCTTTTATGTTGCTTAAGTATATGTTATCATAAAGCCTCTGTTTATACCATGGAGAAAGTTGTCATTAATATAATGTATATGGACAGTCACTGGACCTGCATTTAGATATTATACAGACAAAAATTATTTAAAAGTAAAAAAAAAAAAAATCCTAGTCTATTATAGTTTGTTTTATTTTAATTTATCAGAAATCATGCTGCCAAAAATGAAGATAATACACTCTTCTAAAACCTAATTTCTTAATTCACAAGTAGAATCTCTGGCAAGATACATGTATTTTTGTGTTTAAAACCAACTTTTAAAAAGTCTGTTTCACAATAAATATTTTTTGCCTTTTGTCTTTTTGTTTGTCTTAGGCTTATTTATTCTTAGTGAACCATAACTATAATCACAAATGTTATATTTATTTTAATGTGTTTATGGGAATGACCTATAATTTAGTTTTGCTATTCACTAAATGGAATTAGTCATATTCTGTTATACATTTAAGAATAGCCTGTTAAGTACCAATTCGTGATTTCAACAGCATTAATTTAAGCTATGCAGTAGATTTAGCCTAATAGATATTAGGCTAAAGAAAATGTTGAAATTTTATTTTTAAGTTTAATTTGATGTGCAATAGATTATCACTAAAACAGTTTGTATGCCATTATGAGTGGCAAGAGTTTAAATTTGAAAGTGATTTTTTAATAGCTTGTTAGTAATAAAATTCAGGATACGTACATCAGTGAGACATCAACTTTGTGAAAGCTTACTTCACTTTGATAGATGGTGATATAATTGGCCTTAGTTTAAAGACCTTGGACTTAAAAGAGCCAATACCATTAAATTAGTCAGGGGGATAAGCATTGGAACATTTTTGAGAATGAAGATCACTGCATATTCTAAAGGAAGAAACAATTTTGTATTTCTGCAAATGAAATGCTACTACTTCATCATTAATCTTCTAAAGAGTTCTATAATATGTCTGGTATCATTTGAATTATTTTGTAAAAGGAGAAATTGAAATAAGTCACAAAAATTTCAATTCTATTATGCTTTGTAGAGATCATTTATTTTTTTAATAATTTATTTTTAATTTTACAAACAAACATTTTATTTTTAGAGCAGTTAGACAGGTTCTGGTTTTTGTTAATCCTTATTGTTTTGTTCATATACAGTTAGCCTTACAAGAAGAGAAGTTAAGACTAGAAGAAGAAGCTTTATACGCTGCACAGCGTGAAGCAGCCAGGGCAGCAAAGCAGCGAAAGCTCTTGGAGGTGAGGGGAAAAGACCCCAACATATATTAAGGCTGCTTTTCTCCTGATTTTCTCTGACAAATCTTAGTTGAGACTTTTCCCCCTCTAGAATCAAGGGCTTCTTGTTTAACAACAAATGCATTTATGTATATATTCTTAGGAATTTTAAAGGCAAATTAGCTTGTCTTTAACAACGAAAAATAACATCAAAGTATATGCTTGATATGGAATGCTGTTTAGCTTTAAATTATCAGAAGCTAATTTTTGTTTATCCCAAAGATGAAATGTAGCTTTCCAAAATCCAGTATTTGGGAAAAATAAATATACTCTTAGGTGGAAACATTGCAAAACTAGTCTTTAAATATAATTTCTACAGCATTTTTTTAGTTTACTTTTGTGAGTATTTTTTTAAACAATTCCTTGAACTGCTGGAATTTCTTATACTTCTTTGAATCCGGTAAGGTGGGCAAAATGCCTCATTTTCGAATATTGTGTATTTCTCATCTTTATTCTTGTGTCTTTGAGAGACTTGGGATTTGAGTTTTTATTTTATCTCACCATACTATCTGCTAGTATGGTATTACTGTAATACCAGATCACAATTAAAAACATGCATTTATAGTATTACTGTTTTAATTAGTTTACGTTTTACTTTAAGCCTCACAACAATCCTAGGAGATAGGTATCATTTTCAGTCCTCATTTTATAGATGAGGAAGCCAAGGGACAGAAATGTTAAATAACTTGCTTAATAAGATCCTATAGTTAATAAGTGGTAGAGCCAGCATTCAAGTACTGTGGTGCTTAGCCAGTTCTCCTACTCATTGTTCTCTATATTTTGCCTATGTGAACTCTCTGCTGTGATATTCACTGAAGTAGTACAAAGATCATGTCACTTAATAATTACAGTAACTTAGAAAATAAAAATCATGTGTCATATTGCTATGAGTTTATATGTGACCTGTGCCCTTTCTCTCTCTTCTTCTCCCTCTCCCTGCATTTTGATTAATCTATTTCAGCAGATTAATTAGATTACATGGGAGAATGGGGTCTTTGCTTCGGGGTTTTTTTGTTTTTTTTTAGTTCTATCTAGTGGAAAAATTTAAAAATTAATTCACCTTCTAAAAAATAAAAATATTTTTCTGGCTCTAATTTAGATAACTCTTTTTACTATTATAAAGTCTCTACTGCTCACCTTTGAAAGACAAAAGCAGTCCGGGCAGCTTTCTCGGGTTCCCACTCTCTCTTTGGGAGTTTTGTACTGTCATTCAATAAACTTTACCATCACTCAATAAACTTTGTTTTGCTGCTCTTCCCCCTCCAAAGGTACAAAAGCATTCCATATGCAGCATCTATTTGGGTTCTCTGGTTTTTCCAGAGTGTTTTTCTGAGTGTTTTCTTCCCTGACTAAATACTAATGCAAGAACACCTAACAGTCTGTACAACATACATTGGCACACAAAGGTATACAGATATATACAAGTTCATTTGATTTTCACAATAGCCCCATGAGCTTGCTAGGGCAGTATTATAGCCTATCTATATTATCTCTATAATTTACAGATGAAGAAACAAAGTAAAGGATGTGCCACCAATACACAAATGATAACTGTCAGAGCCCTAACTATCTGACAGGTCTTCTAAATCCTTTGCTTTTATTATTTCTGAGTCAGCTCAGCCAGGTCTTCTGGATCTTTTGTTTTATTGCTATTTATTTGAGCCAAAATAGAGTTTCATATGCTGTTTTAACAAGTTTTTTCTTACCCCTCATCCTTCCAGTTATTAGATGTTCTTAGGTATAATAAGAATGTTGAGTACACCAATATATATCTGTTTTAAAAGTTATTTTTTAATAACACTGCAAATATTCTGACCCCTCAAGGATTATACACTGAAAGATTGAGAGAAATTCCACCCATAGATAAGAGGATATAGAAATGAACAATGATATATTTAAGGAAAAAGACTTCAATAGAATAACTTAAAGTTTGGTGGTTTTTTTAGGAACTAGAAAAAAATACCTTTGGGTGTTGCATGAATGATGAATGATTTTTTAAAGTATAACTTTACAACAGAGTGATTTTGTATTGCATTATGTTTCCAAAGCAAGAAAGGCAGAGAGTTGTGCAGCGATACCATCCTTCAAACAATGGAGAATATCAGAGGTAAATAGTGAAACATATTACTTCACTTTGTGGTAGAAAATCTTATTTCCAAAGAGAGCACAGTTCAGCTCTGGGTGTTTATATACATACTATGTTTGTGTGTTCCCTAAAAAAAGAGACACTACCTTGTAAGAATGCTGAGAACATTTGCTTTCTTTATATAGGAAAGTGATCATTATTTATTTGAATTGATTTCATTGCATTTTTTAGAGTGGTCGTATCTTCTATACAGAAAATGATGCAAAAAAGAAAGAAAGAAAATGATGCAGTAACACATTGAATGCCTTTGGATAAATTGCTTATGCCTTGCCTTGTTTGTGTTTTCCTTAACATGTCTCATTTTCTTATAATAAAGTTTATATGTGACATTTTTTATTTTACTTATTTTTGTAAATGTTTCAACACTGTTTTTTCTTAAGATTTTATTTATTTATTCATGAGACATACAGAGAGAGGCAGAGATATAGGCAGAGGGAGAAGCAGGTTCTATGCAGGGAGCCTGATGTGGGATCCGATCCTGGGACCCCAAGATCACGCCCTGAGCCGAAGGCAGACGTTCAACCGCTGAGCCACCCAGGCATCTCTGTGATCGTTTTTTAAAAGACACATTCCAGAGTCACATTTTACACTCATTCAAAGAAACTTGTTCATGATTCATTATTGTAAATTATGAAGATGGACTTATTACTAAGCTTTGATGTCAAGATTAACCAAAGTGTTATCATTTTGAGTTTACTGCTAGCATTAAGAAAATTAAGATCTATTTTCAGTAGGTTACTCTAATTGTAATTATAAACTTATATGGAATAGACCTTCAAACTAAAATGCCATAAATTAACTTAAGCATACATTATGTTGTGTCTACTATGAATATATTTCTTTTACTTTAATTACAGTGCAGGACCAGAAGATGACTTTGAATCTTGTTTGAGAAATATAAAGTCACAGTATGAAGTTTTTCGAAGTAGTAGTAAGTGTCTTAAAATATATGCATATTTTTTTTTACTTTATGCCATAGTAAACAGGTAATTGGAGATTCTGGTTCTGTTCCTATAGAAGAACTTCCTTGCCCTTTAAATTTGTCTTTTCTAGATAGGTCAGTTAGTTATACAACCTTAGTTATACAACTTTATCTTAACTTTTTAAAACATTTTTATTTTTTAAGTAGGCTCCGCCCACAGCGTGGAGCACAACGCGGGGCCTGAATTCATGACCTAAGCTGAGATCACGCCCTAAACTGAGATCAAGAGTTGAACTCTACGCGACCATGCCACCCAATCACCCCTTTCTTTCCTTTTTAAAAGGGAGTTGGAGCAAAGAAAAACCTCAGGCTATTGCTGTACATCTGGATGGAGAGTCAGGCACTCATTTTTCCCATTTCTACTCTACGTCTCCCCCTCCCAGAAAAAGGGAAGGTGGGAAGTAGTACAAAAGTGTACTTATTTTACTTATTACAAATTGATTACAAATCAATTTATAAGATTAAAGTATTTTTCTCTAAGTTTCAAAAGTCAGAACTCCTGTGCTTCCAATAATGGAAGCATAGTTGTGGTTTCTCTTGAAAACAGACTATTTTCATTTTTATTTTTTGTACCTTTTTATAATTGACTATTAAAAATATTACCTACAGTTCATTATATTGGAAAAGTTTATAATTCATTTAAATTTGCAATTTATCATGCTGCGTGGCAAAAAAAAATAAGAAAGGGGAAAAAAGCCTTATATTGTTCCTAACAGAAACTTACCAGTGTGATGATTTCAGTGATCGTTTCTTATGATGTTAAAAGGAATAATAATATTTGGAGAAAATATTAAAAAGGAATAATAATATTTGGAGAAAATATTATAAAATAAATGGTTGTGGTAAAAGAGTACAAATGACCACATTATATTTGGTGTATGTTCTAGGATTGTCATCAGATGCCACAGTTTTGACACCAAATACAGAAAGTAGTTGTGATTTAATGACCAAAACTAAATCAACAAGTGGAAATGATGACAGCACATCCCTAGATCTAGAGTGGGAAGATGAAGAAGGTATTTTTATTCACAATTTCACCTGAAAATTTTAATCCATGTTAATCTATAGAAATCTACTTGATGTTTTAAATTGAAATGAGTTCAGGCCTTAAAAATATCAGTATCAAAGTTTCTTAGTCTCTTACTGTATTAGTGATTATCATTTGTTAGTAAATGGTTTAGAAAGTTGCTTAATTCTTAGTGTTTCTTGAGCTTTAGAAAATAAATGTTAATTTTTCACTTTAAGGTTTCTGTAATCCAGCCCAGATTATTCTATTACTCAGTAAGAAGAATTACTGCCCCCTTGTGGTCAAACCTAAAGCCAAAATTTTATTATCTTTTGGTTCATTATGAATTAGCTGTTTGTTAGGGGTTTTCTTGTATAGTTCAAAAGCTATAACACGGACATGGGTTTGAATTTTAGCTGGTATGTCTTCCTAGCTTTAGTACTTCAGTAGATTTCTTATTCTCTTTAAGCTACAGTTTGTCCAGCATAAAAAGTTAATAATAAACCTACTTTAAAGGATGATTATTCACCGTTGTATACCCAGAGTCTAAAATTCCTAACACATAATAAGTAGTAAATAGTTGAACAAATAAACATCTGAATGTTGTGAGAATGAAATAAAACTTATATAAAACACCAGGTACAAGGTGTGCCACATAGCAAGAACTCAAGAATTGAGTAGCTAAAATGTGAAGAATTGTAGCTAAAATGTGGATTTTTTCACAAGTTTTCATTTTTACTTTAAGAACTAGGTAATCCATGAAAATGAAGAACGAATTACAGAATGTAGGACTTTAAGAAAAATACTAAGCATTAAATAGTTCATAGAATTTTGAGATGGAATGAACTTTGACTAGTCCTCTAGTCAAGCCATTTCTTTTATCAATAAAGAAACAAAGATACAGGGCCTTGAATAACTTTACCAAAGCTTGCATTAACTTATTTACTTACTTAAGTCTTCTTCTCAGCTAAGCACTGTTTCCACAATCCTGTACTTAAGTTATTTCATATCTGGATCCCAATCAGCAGACTTTAATAAAATTTATTTATTGTAGCATCTTGTTCAGTTTGATCTTTTAGATCTTTTAATTCCTGATTCTGTCATCTACACTCTATGCTAATTAGATTTGTAGATAATATGACTTTTGAGGTTCTTATTCAGGTTGTTAACACAGTTACTAAACTAGAATAGGTAGAGGACAGAACCTACTAGAAACCTTCCCTTAACAAGGCCTCCATAGGACTGACTCTTCAAGTAAATTTGCAAATCAAGTCTGATTGTTAAATAAATATTATTAAACTGTAGAGTCTCTTAATGTAGCTTTTAAAATTTTCACTGAGATTCTAATAACTCTTTCCAAATAATAGGAATGAATCGCATGCTTCCAATGAGAGAACGTTCCAAAACAGAGGAAGACATTCTTCGAGCAGCACTTAAGTATAGCAGCAAGAAGACTGGAAGTAATCCTACATCAGCCTCTGATGATTCCAACGGGCTGGAATGGGAGAATGATTTTGTTAGTGCCGAAATGGATGATAATGGCAATTCGGAGTATTCTGGATTTGTAAATCCTGTATTAGAACTGTCTGATTCTGGCATAAAGCAATCTGATACAGATCAACAGAAACGATAGGGTAAAATCATATGACCCTGTTTATTAGTTGTGACCAAATGTTAAAAACCAACTAGAATGTATAAACGATTGTGCTGAGCCTTTTTGTAAGAGGGAGATAAGAAACCATGTTGTAAGTGCTTATTAGAAAGGAATAGAAATGATAGGCTATATCTGAGTTGCTTCAGAATTAAGTGCAATTTCATCATCTGCCTTCTGCTTTTCAAAAACAATTTAATGGTTCTGTCATGTCATCAATTAAATTAATTTCGACTCTTTGTAGCATTCCTGTTTACTATTTGTAGATTTTCACTTTTAAAAATAGTTTTATTAATTTTACTTTGAATGCTTTCTTAAGCCTATTTCAGTAGTTGACTGTGAAAATATTAAGGCATTTTATGTTTATTCTCAGCAGACGTGAAGGGAGCATGAAGACCATCTGCCAGATCAGATTTATAGTGGTGTTCCCTTTTCCACCTATTCCAGCATTATCAATTCCTATGACTTATTTAAATTTCATTATCTAATAGTAAGCACAATTGAGTAGATGACCCTAAAGAAATGCTGAAATATCCGTTTTTTTTCTATACCTACTGCATACCCTAATACAATAATGATGATTTAGTCTGAACAAAGGATGTATGTGAAAATAAGCTTTCAGAGTTCAGACGCTTGAAGCTAGTAATCAAAAGTAATATTTAAGAAAATATATATATTTAGGTTTTTCACTTCCTTTTACATGCTGCCACTATAAATGAATATTTACTTTAAGTTAATTGATATATTAAATTTCTAGGTGTTTTTTTAAATTCTATATTTCCGATGAATAGTCTTAGAAAGATTTTACACAGAACATTCTCTGTGCATGACTTATTAAGAAAGGAAACCTAAAAATGCAATACGGGTATTTCAAAATAAAATCCTTCCTGGTGTGAAAGGATTCATTGATTTTATTAAGCTTTCCTTTGCCTTGTAATACAAGGTGATTTAATGGGATGGAACTAAGTCTATCAATATATATAACTGTATTCATGATGTACAATGAACTCTTCTTTTCCCTAAAGTTTATGTATCACTTTGAAAGGCCAAGGCTATAAAGCACTCCCTAATTGCTTGTCTTAATTTTGCTGAGGATTGCATATGATCTTAGTAAGTAAACTGTTTTTCTGATTTTTCCTTGGTGTTTTTTTTTTTCTTTTTTTCTTGCAGCAATGACAGTGCATGTTCTCAAAAATATAGGAAGGTCCAGATATAAATAGTAACTTAAAGTTCCTGCTGTACTTAAAAAAAAAATCATGTGGCCCTTTCAATATTTGAACTGCTAGGCAATGACATCTATAGTTTCATCTTTTTTTTAATCTCCTAGAAATAAATAGGACACTTTAAATATGTAAATATATTAGGTAATGCTATTATTTATGACTGTCTTAACATGATTTAAGTTGTAGCTTTGTCACTGGAAATATTTTAAAGGTAATCTATATTCACATTGCCTGTGTTATGCTTTTTAAAGTTTGTATACATCAGATGTATATTTTTGGTTTGGCATAAGCTACTATTGTAATTTTTCTTGGCATTTTGTTCATAAAAAATTTTTTGAAGGAATGGTAACTTCTCAAGGATTGTGAATAAACACATTTTTACATTTAAAAATAATAAATTATTTGATTATTACTAGTTTTGTTCTATAAACATGTAATAATTCTGACTGATATAGGAGATAAAATTATTTTATTAAATCTGCTATGAAGACAAAAGGAGTGAATTAGGAAAGCAGGATAGAACTAAATTTGAAAATGTTTGTGCTTTAACTGCTAAGGAAAGATACTAATTTTCCTGTTTTATATATTTATAAAAAACATTGGATATAACATTTTTTATTCAGCAGATATTAGAGAATCTACTGTGTCTGATAGGGTTTTAGGGACATAGTAGTAAAAAGACATACAATGTACAACCTCTTTTGCCTACAGTCTAATAAGAGAGACAAGACAGCATAATAACAAATAAACATATAAATAAGAAAACCACAGAATACAACTAGGAAATATAAAAGATGATAAGAAGCAGGATAGCTGGGGACCAAATGCGTACTTTGGTAAGTCAAGAGAGTCTTCTCTGAGATAACGTTTGAGCTGAGACCTAACTGTTGAGCAGGAACCAGCCTTAACTTTAAAAGCTTGGTGAAGCATGTTTATAAAGCTCCTGAGGTATAGAGAATATTTACTATGTTCTGAGAATGAAAAGACCACTGAGACTGAAGCATCGTGAGGTAGAGTAATATGAAATTATTTTGGAAGGGTATTTAGGGGCCAGATCATGTAAGGTTTTGTAGACCATGGTTAAGAGCTAATTTTATTTGATGTGTAAAGCCACTGACTTTTTTTGTAAGCCAGGGTGTACAGTGATCAGATTTGCATTTTTAAAAAATTCCTCTACCTGCTCTGTAGAGAACGGTTATACAAGAGGACAAGAGTGTATGTATGATACTTACAATGGGACGTGGTGTGACTTGATAATGATGATAGGAATGCAGAGCTAATAAACCTCAGAGGTAGAATTAACAAAATTTTCTGATGGGTTAGATATGGAGGCAAAAGAAGGGGTGAAATCTAAGATAACTAGGGGTAATGCATCCAGCATGGTACCCTGGCGACCTTGCTCACTGCATACCTATATAGCAACTCTCAACCTGACAAAGCCCTGTGATCCTCCCTGGACCATGGCAAGATAGGCAGTCTTTGAGATGTGACAATGCCATTTATCATCAGCTCCTCTGTCTTGCAGAAGGCTGCCATGGGGCAATTTCTTATCCAACTCCCTGGTTCTAGAGAAGCAGGGATTTCCACCTCACTCCCATTCACTACAGATATAATCTAATAAAACTGCTTGGCTGGAGTTTAGAGTTGGCTCTTCAATAACAGAGCTACCTTCCATTTATGTGTCATTTGGCCTCCCTGGTCCAATGTCTTAGGGACATCTCTAGTGACCAGGGATGTGGGACACTGACTCCATGCTGATTTAGCTTTTGCTATCTGTGTAAGTAATAAATTAAGTCTATTCGAGCTCATTGGTCTCCTTGCTGGTTAAACCTACGGAAATGTGACAGCCAACCTAGCAGCTACAACTATGCTTGACAATAACTTAGTTTCTAACTTAATAAATATAGTGGGAAGAACAGATTTAGGAAGGTAAAGGAAATTAAGAGTTATGTTTTGGAAGTCAAATTTGAGGTTTATGTGAAATTTGAATGAAGACATCAAGACAGTGATAGGATATATGTCTGTAGTTCAGAAAAGGCAGAGATACAAGTTCAGAAGTCATTAATAGGTAAATGGTATTTTAAGTCATTATACTAGGTAAGATCACCCTGGGGAACAATATAGGCAGAGAAGCCCAACTAAGTGTTGATAGTTAGAGGTCAGGGGTAGAGAAACAACCAGAAGAAACAGATTCAGGAGGGATGCAGAAACCAAAGAATGTGCTATTACAGGAACTACTTGTGACCATGTGCCACCATATGGAGTGAGGAACATGGAAAATGAGCCAATATGCATTGAGGGGCAGAGCTGAAGGCATCTTAATCCCCAGCCACAGCCTCTGCCTGAGGTTTCTGGCACTCCTCCCTTAGAGTAAGCAGCCAAAGAATAGTTCTTTCCTTTCTTCAGAAAGAGTTTCAAAGAACATGGTTACAGAATTAAACTTTGACTTTATTATATGTAAGGGTGCTGTTAAAATTTCAAATTCATGGAATTTAAAAAATGTGTGGTACATAAAAATCAATTTAATATTTGGTGAGAAAACTGAAAAAGAATTCTAAACATAGCAATGGTTCATTAAAATGTCCAAAATATTGGTTTTAGATGCTGAATATACATGAGAACTGTATTTTTGGAAATAAACACTATTATTCTACAGAAAGGAAATCATAGCAAAGGTATTATTGTTCAAATAAAGCTTCCATATTAAAACCACAATGATTCATAGACATTGCTCCAAAACACATTACAGTAGTACTCCAGTACTGCAGGTACCAACAGGCTACACTGCCAGTAACAACCTGCCCATAGCCTTGACCTTGAAAACAAATGGCTGCTTGTGAAATAGTATGACCAAACCAAGAGATGGTTCCTTACAAAATAAAACATAGAACTAAAAGCAAGCATAAAAAGAAAATAATATAACCTTGAGAACACTATTCCTTCATTACCAAAGATACTTTTTGTACATTAGCCCTCACAGATATATACTCAAATACACTTAAACATTCTTCATACATCTAGGAATGCAACAGATGACTAAATCAATGACTAATACAATTTAAAGACTTCAAAATGATAATAAGAGATCCCAAATTTGACAACAGATGACAGTAATATACTAATAAACTATGAAGTCTCTATAAGACATTTACAGATTTCTTCATCCTTCATGATTCTCCTCTTAGCTGTGTTCACAATTCATTTTCATCCATTTCTGTAGGAGAAGTGTTTTGGGTGAAGCAGGATGAGTAACTGCCATACTCAGGAATGGGCTTCTGTATTGGCCAGTTGTTTTCTTGTAAGAGTGATCTTGGAGACAAAATAAATTGAGTTTCAAAAAATTCTAATGACTCTCCATCTTCCTTCTCTATCAGGAACTGATACTCACCAAATCTGACCATGCACTTGTAAGGCAGGTCTATTTTGTTTAGGTAACACAGCTCCTTGTTGTCCACAAGCAGGTTGGTCTTCTTACTCATATTTTTAATTTCAAAAGAGAGAACTGAACTATCAAACTTTTTAAACAGCTGCAGAGAAAACTGAACTCGTGAAACCTGTTTGTCCTGAAAGGTATAACGACAGATGTTGGAATTTCGGCCAAATTTCACTACTTCACTGGAGGGAAGTTTTTCTCGGTTATAAAACCTTATTGATTGGAAAATTCCATTTTGCAGCTGGCCAGGATGGTAAACAGTTATCTGGAGACAAGTTACTGTCTCTTCTGTGTCAGCATCTTCAAAATTGGACATCATGTGTTTCAGAATCTGATCTGCCTGCAATAATCAAAACAGCATGTTAGTTTACTCCCATACTTCAGGCATCAAAGTCTTTAATTCTAATTCTTTTATGAAAATCTTCTGATAGGTGATTTATTTAGACTTTAAGAAGACAATACACAGAATACTTTCAATTAAACAACACAAATGTGAAATTTTACACCAACTCCCATGAGATCTGGTGTATTAACTTTTTCTATCTCTATTTCTCACTTCTAGTTTGACAATAAGACCATACATAAAATCTGGACAATAATAAGGAATGCTTGTCAATAACAAAGTGATTTGGCAGGGGTATAAAGAAACGTCAGTTCCTTTCTCATTTAAATAGAGTGACTTGGCCCAGAGAAAACATGACAGTTACATTTTTTAAATCAGGAATAAATATCTTTGGTTTGAATGCCCTCAGAGGATATACACATAAAGAAAGCCTACAGTTTATTAACTAGATTATAATTAGATATATTCTGAATTTTAAATCCTGATTAAAGAAATTCAAAAATTATAAACAAATAATTGCAACATTTAAATATGCTTTACATCTTCACTTAGATTTCTAGTAGGTAAAGGATTAAATATAATAAATGCTTAGCTAAGATAGAGAAGCAAGCTAAGTGTCCATCAATAGATGAAAGGGTAAAGAAGACGTGGTGTACACACACACACACACACACACACAGGAATATTATGCAGCCATAAAAAAGGGATGAGATTGCACCATCTGCAACAACTAGGATGAACCTAGAAGGTATTATGCTAAATGAAATAAGTCAGACTGAGAAAGACAAATACCATGTGATGATACTCATATATAGAATCTAAAAACTAAATAAACAAATAAAAAGCAGAATATGACCTGCAAATACAGAGAATAAATTGATAGTTGCCAGAAGGGAGAGCAGTGGGTTGGACAAAATGAGTGAAGGGGAGTGGGAGATAAAGGCTTCCAGTTACAAAATGAGTAAGTCACAGGAATAAAAGGCACAGCATAGGGAATACAGTCAATAATACTGTAATAGCATGGTATTGTAATAGATGGTAGCTACACTTGTGATGAGCATAAGTATAGAAGAGTTGAATCACTATATTGTACACCTGAAACTAATGTAACATTAATGGAACATTGTACAACAACTACACTAAAAAAAAATAGTAACTGCTTTATTTTTTTTAAGATTTTATATATTCGGGATCCCTGGGTGGCACAGCGGTTTGGCGCCTGCCTTTGGCCCAGGGCGCGATCCTGGAGATCCGAGATCGAATCCCACATCGGGCTCCCGGTGCATGGAGCCTGCTTCTCCCTCTGCCTGTGTCTCTGCCTCTCTCTCTCTCTCTGTGACTATCATAAAAAAATAAAAAATTAAAAAAAAAAACTTAAAAAAAAAAAAAGATTTTATATATTCATTCATGAGAGACACAGAGAGAGGCAGAGACATAGGCAGAGGGAGAAAGAAGCAAGCTCCCTGCAGGGAGCTGGGACTTGGGGCTTGATCCCAGGATTGAGGATCACGACCTGAGCCAAGGCAGATGCTCAACCACTGAGCCACCCAGATGCCCTAGCAATTGCTTTAAAAGTTTATTTTATAATTTTAAATTAGATATTACATAAGTTAGTTCTATAGTCTGCACTCCTACTGGAATTATTTACTTTTATCAATTGTTCCTAATGACTGGACAAACTTTCATTAACCACATTCTAACTGCTGTTAAGAGTTAACAGCATCCCTCTCGAGCTCTTGGCCCTGTGGTGCCTTCCACCTACACTTGCTTACATGTATCTTTAAAAATCAGTGGAGTAAAGTAGTATTACAGGATAATTAATTAACAAAATCTTTGAGAGATTATTCTGATACAGAACTGCCATTCAAAACTAATTTATTTCAAAAGAATTAAATGCACACAATTTAAAAATTGATACAGCAAAAAAAGGATTTTTAAAAAGAGTATCTTCTCAGGATGCCTGAGTGGCTCAGTCGGTTGGACTTCTGCCTTCAGCTCAGGTCATGATCTCTGGCTCCTGGGCTGGGCTTCCTTCCCTGCTCACTGGAGAGACTGATATTCTCTCTCTCTCTCTCTCTCTCTCTCTCTCTCTCTCTCCCCCTTGGCCCCTCCCCAATGCTCATTCTCTCTCAAATAAATAAAATCTTAAAAAAAAAAAAAGACTGCCTTCCCTCCGCCCCAATCCTTCTAGAGTCAACCACTGTAAAAGTTGCTTTTATTCTTAAACAAATTTTCTTTATACAAGCATAACTATGGGTGTGCTCATAGATGCAAACACCTGTTTCTACACATAGAGAAAAATTTTTCTTACACAAATAGGAATACACTATATTCAGTTCTAGACCTTGCATTCTTAAATTAATAATACAAATAGGTGATTTGTTACCATATCCACACATACAGACATGCCTTATATTTAAACAGCTACACAGCAGTTGAGCATCTACCTTCAGCTCAGGACGTGATCCTGGAGTCCTGGGATCGAGTCCTGCATCAGGCTCCCTGCAAGGAGCCTGCTTCTCCCTCTGCCTGTGTCTCTGCCTCTCTCTGTGTGTCTCCCATGAATAAATAAATAAAATCTTAAAAAAATAAATAGCTACACAGAATTCCTTTAATCTAGCATGGTGATAAATTACACCAATAGAGTGATGCTGAGTATTCCCTGCATTCCTTAAAAACTGTTTAGGGTCTGGAAATCAATAATCTTAAGTGAAGTTGATTTGTGGTTTTGTCTGCCATCTATATTAGATGTTAGTATCAGAACTATTATGCCAGTTTAAAAAAAACAGAATGCTTTCCTTTTCTTTCTATGCTTGCTATTTACTTTTAGTATATGATCTTTTCTCCTGTTTTGCAAAATTATGGTGCTATTTTTCTTTTTAAAAATTCTTTAGTGAAATTCAATTTAGTTAACTTATACTGTATTATTTATTAGTTTTAGAGATAGAATTTAGTGATTCATCATTTGCATATAACACCCAGTGCTCATTTACATCAAGTGTCCTCCTTAATGTTCATCACCCAATTATTCCTTCCCCTACCTACCTCCGCTCCAGTAATCGTCACTTTGTTTCCTAGAGTTCAGCATTTCTCTCTTTTTATTTTAAAGATTTTAATTATTTATTTTTACAGAGAGAAAGTGTGTGCACAAGCGGGGGATGCGTAGAGAAAGAGACACTACAGGGCTCCCTGGAGGTTCCATCCCACAACCCTGGGATCATGACCTTAACCGAGTGAGCCACCCAGGTGCTGGAGTTCAGCATCTCTTATGCTTTGCCTATTTTCATCTTATTTTATTTTTCCTTCCCTTCCCCTATGTTCATCTGTTCTGTTTCTTTTTTTTTTTTTTTTAAGATTTTATTTATTTATTCATGAGAGTCACAGAGAGAGAGAGAGAGAGAGAGGCAGAGACACAGGCAGAGGGAGAAGCAGGCTCCATGCACCGGGAGCCCGACGTGGGACTCGATCCCAGGTCTCCAGGATCGCGCCCTGGGCCAAAGGCAGGCGCCAAACCGCTGCGCCACCCAGGGATCCCCATCTGTTCTGTTTCTTAAGTTCCACACGAGTGAATGCTAAAAATCAAACTCAATTTATTCAATTTTTCAACAAATGTTACAGCTAAGCAAAATTCCTTTTTTACTGATTTGGAAATATATCTTTAATTTTAAATTTACTTTTGTCATATACTCTTTTTTGGACATTATTACTTCATATCACATTACCCAAGCAGATAAGACATGCCCAACTAGAAGCAGAAAATGTGAGAGGAACCCTCAAAATCATGGGCCAACAATGGTAAAAATTACTATGAAACCAAGGCAGAAAGAAAAATCACACAATAGGTAGAATTGTGATTTGAAGATACTTTTTAAAAAAGAATTTATTTATTTATTTATTTATTTATTTATTTATTTATTTATTTATTTATGAGCACAAGCAGGGGGTTGTGGCAGGCAGAGGGAGAGGGAAAAGCATGCTCCCCACTGAGAAGGGATCCCAATGTAGGGCTTGATCCCAGGACCCTGGGATCATGACCTGAGCAGAAGGCAGACGCTTAACTGACTGAGCCACACAGACACCCCTGAAAATAGTCTAATTATAATAATGAAGTCTCATTATTCAAGAAGCTGACAACATTAAAGAGAATACTTACAAAAAATCATCAGATGATACAATTAATGGCTGGCAAGAAAAGAATGAGCTGTTAACAAGTAAAGAACCTAAAAAGGAAAGGCAAGAATCTGTCAGTGATCTCAGGTTTATCTAGGAAATACTGCTATCGGTCTAGTTCATTCTTGGACTTTGGACAATGACAGTTCCAAAAGGACATCTGGATTAAAAACCGTGGTGTAGAGCAGCCCAGGTGGCTCAGTGGTTTGGCGCCGCCTTCAGCCCAGGGTGTGATCCTGGAGACCCAAGATTGAGTCCTGCGTTGGGCTCTCTGCATGGAGCCTGCTTCTCGCTCTGCCTGTGTCTCTGCCTTTTCTCTGTGTGTGTGTGTGTGTGTGTGTGTGTGTGTCTCATGAATAAATAAATTAAAATCTTTAAAAAAATATAAAAATAAAAACAATGGTGTATTCTGGACACAGTTTTTTGGTAACACCCAAATTTTGTTTTCTTACTTCATATAACTTCTTATATGAATTAGAATGAACTAGAATTCATTCTTTTTGAGCAAATCTACCACCAAGAAAAGTTTCTCTCATACAAGTTCTTATGCCGAGTTCTCAGGGTAGATATATTATTCACGTAAGGAAAAAAAAACTGGCATTCTGGTTTATCAAATCAGTGACTACAAATATCTTGGTGTGAATCAACTCTCAGGGTTTGATAAACTTTTGGGATCACAACTGTGGCCCTCCAAAAATACTGAGGTAGATGGTAAAACTGTCAAATATTTGCTGCCCTTCCCTACCAGGCCTACACCTACTGGTTCTGCTCCTTAAGAGAGATAATACAACCATGTCAATGAAACGTGAATAGAAGTGACACAGAAGCTTATTTCCAAGCAGAAGCTTTGAAAGCCACTGTGAGGTTCCACCAATCTTCTCTGCCTCTACCACATTGGCAGTCCCCCAAAGCAGCTCAGTCTCCATTCCAGAGGGAAGAGCCAAAGACAGAACCAAAAAGAACATGTAATATGAGCAAGAAATCAAATCTGCTCTTTTTAAGTCATTAGTTCCTGAAACCTAACGTAGCCTGGGCTGACATGCGTTCACCTAGCCAATGAAGGTATGAAATGATTGCAAATCCTGACAGTTAACAGGGTTACTACTTACTGTATGCCCTTCACATGCCAGTTACACATATTGTCTCATCTTCAAAATAACCCTATGAATCACCACTTCACAGATGTGGGAGCTAAGTTTTAGAGGGTTAACCTGGGCTACTTAGCCAGGTTACAAACCCAGTATCAAAGTCAAGATTCAAATAGAACAGAAAAACACCCTCTCTTACCCACAACAAATAAGGCTCCCTGTTACCAGTTACTCCACAAGCTCTAGCAGTTAATCTGTAGAGAGGAGGGCCATGCAAGCTTACTAAAACCAGCAAGACACCAACCTAGAATCTAGTGTTCGGGAGGGAAAGATGTTGTTACTGCTGCCTCATAAGAGAAAGAGGCTCTGTAGCAGCATGTTACTGTATTAGTTATCCCTCAGTCTTTACCTATGGATGTTAGCATGGACCCAGTATTCACCAGTAATTGTTTGCAGGTTGTTTGGGGAGCTCCAAAATTGAATAAATCATGGTCACGGTCTCTAAACTCAAGGAACTGAGAATTTGTTAATTTCCAGAGCTGCAAGTTCCCTTTACAAAGTGGCCTGAATCTCTGCCATTTCTGAGTGGTCAATAGAAAAACAGGAAAGACTGAAACGAACAACAACAAAAAACCTAAAATAGGGGATGCCTGGGTGGCTTAGCGGTTGAGCCCGTTGAGCCCGTCTCCCTTTGGCTCAGGTCGCGATCCTAGAGTACTGGGATTGAGTCCCACATCAGGCTCCCTGAATGGAGCCTGCTTCTCCCTCTCCCTATGTCTCTGCGCCTCTCTTTCTCTCTCTCTCTCTCATCAGTAAATAAAATCTTAAAAAAAATAAAACCTAAAACTAAGATTGGTAGATCTTTTTTATAGAGCTTTTTAAAAAAGAAATCACTAGTGTACAAATGCTAAAAGGCAGCTTTTTGAAATCTGTTTGACATAAATTATCAAAGACAGAAGAACAATGAGGTTAAATACCAGTAACAGTGGTTACCTTGGGAGAGGGAAACGGGTCAGGGGTAGAAAGAAGACTGTTCATTGTATACCCTGTATCTGTGAAATTGTATACCATGTGTACTTAATATCTAACCAAACATAAAACAAATATTTTCTTTACAAAATTACAAACCATGTGATTCTTATGGAATTACATGGAGGTGCAGATTAGCTAAGTATTGAAATGGGAAACTGTGATATCTGACACCAAAAAATTGTAAAAAGGGTTCGCCTGGCTGGCTCAGTTAGTAGAGCATGCAACGCCTGATCTCAGAGTCCTGAGTTCTAGCTCCACGTTGGGTACAGAGTTTACTTAAAGAAAAAGTTGTAGGGATCCCTGGGTGGCGCAGCGGTTTGGCACCTGCCTTTGGCCCAGGGCGCGATCTTGGAGACCCGGGGATGGAATCCCATGTCGGGCTCCCGGTGCATGGAGCCTGCTTTTCCCTCTGCCTGTGTCTCTGCCTCTCTCTCTCTCTCTCCCTCTGTGACTATCATAAATAAATTAAAAAAAAAAAAAGAAAAAAGAAAAAGTGGTAAAACATTGCGATGATATCTGATACACAGTAGCATCTACATTCACAAATGAACTACAACAAATAGATAAATATATAGAAATAAAAATGAGCCCCGCTATCAAGAACTTTATCACAGAAAGCATAATACAGAAGGCGAGTGCTCCATCCTTGAGTGTCAGAAGAAGAGTAAACCTCTCCTTTGCTGGTTCCTCCTCTCGAAGGAAATAAAGGATATATACGTATAGAGGTGTTATGTGCAAAAACATGCTCTCTATGCCTGCTCACACTCCCACACCCCCCATGCTTGAAACTCTCCCTCCCCCTCCACCTCTCTATCTCTCTTACACACACACACACACACACACCACCCACCCCTCCCAAAGTTGGGCAAAGCCAGTAAAGAGATGATACCCTAACATTGCAAAAAAACTGTTTGAACCTCAACTGTCATGAACAAAAAGATATTTTTGCTCAAAGGAGGAACCAGGTGTCCAAGCAGTTTAACAGAAAGTCTGGTGCCCCTGGGTGGTCATGCATGCCAAGAGGACTCTCATGCTTTAAGTTTGTTTTTTAAGATAAGATCTACTGCAATATTGGAGTGTGTTCTGAGCAACGTGTTAAGGGAGGTATTCTAAAAGTTTTACTTTCATCCCTCCTCAGCTCCCACTATCAATAATCTCAAGAGAAAGTATGACTTTTGTCTTGTTGCAAGTAGCCTTTTTTCAAAGGCTCTCCCCACCACCAACACTCAACACTGAGCTCATAGGAGAGAAGAGAAACTCTGAAGCACAGCAAAAGACAGGGCACTCCTCCTGACCATCCTCCCTCCTGACCACCTTCCTCCCGACCAACCTCCCTCCTGACCAACTCCCCCACACTGGGGTCATCACCCCAGTGTGGATTCGAAGACATCTATGAACTCTACTACTGTTCAGCAGAATCAACTCTTAAATAATAGGTTTTGAAAAAAAAAAGAGGGGAAAAAAAGGTCGTGAAAACCAGAAAGAGCAAGGTAAAAACCTTGAGAGAGCTCACTTTTTCCCAAAGACAGTGTCTTCTTTGTCCCGCTCTGTCTGAGGAGCCTGTACGCAATCAGATTTGCAGAGTCCAGCTTCTTCGGTGGCTGGGGACATCCGCTATGAGGTACAGCGTGGGTTCTGGCTTCCGGAGGATTTGGGAAATTCCTCCTTTCAATCTGAAAGCTGGGAAGTCCCAGAAAACAGCCGATTACCCTATTTTTCTAAGGAACAGCTAAGGTAAGGAGGCCAGGGCCGGAAGACCCCGCAGCAGAGAGCTCCAGGGAGCCCGCGGCCCCGTAGCCAAGTCCCTGCAGGTGGAAAGGGGCCTGGGGGACGCCCGGGGGTTCACGCACCACTGCTGAGCTACACTTGATAAATGGAATTCTTTTTTGTTTTCTGATTGGGGGGGGGGGACACCTTGCAAAGCACAGAAAAGCACAAAGAAAACACACCCCATCTTCTGGTATTTCCTTTCAGTATTCCCCCCATCGCATTTATAAATATTCCTAAATTTCGTAAAGCTGGGGCCGTGCTGTAATTGCTCAAGCGCGCCCGCGCGCTGGGCCGGCGGGAGCAGGGGCTGTGACTCTCTGTAGCGCACCCCGAAAGACCCCTACACAAAGGAAGCTTCCCTCTCGGGGCGATAAACAGGCCAGACACCCTCCGCACTTCACCCCCAGACCGCAGCCCGCCCGGATACCTCGGGGCCGGGGAGTCGGTGAACTGGCTTCCCCAGAGCGGCTTCGCTTTTCCAGGCCCCGCACGAGACTAAAGGGGCCTGCGCGGAGGCTGGAGTCCGCCGACCGTCGGAGCCCCCCGCGCGCCCCCCGCCGCAGCTCCAGGGGGCGCCAGAGGGCGCTGGGAGCCCAGGGGAGGGGGCGGGGCCGAAGCGGGGGCGCGGGGGCGCGGGGGCGCGGGGGCGGGGGCGGTGCGCGGAGGCGGCGGGGCCCGCACCGCTCCTCCCGCTCCCGGCGAAGTGCGCCCTGTAGACGCCCCGAAGCCTTTATAAAGGCCGGAGCGTGGCGCGGCGGTTCTCAGGCCCCGCCCCCGCGCGCCCCCGCGTGCCCCCGCGCGCCCCCGCGCGCCCCCTCCCCTCTCCGCCGGGTGTGCGAGGCTGCTGAGGCGGGGTGCGCGAGAGGCCCAGCCCCCTGGCCGTCTTTCTGAGGTTCCAGGCCAGGTTTGAAGCGCAGTAAAACTGGCGAGTACCTTACCTCCCCAAACAGGTGGCCCCTCAAAAGGATGGGGCTAGTGAGCTAGAGTTTGAAAAGGGAGCGGAGTCGCTTCAACGCCCTGCCCCCGCCCTGTGCCGCCCGACCTCGAGTGTGGGCCCGGGACGGGGTAGGGGTGGGCGGAGAGTCGAAGTGACTTCCTAGACAAGCGAGGTGCACGGCCTGTAGGATTTCATTTAATCCTCGCGGTCGGGAGAGTGGGTCCCCCTTACGGGTGAGTGACCTGCAGCCCTGAGGGTGGCTAAGTGTCCCGTGGAGCGAGCCAGGGCAGAGACCGGGTTTGGGGGTGCCGCAGAGCTCCTAGTCAGCACCCACCCTACACCAGAGCAGTCCAGGGCTTCCTCCTCCGCCCCGTCCACCTGGAGGGATCTCTCCCTCATCATCCAGAGTCTGGGGTTCCGCACGTATAGGCTGGTGCAAGGTGCATTGAGAAACGCTTAACCCGCCCAGGAGTCCTTTAGGGCCTCCAGTGAAAAAAGTAATAGTATTTTTCTGCCTCAGGGAGAAGGTTCGGAATAAACTACAGGTGGAGGAACTTAAAGACAATCAGTGTCTAGAGCGGGGTACGAGTAAGACTATATCGAGAGTGAAAGACTGAGGAGAGAGGACAAAGCTAGCAGTGACCAAGGTTAAACTGGCCCACTTACCTCGGAGCTTCGGAATCTACCCACCAATTCTGGTAGGTGTCAGATGGAAACTACTCATCTGTCTGGATTCTGACCCTGATTTGCAGGAGAGTTGCTCCTTTGCAGGTCAGTTTCACTGGCCGTAAAACGACATTGATACTTGCTACTTCCCCATCTGATAAAGAGATTCTTTGAGGGGGCTAAATTTTGACCTCTCAGAGTTGGTTAGGTATAATTAGGAACCATAAACCTGAGGAAGGAAGAGTATAACTACAGAGGAAGCAGATTCCTGTAAGGCTGCAATTTTGTTTGTTAATCATCAGCATTTATTATTTCTTCTCTGGAGTGGAGATAGCGAGAGTATCATCTTTCAGCTGAAGAACATTAGAGCATGTAGAAGGTAAGATACACAACTTAACTATACCAATAAACCTATACAATAAAATAACATTATCAGAATTGTAGTTTCTGATCTCCAACCTTTGATATTAAGATTTGAAAATGCTTTATAAGTGGCAAAGGACTAGTATAGTAGATGCTATTAATAGCACGAATAAAGAAAATGCAATAATTGCCAAAATTTATGATGCTGAATATTATTTCATTTTGCTGTTCCCTTACATTATTCCTAGGCTACCGATTTAGGAAGAGATTAAAAGGAACCTTCAGGGAAATGGATATCTCATAAGTCAGGCTGGAATTGTTTATCAAGTCAAAATAGAAGAAAATAATAGGCAGATATGTTGTTGATTCTGAAAAGAGTGATTTACTGTTTGAACTATCCGTGATGAATCATTTAATGTAAAAATAACATAAAATGCCCACAATCTAGTATATTTTTACATGGAAAGAATCTTAAAAATAGTTTTAGATACTTTTAGTAGCCCATAATTTAGCAGATATACCTGAAAACCTATTGCATTTCACTAAGATCGAAAAATAATTGTGGTAATACAGTCACACCTTAGAGAAGGAAAAAAAGAAGCATTGCTTGTTTTTGTTGCTTGCTGGTAATTGGGTTATATGAAACCCACCTTCTATTCAATACACTCTAACCCTCCTGGATGCGCTCTAACTCTCCACTGCCCAGCTCAGATACTCAGATTTGGGGTAACTCAACTCAAGAGTGCCTCACTCCACGGCTGAAGCTCTCTACCAACCTATGAAAATACTTCGAATTACTTGAAACAACTCACTTAACTTTTTCCATTATTCTCCAAAGGAGGGAGACATGTGGATACCCAAAGTGTTGAGATTGAGACAAAGGAAAGCTAGTGTGGACTTCTCTTCCTCCTCCCTATTCCTGGAGTCAAGTGACTATGATTAAAATAAACAACTTAGATTTATGCGGAAAGATCTGCGAGATGCACTACTAAAGAAAAAATCAAAGTGCTGAACAAAGATGCTGCTCATTTGTGAGGAAAAAAAAAAAAAACAACCTGTCTGTAAATGAGTGAACTATCTGCAAAGAAAGCTCAAAACAGAATGATTAATCTGAGAAAAAGAATTTGGAGGGAGAAGGCCTCCAAATATGTGGGGAGGTATTTTTCACTGTGTGCTTTTTCATACTATTTTGTCTCATTTGCATGCATCATGGTTACACACACACAAAAAAAAACCCAGCTTTTAAAAGAAGAGCCAGGTAAGAGAAGCCTCCCAAGAGATAGGTTTCAACGTTCTAATGCCTCAATATTTCTCAAAAGGTGGAAGGCTGCAGTAGAACTCAGGTTCCCAAGAGTGTGGTCAGAAGGTAAGGTTGAAATTAGAGCCTGTGCTCCCTGAATGGAGCCTGTTTCTCCCTCTGCCCCTCTCCCTCTGTGTCTTTCATGAATGAATGAATGAATGAATAAATAAATAATAAATAAATAAATAAATAAATAAATAAATAATCTTTAAAAGAAAAAAAAAAAAAAAGAAAGAAATTAGAGCCTGTGAAGGCAGGGCACCGGATGGTGGAGGAGGAAGAGTCAGCCTGTTCGGGGCCATCTGTTCTGTGCCTTCCTGGAGGCAGTTGTAGGAAAGTTCCGGTGGTAAGCAGGGTTCTAAGATAGCCCCTAAGATACCAACCCACTGGTAAAAGCAATTTATATAACCTCCTCCCCTTGAGTGTGGGCAGACCCTGTGAATATGATGGGATACCACTCCTATGAGTGGGTTTGTAATCATTTGTTTTTGAGAGATAATTCAAAGGGAAATTATCTAGCTGGGCTGGCCCTAATCGCATGAATCCTTAAAACGGACTGAGCCCTTCAGAAAGGGAGAGACACACGCCCAGATTGACCAGGAACTGCCTATGGAAACCACATGGCAAGGAACAACAACTAAAATTCTGCCAACAATCTGAATGAGGCTTGAAGGAGACCCCAACCCTCAGATTAGAACTCTAGCATGCTCTACTATAATGGGCCCAGACTTCTGACCAACAGAAACATAGAAATAATAAATGGGTGCTGGGTTTTTTTGTTTTTGTTTTTGTGTATCATAGAGCCTTTATTATTTTTTCCTCTAAATTTTTAAATATTATATAACATCCATGTTTGAGTTATGATACAATTTACAGATATTTAAAATACATCTTCATGGGACACCTGGGTGGCTCAGTTGGTTGAGCACCCATTTTTTATTTTGGCTCAGGCCTCGGTCTCAAGGTCATGAGATTGAGCAGTGGGTCAGGCTCAGCGCTAAACAGGGAATTTGCTTGTCCCTCTCCTTCCCCCTGCTGGTGCACACGTGTGCTGTCTCTAAAAAAATAAATAGAATCTTTTTAAAAAATAAATAAAATGCATCTTCATTTAGAAATATTTTACATTTTGTCTATAGAACAGATAATTGAATGAGTGCTGCTTTATGCTGCTAAATTTGTGGTAATTTTTTATGCAACAATAGAACACTAGTATAGTTTATTTTGTTAGATCTCAGTGGTGGGATCCCTGGGTGGCTCAGTGGTTTAGCGCCTGCCTTTGGCCCAGGGTGTGATCCTGGAGACCCAGGATCGAGTCCCACGTTGGGCTCCCTGCATGGAGCCTGCTCCTCCCTCTGCCTGTGTCTCTGCCTCTCTCTCTGTGTGTGTGTCTCTCATGAATAAATAAATAAAAAATCTTAAAAAAAAAAAAAAAAAGAAATCAGTGGATTATAAGAGTTCCCAGTAGATCCTGGTACTAATAACCCATTATGAGATCTCGTGGCTTTGTAAACAGGAAAAGGGCCAGTTTGGGAGGGTTACATTATTTCTGTCAGATATCCTTTAAACCAAGTAACTTAATCTTTCTTGTTCAATCTAAATTTTGTCATATAGTACTCCTTACTGGTGTAATTTTTAGTAAAAAAGTAAAAATCCAAACCCCCCCCCCTCCTTTAGTATTACTGAAGTACTTACTAATACTTAATAATACTTAATATTTACAATGCATTTGTTAGTGCTTCTTGATTAATTTTTAAGATTTAAGGAATCGCTAGCATCCTAACAAATAACATTTTATACTACTAACGAGGGATCAGAAGCTATACATTATTTAATTTATAATTCAGTGATTTTATTTTCTCAAAAAAAATGTTGCCTTGGAGAAATGCCATACTTGGAATAAGTTCTCCATCTATCCTTTATTTCTAGTTTTCTTTTGATGTTTACCATAATTGCGCTTCCAACTAAGTACAGAATTCTGGGAAGAAAGTTCCAGAATGACATTCTGGCCATGTCCCCATAGAAATGTCTCTATTACTTGCTGTTTGTGGCCTTCAAGTTTATTATATAATAAATTATATAATGTAATTAAAGGGTAAAGTTAGTTTTGAGATCATCTTGCTTCAACCCTGAAATAACTTCAGAAGTGTAACCGCCTCTGAAAGTAGGCTCCATGTGCATATTTTATTTAACCTAGGCTTGGATGGAAAGGTTCTCTTTCTACTCTACTTATTTCTTACTTTTTTGTATTTAAAAATATTCCACCTGCCTTCTGCCACCACTTCACTGATTTTGTTCCTGTTAAAGCTATCTTTGACTTACTATACTAGCCAAGCCAGTGGACACTTTTCTGTCCTGACCCTTTTTCACTTCTCTGTTCCATTTAGTGCTGTTGACCACTCCCACTTTGAAATGGATCCCTAACATGAGTTTGTCTGTTGATAATAGATCAAAAACAATGCCATGTTCATTGCTTCTTACTGCCATTCTCTTTCCTTGGCCCTCAGAGGACTGTCTCTCCATTCTGACTTAATTCAAATAAGGAGTTTCCTTGGACTTTGTTTAAAAGAAGAATCTTCTCCGTAGTAATACAACTCCCAGAATACATCTCACCAAAGCCATCCCTAAAGGGGTGTGTCCTATGGTGCAAAACTGCTGAAAGTCCCAGAGTCGAATTACACAATCGGATTCTGAGACAATGACAGACTGTTTTCTTTCAAATTTCTACTTCCTGAAACCGAGGCTGTTTATGAGAAACAGTGTATTTCAGGGAGATTGTGCTAAAATTAACCGTTTTCAGAGTTAGATTTGCTGGCAGTATAAGTGCTTACTTATCCTTTTCTTCGAGACAAAGGTGAGTATCAGCCTTTAAATGACAAACCACAGATGTGGGTACAAAAGATGGTATAATGTATAGACAGTATTTTTTTGAACTGTAACCTTGTTTCTAATTCCTGATCTTGTTTACATTTAAATAACTTTAGAGCTCTAAGAATACTTGCACTTCTAAAAATGCCACAGAAAGGGGGTGAGGGTTGGGAAGAGGAAGGACCAGTAAATGTAGATTTCTAGAGAAAGGAGAAAAAGACCTGTTTTTTTTTTAGAAGATGTGAGGATTTTTAAAGAAAGTTTTAATAACAAAGTCCTATGTCAAGGAGCTTGCTACTGGACACCTGAGTTTGTCACTGAATGAAGATGTTTGATTAAACCATTAAAAGAGGTAGGCTCACTTATGTGAAAAAGTAACCTGGGACTTTTGCCTCAAGTACATATGTAATCATAAGAGAAGCCTTCACTTGTATGATGACCTCAATGATTTTTCCAGGAAACAGATAAGAGTGGAGAATTACTGTTTTCATATGGGAAGAACTGATAGGAATTCTGGGCATGATGAAGCATTATGTACACAGAAAGGATCTAGAAAAATTAAATTCTTTCACGCTTTATGCAAAAGAGTCCCTTCATTAACACATTTTTTTATTTGAAATCAGGGCTCTAAATCACTTTGGAAAGCCACAAATTATGACCTTTAAGATAGTTTGGGACTTGCAGGTGGGTGAGAGTGCAGAGGCAGTAGTGTCAGGAAGGAGGGAATTTATGTCACAACATAATGGCACCTCTAGAATATTTATTTCTATCTCCCTCTGTCTTTTCTTTCTACTTAGTGCAGCTACTGTTCTTATGAGAAGCAATATCTGCTTTTGGTTAGCTGATACCTCATTGTTAAAAACATTTTAAATTCCTTAACACATAATCACTGTTGCTGTTCGAGTCTCTGCTGTTGTCTCTATGTGATGCTTCAGCATAGTCTCCACCCTCTTTAGTTTTTCCTCTTTCCTTCTTGGCCTCAAATACAATTGAGTAATTGTACCATAGAAGCTGTGCACCTCTTTCTAGATGGGGTGTCATCAGATTACATGTCTGTATGGTGAGCACGATTTTGGGTCGGGGTGGATATAGATCAACTTACCACCTGAGAGACACACCAACCAGACCTCAACAAATGCCAAGTCAAGCCGTTATATCCACTGATCAAAATAATTTCCACTTCTCTCTTTCCACCTCCTCCTTCCAAACTCTGTCAACCTGCAGCCTCAAGAGAAACAAAACATTTAAAATTATTCTAGCAATAATTTACTCGCCATCTCAAATATCTTTTGAATCCAAGATGAATGAATTCCCCAAGTTCTCTCCCAACAAGACACCAGAATTTTATAGTATCCTTCACTAGCATGAAGGATGGCTAGTCATGTCAGGGTGGCTGGTATTGGGAACAACAAAGAATTTTACAAAGAGTGGGGCAACAAGCAAGGGAGAGTTTATTCACTCTCCAAGGGAGGATAAAGGCCAGACATCAAGAGAGATGTTAGCCTGAGTTTCTTTTAGGCTGGACCTTTTAAGGGTTTTTTTTTTTTTTTAAGATTTTATTTATTGATTCATGAGAGACACAGAGAGGCAGAGACACAGGCAGAGGGAGAAGCAGGCTCCATGCAGACGTGGGACTCGATCCCAGGTCTCCAGGATCTTGCCCTGGACCGAAGGTGGCGCTAAACTGAGCCACCCGGGGTTCCCCTTTTAAGGGGTTTTGAAGGATTGTGAGAGGGTTGAAAATGTGCCTCTGAGGAGGAGGGCGGGGAGTTGGAGGAAGGGGGCCAACTGTTGGCCAGGTAGAGCAGGAAGTGACAGGTTTCTTGAGGAGCTCTGTCCAGGGCTTGTCCAGAATGTGTGTTGTGGTCAAGCTAGAGAAGAATATGTTTTGTAGATGGGGTCTATTTTCTGAGAAAAAAAAGAGTACCATGACCTAGAAAACAAAGAGTTATGGCCAGGTATAAACACCTGTGAGTTTTGTCTATAGAATTGGCTGGGGAGGGGGCTTTGATTAGATTCCTTTCAAGTAAGGGGCCAATAATTGCTTAAACTTTAAATATATGTGTATTTTAAAGCCATATGTAAATCATGATGGATGTTATAAAATCTCACATAGAATAATACTGTGTAATGAACACACTCGACATATTAAGCATAATAATCTCCACTTAAGTCCTATGTGATCTAAGTTTGGGTTTAGAACCTGGAATTTTCTTTAAGAATAAATGTATTTACTTCAAAATATTTCAGAAACTCCATGGTTCCTTCCATTCCAAAATAATTTCACTAACCCCTTTACCCCAAACACAGTACATATACTGCTTTTTCATCTCTTTCAGATGGATGGCTTTTTAGCATAAAATGTTTATTGAAAATGTTTTCCTGAAATGTTAAGTACCCGTGTTTTGAAGAATTTTAATAGGGATGTACATTCAAACTTTTGTTGTAAACTCATTCCATATTTTTGTTATTGTATCTATTGCTTCTCTATATGGGGGAATCTTTGTTTCTTGTTGACAGTGACATTGATTCTTGCAGGATGTTGAGATTTCCTGTGTTCATAGAATTCTGTCAGACAAATTTAAAAGTAAGAGTATTAAAAAAAATAATAAAAAAATAAAAGTAAGAGTATTATCTGGTGCTATTACCCTTCTATGTCTAAAGAACAAAGCTGATTATAGCTTTAATATCAGTTATATATTAATACAGTTTTTCAAAGTATAGTGTACAAACTATTGATTTTAGGTGGCACATGTCCAAACTTTGAAAATTTGAATTACATCCTTAATTTAATGTGAATTAAAAATATAATTAATCAGGGGAGCCTGGATGGCTTAGTTGGTTAAGCAAACTCTTGATTTCAGCTCAGGTCATGATCTCAGGGTCCTGGGATCAAGCCCCATGTCAATCTCTGAGCTCAGGGTGGAGTCTGCTTGAGATTCTCTCTCTCTCTCCCTCTCTCCCTCTCCCTCTCCCTCTCTCCCTCTCCCTCTCTCCCTCTGCGGCCCCACCACTCCTGGCCGCTTATACATACGCTTGCTTTCTAAATAGGTAAATAAATAAGTAAAATCTTTCTAAAAACCATATAATTAACTCATAACATTTATGATTTCATGGATATTATTGCTCAGGAGGATGTTAGGTAAAAAGAAAGTGAGGTGTTTACTACTGATTTCAAGAAAATGAGTAAATTGTGCTTGCTTCAGCAGCACGTACACTAAAAAAAAAAGAAAATGAGTAAATAAATACTCTCATAGATAATATGCAGATATAGTAAAAGTTGTGAAGGTGGCATGTAAATAGCTGAAGTTTTGGAAATATCGAACTGATGTATTTGATAAGTGGATATTTTCTGAACCAGTGCAGAAATTTGAACCTCACTGGTCCTTAGTTATAAAGCTCAATTAATAATATGATCTGGGGCAGCCCAGGTGGCTCAGCAGTTTAGCGCCGCCTTCGGCCTAGGGTGTGATCCTGGAGACCCAGGATCGAGTCCCATGTCGGGCTCCCTGCATGGAGCCTGCTTCTCCCTCTGCCTTGGTCTGTTCCTCTCTCTCTCTCTCTCTCTCTCTCCCCCATGAATAAATAAATAAAATCTTTAAAAATAATAATATGATCTGTTAAATTTCTTAATTATAGCTATACAAAATAGTTGGTTAAAAATGCTTCATCATTTTAGCATATCTGCAGTCCTCATGAATTGTCAAAAAATTGAAGGGAGTTAGAAAGTAGCCAACCTGGTTGAGCAAGCCACTGAGATGCACTGGCAGATGCTCAACCATTGAGCCACCCAGGTGCCCCTGTTATTTAACATAGTACTTTGGCTTGCGTTGTGATCCCAGGGTCCTGGGATTGAGTCCCGCATCAGGCTTCCCACAGGAAGCCTGCTTCTCCTTCTGCCTATGTGTCTACCTCTCTCTGTGTGTCTCTCATGAATAAATGAATAAAATATTTAAAAAAAAAAAGAATCATGGAGAGAATAGAGGCACCTGGGTGGCTCAGTCAGTTGGGTGACCAACCTGATTTTGGCTCAGGTCATGATCTCAGGGTCACAGGATCCGCCCATTATGGTCTCTGCACTCAGTGTGGAACCTGCTTGGGATTCTCTGCCTCTGCCCCTTCCCTGGCTTGCTCTCTCTCTCTAAAATAAACAAATAAATCTAAAAAAAAAAAAAAAAGAGGAATCATAAAGATGATGAATCATCCCAGAGTAAGCACTATAGAGTTCTACTCAACCTGCTTCACCCAGACACTGATATCTTTGAAAGGCAGGGAGGGGTGGTATGAGGAAAGGGTGAAGAAGAGAGTGGGACCATAAACATCATCTAGGTCAAGGGTCATTAATGTATCATGAAGTGTGTCAATGGCCGTTTAAAAATGACCATACTGGCAATTTCTTTTGAGGAATCCATTCTTGGAAGGATATAATTCTTATTATAGAGAAAATTCACAAAGGTGTTTATCATAAAGGTATTTATGATAAGAATTGTAAGCATTCTAACAAAAGGGAAAGGTTAAGCAAATTATAGTATAGTACTCCCTCCCTTAACCGTGGTTTTGCTTTCCGTGGTTTCAGTTATCTGCCATCAACCATCACCAGAAGCAGATGATCTTCCTTCTGACACTTCGTCATATGCCTGCATCATTCACCTCTCTTACTCTCCTCACATAGGCTTTTTACTGGCTCATATCACCACAAGAAGAAGAACGGTGAGTATGGTACAGGCATATCTCATTTTATTGTCATCACTTTATTGCACTTTACAGATACTGATGTTTTTGCTATCTGAAGGTTTAAGGCACCCTGAGTCAAGCAAGTCTTTTGGCACAGTTTTTCCAATAGCATTTGCTCACTTTGTGTCTCTGTGTCACATTTTGGTAATTCTCTCAATGTTTCAAACTTTGTCATTATCATTGTGTTTGTTATGGTGATCTGTGATGAGTGATTACAACTTACTGAAAGCTCAGATGATGATTAGCATTTTCCAGTAATAAAGTATTTTTTTCAGCAAGGTATGTACATTTTTTTAGGCATAATGCTATTGCACACTTAATAGACTATAGTGTAAAAATAACTTTTATATGCACTGGGAAACCAAAAAGTTTATTTGACTCGTTTTATTGCAATATTTGCTTTAATATGGTAGTCTAAAACTGGACCCAAAATATCTTCAAGTTATACCTGTACACTAAGATATTTTGAGAGAGACCACATTCACATGTTTTATTAACAGTATGTTGTTGTAACTGTTTTATTTTATTGTTGTTGTTAATCTCTTCCTGTGCTTAATTTATAAATTAAACTTTATGTATGTATGTATAGGAAAAAATATGGTATATATAGGTTTCAATATGGCTTCAGGCATCCGTGGTCTTGAATGTATCCCCTAAGGATGGGGGGGGGGAACTACTGTATATCTGTAAGACAAGATGAATAATAATACCAGCGTAGAAAATGCTAAGTGAGGGGAATCTAGATGACTCAGTCAATTAAGCATCTGCTTTCAGCTCAGGTCATGATCTGAGGGTGCTGGGATCAAGCCCTGCATTAGGCTCCCTGCTCTGGAGACCTACTTCTCCCTCTTCTCCCTGCTTGTGTTCTCTCTTGCTATCTTTGTTTGTCTCTCTCAAATAAATAAATAAAATATTTTTAAAATTCTGAGTCAAAAACAGATTCAGGGTCAATGAACTATTATACTTACAATTATGTAATACATATAAAATATAGATATAGATAGATATAAATTCACAAATATTCTAAAAGTGGTTATTGTCTTACAGTGACTAATTTTTCATTTTCTTTTTTCTATGTCTGTATATGTATTTTTACCCTAACTTTTTATAACATACTTATATATTACTTTTTGACAAAACTAATAGAATGTGTTAAATAAAACTATGCTGCTATACAGTAACTACAACTGTGCAGTCTTTGGAAGATAAATCTTACCTTTATTTACTTGGCATACAAATAACTAGCTATTTGAAAAAGAGGATTGAGTCTCAGTGCTAGAGTGAATGAACATAGGAGAGTCAGAAAACATAGAAAAACCAATTGAAATACTATCAGTTGATTTTTCTTGCATAAATCGCTTCTGTCTAAGCCATAGTTTTTACTGCAGTCAACGTATACTTCTATTTTGAAGAAAGGAAGAAAGAAGGGAAAGAGGAATGGGAACTTTACTTGATATGTATGCTAATAATTTCCTAATTTGTTTCTCATTCTCTTGAATTCCCATAACCTGGATTCATACATTTATACATATACGTGTTGTATTTACATTCATTTTTGCCGTATCTTTGCACATATTATTGTACCTCAAAGTATATCATGTCATTGGCTTGGCCAGAAAATATGGCTTAGAATCTTAACCCTAGCGCATCTAGTTACTGTGGTACATTCTCCACTAGTGCATTATAAGCACTAGAAAATATGCAAAGTCTTCAATAAAAGTCTTGTCTGTTCATAGTTTTTTTTCTTTTCTATAAAAAAATTCTTAGAGGGAATTCCTGGGTGGCTCAGCAGTTTAGCGCTGCCTTCAGCCCAGAGCATGATCCTGGAGACCCGGGATCGAGACCCGCATGGGGCTCCCTGCACAGAGCCTGCTTCTCCCTCTGCCTGTGTCTCTGCCTCTCTCTCTCTCTCTCTCTCTCTCTCTCTCTATGTGTGTGTGTGTATCTTTCATGAATAAATAAATAAAATCTTTTAAAAAAATGCTTAGAGCCTCATCATATGTCCTTTTATTTGACCATTTGTTTGAAATGACTTAATCTCTGGTTAAAGCTTGGCTGCTATCAGTCATCATTTTCCAAGATAACTATATTCCTACCCAGAAATTTGCTTCCCTAAATCATGTACCGAGTTAGTGCGAGGGATAATAAAATGTGAGTGAATAGCACCTCTTCTGAGATATTCATCAGGTCTGATTCACATCTCCAAAAGTTGCAGATTATTTAATAAGAAACATCTGAAGCCTTTTGGGCCCAGATTCCCTGCCACTCCTCCTCCCCTATTCCCCAGTGGGCAAGAGAGACTGGGAGGACACCAGGAATTAGTGGAGCTTCTTTTTTTTTTTAAGGTTTTATTTATTTATTAATGACAGAGTGAAAGAGAGACAGAGGGAGAAGCAGGTTCCACGCAAGGAGCCCGATGTGGGACTTCCTTCAGCTCAGGGCGTGGTCCCCACTCCGGGATCACACCCTGAGCCAAAGGCAAACACTCAAGCTCAACCACTGAGCCACCCAGGTGTCCCTAGGTGGAGCTTCTAAAGGCCCAGCTTGTCAGCAGCTGAGAAGCAGACAGAAACACCCCTCCCCAATTAATTCCAGGCTGCAGGCTCCAGCCTTTTAAGGTAGATGTAGCAAAGCACGTCATCTTTGTAGCTCTCCTTAGGAATTTCTTGAGACATATTCTTTAAATATGTTTTCACTCAATAAAATGACCTCTCATTACTTAATCCAAATCCAGAGGTCACTTTTTAGACTTCATCTTTCTCTCTTTTTACAATTTTGACACTGTTGACTTCTGCAAATTTTCTTTTTTGGTTTCCATATCCCCTTGCATTTCTGACTTTTCTCCTACTTCTCTGGCTACAGTTCCCTTTTATATTTTCTTTCTCTGCCCACTTCATTTACTACATTCTGCTCTCTGCTTCCTCTTTCTCTTGCTGCATATTCACATTGGATGAGTGCCCGTTGCTGCACTTATACCAGGTTACACTAAGGCCCCTGTGTTTCTTCTCCCAGAGTTCTGGACTCTTACATCCAAGTGTAAACATCTATTACTAAATTTCTCTATTCTGCATCCCACAGGCATCTCACATATAACATTTTCAACAGTAGACCCATTTACCACCTCCCATCAGTATTTTTTTACATTGATATCTGGCACTAAAAGCCATGTACTTGCTCAAGCTCAACACGTGGGGCTCTCTACACCCCTTATTTCTTTACCAACAATGTCTAATCAATTTTAAAGTTACATTGATTTCATAAATATCTTTGAGAACTACCCATATCTATTAATTATTGGTTTAGGCCCTCAACATCTCAAGGCATATCCTGATCTCCTCAGCCTCTAGCCTTTGTCCTGTTGGATTAGACATTTCCTAGGACCCAGAACATTCTTCTACCCCAGAACATTTTGCAGTAACCATTTGGAAAAGTAAGATATGTCTTCTATCTGAATTCCCATTTCCTAGCCCAGTGCACGACACATTGTAGATAACTAATATGAATTTGCTAAATAAAAATTTCTTGGATTCCTACTTTTCTGCCCTATTTCTTTTGTTTAAATGAGACTTAGCACTACCTAAAGCTCCCTAGCTCACAAAGGATGTAATTTTTCCCCGGAATAAATAAAAAAATAAATCCATCAACTCAACACTTGAAGAATTGCATCCACTTCTCCACACATATATAATGATATCTACTCCACTAGAGACAGTAGGAGGTTGAGACATTTAAGAGGCTCTGGGCCTTGGCAAATGCCTCTTCTAATTTGGTATTGTTTTTAAAAAAAAATCCAGAATTTTTGCTCCATTTAAATATATATAAGGATTCCCAAAAGGAATACTATATATTCTGTATTAACAGGCTCACATTTTAAAGCAGCTTGTCCATAGCATGGCCTAGTTTTTGCTTTTGTGCTATTATGTTATTTTTTTTTAAGTTTTTACTGTCTAGTCAAAAAAGAAAAAAAGATCTATTCTAGGCTACTTTTATCAAGTATAAGTGCTATCCTATGATACAGGATGCTTTTGCTCTGATAAATTGATTACCCCTGTTAGAGTCAGTTTTGTCCTTTCTTTTTTTTGCTACAAGACTTATATATATTTTTTAATTTAATAGTCATTACAGTGAGTCAGGTACTATTATCAGCAGTATTTGTTCAATAAATGGTAATAATTATTTCCATTTCTTTGCTACGTTGTCATTAGCATGGCTTCATTATTCTACCTCATTTCTATATACTTCCTCCATATCTAATTCTAGCTGTTTACTACAACTATGCCATTTGTCCAATAATAGCTCTTTTGAGTGAGATGACATACTTGCCAGACAAGATTTTCCTTATCTGTGTCTATAGTAGCTGCAGATGTGTCTGCTCTTCAATGTACCTTCCTGATGTAAATGAATAGCTCCAGAGGAGGTTCTGGCCCCACTCCAGTCTCTTCCATCCTGCTACATTTACATTATGCTTGTCCTAGACACAGTATGAGAAACCTTTTCCTAGGATAAGTTTTGATAAACATTAATATTCACTGATGAGGGATGGCTACTGGGATTATTAGTCACTTGTATTAGATGGAATGTAAAGGGGGCAGCAGAGTGGTGAGAATGTCTAGTTCCAAAGCAAGGCTGAAAGAAAAATGGAAGATGATACATGCAGAAAGCATGCTTAAGTTAACCATAAGACATGAGTGAAAGGAAGTGTCACTAAAATATGTTCAGTGTCACAGTGTTTTGTTAAATCACTCTGACTACACTTAAGCACCTCAATTAAGAGGCAAAAATCAGAGTGCTCAATTGTTGTCAAAGAATACTTAGTTAAGTTTTGAAAACTTACACTTTTAAAAAGTTTATTATAAATATGAAGATATATGTGTATATATAACAAACATATAAACATATCTATGCAGAGAAACGATATCAAAATTTTATAGTGCTTATTTCTTTTTATTTAATTTTATTTAAATTCAATTTTTCAACTATATGTTGGCAAACCCAGTGCTCATCTCATCAAGTGCCCTCCTTAGTGCTGCTCGTGCAGTTACCCTATACCCCCCACTCTCCTCCCCTTCTGCAACCCTTTGTTTCCCAGAGTGAGGAGTCTCTTATGGTTTGTTTTCCTTTTTAATTCTTCCCCACTCAGTTCCCCCCCTTCCCTTATGAACCCTTTCACTATTTCTTATATTCCACATGTGAGTGAAACCGTATGATAATTGTCTTTCTCTTATTGACTTACTTCACCCAGCATAATGCCCTGCAGTTCCATCCACATCAATGTAAATGGTAAGTATGCATCCTTTCTGATGGCTGAGTAGTATTACATTGTGTGTGTATGTGTATATATATATAGTTTTTGGTGGGGGGTGCTTATGAGAGATACACACACAGAAAGGCAGACATAGGCAGAGGGAGAAGCAGGCTCCCTGCAGTGAGCCTGATGCTGGACTCGATCCCAGGACTCTGGGATCATGACCTGAGCCAAAAGCAGATGCTCAACCACAAAGCCACCCAGGCATCCCTGTATCACATATTTAATATCCGTTCATCTGTCAAAGGACATCGTGGCTCCTTCCACAGTTTGGCTATTGTGGACATTGTTGCTATGAACACTGGGGTGCAGGCATCCCATTGTTTCACTGCATCTGTATATTTGGTGTAAATATGCAATAGTGCATTCCTGGGTCATAGGTTAGCTCTATTTTTAACTATTTGAGGAACCTCCTCACTGTTTTCCAGAGTGGCTGTATAGTGCTTATTTCTTAGTGGGACTATGGGTAATTCTTATTTTCTTTTTTACTGTATTTTTTCTCCAAATTTTTAAATAATACCATTTTGCACTCATTATAATGAAATGTTTCAAAATCTAGATCTTTAAAAATACATCAGAGACCACTATCCTAAAATCTTCAGGATTTTCATGACCCAAATACTTGATGGAGCCTATTGGAAGACCTCCAGTAGACTGGTAATACCTCTCACTTGTGAGCCAGAAGCCACTGTGTATGAAAAAGCAAGTTACAGTGAAAGAAAAGAAAAGTGCTACTTATTATGCAACATAGATTTCAGAAGTCTTACAGTATCTCAACACACTCATTCCCCAAATCACAGTTGTCAAGGAAAAGCTTTTTAGACCACAGCTGCACATGCACAGAGTGTGAAAGGCTGAGTGAACATGAGGGAGCCAGGGAGTTCCCCCTTGCCAAGTTTTCTCCAAAAGATGTATTCCTTCAGGGAAAAAAAGAGAAGGGTAGGAAACAAACCATAAAAGACTCTTAACGATAGAGAACACACTGAGGGTTGCAGAAAGGAGCTGGGTGGGGGATGGGCTGGATGGGGAGATGGATATTAAGGAGGGCCCTTGTTATGTTGAGCACTGGGTGTTGTATATAAGTGATGAATCACTGAATTCTACTCCTGAAACCAATATTGCACTGTATGTTAACTAACTAGAATTCAAATAAAAATTTGGGGAAAAAAAAGATGTGTCCCTTTAGATTCTGTGTCCCTATCTGTTCCCATTCAGCCTCTTATGAATGCACAGCTCATCTAAGAGCTGGCCTTTCATTTCACTTTCCTGGAAAGGTAGAGTCATTAACTAAGACTGATTGGGAGTTCAAAGTGAACATGTTGAGAATGTGATGTTTACTGGATATCCAAGCACAGGTATCCAATAAACAGTTGAAAATATGCATCTGAAAATTTCAAGAGTTTTTGACAGTTGAAGTTTGGACTGGAGATACAAAGTTGGTGATTGTCAGCCAATACATGATATTTACAACTATGAACTGAATGAGATTACCAAGGAGTAGATTTAGATAAGAAAGAGAACAGGGTCAGAGACTGAGCCTTTGCACATTTCAACATTAAGGAGTCTAGGAGAAGAGGATGAACCAGCCAAAATGGCAGAGAAGGAGAGATCAGTGAGGTAGAGGAATAAACATCAAGAGAGTGTGGTATCCCTTTTTTTAAAAAAGATTTTATTTATTCATTTGATAGAGCACAAGCAGGCAGAGCAGCAGGCAGAGGGAAAGGGAGAAGCAGGCTCCCTGCTGAGCAAGGAGCCTGATGATGGGCTCATCCCAGGACTCCGGGATCATGACTGGAGCCTAATGCAGATGAATAACTGACTCAGTCACCCAGGTACCCCTGAGAGTGTAGTGTACTGATGGACAATAGAGGAGGAAGGGTCTGTGTCACATGCTGTTGGTAGGTTACCAAGGAAGAGGAGTGAGAATTGACCATTGGGTGTTGCAATTGAAGTTTACCGGTGACTTTGACAAGGGCAGTTTCAGTGGAGTAATGGAGCAGAAGTCTGATTGAAGTACATTTAAGAGAAAATGGGAAGAGACAGGTTGAAAGCTCAAGTAGGAGCAATTCTCTCAAGGAACTATGCTGCAAAGGGCAATAGCTATGGATGGAAGCGAAGTCAAGAGACTTCTAAGATGGGAGAAATAATGGCATGTTTGTAAACATCAGAATGAACCAATGGAGAGCAAAAACTCAGAAGAGAAAATTCAGCAATGAGATTGAATAGGAAGAAAGGTGGAATTATTGTTTGAATGGAGTGACTGGTTCTGGATAAGAGAATGGATGACTTATCTCTGAAAGCAAATAGAAGGTCAGAATATGGGATGCAGCTGTTGTTAGATTGGTAGAGGTGAGTGGGAGTCTGTGGAAGTCCTCTTCTGATTGCTGAGAATGAGAGTAGAGGACAAAGGGAGAGAAAGCATGAAATAGGCCACTAAGAGTGGAAGGACCTGAAAATCACAGTATGATTGCCGGGCACTATTATTGGCATCACTGAGTTTTAGAGTCAGAAATTTAAATCAGGGGGCATGGTTATTTTTTTCTCCAGCATTGTTCAGCTGTGTAAAAGTTGTATTTAACTGGAGTTATGATTTTGACATGCACATATTAAAAACAAGGGAATCAAAAGTGTATGCATGTGGTGATTATCATGATTGACCACGGAAATTAAACTGGGTAAAAGGGGGAGAGAGGACCTCAAGTTGGTGTGGACCCATAGAAAGGGTAGGATCAATGGATTATATAGGTCCCAGTGGGATTTTAGGATTGTTGGATTTGGGAGAGTAAAAGAAGACAAGATGGATGGTATTGGACAGAAAGTTGGATACATGAATTTGAGAGCATGAAAGAGTTGTTATTTTTGCTAAAAATAAAGTCTAGGCAGTATGACCTTGAAAGTGAATGCCTGAGGTTAGGTGAAGGACAAGATCTTCAGAGGGAAGGATTTCAAGAAACCAAGAGTCCCTAATCACTAAATAATTGTTGAAATATCCAAAAATAGAGGTGTTTAGAGAGAGTAACAGTGATGCGGAATCTAAAATGTCCTAGGAGCTGGTAGTTGGCATTAACAGTGAGAGGCAGAGGGTGATGACATAAGATTCAAAGATTAGGGAGAGGTATGCAAATTAAACAAGGAAGGTAAAAGCAAAGTCCAAAAATGGCAATGGTCAGGAGGCTGCTCACTTAGAACCAGTGGTTCAGGGGCTTACAAGCATAAGCTGCACCTTGAGAGATTTTTCAAGGTAGTTGAAAATGTAAAGCACTTTATGATATGTAATATATTGCTATTTCTAGCATATGAAAAAGTAGTAATTATTATTGCAAACTCATTTAGCAAAATATTTATAAAAAATAACCAGGAGGATTTTCTTTTTCTGGTAATCCTCAAAAAGTAATAAATAGATTTTTTTTTCAAGTTACTGAGTAGAAGTTCAGAACTTCAAGATAAAATATCATTCAGAAAGGTTTTTCAGCAAAATCTCTTTATTTCATAATTTCTTCATTACAAAATTGTCAGTACCACCCCTGATTATTTAGACCTCTGATAGTGAGGTTTCTAAAATGTCTAAGGAGAGATTTGAAACCCTACCTCTATTTAAGGGAATGAGGGGAGAGATTTGTTCCATTACACACTTTGGACGGGATTTGGTCTTCCTTGATTGACATTTTTCCTCTATGTGTTTCTAAAGTGGTGAACAGGAATGACCAATTATAACTTCTCCACTCTCATTTGGTACTCAGGAAGGTGAGTTCCTCTGTTTCTTACCTGGATATTTCAAGTAGCAATCATGCAACAATGCCGATGACATAATGCAAGAAATAAAGAGTAGAGATTATTCCTTATGCTGTCCATTCTTTTATTATAATAAAATCCTCTGTGTTTAATATTTTTTAAACTAGAAAGTTCTAAATTAGGAATGGATCAAAATTATGAACACCAGTTTTGGATGTTTCTACATGAAACTTTTGAATTAATTATTTTTCCTAAATTATATAGCTACACACAGTCATTGTAGAAATTATTAAAAGAAGGGGGAAATAATTGAAAAGTATTACTGAGAGCTGGACTCTTAATATTTTGACAATTTTTTCTGATTATTTTATGTTTAAAAAATTGTGGTAAAATACACATAAAATTTTCCACCATAATCATTTAAAGTGTACAGTATAGTGGTACTAATTTACCTTCAATGGTTATGTTACCATCACTCCTATCTATCCACAGAATTCTGTTCATCTTGCAAGATTGAAACTCTGTCCTATCAAATGATAACTTATCATTCTCCTTCTTCCCTCATCCCTTGCAACCACTATTCTACTTTCTATCTCTATGAATTTAACTACTAGGGGTACCTCATGTAAGTAGAATCATGCAATATTGTCTTTTTGAGACTGGCTTATTTCACTTTGTATAATGTCCTCAAATTTATCCATGTTATAGCATTTGTCAGAATTTCCTTTTTGAATAATATTTAATTTAATATAAATAATATTCCCAAATGCTATAGCATGGCAATAATATTCCTAAATAATATTCCATTTTGTTTATTCATCTGTTGAAGGAAACATAAGTTACTTCTACCTTTTGGCCACTGTAAGTGAGTGTTGTATGAACATGGTATACAAATGTCCCTGCAAATCCCTGCTTACAGTTATTTTGGATATGTCCTCAGAAGTGGAATTCCTGGATTATATGATAGTTCTATTTTTAATTTTTTGAGGAAACACCGTAATGTCTTCCATAGCAGAAATACCATTTTATATTCCCACCAACAGTGTGCTAAGATTCCGATTTCTCCACATCCTGGCCAATACTTTTTTATTTTCTGTTCCCCCACACACACACGCACACACACAGGAGCCATCCTAATAGATATGAAGTGGTTTCTCATTGATTTTTATTTGCATTCCCTAATTATTAGTGATGTTGAGCATCTTTTAATGTACTTATTGACCATTTGCATATCTTCTTTGAAGAAATGTCTATTCAAGTCCTTTGCTTTTTTTTAAATTAGGTTGTATTCTTACTGTTGAGTGGTAGGAATTCTTTATATATTCTGTTTATTAACTCCTTGTCAGCTATATGTTTGACAAATATTTTTCCCTTTCCATAGGTTTCCTTTTCACTCTGTTTAATATGAACTTTGATGCACAGAGGTTTTTAAATTTCTTGTACTCCAACATATTTGGGTTTTTGTTTTTGTTTGTTATCTGTACTTTTGATATCACACCCAAGAAATCACTGCAAAATTCAGTATCATAAAGATTTTCTTCTGTTTTCTTCTAAGACTTTTATAGTTTAAGGCTTGATGTTTTTGAGTTAGTTTTTGTTTCTGGTGTAAGGTAAGGGTCCAACTTTATTCTTTTGCATGTGGATATCCAGTTTTTCCAATACCATTTATTGAAAAGATTGTTCTTTCCCCCACTGAATGGTCTTGACATCCTTGTTAGAAATCATATGACCATATATGTGAAGGTTTATTTCTGAGTTCTCTGTGCTATTTCATTGGTCTGGATGTCTGTCTTTATGCCAATGCCTCACTGTTTTGTTTTAAGATTTTATTTACTTATTCATGAGAGACACAGAGAGAGAGACAGAGACATAGAGGGAGAAGCAGGCTCCCTGTGGGGAGCCGGATCCATGTGAGACTTCATCCTGGGACTCCAGGATCATAACCTGAGCCAAAGATAAATGTTCAACCACTGAGCCACCTAGGTGTCCCCACACTGTTTCGATAACTGTAGCTTTGTAGAAAGTTTTAGAATTAGGAAGTGTGAAATCTCCAACTTTGTTCTTCTTTTTCAGGATTGCTTTGGCTATTTGGGCTTTCTGAGATTTTACATGAATTTTAGGATGGATTTTTTTCTATTTCTGGAAAAAATGTCATTGATCTTCATTGACTTTTTTTTTTAAACATAGCTGTCACACTGAGTGAACAATGATATGTTCTGCTTTTCTTCCTTAATATTATACATATCTTATTAAAAATAAACATTACTTCTTGGGGTACCTGGGTGACTTTGTTAAGTGACCAACTCTTGATTTCAGCTCAGATCATGATCTCAAGGTTGTGAAATCGATCCCCACACCTGGCCCTGCACTGGGCATGGAGTCTGCTTAAGATTTTCTCTCTCCTTCTCCCTCTGCCCCCCCTTTCTAAAAATATAATAAATATAAAATAAACATTACTTCTTTTAATTTAAATTTTTCATAAATGTACTTTACAATAATGACATAAAGGAAAATGTACAAATGGAAGTGTAATTGAAAGATTAGAAAAGTTTCTACCTCAAATTATGTGATTTTGGTATACTTTAGATACTATAAACATAAAAATGAGAAAAATTTGATACAAGACTGTAATCCTTATGTTATTTATTACCAACTACAATTCTGATTCTGGAATTCATTTATTTACTCAGCACATAACTGAGTATTTTTGAAGCCCTGGAAACCTAGATATAAATTAGGTATGATGTTCATCCTCAGGGAAAGGGAACAAATACTAAAATTTAGCAAAAGTCTAGTATGTGTCATGAGTTTTCACTTTCTGTTTTAATGTTTGCATTAATCTTAAGAGGAAGTAGTGTTAACTCCATTTAGAGATGGGGAATATAAGGTTCATTTCAGAAAGGCTGAAGTCAGCTGTCAGACATGACACAAAGAGTGAATGGCAGGGCTGAGATACAGCTCAGGGTTAACCGCTTCTAAAACTTATGCCTTTTCACTCTCACTAGTTGCCTTTTAGCACTTACAACCTAGAACAAGAGACGATACATATAGCTAAGTGTAATGTGAACAAAAACTATTATAGTTATGAATTCTGCTAGAAAAGAGTCAACAAAGGATTTAGAGAAATAGCATTATAATTTAAGACTTGAAAACTGAGAGTTTCATTAGATATAATGAAGAGAGCAACGTTCACTCATTCATCCATTCACAAATCTGCATTGAGCTTCTACTGTATGTTGGTCACACAGCTAGCTCCAGCGGTGCAGTGAAGATTTGAAAAAGAATGAGTGTGACACTGACCACCACCCTCAGGAATCAGTCTCTTGAAAGACAGTTAAGTAACTGATGTACAACAGAACCTGGTGCCAAGCTCTGCCAGAGTCAAAAGCAGAGTGCTGGGGGACATTCTTCCAGGGTACTTAGTGCAAGTGCAAAGTGGCAGAGGCCATGCTGAGCACAGCAGCCTGGATTCTCCATGCCAAGTTCAGATGTTTGGACTTCATCCGACAGGCAGCAGACATTTTTAAGTAGGGAAGTGACAAGGTTAATTCTGCTTTTAAGAAGCTATCTGGCAGTGTGTGAAATACAGAGTGTGGGAACATGGGAAGAGATAGGTGGCAGGAAAACTGGTCTGGAAGCTAACAGTCCCAAGTAGAGATGGAGGGAACCCAGTACAGGCAAAAACAGAAGTGACAGAGAGTAGAGACCATGTTTACAAGAAGATAGCAGAATTCATTGGCTGTAAGATGTATAATGAGAATAAGTTAGGAGTCAAGAGAACAGCATAAACAAAAGCTTCAGGTTATATATATATATATATACACATACACACACACACATATATATATATATATATATGTATATTCAGAACCACTACATTGCTTATAAGTGAAGGACTCATTTGGCATTTTATCAATAAGTGATGAATGTTATTTGAACTATCAGTATTCCTTTTATTTATTTAGCTATTCTAAAATCCTCTAATAGTTTATTGGATTTTTTTTTTCTCCCAAGCAATGGCCTGCAATGCTATGTACACTATTGATTCTGTTAGCAAACTCTTTCTACATATATAATATAAGTGAAATTTTTATCATTGTTGTGTTGAAACATCATAGATTTTGAAACAATGGATTAGTGAATTTTTTTCTAGAATGAAATTCAAAAGATTGACCTTTTTCTGAAATGGGGTTCAGGAAAATAATAAGCAAAACAATTTTAATGTTTCACAAAAGTTTTCCACTTTCTTAGGTTATTAATAAGTCTTGAAATTGATTTGGTTCTTTTTTGTCCTGTAGAGTCGCATTCATTTTCTTTATTAAGCAAAGTTATACATCTGGTTAAGTGGAATCTCTCATGCCTGTATTGTTATGTGTGACCAGAAGAGGGTGGCAGTGAGGCACTAGAAAGAACCAACAGGCCCTTAAATTGCAGGCAGTTAAGACCATCCTGTAAATGACATAAACATTTGTTGGGGCTGACATCTTAATTAACTGATTCATTTTCTGAGCCAGAGACTATGATGTAAACATTGTCACAATTTCAGAAACATCAGATAATGTTCTCATAATTCAATAGGGTAATAAATGTGTGGGAATTCCTGTTAAGAGTGAGGACCATTGGGGCAGCCTGGGTGGCTCAGCGGTTTAGCACCGCCTTCAGCCCATGGTGTGATCCTGGACTCCTGGGATCAAGTCCTACATTGGGCTCCCTGCATGGAGCCTGCTTCTCCCCCTACCTGTGTCTCTGCCTCTCTCTCTCTCTCTCTCTTTCTCTGTCTCTCATGAATAAATAAATAAAATCTTTAGGGGAAAAAAAAGAGTGATGACCATGAACACTGAGAAGTATTCTGAAAATTTTACATCAGTCTGAAGGGAAAAGATTAGAAAATAGATTAAAAGTTAGAATTTTTTCTTGTTTAAGAGTGTAGGCAGAGAATTTAATAGTTTACAAAGACAATAGGAGGAATCTTATTTTCTTTGAACATTGCAGATATCCCTGAAATAAAAAGAAATATTTCCAATTTGTCAAATATATAGTAAGCAAAGCATAGGATTAAGCAACTAAGAGAGGTTGCCTAGATTCAGTTAATATCTCCTTTTATAAACAATTAACGAAAACAAATGCTTTTTGAGTACCTCATATGTGCTAGGAATTATTCCAGGTACTAAATATTCCAGACTGTGGAAGGGAACAAAACAGACACACGCCCTGCCCTATTGGAGTATTTATTATAGTGGGGAAGATCAACATTAAACAAAACCACAAATTAAAGCATAGTTACAACTGAGAAAAAAATGGAAAGCAGTCTACCACAGGGCCTTAAGTAAACTTATTTAGGTTCATTTTCAAAACTGGAAATTAAATAAAATTGAAGATAGGACTTAAGAACAACTCAAAGTTCTTGATACCTATTTATATTATGTATTTCCTTTAACAATAAATAAAATGAATAAGGGGAAATTTACATATTAATGAAAATAACATTGCAAAAGAGTATTTGGGTAGTTGATATACAGCAATAAAACACAGTCAGTTTAAAAAAGTGTCGTAAAATGCCCCAGGGTTTCTCTGACTGCCTGAACTTGATTAAACACCGTGTCAGTCATCAGGCTGGCCCCAGCTGCAACTGAGGATCTGTCCTCACTGGTCCACTCTAAATCCCAGGTCCCAAACCTAGAGAACACTTGTGTAAATATAATCTGCTACCTCCTCTTTTTCATTCATCTTCTTTTTTTTTTTTTTGGCTGAGTACAGTATACTTTATTGATGGTACATGACAAGGTAGGGCTCCCCAAGCCCCTCCCCTTCCTCGGGGTCTAGGATGTAAATTGGAGGTCAGGAGATTCTCAGTGTGCTGGGGGATTAAGTTGAGCAGGGACTCCCCAGCAACTGAGGGCCTCTCTCTTCCTCTTGTTCTTGCTGGGGCTGGTGGTCCAGGAGGCTCTTACTCCTTGGAGGCCATGTGGACCATGAGGTCCACCACCCGGTTGCTGTAGCAGAATTCATTGTCATACCAGGAAATGAGCTTGACGAAGTGGTCATTGAGGGCAATGCCAGCCCCAACGTCGAAGGTGGAAGAGTGGGTGTCACTGTTGAAGTCACAGGAGACAACCTGGTCCTCAGTGTAGCCCAGAATGCCCTTGAGGGGGTCCTCCGATGCCTGCTTCACTACCTTCTTGTTGTCGTCATATTTGGCAGCTTTCTCCAGCCGGCAGGTCAGATCCACAACTGATACATTGGGGGTGGGGTCACGGAAGGCCATGCCAGTGAGCTTCCCGTTCAGCTCAGGGATGACGTTGCCCACAGCCTTGGCGGCGCCAGTGGAAGCAGGGATGATGTTCTGGGCAGCCCCTCGGCCGTCACACCACAGCTTCCCAGAGGGGCCGTCCACGGTCTTCTGGGTGGCAGGGATGGCATGGACGGTGGTCATGAGGCCCTCCACGATGCTGAAGTGATCATGGATGACTTTGGCTAGAGGAGCCAAGCAGTTGGTGGTGCAGGAGGCATTGCTAACAATCTTGAGGGAGTTGTCATACTTCTCGTGGTTCACACCCATCACAAACATGGGGGCATCAGCAGAAGGAGCAGAGATGATGACCCTCTTGGCCCCGCCCTTCAAGTGAGCCCCAGCCTTCTCCATGGTGGTGAAGACCCCAGTGGACTCCACAACATACTCAGCACCAGCATCACCCCATTTGATGTTGGCGGGATCTCGCTCCTGGAAGATGGAGATGGACTTCCCGTTGATGACAAGTTTCCCGTTCTCAGCCTTGACTGTGCCGTGGAATTTGCTGTGGGTAGAATCATACTGGAACATGTACACCATGTAGTTGAGATCAATGAAGGGGTCATTGATGGCGACAATATCCACTTTGCCAGAGTTAAAAGCAGCCCTGGTGACCAGGTGCCCAATATGGCCAAATCTGTTAACTCCGACCTTCACCATCGTGTCTCGGGGTCGTGGCTGGCACTGTACCAGAAGATGCGGCTGTCTGTCGAACAGGGAGGAACAGAGAGCCTTTTCATTCATTATCATTGGCATCTCTGACATTCCAGTTTGCCCAGGCTAGGAGCCCACTTCTAGGCCCTCCAGCCTCTCTCCGAGCCTGGACGCCTTGGCTCAAAAGGTTATCTCTAATTTGTTTGTTTGTTTGTTTGTTTGCTTGGTTTTTGTTTTTATTGAAGTTTGACTTGCCAACATATAGTTTAACACCCAGTGCTCATCCCATCAAATGCCCTCCTCAGTGCCTATCGCCCAGTTACTCCTTCCCCTCACCCACCTCCCCTTCTGCAACCCTTTCTTCATTTCCCAGAGTTAGTTGTTTCTCATGGTTTGTCTGGTTATCTCTACTTTTAAAGGCACTTTTGACGTGAATTATGTTCCTTCCTTCTACCGTATACACTTTCCAGATGTAGATTAACTGAGACAGCCCCTGGCTGACTCTGTGATAGGATCCATTGCTGATGAACCACAGCTGGACCATCACTGATTCTTTTATTCATCCTTAACTGACTGTCTTTCCAATTCTCTACAGCCCCTGTTTCAATCCAGGATCCCCCTTTTCAAGCTGAACTCACTCCTGCCACCTTACCTTCCAGATCTTGATCTGTTTGACTTGGGATACTGGGTTATCCATGATGAACTCTCAAGTTTTCTCTTTCCCTTCTACCTCAGAGAGACAATATTCTACCTTGTACCTAGGTCTATTCCTTCTGACTTCTTAAACCAACTCCTTTTAAACTTCTTTTGTTATTTTTTTCATTCATATTCCCTCTCTTTCACCTTTTTTCTTTTCTTTTTTTTTTTTTTTTTTTTTTTTTTTTTTTGCCTTCTGACACCTCCTTGGCCTACACACATGTTCACATCCAATGATTCTTAAGAAATGTTCATTTCTCCTGAGACTGTATTCCGTCTTTCTCCTTCCCTTAACACAGTGCTTCTCAAAGTAGTCTATATTTATCCCTTTCACTTGTGTAGCACTTGCCCATCCATTTTTTTCTGGTCTGCCTTCTTCTGAAATATCTATTTAGGTGATCAACAAGAACTTTCCAAACACCTGATCTAATCCCCTCTTCCTAGTGGTTACTCTGGGGCTTCCTGTGGAAATTGTTGCCTAGTGTCATGTCTCCACCATTCTCACATTTCTAGCTATTTCTTTGGATGCCATTATTTTGCTATTTGGTTCCCAACAGGAGGCATTCTCTAGAAGTCCATGTCTTCTTCATATCCTACCTTTGCTTCCTTTCATCTAGTGCAGTGGCTTCTATTGTTACCCCCATGTGAATGATCCCCAAATTCTTCTCCAGTCTTAATCTCTCTCTCTCCTGAGTTTTTTTTAATTTATTTTTTATTGGTGTTCAATTTACTAACATACAGAATAACCCCCAGTGCCCGTCACCCATTCACTCCCACCCCCCGCCCTCCTCCCCTTCTACCACCCCTAGTTCGTTTCCCAGAGTTAGCAGTCTTTACGTTCTGTCTCCCTTTCTGATATTTCCCACACATTTCTTCTCCCTTCCCTTATATTCCCTTTCACTATTTTTTATATTCCCCAAATGAATGAGAACATATAATGTTTGTCCTTCTCCAACTGACTTACTTCACTCAGCATAATACCCTCCAGTTCCATCCACGTTGAAGCAAATGGTAGGTATTTGTCATTTCTAATAGCTGAGTAATATTCCATTGTATACATAAACCACATCTTCTTTATCCATTCATCTTTTGTTGGACACCGAGGCTCCTTCCACAGTTTGGCTATCGTGGCGATTGCTGCTATAAACATCGGGGTGCAGGTGTCCCGGCGTTTCATTGCATTTGTATCTTTGGGGTAAATCCCCAACAGTGCAATTGCTGGGTCGTAGGGCAGGTATATTTTTAACTCTTTGAGGAACCTCCACACAGTTTTCCAGAGTGGCTGCACCAGTTTACATTCCCACCAACAGTGTAAGAGGGTTCCCTTTTCTCCGCATCCTCTCCAACATTTGTTGTTTCCTGCCTTGTTAATTTGTCCCATTCTCACTGGTGTGAGGTGGTATCTCATTGTGGTTTTGATTTGTATTTCCCTGATGGCAAGTGATGCAGAGCATTTTCTCATGTGCATGTTGGCCATGTCTATGTCTTCCTCTGTGAGATTTCTGTTCATGTCTTTTGCCCATTTCATGATTGGATTGTTTGTTTCTTTGGTGTTGAGTTTAATAAGTTCTTTATGACAATGAGACTGAAGAAAGAGAAATTAAGGAGTCAATCCCATTTACAATTGCACCCAAAAGCGTAAGATGTAAAGGATCTATACCCTCAAAACTATTGAACACTTCTGAAAGAAATTGAGGAAGACACAAAGAGATGGAAAAATATTCCATGCTCATGGATTGGCAGAATTAATATTGTGAAAATGTCTCTCCTGAGTTTGACTCACATTTCCCACCTCTTACAGAGAGCTTCATTTCTCTACAAGATTTATGGGTACTTAGAACTGGAAAAAAAAAAAAAAACAGAACTGAGCTGGACTCAGCATCTCTCAGTGGTGCTCCATGCACCCCGGGCCACCTGCTAACTCTAATCATGATCTGCAACGTCCTCTTGTGCCTTTGCTCTTGCTGTGTTCTCATCCCAGCCCATCTTCTGGAATGCATCTCTTTGTACCACTTTTCTTGTTCCCCAGACCTTGCCTCTCTCATTTTCTCCATTTGTTGGAGTCCTACCTATCCTTCAGTGTTTAGCTCATATTTGGCCTTCTTAACAAACAAGAACTTAACTAAATCTCACCTTCCCCATTCTTCATCCATTCTTTGCTTGGAATTCAAACATACCTGATCCCCCTCAATCTTGTATTTGAGATACACATTTATGTTTGTCATCTGTATTAAACCCTGAGGACTAAAAGTGCTGGGACTGTGTTTTATTCATCTTTATCTCCTGCAGGACCTGACACATAGGAGAAACCCTAGAAATTTTGGTTAATTTGCATTGTTGGAAGAAAAGTGTCACAGACCTTAATTTTTAAGAATTATAAAGAGTGTGAAATTTATAATGTGCAGGCTTCAAATTTGAGAGACTATAGGAAGTAAGAAAACAAATTTACATCAAATATGGTTAACATTTTTCCTTTGTTCTATTTTAGGTAAGGCAGATTTTTAGAGGATTGCATAAAATTTTGCTTTGTAAGGGCCTTTTTTAGGGGTGATGAAATTCTTGGGAATGAAGATCAAGTTTCAGGGTCTGGGAATTTCTTTTACTCTCTTTAAAGTTAATATATTAGCCTGCTATTTTTCCATGGGTGCCGGCAAAAGACATGAGACTCTTGGGCCAAAGATAAAGGACTTTATTTTTGAAAGCACAGCAAGCATCATGAGCATCATGTAGACATCAGTTTCTCATGTTCTCCAAGTCACAAAGGAGTGATACAGAGCAGTCCAGGTAGATGTGGGTGGGTTTGTGCTGAAGCCAAGAACATTGATCTTGAGGAAGCCACTGCTTTTATAGCAAACCTGCTTTTGTCCCAGAGTGAGACATTACTTCATTCCTCAAGGTTGCTACAAATACAAACCTGATTAATAGCCCAGGAGAAGGGAAATGAGGTTGGTATTCTTGACACACTTAGCAAGAACTTGCAGAGATGCCCACAGTCCTTGGTGGATTGCCTTTCCCAAAATCATTCTGTGTGAGTAAGACTTTTGGTTATCCTGGTGCATTGGAGGGACTCAATAAATATCTGTTGAATCAAATTAATTAATTAGTGAGAAAAAGGGGAACCATTGAGGAATTTAAAAAGTCGAATAGAGTGAATCCCTGAGGGAAGAGTTCTAGATTTCGATCTGATTAGGAGGAAAAATCAGAAGGGTAATGAGAGCTAAGACTTTGTAGACCACCTGGCTTAATAATAAATAAGATTTCTAAAAATTTCACCTCGTGGGAAGTGAGAAGGACTCATATACAAAGCAATCAGATTAAATCCAAAAAACCTAAGACAATGCCTGTAGCTTGCTAAATTAGTATTACAATAACTACAGTTCTTTACATCTTCAGAGTTTTGCCATACAATAAGTTTCGTTGAAAGTTTAGACACTGTGCTCATTTGGGATCTATTAGCACACATTTCTTAAAATGGTGAATTGAACTACAAAGTAGATTATGCTAATGAGTTTGATCAGAATTAAATACTTGCCTTAAAAGTTGCAAACAAATGAAATATCTTAACCTCTCAAGATTCCTTTTAAAATTGAAGTATAATTAGGGCAGCCCTGGTGGCTCAGCGGTTTAGCACCGCCTTTAGCCCAGGGCCTGATCCTGGAGACCTGGGATCAGGTCCCATGTCGGGTTCCCTCCATGGAGCCTGCTTCTCCCTCTGCCTATCTCTGTGTGTGTGTGTGTGTGTGTGTGTGTGTCTCATGAATAAATATATAAAATCTTTAAAAAAAATAAATAAGTAAAATTAAAGTATAATTAAGTATTAAATTAGTTTCAGTTGTACAACATACTGATTCAGTAATTCCATACATTACTTTGTGCTCCCCACAATAGGTGTATCCACCATCTGTCACCATATAAAGTTATTACAATATTATTAACTAAATTCTCTATACTGTACTTTTCATCTCTATGACTCATTTATTTAAAAACTGGAAGTTTGTACCTCTTGATTCCATTTATCTATTTTGCCTATCCCCCCACCCACCTCCCCTCTGACAACCACCAGTTTTTTTCTCTGTATTTAGGAGTTTATCTTTTTGTTTATTTGTCTTTTTTGTAGATTGCACATATAAGTGAAATCATTGGGTGTCTTTTTCTGACTTTTTCACTTAGCATAATACCTTCTAAGTCCATCTATATTGCTGCAAATGGCAAGATCTCATTCTTTTTTATGGCTGAGTAATATTCTCTCATATATACCACAATTTCTTTATCTATTCATCTATCAATGGACACTTGGGTTACTTCCATATCTTGGCTATTATAAATATTGCTGCCAATAGAAATAGGGGTGCATATATCTTTATGCATAGTGTTTTCGTCTTCTTTGATTAAATACCCAGTAGTGAATTATTAGATCACATGGTATTTCTATTTTTAATTTTTTAAAAAACCTGCATACTGTTTTCCATGGTAATTACATCAATTTACATTTCCAACAGCAGTGCCTGAAGGTTCCCTTTTCTACACATCCTCATCAACGCTTGTTATTTTTTGCCTTTCTGACACTAGCCATTCTTTTTTTATGATTTTATTTATTTATTCATGAGAGACACAAAGAGAGAGGCAGAAGAATGTGAAAGAATGTGAAATGTATAATGTGGGGAGGAAGAGGGAGAAGCAGGCTCCCCAGGGAGCCTGATGCGGGACTCGATCCCAGGTCCCCAGTATCATGACCTGCGCCAAAGGTAGAGACCCTCAACTACTAAGCCACCCAGGTGCACCCTGATACTAGCCATTCTGAGTGATATGAAGTGGTATTTCATTGTGGTTTGATTTGCATTTTCCTGGTGATTAGTGATGTTGAGCATCTTTTCATGTGTCTGTTAGCCATCTGTATGTCTTCTTTGGAAAAATATCTATTTAGGATCTGTTCCCATTTTTTAATTGAATTTTTGTTTTTTTGGTGCTGAGTTGTATAAGTTCTTTATATATTTTGGATATTAACCCCTTACCAGATATATCATTTGCAAATATATTCTCCCATTCAGTAGGTTGCCTTAGAAAACCATCAATAACAAAAAGGCAACCTAATGGATCAAGATTCTCTTGAAGAAAGAATTAACCTAAAGTATCTTGTCAGGGGATCCCTGGGTGGCTCAGCAGTTGAGCGCCTGCCTTCTGCCCGGGGTGTGATCCTGGAGTCCCAGGACTGAGTCCCACATTGGGCTTCCTGCATGGAGCCTGCTTCTCCCTCTGCCTGTGTCTCTGCTTCTCTCTCTCTCTATCTCTATCTCTATCTCTATCTCTATCTCTATCTCTCTATCTCTCATGAATAAATAAATAAAATCTTTTAAAAAAAATAATAAAGTATCTTGTCAGAGTATAGAAATGTGATATTTGAGGCATGCAGGTTGGAAGTCCAGATTTGTAAGGGAAGTTTATAATTGATGATTATAACTCTTGTCTGTCAAGCCCAAGTGACTAAAAAACTTTCAGCTACAGTCACAAAATTTTGTTACTGTTTATCTCAACTTTTAGCATCTCTTCTTTCCTTTCTTTTCTAGATGCTTTCCAGTCCTTACAAACTACTGTTGCAGTACTCTGTTCTCCATCTGCTATTCTCAAAATTGGAGATTGATTGCCTCCAGGGTTCACAAATGTTTCTGGCAAACTCAGATTCTTTGAACTTTTAAGCAGCTACTACAGGAAGGCTTTGTGTCTAAGATCTATAGTCTCTCTACTCTCCCAAGGAAGGTCACCCAGGTTCCCCTGAGGCAGCGGAGTTAGGAGACTTTTTGAGTAACCCATGCCTCACTCAGAGATTTACACTCAAACTCAAAACTGGTGTCCCTAGATAGGCCATACATCTGGGAACACTTCTCTACTCCAAGGTGAGTTCTCAGCTTTCCTGAGACACTTTCCTTTTCTTTCCTCAAGTTTATAGAAACCTTCATCATCCATTTGTCTTTGAAAATCTTTATAATAGGGCAGCCCCGGTGGTGCAGCGGTTTAGCGCCGCCTGCAGCCTGGGACGTGGTCCTGGAGACCCGGGATCGAGTCCCACATCAGGCTCCCTGCATGGAGCCTGCTTCTCCCTCTGCCTCTGTCTCTGTTTCTGTCTCTGTCTCTGTCTCTCTCCCTCTCCGTGTGTGTCTCACATTAATAAATAAAATCTAAAAAAATTTTTTTTCTTTACAATAGAGATTGTCATCATTTCCTTCACCAATTACATCCTCTTTACCAACATTCCTTTTTCACACCATTTGCTCTATTCTCCTCTAATTGCTGAGATTGTCCCATGAAACGCCTCTTCCCTGAACTATCAGAGTCATTGTTGCTATACCTGAGTGGACCAGTGGACAGTTGATGCCAGAGGTAACAAGCCATGTGTTTGTGCTAAGATTTTGTCTTTGAACTAAGGATGCTGAGACTGAGTTAGTTTCTGTTGAAAGTTTGAATCAGAAGGTCATGTAAAACCATGGTAAGTGGATCAAATAAGAATGGTCTATAGAGAAGAATAAAGCTCGTCTCTTTTGTTTGCCTCTATACTCTTACAACCTGGCATGGTACCTGATATATAGTAGGCTCTCCATAAGTCTTGGTGGAATGAATAAAACAGACTCTGCAGGGAGAAAAAGAGAAAGAGAGTTAGAGAGAGAGAGAAGGAGATTACTTTTGCTTCTAACAGCTTTCTATTCCTGACTATAATCCCTCATGAGAGCTATCTGCATTTCCTGTTCTTATGTCCATAAGAGATCCCTGTATCTATCCAATAAATCCTCCTTTAAACTAAAGCTAGTTTGGGTGTGTTATGTTCCTTATAGCTAAATTTTTTTTTTAAAGCATGTTTTAAACATATTTTTTTAATTTTTATTTATTTATGATAGAGAGAGAGAGAGAGAGAGAGAGGCAGAGACACAGGCAGAGGGAGAAGCAGGCTCCACGCACCGGGAGCCCGATGTGGGATTCGATCCCGGGTCTCCAGGATCGCGCCCTGGGCCAAAGGCAGGCGCTAAACCGCTGCGCCACCCAGGGATCCCTCTTATAGCTAAATTAAACCTAAAGATCTCTTAATATAAGGTTCCTAATCATTAGACTTTAAAACCTACCTGTCCCCAAGGAGTTATGGTTCCTCATGCAAACCAGAAATCTTGATGACTTGTCCAGAAATCGTTGAGTTCCAGAAGTAGGCACTCCACTTTGCCTAATTGAACCTCACATTTTTGGGACAAGGAAAAGAGTAGAAATGCAAATTGACCTGAAAATAAAGGAATTACCTCCAAAAATAAAGCTTGACGGTCTTCTTTAAAAAACAACCTCTCAGGGCACCTGGCTGGCTCAGCTGGAGGACCATGTGACTCTTGATCTTAAAGTCATGGGTTTGAACCCCATGTTGGGTGTAGAGATTACAAAAATAAATAAATAAACTTTTTTTAAGTAGCCTCTGAAGAAGAGCTCTAGAAACTTCAACCTGAAGATCTTTTTGCAGAAAGGGCCAGGCCCTAGGCATTGTTGATTGAATGTGACTTTATTAAAGATCAGGCATGATCAGGAGACACTTGCCAACCTAAGCTCCAGGTGGTGGAGGAGCAGGTCAGTTTCACCTCGACTTCTGGAATGCTTTTGGACTAAACTTGGTGACGCAGGAGACTTCTTTGTAGTTTCTAGTTGTAGTCTTCATTATTATACAGCACATGGAGAAGAAAGGTTATTCTTTTCTGTTCACCAAAGTAGCAGGAAGACAATGCCTGTTTGAGAAGGCAGTATAACCTCTGAAAGGGGAAGCAGGTAGTTGAAAAAAGCCATAGGCAATCATTCTAGAGTTGAAAAACAGAAAATAAAATACTCGGAGGCAGTATGGTGGGTTTGCCAAGAACATAGAAAGTGAGACAGGTCTCCAAAACCACTTATCCAACTTACTAACTTAGCTCTATGCCCTGGATTAAGCTGCCTAAACTCTTATAACTTCAGATTTCTCATGTACAAGATGAAAATAATAATTTGTAAATTAGCTATAAATATTAAATTAGATAACGTCTGTAAGTTTCTTGGCCAGGGTACCAAGCTAAGTGCTCAGTAAATGGTAGGGATGATTAGGATTGTTAGTACTTAGTAATCCAAGCATTAGTGAAGAGTGTATCATTTTATGTTGACCAAAGGGAGACTGATATTTTTTTAAGTTAAAGAAATATGTCACTAAAACATATAAATAATAGCTCTTCTTTATTTTTTTTAACATAAATCTCTACATGATAGAGTAATATAAAAAAGACCAGTAAAGGGGATCCCTGGGTGGCTCAGCGGTTTAGCACCTGCCTTCAGCCAGGGCGTGATCCTGGAGACCTGGGATCAAGTCCCACGTTGGACTCCCTGCATGGAGCCTGCTTCTCCCCCTGCCTGTTTCTCTGCCTCTCTCTCTCTCTCTCTCTCTCTCTGAGATTAAATAAAATATTTTAAAAAAAGACCAGTAAATATCTAACAAGATGATAGTTGTACAGTAAACAGCCTTTGATTGTGGTATCAACCAACAGTTAGAAGTATAAACTTTCTTTTAAAAAAGGAGAAGAAGAAGGTCCCTAAATAGGAGGCACATCTGAATTCTCACAGGCAATCTTCTGACCTTAAAAGTAGTTGCAAACTGTATGACCTGTAGATGGCGAACTTGGATAGGGTGAATACCTAAGCAATGCCTACCTAGAGAAGAAAGCAATGGTTTTTGTTTTGTTAAAGGAAGGACTAAGTAAAATTGATACGTTAATAAAGGCTATACGCTACAAGAAGACAAGAGAATTCTTTGCTGACACACTCTTGTTCCTTCCTTTAAAGGGACCATCCATCTGCCTGTTGAAGTGAGTCTACCACTAGTCATATATGCTGTCAAAGGACAAGACTTTACATTAGTTTCTTGGTTCAGCATTCATGCTGGCTATTAGTCACTGATACAAGAGAACTGGTTGCTAGTCCTGATACAAAAGAACAGAGTATCAAGTAGGGAACATAACTATATTTCTTTTTTTTTTAATAACTATATTTCTTATAAGTCTTTTGAAGAAAACAGAAATGTTACCCTCTCCGAATAACCATATGTAACACTTTAATTATCTGAACCTCTGTACATGTCCAAAGTATCCATATCTTTTCAACTATATAAATAATTATATCCTCCTTTGCCCGCTTATTGACACTCTTGAGTATTTGTTCTATACACTTCCCAAGGCAATCCTTTAGGGACCAATTACCGCCCTTTATTGACATCATCTCCCTGGCTGATGGAGATTTCTAGAGTACCACAAAGGGCATTCAGGATTCCTAAGGGAGCTTTGTGGTACTTTACATATAACCTATGTGCCTGCTTGAGAAACATTTTCTTCCTTAAAATTTTACTTTGGGGTATTAGTTTTACCATATTTACTAGTTTGACCAGATCATAACTATATATAATATATGAATTAGTAGGAAAATTCATGTGACTTTCGAAAACTGTCTACTCATGCAGTGGCTTGAGATGTTTTGTTCATTCTTCCAGTTGTGAAAAAGCCTAGTAACTCACCCAACATGATGGACTGATGACCTTTTGCTGCATTATAAAAGGGTCACTGTTCCCAAAGCACCTCTCAGTTTGTGGGACAGGTGAAGGGACATCTGTAGACTTCTATAATGCCTCTGTCCTGTCATTTATCACAAGGAGTAATTATTGCCTACACATTGGCCTCCCCACAACTATGTACTTCTGGAGTCCAGAAACTGTACCATATTCATCTGTTTATCCTCAAGCACATGGTGTCTGGCACATAGTAGATACTTATGAAAATGTTGAATGGATTAAAGAATAAGTATATGCACTTTGAAGAATAAGAGAAGGCAGATGGAAGAGAGAGCAGAACAATTTAGGAAAAAAAGAGGAAGATAAGCTAACCATCCATGAGGAATTGTATCTATGTTAGACAAATATTATTCCAAAAAGTATAGAAAAAAAGAAAACAGCAGTAGATTGTGTTCAGCCCAGTACATTTGTGTCCAGCTTACAGCATTGCCCTTACCCAATCCCATCTATTTCACATCTTCATTCATTTCAAAATGAAGAAAGGCCTTAACTTTCAGGATGAGACAGTTCTGGTTTTCTAGTAACTTCTAAAAGTTTCTAAAGAGTTGCAATTACTCTAATATATGGTAGATAGAGAAGTTATCAGAAACTTCAGAAATTGTAAGATCTTATCTAAGAGTAGATTTGGATTTAAAGATCCCACTGGTGAAAAGCCATATTCTAGAAGGTAAGAGTGAGCAACAAACAAAAAGAGGCTCTGAAAGACAGTCCAAATAAGAGGAGCCCCACACTACCCCAAAATGTTATCCATGGAGTTTGCCATAGGGCATCTGACATGAAATAATAGGGATGGCAGAGGGCATAAGGACCATACACAGGGATGGAGAGTGTAGGACAGTCATGTCTGCACATAGTAACCACTCTGTAATGCTGACTGAATGAGCAGGCCATTGTGTGCCTGAGCTTCTGCTAAGGGAAGTCATGAATTGCTTTGCTAACAGCAGGGTTTATTTATTTACTTATGTATTTACTTAGCTACATCTAAGAAGGAACTGAAGTGATGTGCACTATTAAAATGTACATAAATCGGAGTAGGAAAAGTTAAAGCAGAAAGTACTTAGAAGAAAGGGAAAAAAGCAACGTCCTGGAAACCTGAGTCAAGAGGATCATTACAGTAGAGCTTATTGGAAGCTCAGAGCTTCCTGAAACCAGTTCAAAAGAGAAACATGCTAGATTGTACATTCTCATCAGCCAGTAAAGGGAAATTTGTAAATTCACCTGGAAATGGAGACTTATTCTTGGAACTTAATTCTAGAAAGAATTTATTGCATGGACACTTAAATGAGAGGAAGAAGACATTTAATGCATTTTGCAAAAGCTACATACATGTTATTCATATACCGAACAATAAAGGTAACCAACAACAACACACCCTATATAAAATAATAGGTGTCAAGGACAGAGAGGAGAAGGGGTTAATTTATGAAAATACACACTACCACTCAAGAGAGAAAATATAAATATTGACTACAGTCCCCATGTATGCAACTAATTATGAGAAACATTTATGACTTCTTTACTGCCTGCACTGTCAGTAAAGAGGAGGCAGATAGTATGGGTGGTTCTTTTTCTACTTGTTCCCTACAGTTTCTGGACCCATGTAATCTGTCCTTGGGTGAAACAACACCATATATTGGTTATTGATTTGGAGCATACACCGTTTCCTCTGGACCAGTAAGTACCCTCACCTCATAAGATGTCCTCCAGCTGGCTCTGTAACTGAGTCTTCAGTAGACTATTGCTTTGCTCTAAAGGCCAGCTGCTCCTGGGTTATGGTAAGACTAGTGAATCCTGTGGGAGATGGCCTATAGCATCTTCACCACAAGCAATGTTATATGGATTACTGTTGGTGAATTAAGCCTTTCGTAAGTACACAGAAGATATTGCTAATAGAAGCATAGCAGGAAAGTCAAATTTATATCCAAAATCTCTAGTGAGAAAAATGGCTACCACATCCACAATGAAAGGGATTCAATATAATCAGTCAATAGGAAGTTGGTCATGCCACCTGCATTGTTCACATTTGGAACTGTATGCAGGGCTCAGCATGAGTCTCTGCTGCTGGCAATTTAAGCATTGAATAGTGGTAATAGCCAGATCTGCCTTGGGAGGGGAAGTTCATGAGGTTGAACCCATGAATAACTTCTCTCTCTGTCACCATGGCCACTCTGTTTCTGAACCCACTGAGTAATACTAGTGATGCCCGGAAAGAGGACAGATGACAATTGCAATTCAAGTCTTCTTGCCCATCTGATTCTGGAGAGTCTTCTCTGCCCATTGGTGAGCTTTCAGACGCAAGCATTCTCACACCATCAATGTATTTTGAGAGGTCCATGAGTGTACCTCTATGCTAAACCTTCTTGTAATCCAATATTGTTCCTTTCAGCTTCCTCCTCATCAAACCAAACCTTTAGGTTCTATGTATGAATCTTCACTATAAGAATCTTCCCTTCTAGGTAAAGTGTGGAGTTTGATCTACTTCTCAAAGTTCTGCTTATTGTGAAGATTTATCTCCCTACTTGTCCTTTGTAGCCAAGAGTGAGAAGAGCTCTAATGCTATATCAATTTATTTATGGCTGGTCCCGGTATATTGTATTCATGATCACTACTAAATTTTGAATCTTTTTTTCTCTGCCTACAGGGAAATTCCATAAGGATACATTAATGAGTGAGGGAGAGGTGGTATTGCAGCAGGATTAGGTGCCATAAGAGTTGAAGCAATTCTCTCATGAAACTTTCTTGTGCATTTAGAACTTGCTCAGGCTGCTTTTGTATATACCACTGCAAGTTGAGGATGGAGAGCTGCAGTGCACAGACAAATTTGAGAACAGGTCAATCAAATACCATTTAATTTGGAAGGCAGCTCAGGTCTCATAACCAGTTCATTTCCCATGGCCAGATATTTAGTCTCTACCAGAACCCAACAGTAAACATCAGGAGATGTTTCTCAAGGAAAATAGTTATTTGTCAGAGAAGTATGGCTTTGCTCTCAATTATGGGGCAGCACTATGGTTCTCTTATTGGGGAGTTTTATAGGCTCAATGAACTATTACAGACACTTTGTACACATTAGACTTCTGAGTCACGAGATCTAAGTAGCAAGAGTGGCTTATTCTTTGAACTGGCTAAAGAATATTCTTTTGCTTTGGGTTTCCCTTAAATTAAGAGCCTTATGGTTTATTTGGTAAGTAGGAAGAAACAACACCATTGTAACAACATTATTTTGCCTCTGTAATACTTAAAGCCCACCAAATGTGTGTGGCTCTGCCACTTTCTTCATGGAGCTGGATACAAGGTATAGCAAATTGTCTTTCACTTTGGAGAGGATACCTCTAAATATTCCAGATGTCTAGACTCCCAGAAACATCAGTGAATTAGTAGATCTCTCATGGAATTTATCTCTTATCCTCAAATATGTTTCTTATCAAGGCATCTTATGTATTTGTTATTTTCTGACCAAATTGTGATAGCCAAACCCACCTAGTGGAACTAGCACAAGGAACCCAGAACCTCTGGTAAAAGTACCCATGTTAATAATTTTGACCCAGGGATGCCTGGGTGGCTCAGTGGTTGAGCGTCTGCCATTGCCCCAGGGCATGATCCTGGGGTCCCGGGATTGAGTCCCACATGGGGCTTCCTGGATGGACCCTGCTTCTCTCTCTGCCTATGTCTCTGCATCTCTCTGTGTCTCTCATGAATAAATAAATAAAAATCTTTAAAAAATTAATTTTGACCCAAAGGAGCTATGTTGCTTTTTTCCTCCTTAGTCTAGCATTTTAGAATTCATTTTCACACAAATTCCCTGGCTTCTGCTATAGAGAAAAGTTTTACAAGTCTTTTGATATACAAGCTGTCTCCTCTAGGTATAACCTGGTCAGACTCTCCTTGTATTTAGATACCTCCACCCTGCAGTTCCAAGAAATAAGACACTGAAGCTCCTTAATTCTTTTCTTTCTTCTTTTCTGTTTCTTTTATATTTCCTTCCTCCCTCCCTCCCTTCCTTCCTTCCTTCTCTCCTTCCTTTTCCTGGGTAAGCAGCATATATTGGCTTTATTTTTATTTTTTAACTTGATATACAGTAAAAATGACCTTTTATTTGGCCTTTATTTTATAATTTTAACACATATATAGATCTGTGTAATAACCAACATCACAATTAGGATATGGAACAGATTTCCCTCTAAGCACTGCTTTAGCAGCATATCATAGTCCCAAAGGGAAATAGTGTTCCTAGTCCAGACTGCCAACAATTGAAACTTTGTCAAGACCATTGTTAAAACTAGCACATATTTAAACAGTTATTCAAATAGTGTAAACTTTGGGGATATTAAGTTTTAGAAAGTGATCAGCATGGTTCTGGATATATAGGAATTTTAGTATATTAGCAGGGGATATATATCTCCGAGAGTGGAAAGTCAGGATAAGGATGAATATTTCATATTATTTTAAACCAGGTAACTCAGAGACTTTACTAAGTTAACCCAATTCCTTGAGCTTATAGGGTCCCTTTGGATCTGATTACTCTACTAGAAGCTGGATAAGAAAAAATCTTGGGATAATTTGTTTTATAAATCTTTATTTCTTATATACTGTTTCTGCTAGAACCAGGGAGGCAGACTGGATGATGAAAATCTGTGCATTTGCTTTTGTCAGTCCTGTCACATTCCACAGGGAGGCAAGGGAGTCTTCATGGTAGTTATAGTAAGAATTAGAAGAAAACAGCCATTTGTTTTGGGGGGTTTATTATTGTCATTCTAATCATTGAGATATAGTCTTATCTGAAAGGAAAAAATAATCCAGATGGTTAAGTTTCTTTTCATTCTTCAAAAGATGGGCATTAATATTTTTGAGGTGTATGGGATGGTTGGGATACTGGTCTCCTGGAATATTGGATGCTTTTAGCTGGAGTAGAAGCTGGTGCCAGCTTGGGTAGAAAGGAGTGAACTCATTGGGATTCTATTTGAGGCAGGACAGAAACTAATATCAGTATGAAAGTGAGTCTCAGAATCTCAGCTTTGGGAGAACTGCATTATAGATATATTAAAGCCACATAAACAAGAAGCAAAAATCTAGCTTCTTATATTTTTCAATGACTTAATATAATCTCAATATTAATATGCCATTTCATCTGGGATATGGGAACGGTTGACCTAATTAAGTCCAAGCAGATTCTAATAACAAACATTTTTTTCCAATAATTCCAGGTTTTCTTGGATTTCTGAGGATGATAGGTACAAGGCTTTCACAGAAGGTCAGTTCAACATCTTTGATTCATTGCATGAGTTCTTGGGATCTTTATCCAGCCTGAATAGATGGGGAAAATGTTTATTGTTTATAGTCCTTCGCTATGAATTTTTCATGTGGCTTTGCATTTTGGAAAAAATAGATAAAAACAAACAAACAATAAACCCAGGCCCTTGACTTGAGTCTCTCTTTCAAAACTATTAAGGCTTCTTTTGTTTACTGCTGTATCCCTAGGGCTTAGAATAGGGTCTGGCACATAGTAGATGCTCAGTAAATATTTGTTGAATATCTAGATGAAAGTGAGTAGATGAATGAATAAAAAGTCTAGACTTTTAGGGCACCTGGGTGGCTTAGTCAGTTAAGTTCTGGATTCTTGGTTTCAGCTCAGGTCTCATGGGTCTTGAAATCAAGTCCCCTCCTGGGCTCTGCACTCAGAGAGGAATCTGCTTGAAGAGTCTCCCCCTCTGCCCCTCCCTCACTTGAGTGCTCTCTCTCTCTCTCTCAAATAAATAAATAAATAAATCTTTTTTTTTTTTTTTTTTTTTTTTAAAGTCTAGGCTTTCACTTGTTCCTTTTAGGCATAGTTTCCCCAGCAGAAAAATAATCAAATGAACAACCATATACACTGGGGATAGAAAAGGAATTAGTAGATTCACTAATAGAGCAGGTAATATGAGATTCAGTTAAATGTCTTTCAGTATTGAATCAGAGACAGGATTCAGACAGAGACTATATTTGGAGGTATAAATTCTAATGTAAAAAAAAAAAAAAAAAAGCTTTAACTGTAAGCAAGTTACTTAATTATCTCCTTGAGTGAGTCTCCTTTGCCTATTCTCTACATAAGGATGACCAAAAATAAATGAATGAAATTTAGCTAAATTTATAACATCTTTACTGAGATATAATTTATAAACCATAAAATATATTTAGGTAAGTGTACCATTAAATTTTTAAGATAAATTTACCAAGTTGTGCAAATATCAGAAGACAGTTTTAGAACATTTTAGTCACCCAAATACAATCCCTTATGCTCATTTACGTTTAACCATTGTTCCCATTCCCAACCTTCATTCCCACTATATTAATTCTACTTTCTATCTCTCTTGATTTGCCTTTTCTTAAAATTTCTAATAAATGAAATCACAAAATACTTGGTCTTTTGTGTCTTGGCTTCTTTCATTTAGCATGGTTTTGAATTTCATCCATGTGGTAGCAAGTTCCTTTTCACTGCCAAATATTTCATTTAATGGATTACATTTTATTTATCCATTCATCAGCTGATTCCGTTGTTTCTACTTTAGGGCCATTATAAGTAATGCTGCTATGAACATTTGTGGGCAAGTCTTTAGGAAGACTTATGTTTTCATTTCTTTTCAGTAGATTTGATAAATTTATGTTTAATTTTTAAAGAAACCATCAAATTCTTTTTCCACAGTGGCTATACATTTTATATTTCCACTAGCATAGTATGCAGGCTCCTGTTTCCCCATATCCTTGCCAACTTCTGTTATTTTCTGCCTTTTTTGACAATAGGGAATATAATTTTATGAAGAAAAAGCAATCACGTGTGTTTATTTATGCCAGCTTTATTGCTAGTGATAAAATGACAGCTATGATTGGGATTGGGCAGCCCCGGTGGCGCAGCGGTTTAGCGCCACCTACAGCCCAGGGTGTGATCCTGGAGACCTGGGATCAAGTCCCACATCTGGCTCCTTGCATGGAGCCTGCTTCTCCCTCTGCCTGTGTCTCTGCCTCTCTCTCTCTCTCTCTCTCTCTCTCTCTCTCTCTCTCTCTCTCTGTGTTTCTCATGAATAAATAAATAAATAAGTCTTAAAGAAAAGATATGATTGGGATCATTTAAAATATTTGGAATGGGAGTTATAAAACTTGAAGAGAAACTAACTCTCTGCCATCCTGTTAATTTTCTTAAAGCTCTGTCTTTTTCTAGTCCCTCTTCTATTAGAAACTCTTCGGGACCCCTCTTGGTAGTCTGCTGGGGTTGTCTCATACAGGGGTTTATGAGAATAATTATTACATTTTCAGGAATTTTATGGGCAACTTGTTAAACATAACCCCAAAATTAAATATATAAACTTAAAATTAGCTATTTAAAGACAAAGACAAAACTTATTTCTTAATTATTTTATGGCATTTTACTATAATCTATGTTTTGAAGTTTCCTATGTCTATTATATTTGCATAGTAGACACACTACATAGTGGTGTGCTACTGCACATCTCTTCCCAAAGCTATTTTCAGTGATCCCACTTCAATAGCTTGAAGTCACCTATGGAAGGAATATTTACACCACAGAAATTGGCATGTGCTACAAACCAGGGCTTTTTATTTTCCCTCCCAGAAAAGTGGCTGTTAAATATGTACTAAGTCTAAATTTATCCTGTTGGTATTTTTTAATTTATTTTTTTTTATGATAGTCACACAGAGAGAGAGAGAGAGAGGCAGAGACATAGGCAGAGGGAGAAGCAGACTCCATGCACCGGGAGCCCGACGTGGGATTCGATCCTGGGTCCCTAGGATCGCGCCCTGGGCCAAAGGCAGGCACTAAACCACTGCGCAACCCAGGGATCCCATCCTGTTAGTATTTTTTATTAAATTTATTAAAGGTGTAGATGATTTTGGAGAGAATTACATCATTAAAATATTGAGGCAATTATTTGGTTGGTTGTTCTTCTACTCACTTCAGTAAAATTTTCTTTCCACTTATAGCTTGAATCCACTTCTTAGTAATTTTATACTTGGCAATTTATATTTTGGAGATAGAAGTAGGCAACAACTATGTCTATTATAGTTATGTATTTTTCTCATTGTTTTGGTCAGGTATTAATTATAGTATTACCTCAGCCTTATAAAATTAATGCGAATGTCTTTCATATTTTTCTATCCTCTGTAATAATATAAATTTTCTAGGAATTACATATTTCTAAAAGATTTGGTCAAAATTAACTATGACATCATCTGAAACTGGCACCTTTCTTGGAAATAATAGATAATTTTTTTTACTCATTATTAGTCTTAAATAGATTTTAGATTTTTTTCTTCAATTTTAATGGTATATCACAATTATCCTAGAAAATAATACATTATAGACAAATGTTCACATTTTTTAGAAGGATTTGTACATGATAGCTCTCTCTCTCTCTCTCCCTCTCTCTCTGTCTCTCTCTCCCTGTCTCTCTTTTTGAAGATTTTATTTTTAAGTAATCTCTGCACCCAACATGGAACTGGAACTCACAAGCTTGAGATCAAGTGCTGCATGCTCCACCAAATGAGCCAGCCAGGCACCCCATGATAGTCTCTTACACTTCTAAAATCTTTTTTTTAAGATTTTATTTATTTATTCATGAGAGACAGAGAGAGAGAGAGGCAGAGACACAGGCAGAGGGAGAAGCAGGCTCCCCACAAGGAGCCCAATATGGGACTTAATCCTGGATCCTGGGACCACACCCTGAAAGGAAGGCAGATGCTCAACCGGTGAGCCACCCAGGCATCCCATACTTCTAAAATCTTTTTTTTTTTTTAAGGTTTTTTTTTTTTTAAGATTTTATTTATTTATTCATGAGAGACACAGAGAGAGAGAGGGAGGCAGAGGCACAGGCAGAGGGAGAAGCAGGCTCCATGCAGGGAGCCTGACGTGGGACTCGACCCCAGGTCTCCAGGATCAGGCCCTGGGCTGAAGGCGGCACTAAACCGCTGAGCCACCCAGGCTGCCCCATACTTCTAAAATCTTAATCATAATGGTGTTTATACCGCTTTTCCCATTCTGAAATGATTCTTTCTTCTTTTTTCCTATTAGGTTTTCCTGAAAGCCAATTAATTGGCCTTTTCAATTAGCTACCATTTTGATTTATGTGCTATTTCATAAATCGTTATTTTTAAAATTTTTATGTTTATTCTTTCTACTTCCCTATGACTTAGTTCGTTACTTCCTTTCCACTTCCTTAATATGAAAGCATAGTTTATACCTCTTAATTTTTATTATAAAAAGTTACCAAGCCATGGATTTTTTTTTCTGGGTATAGTTTTCTTTGCATTCTTTAAGTTTGGAAATATACTGGAAAAAGGCAATAAGGTGAGTTGAAAATGCTATTGAAATGTGCAAGCAGGCCAATTATAAAATCTAATTTTTTGTTAGTAATTTAGAGCTTTTATGAATTATGGCCAAATAATTTTTTCTTTTGGGGGTTTGTGATGTTTTCTAAGACTACTGTATTATTAATTTTTTAAATGCTCAATGGTAACACACATTTAAATATATATTTTGGATAAAAGCTGAAGGGCTTGCATTTTTAAGTCATTCTGATTAATAAGCTATTTTATGTCATTTTAATTCTTAAGTATAATTATACTGAATGGAGATTTTTTTTGAAGATACTTTTGAGTAAAATATCATTAACTTTAAATATAGTTCTCTACTTATTTTCCTACCTTGTTTGAATTAGAAGTATGGAAAGAAGGTGATAATAAACAGTCAATCAGGAAGATATGTGAAAACTAACAATCACACAAAAGAGATGCTTTAATAAGTTTTAAAGTGGCACAGACATAGAAAAGGCACACTATCTAGGAAGGGTATTAGAAAATACCTAGATGATTAACGTAAAATCTTTCAGAGTATGTTTAACCTTAGAAATGACCAGGATATAAAAATAAGCAGAGAATTATACTAATTATAAATGAGACTTCAGTTCGATTTTAATTGACACCGGGATTAAAGGGCATACAGCATGACAACTCATAGCAAAGTTTTTTCCTACCGTCTGAAAGTGCCCAAGTGGCTCACAGCAAGAGAAATAATTGGTCACCTGTCTCAAAGCTTAGTCATCTCAGAAGAGCAGGCAAATAATGCCTGCCACATAGTAGATGTGTGACAAATATAGGCCTACTTAACTCTAAACCCTGAATTCTTTCCATTTGCCATAAAGCCTTTCTACCATATGCTTATAAAGAATATGGCCAAATTAAATATGGAACACTATTGTGAAATATATTTTAACTTGCACACATGTTCAAAATTATTTGAAATTACCTGTAATGAGAACACAGATGTGTCTAGATAGGTTTTTTTTTTAATTTTTTTATTTATTTATGATAGTTACAGAGAGAGAGAGAGAGGCAGAGACACAGGCAGAGGGAAAAGCAGGCTCCATGCACCGGGAGCCCGACGTGGGATTCGATCCCGGGTCTCCAGGATCACGCCCTGGGCCAAAGGCAGGCGCCAAACTGCTGTGCCACCCAGGGATCCCCACAGATGTGTCTAGAGCTACTAAACTAAGGGTAAATAATGTAGGCCAAATAATGAAGGGCCTGAGTTAGATGATTTGTACAAGATTATCTAAGTGAAGGACACCCATGGAATTGTTTATAGAACCTGGTTCTGAGTTTCCTGGGAGTAAAGGCAAAAAGGGACAATGTGATGGGGTTTAAATCCTCATAATCTAATAAAAAGAAATGCATCCATTTGGTATGAAAATCAGAATGTCTCCTGCTTTAATCATATGAGAATTTATTATTTGGGACTTTAAGTAAAGATAACACTAAGCAGTATAATAAACATCTTCAATGGCAATTTTTTACAAAACAATTATTTTCAAACTTACAATTTACAAACCAATTCTATTTTTTACAAATTAATGATAAAATAAGGAAAACAAAATTGGTTTTGTTTATAGCATAGCACTTTCCTTTAAAAAAAAAAATCTAAGCATTAGTAAGGGAATACCATCAATCATAGAACAATGAACTTCACTTGTTTTCCATTGCTTTAAATAAAAAATTACATACATTTTCTGCAATGTCATAAAATTTTCAATGTTTGTTATATTTTACTGAAATTGGATACTGGGGCAGCCTGGGTGGCTCAGCAGTTTGATGCCTGCCTTCAGCCCAGGGCATGATCCTGGAGTCCCAGGATCCGGTCCAGGGTTGGGCTCCCTGCATGGAGCCTGCTTCTCCCTCTGCCTGGGTCTCTGTCTCTGTCTCTGTCTCTGTCTCTGTCTCTGTCTCTGTCTCTCTCTCTCTCTCTGTGTCTCATAAATAAATAAATAGAATCTTAAAAAAAGAAAAGAAATTGGATACTGGATTATCTACTTGCTCTTTAGTTGGGAACCATCATCTGAATCATCTTCGTCTATAGGAGCTACCTACAAATTACTACATCTAAATGTTATCCTATAACATCTAAATGTTATTCTGTAAAAATAAGGTAAAGGAAAAAAGACCTGTGACATCACTGAGTCTCCTTCTCCTGATTATCCAGGATCAGATTCCCTAGACAGAAGATGTGGTTAGCATTTGATCCTAATCAAAGGACCCCAAATACTTGGATATAGTTCATTTTAATCTTAGTTGAAAAGATTGTGGATAGACACTTAGGAAAAAAGTGAAATCAGCATAATATCTCCTCTTCAAGTGCAGTCCAGCTTTCAGAGAGGTAACGTGGATTTCAGCCTCCTCATAATTGTCCTTGATGAAAATAGAAGGATTTCACAGCACAGAAAGCAGTGGTTTATGAGGCTGGGTACAAGACAGACGTACAAGAGAACTCTGTTCATCGTCTTCAAAGTGATGCAGCGATGGCACGGCCGCTGCTGTGGCCACATGTAATATAGCCTGTAGCTCTTTAAAGAGGATTAGCTTTAGCGGCTGGGAGCATTCAATGCTGGATTTCATGTAGAGTAGAATATGCTAATGAAATGTAAATGTCCAAGGCAAACATTGCGTAATATCAAAAACCCTCAAAACTGAGCTTTGTCTCTTGCAGAGTGAGAAAACAAACTTTATCATCAGAAGAAGTAGAAACGGAACGACCTTCCACTTTTCTGCTTTATGTATCTGCTTCTATAAAAAGTGTACTTAAATATATATACATATATTTATATTTAAATTAAATTTTAATGTCAGTGGAAAAACCAAAGTTCAGTCATTGAAAAACAACTTGATAGATCTATGCCCAGAGATGGATGTGTAATAGTTTATATTTGTAGAAAAGGATATATACATAATATATATACGCAATAAAAAATGTAATATTTTAACACTATTTTTTAAATGCTATTTTAGGTTTACAAAGGGCTTTGCAGAGCAGGTCCCCACTCCATTTCACCTTAAAATTTTTTCTGCATAATGTCCTATTGCTCAATGTTGAACTATTTTGTGTCTTTATCATAATTTTCCATTCAGTGTTTTTACTACCTTATAGGAAGCCAGTATGAGACTTAGTCTCTCAAAGCTGCATATGCACTCAATTAATATTAAAGTTATTTTCACATATTTAGAATTTCAGAACATATCTGACATTGAGAAGGTGAATTCACTATAAGATGTGTGATTTGCAATCCATGTAACTTGGAAGTGTGAAGCAACCTGAAATCCATACACAGGGTTCCCAAAGACTGAAAGTCCCCTAAACAATTTCATTCGAATTGCTGGGAAATAAAGATCCTAAGAAACACACAGAACCAGGTGCTATGTGCTCTTTCGTTAGTTACTAGCATTTCACTACACTCAACTGAGTAGCTTAGGTTCTCTTAGTTTTGTTGGTCAGTGGTGTGTGTGTGTGTATGTGTGTGTGTGTTATACTTCAGTTTTGAAGGTTTGTCTCTGCAGACCCAGAGGAGGAATGGTGATACATATTCATGAAAGAGCGCTCTTTCCAGGCCCTGCTACCACTGACAAAGCCTTAGCTGTTTCACACAGCAAGCTGACTGGGATTGTGTGGGGGGGCTGCATGGCCAGATGAGTGCAAACAGCAAGCCCACTCCTCTGCTTGTTAGGCCTTGCCTTCCTGACAATTTCCCCAATTGTCACTTGTGACAAGGCTGTCATTAGGTGATGGCTTCTTTTGGCCATTTTCAGATAAAGATAATTTCCTTAACTTCCATTTTATTTGACAACAAGCAGTTTGGGAGAGAAAGGAAGTGCTTCAGTAGTTTATGGATTAGGGTTTTGTCACTTCAAAGGCATCTTTGATCTAAAAATATGTGCTGTACCAAATTCATTATGTCTTTCCTTAAAGAGCCTTTAAATTTATTGATCTTCTCCTCAATTATTCTCCTTTTACGTCCAGTAATGATGTGTGAGATGGTAGTGTTGGGAAAAGCCTAAGGAGGAGTGTGGGGAAAATGCAGCCAACTGGTCACTTCTAAGGCCATTACAAGAACGAAACAACAGGTGCTTTTGTTTAGTGTCGATTCTCTTCTGAATCCCTGTGCGCACAAAGGCCCTTCTGCTGTTTATCACCCAACACAAAGATATCAATACCAATAGGATAAGACAAAATTATATTTGGTATTAGAACCTAATAAAGATAAAAACTTCACAATTTGTATAAAAATTGTGCCTTTAATTGTTTTCATTCTCATCACTGACTACATGAATTTCAAAAGCCTGGGTATGAGTGATAGAGACAGAGTGGGTGACTTCTTCATGGACCAATAATTTGGCTTCCCTTAGAAGCAATCTTACATTGTGCTGAGGCTCAGGTTGCTAAAATTCTTAAAACTGAATCTTAGTCATAGAGAGCAGAAAATAAGAAGGTAGGAATCCATATGTGAAAATTTAGTTTAAAAACCTAGCAAGATGAGCATTTACAGCTTCCATAGTAGCTTTTCTTGTTTAGAACGTCTACTGTCTCTTTGCCCTCCTTTTGTTGTTGCTATTGTTGTTGTTCAAAACAATTGCTATGTGGAATTATTGTGTTTTAAACAACACCTGGGACAAAGAAGTAAAGAGTTTACATCTGAACTATCATGATTAACCATTGTCTTCTAACACTTCACATATAATAACTTCAATTTAGGACAGAACAAGGTACTTACTCCGTTTCTGCAACTAGAAAAAGGGAATTAGGGATCCCTGGGTGGCGCAGCGGTTTAGCACCTGCCTTTGGCCCAGGGCGCGATCCTGGAGACCCGGGATCGAATCCCACGTCAGGCTCCCGGTGCATGGAGCCTGCTTCTCCCTCTGCCTGTGTCTCTGCCTCTCTCTCTCTCTGTGACTATCATAAATAAATAAATAAATAAATAATAAAAAAAAAAAGAAAAAGGGAATTAAAACAAACAGCTTAATTTCTTTTTTTGTCTAAATGTATATTATTAGCCTCTTGGCAGACTCTTTTATAATTTAGAGATATCCAGATGCTTTTGATAGTTAGAAAGTTCATTTTAGCAAAGCATGATTTTAAAATCTTACATATTAGGGATGCCTGGGTGGCTCAGCGGTTGAGCATCTGCCTTCAGCTCAGAGTGTGATCCCGGGATCCGGGATCAAGTCCCACATCGAGTTCCTTGCAGGGAGCCTGCTTCTCTCTCTGCCTGTGTCTTTCATGAATAAATAAATAAAATCTTTTCAAATAAATAAAATCTTACATATTAAAAGAAACATGTAATTTAAAAGCATGACCTTAGGATCCTAAAAGCAATAAAAATTGTTTGAAAAGTCCATTTTCTGAATTTCCAAAGACTAGTAGAACATTTTTCATTTTGAAAAATTAGTTTATATGTTTGGGACTCTACCCTTAGGCCATAATACTCCTCTCTATAAAGTCAGGATAAAAAATAGCCCTCAATGCAAATGTCAGAAACATTTTTCATGTATCAGGTTATTTTATCCTTATTAAGAGACAGATACTATTGTTAATTCGATTTCACAGAAAGAAACTGAGGCACAGAGAGGTTAAGTACCTTACCCATTATCTCATATCTAATAAGTGGTAGACCCAGACTAGGGTACCTTGGTTACAAAGCCTTTGTTCTTAATGCTAGGGCCTAGAGGACGTAGGATCTGGACTATCTCCCGGTCCTGAACAAGTAAGTGTTAGTTCTCTTCTCCTTCCCATCCTTCAGCTACCCAATCCTGGTCCCATGCTCCACACAATCCAAGAAAATGGGAAAAGAAAGAAGGAAAGAAGAACATGAGGGGAGTCAATCCAGGTTTCCTTCCGCCTGCATGTCAAACACAGAGGGGTTGACATGCCAAAAATCTGATAAATTCAGACAGTGGGGTTCATGGTTCATCGTGCTCTTTTCAAGGAACCCTCCACCAATTCACTACAGACCTCTGATGTAATTTCTCTTGACTTCATTTTAACCAGGAAATCTTAATTTTGACTTCCTTGTGAAATCAGGAAGGAGGAGGAAAGGAGTACTTTTTGAGCAAGAATGATTTGGGGAAAGATCTGTGTTTTGTCTTAGAGTTCACCTGCTTTGTGACACATGAATACACCACACATAAACTGGCAGGCAGCAACACCATCAGCCTGCCTCAGAAGAGACAAAAGTAAACTCATTTCAAAGAGATTGCACTGAAATATGATATCAGCTGCAAGAGAGGGCCATCTCCTCTGGTCAAATGAGAAAAATCATATTATCCTCACTGTGGTATACAAATAGCTTGTAAGCCACATTCTCCATTTGAATGATAACAATAAAGTGCTAACCTCACTGCTGCGGGCCAGGGCCAGCCTGATCCCATCTCCAAACACAAACACTTCTGCCTCGGTTTTGGCTGGGGGCTGTGCAGTGGCCTCCCAACCCCCACCTTTTCTCCCCCCCCCCCCCCCCCCCCGTTAATTGGCTGAGACCACCAGAATTTGGAGGACACAGATGTCACTGATAGTTTTCCTAGGGAGCACATTCATGCCCATCTGTTGCAGCCTAGAAGGCTGTTCATATATCCACAAGGCCTTCATTTAATTCTTGTCAGAAAGTAATGTAAATCCAGTTTACCTCAGAGGTCGCAGCCGAGATTTATGCCAATGAGCCCCCTGCAATTTACACACACTGTAGTTGTATAGGATGAAAAGAAAGCCTTTCATGTTGGTGCATATTAACAAGAAAGCCTGCCTTCCGAGAGGGGCTTTTTGATTGAGGTTTCTCCTGATTTTAATACAGCCGATGCCAGTTGGTATACCCAGCTTTAGAAAAAGGAAAAAAAAAATCTAATCTTTAAACTAAAGTTTCTTCTTTTATAAGATGTAAAAAAGAGAGAAATCCTAGCAAGTGGCACTGCTATGTCTTTAATTATCTGTTAGGAGACAAAACTCCCCTGAACGTGCAGAAGATAGAGTGTGATAGGAAAGCATGTTCTGGCCCAGAGTCTAGGGAAAATTCAGTTGTACGCAATTGTCTTTCTGACATGAAAATAGTAGGAGTGACCAGTTGAATTAGTCTCTGACTTTTCAGTTGTCTCTTTGTAGTATGTTTAGAGGAAATTATGGAATTTGATTAAGTTACTTTGGACCAGGCTGGTAGAAATTGATTCATTAGAAAAGTATATATCACATATGTGATATATACATATATGTTTATAGAATTCTTTTATTTGGGAATCTAAGAGTACTTAAAAGGACTTCCATTAATCCTATTTTTCTATATATTTTGAAATACTCAGGACTGTGCCAATTAAGCTGGGAGGCAAAAGGTTTTAAAAACACCCATCCTGTCAAAATCTTCTGGAAAGTCTGAATATGCTTTTTATGAAGTATGAGACCTTGGGCAAGTTACTTAACCTCCAAAACCTCAACTTTCTCAATTCTAAAGTGGAAATAATAAAGCCTATCCTTTAAGATTATATGTCTGAGGTATCTCCCATAGTACCTAAAATACAGAAAGGATTCAACCAATGATAATTTCCCTCTCCACCCTCCCTTTTGGCAGTGTCTATGAGAGCGAACTATATATTAAAAGTATTGGTTAACTTAGTTTAAAAACTCCAAGCATTCAAATCATCAGATTACTTTTCCACATTAAATAAAAAATTAAAGAGAGGTGAAGTTGGAGATTTTCTTTCTACAGTTTGGAATTTTTGTTTTGAGTTGTTTAAATTTTTAATTCTGTAGAAAGTAGAATAACAGAAGTGTGTGACATAGTTTTGTTAAAATCCGGCTTGGCTTCTCTACTCATTCAGGAGTAGCCTGTGATTTCCCAAGACAGTGTTAATAGGGGGCGTGCTTCTCTTGTTTTTGTAGACAGTGCTCATTTACCCGTGCTAATGGCTTTGAAGTATTGGGTATGATTATTTTTGCACACGTTTAACTTTTTGTTTATATTTTACTTCAGATAATATTCAAATTGGGTTGTGATTTCTAAGCACACACTACTAACTGGGAAGTGCAACAGAAAAGCCTAAATTATATGATGAGGATGTGGGTGGAATGGGCTGAGATTAAAAACACATGTTGTTGATAACTCATTAAGCAAACACTTGAAATATACGTAATCATAGTCTGGACTTAATTACAGAATCAGATGAAGCAGTGGCTTCACTTTACAGAGTAGGGTTCATATCAGGAAGGCTAAAGCCCAGTTTTGTTGGCTATCTAAACCTGGGACTAGGCAGATATAAAATAATTTCAGAATGGTCTTTTTCTGTTTCTCAGAGTTTATTAAGACCATTTCTTTTTGCTTACAGTCCTTGAAACAATATTTAAACTTTTTTTATTATAAGAAATTTCAAGCATATTAAAGTGGAGGGGGTTGTATAAGAAATCATATATTTTATTCAGCTTCAACATGTAACAATCTGTAGCCAATCTTGTCTAATTTGTACCGTCACTTTCTCCCCACCTCTATACCCCAAATTATTTTGAACCAAATCTCGAACTACTTGCAATTTCATCTGTAAATATTTAATATTTAATAATATTTAATTTTAAATATTAGATATTTTCCCTAAAAGACATGAACCCCTTTCTTTTCTTTTTTAAAACAAACTCCTTTTTTTAACATAACCACAGTACTGTTCTCTCACCTTAAAAATTAACACTAATTACTTAATATCATTTATTGTGACTTAATATAATCAGTGAGAAAATGGAGGGGCCCCCCCTTTTTAAGGAAATGGATTATTTGGCTTTCATGTTACAAATTTGCTCCCATGACACAAGAGTTTTCTTTTTTTTTTTTTTTTTTTTTTTTTTTTTTTTTTTTTTTTTTTTTTGACACAAGAGTTTTCATGGGTACTCTTTTGTAACAACTTTTATTGTTGATTTATGTGGTTGCAATGTTTTGTGATATATGGTAGTATCTTCCTAGAATGAAAAGTTGTCATTTTATTGGAAAATAAAAATTGCATCATTATTCTAGTCCTACTCCACCTTCATTGATTCATTTGGATAAGTGTTTTCCTAACTTAGCCTCAAATGAAATTATACATGGAAAGCCACTATGTAAAACGGATGGAAATGAAATTGCTCTGGGGCCATGCTGCCCACCACTCGTTTGGCCCAGTCTTTCCCCATGTGGGGTCTTGCAGGTTTTGGTAAGTGAAATGCCTTTTTATAAATGTATACAATTTTCCCATTTTGCTTTTAGAGCAAGACAAATTACTGCATGAAACAGTGTAAAGAATAAGAGAGGTTTGCATACACAGTTGAAATGACCAAAAATGACAGTACAGTATGTAATTTTTAAGCTTACTACCACTAAAAAGAATGTTTCACTTAAAGTAATTAAAATGTTTATTGTAATGGGAAAAATCCACTGTGCTCATAAATAATGGCCCCACTTCTTAGTTGACTATACTGGGGCCTCCTGGGAGGAGATGTATTTGCTCCCTGTCAGGATTAATCTATAAATGCAATCACCACTTAGACCTCATCAGTTCTTTCCTTCCCCTTCATTGGTCCCTCTGGAATTATATTGTAGCTTGAATAAGGTCAAAATTAGGATACTTTTTCCCCAGGAAAAACACAGCCGTTGTTATTCCAGCACTTTAAAATTTGAGAATCAACCCGCAAGATGTTTCTTTAAACAGCCTAGCATACACATTTCTGTCATAGAATCAATATTCTACCAAAGTAATGCATTCTGTTTTTCAGTGTATTTATTGGTTCCTTCCCCACAAAAGCCAGGGATTCAGAATGGTCTCACATAAAACCACAGTGCATTGGATGTTTAAAAGCTTGTATTAACACCTATGGATAATCCCAGTAAGTTGCCATTTGAACTTGGACAAACCACTGAACTTCTGACTTTATCCTCAAATGGGGGCCATATTACTAGCTATCTTCCTCATTGTAATCTTGTAAAAGTAAGATAATTCTATTTCCTTTTGTCAAGATTTAATATGAATGCCTTTGCTTCTGTAATAGTGGAAAGGATAGAATGAATTCTCCAACTTGTCTAAATGTAAGTAAACTCATCCTGATGAGTCAGAATATTGCTTTGGAATTTTTTATAAGCTAAATCATAAACTTATTTTACTTCCCCAATAAGGCTGTCTTTGAGGGGTGTCTATTCTGTTTCAACACTCAGAAGTATCAAGTACAATATATAATGAATGGGTACTCAACATATATGCTTAACTATCATTCAGGAGTTTGCAAAGGCAGTACCTATTATTTTTATAATTTAAACCTGTAAGTTAGCTATTAAAGCCAAACTTTAAGGAAACAGTAGGAAACACATCATTAATTTTTGCCAGTAAAAGATTGTATAAAGGGATGCCTGGGTGGCTCAGCGGTTGAGTGTCTACCTTTGGCTCAGGGTGTGATCCTGGGATCTGGGATCAAGTCCCAAATCGGGCTCCTTGCAGGGAGCCTGTTTCTACCCCTGCCTGTATCTCTGCCTCTCTCTGTGTGTCTCTCATGAATAAATAAATAAAATCTTTAAAAAAAAAAAAGATTGTATAAAAACTAATGTGTTTCTCTTGCTTACTTTGATTTATTTATTTTTAATTTTTTTCTGTTAGTTCTACAGTGGCAAATATTCCTTCATTAGCTAAAAGCAAAGAATAGAATTAACACTAAGTCTCAGATCTTCATCCTCCTCATTAAAGAAAAGAGAAAATGTGAGTTCTTCTGCTTGAGGAACTACCAAAGAAAGTGAGTGGAGTAGTTCAAAAACAATCAAGTTATCCCCCAAATCAGGTGATTGATGCCCTGAGCACATTCACTCTGTGACTGAGCAACATTTTACCCAGTAACAGAACTCTTATAGAAAAAGTGGAGAATCCTGACATTCTAAAACTATACTCATTTTCCAAACCAGCCTGATAAAAGGAGGGCCTCAAAGCTCTCTGCAGGTTAAAGGGAGAGCAGAATTAAGTCTGGTTTTCTAATAGAATCTTTCTGGCTCCTAAAATGACCCATGTTAATTAAGGACTCTGTAATTTGTATATACCGTAGGATGCATAGGAGCTGTCAAGAGGTAAGTAAAAAATAAATAAATAAATGTGCCGCCTTTTCTCTATAGACACCTTTTCCCCCTTACAAATCACACAGGAATAGTAAAATCCTACTGTGAACTGTCCTACAGATCTTCTTGCCTCTGGGCTCTATTGGTTATCACTGTGTTGAAGTAGTTCAGTGTGTGGATGTTTGCCTCACTGAATGTTACTTTTGCCTCTGTGCCCTCAAAGTGTGTGGATATCCTGGTGGTTCTGCCTCAACAGACTCTTGCCACTAGAGAAAATGAAAGTCGTATTTGTTCCCAGGCCAGTAGGAGGCTCCCTGCCAAGACCCATCCGTTGCTGGTGACATGCACACGCTGTGTGAATCACAGGGCCACATGGTGGACTTTTATTATGTCAGCCCAGGAGTGTGGTCTGCCAATCCCCAATCCAGAAGCCCACCCCCAGGCGCCTTTGACATTTTAAGTAAAAAATAAATAAAGAGCTTTGTGTGTATCTCAGGGTGAAGAAGATGATGTGGGCCTGGGGGTGTTTCAGTCTGATCTGTAATCCCATGGACTCTCTTTCCCTTAGCCACTTTAGGGCTCACTTTCCTGCCACCTCAGACAGAGGGAAGAATGGCTGAGTGCTGGACACAAACAGCTGGTTAAACCAAGTTGGCTGGGTTTTAAGGGCTTTTTTTTTTTTTTTTTTTAAGCAGATAAAACTCACATCTTCCTGAAAATATCTAACTGGCCATAATATTTCAATTCTCTAACAGATTTTTATTCATTAATTGAATGTGGATCTAGGGAATTACTTAAGGAATAATACAATTATTATAGGACTTTACACTGGGAAAAATATCGAGACTCCAAAAACTGTGTAGCCAAGCAATTTTCTGTCTTAAGAACATAAATGCTAATTCAGTCAACAAGCAGATCAAACCCAAATAAGATAATGAAAAATTAGGTTAACTTCAAAAAGTTAAATTTCATTTCCTGAAAATTTTATTGATAACAATAACTAATAACTATGGAGCATATATTACATGCTAGGCCGTATCCCTTGTGTTTTACATATATATTTACATTTTTATATTTATACAATATTACAATATAATTCAATTGATCCTTATAAAACTCTGTGAGATTGGTCCTATTACTACCCTTTTTTAACAGATGAGAAAGCTGAGATATGACTTGTGTAAGCCTGCTCAGCTAACAAGCAACAGAACTGAAATTTAAACCCAAGAACCCTAATTGCAAAATGCATGTGCCTTCCTTGGCTACCTGCTGATGGCTCAGAGAGCAAAAGTACAATTCTTCATTTTAAAATCATCATTTTGCTGCTTCTGTCATTTCAGAGCCTACTCATGCCTTTTCTCCGAGATAGACTGTTTCTTTTGTAAGCTACCTCTGACTCAAAATCTATGTTGACTTTGCAAAATATCTTTCCTGGCTATGAGAATTATGAATAGAAATTTGAAAATGTATTGTTGCACAAGTAACCATAATCCCTACATTTGCTGGCTTCATCAAAAGTGTGTAATGCTTCATAGCCTTGGGAATTTTATATCATAGTATACTACATGCCATTTCCTTATACATACCACACCATCATCTGGACTTGCCTCCTACTCCACCCCTGGAAACATCCAATAGGTTTGCCTTTCCGACTGTTAAACAGAGCATTTCAGTTGCCTCAACCACCAAAGCAGAGGCTATAATAACAGTTGAGTCTGCACCATTTCTCCTTTTAAAGATTTCTCTTCCAGTGAATTTATTCTTGCTGTGTTTTTCTCTAGAACTCTGATATCTATTTAATGAGAAGGTAAGTGTGTTTTGAGGACAAGTCAGAACCCCTGAATTCTTAATCTTGATCTTTGCTTGGGACTTTGGGCAAGTTACTCAACCTCCTCCTGACTCAGATTCTCAGAGTTTGGGTGGACAACATCTGCCTCCTAGAGTATACTCCTCAGTTTGAAGGCCAATCAAAATTTGTAAGGTAATTTTTTCCTGCTTTATGAAGGCCCCCTAGTGTCATAGCAGCTCTGGATTTGAGAACATATGGTGTTAGTATATGTGGCAACTCTTCTCTCATTTAAGGTGCAAAAATACAAAGAAAGCTCTTACTGAAAATACCCTTTGGAAGTACAGGATTCTTGAACAGACCAGATGGCAGGTTTGGCTCACCTTGACCTGAGATGTTGCTCTTCTAGCGATGGGGGCCAGGCTCATGATTCTTCGGATGTCACCATAGCTGATGGAGTGGGTAACCGTAGCTGGAGAGTGTGAGCAACAGCCCCTGTGATGATGACCTTTTTTTCCCCTCCTCTTTCTTCCTGAGGCCAGCAAGTAACCCATTCGTGACCCGGAACATTCTGATTGCACTTTTCTGTGCAGTCACATTTGATAAACACCTTGAGCAGCCGGGAACTGGAGAGGGTGGGGCACACAGGCATGAGGGACAGACAACTTGAAGAGTAGTTCTCCCACTCTGACAAGGTGTGGTGCTTAGGCTGGAATTTTTGAGATAAATAGAGCCATTGGAAAGAACTTCTCTTTCACTTATAGAAATCCCTACCTTTTTTTTTTTTTTTTTAATCACAGCACACTTCTTCATTTTCTTTGTAAGTGGAAGGAAAAGGTGAATTTCTTGGCAATCTAGTGTTTGTTAAACTAATGGTTCAAACTGCCTATCTCATCTTTATTTCAATAGGCCCTGCTAACTCATGGATCCTTAATACAAGATGAGGATCTCCTCCTCAAGGTCTCTTGTCACATCACTCTCCAGCTAGGTTTCTTTTCCTCATTTCTTTTCCCAGCTATTCCAAGTCCTAGTCCCATGAGAAGTCCTAAGACAAGTGCTCCTCCATGCTCTGAAAGGCTCCTTTACTATCTCTCAGTGGAATCACTGAGTCCAACCCTAAGGACAGGAACTGATATTTATTACCTATACAATATTCCTAGACTGGAATTTCTATTTCCCTCTTTTTAATTTTTTCATTAAATATCAATATCAAAAAATTATAAAATAGGTGTAATATACCCAGAACATGATGGATGGATATTAATCTAAGCAAAAAACATACCACTTTCTTTGAAGTCTTCTGTGTTCATACGTTTCCCTCACATCTTCTTCACTCTTTCCTCAGTAAATCCACTGTTTTGAATTTTTAGTTTATCATTCACATCCTTTTCTTTGTAACTTTACCATATATGTTTGTATCCTATAATGTTATATTGTTTAGCTAAAAATGTTTTAAATTTTATGCATGTATCATCTGTGACTTGCTCTTTTATATTCCTAAGATTCATCCATATTGCTATATGTAACTGTAATTCTTTCATTTATTTGCTTATTCTATTCCAGTGTATGAATACACTTCAGTTTTTTAATCTATTCTCCTGTTGAGGGACATATGGATTGATTCCTTTTGCTTATTTGCTATTACAAACTGTCACTGTAAACATGCTTATATTCCCTAGACACAGGTCCAAGATATTCTCTAAACTAGAGTATATGTCTAAGAGTAGACATCGGATGGAGCACCTGGGTGCCTAAGTCAGTTAAGCATCTGCCTTTGGCTCAGGTCATGATCCCAAGTCTGAGATAGAGCCCTGCATCAGGCAATAAGGAGTCTGCTTCTCCCTCTCCTGCCCCTCCCTTCCTTCTACTCATGCATTTTCTCTCTCAAATAAGTAGATAAAATCTTCTTTGTTTTTTTTTTTTTTTTAAATCTTTATTTATTTATGATAGTCACACAGAGAGAGAGAGAGGCAGAGACACAGGCAGAGGGAGAAGCAGGCTCCATGCACTGGGAGCCCGACGTGGGATTCGATCCCGGGTCTCCAGGATCACGCCCTGGGCCAAAGGCAGGCGCCAAACCGCTGCGCCACCCAGGGATCCCTCTTCTTTGTTTTTTAAAAAGAGTGGACACTGGGTTACAGTGTACCCACTATGCACATTTTTCATTTTACTGAATAATGTCAAACTATAGTTTCTAACAGTGGTGAATGGAAGTAACATAGACTGTTCTTGACAACTGTTAGCCAACATAAATTTTTTCCCAATTAAGAAGTTGTGAATAGTTATGGTTTGAATTTGTATTTCCTGATTACTAATGAGGTTGGACACATTTCATGTGTTCATTGGCCATTAATGTTTTCTCTTATGTGAAGTGTCTGTTCAAGTCTTTTGCTTATTCTTTTTTTTTTTTTTTTTTTTTTTTAACACATCATCAACATTTATTGTTCAGTTTTCCCCCAACTGGCCAGTGCTGGGCCCAGGGGGCTGGGCCTCTATGAGAAGCAGTTGGTCTGGGGGCCCACTATGGCCCCCCTAATGTGCCCTGAGGCCTGGTGGTAACCCCTGGGCCTGTCAGTCCTCCCCTTAGGCTTTCCAGGTCCTGAAGTCCTGGTGGGGCCTGGGGCTATGTAAGACCCAAGAAAGCTGCCTCAGAGGAGGAGCAGGCCACGTGGGGGAAGGTTGCATGGTGCCTCAGAACCTACCAAGTCCAACATCAGCAGGTGACAGGAGGGAAACTGAAACAAGATAGAACTCAGAGGAAAAGGTGACAGGGAGTCTGAAGATGAGAGGGAGACAACCAGCATCTTTCAGGCCCTGAACCAGAAAGGGTTAGGAGGGAGGCTTCCCAGTAATCCTCCTTCCTGGCTTCTGGAAAGTTGAGCAGGAAGGAGCAGGCCTATGTGGTAGGTCCTGAACAGCTCCATCCCCGGGATGTCCAAAGGGAGCCCTGGCTTGAGGGAGCCGTGGTGCCTGGATGGGTCCTGTGCACCCCCACCCTTGGAGGGGTGGCAGAGGGGTGCCACCAGCCTCAGCCCCACTGGGCCTTCACTGAGCTTTTTTGGTCCCCTTCTGGTTCTTCAGCATCACGTAGGTGATGAACACTCCCACAAACAGGAGCAGCAGGAGGCCAGCAGCCAGTGGGATGGCGACAGCATAGGCTCTGGGCAGGAACTACTTGTGGATGACATGCTGACTGTCGATGAAAGGCAAGAGAATCACCCAGGCGGTGTAGTAGATGAAGATGATTAGGCTAATGGCGATGAGGCCGAGTCCCACCACCTGGTCTGCCCCCGTGGCCATCTCCCCCACGATCTCACAGCCCAGCTGGAAGCCTGCTTATTCTTTTTCTATTATGTGATTGGTCCTTTTCTCATTGATTTATAGGAATTCTTTATATATTCTAAAGAGAAATTATTTGTCAGTTACATACATTACAGATACTTTCTCCCAGTTTAGGACTTGTCTTTTCACTTTCTTTATGGTGTCATTTTACTAATCAGAAGTTTATCCCTCCAATTAAATATCAATCTTTGGTCATTTGCTTTTTTTTTTTTTTTTTAACAAATGTTTGAGAAATTCTTCCCTAACTAAGGGATCAAAAGGATGTTCTCCCTTAGATACTCCCCTTTAGAAGTTAGATATTTTTGTCTTTTACATGTAAGTCTTTAACTAGCATTGATTCAAAAAATAACCAATTAGCAGGGTACCTGGGTGGCTCAGTCAGTTAAGCATCTGCCTTCAGCTCATGTCATGATCCCAGGGTCCTGGGACAGAGGCATTGGGATCCCTGCTCAGTGGGGAGCCTGCTTCTCCCTCTCCCTCTGCCTGCCGCTCTCCATGCTTGTGCTTTCTCTCTCTCTGTCAAATAAATAAATAAAATCTAAAAACAAATAATAAATTAGCTCAATACCATATGCTGAGGTAGTGTAATAAACTGAATTTCCATATATACATATGTCTCTTGCTGGACTCTATTTTATTTAGAAAGTCAATTTGCCTAGCCTAGTGCCAATAACTTTTGCATCATTTAATATGATTTTATGTTAATTATTGACAAAAATTATGACATTCCCCCTCCTTCTTTGTTATTTTTCATTAAAAGTATTTTGAATATTCTTGAATGTTATCCTCCCACATAAGTTTTAGGATCATTTTTTCAGGTTGACCACAAATACACACAGAGCTGTAGTGATTGGAATTGCATAAAGATAGATAAATTTGGGAAAAATTGATATTTTAACAATACTGAGTTTTCCAGGACCCTACCACAAAATATCTCCTAATGTATTTAGATTTTCATTAATGTCTTTCAATGAAGTAGGTTTTATAATTTCTCTCTGGAAGTCTTACATATTTATTATTAGAATTATTCTTAGGTTACCTCATATATTTATATATATATGTATATATATACACACATATATATACACATATATATTTTTATTATACCTTACATATTTTTGCCATGGTAAAAGACATATTTTTATTAAATTACATTTTCTAGCCACTTGTTGCTGATTTAAAGGATATTTTGCATAAGATTGGATTTATTGGCCTATTGAATGTTTGGTAAGATTTTGCTGGTAAAACGGTATATTCCTGGTGTTTTCCTTGTAGGAAGATTTTTCAACTACTAGTTACATTTCTGTAAGATTATAGGAGCATACAGGGTCCCTGGGTAGCTCAGTTGTTTAAATATCTGTCTTTGGCACAGGTCATGATCCTAGAGTCCCTGGATCAAGCTCCCCGATGGAGCCCCATGATGGAGCACCAGCACGGGCTCCCTGCTCAGCAGGGAATCTGCTTCTTCCTCTCCTTCTGCCCCTCCCCCTGCTCATGTTCTCTTTCTGGCTTGCTCACTCTCTCTCAAATAAATATATAAAAACTTAAAAAAAAAAAAAAGATTATAGGACCATAAAGTTTTTCTGTTTCTTCTTGGTTACTTTTAAGTAAGTTATGCTTTTATAGAAATTGCCCATTTTATTGTTTTCAAATTTGTTGGTAAAAAAATGTTTCTAATATTCCCTTATTTGCTTCTTAAAAATCTCTGTAGAATCTGTAATGCCCCCTCCTAAAATGATTTGTTCTCTATCTCTTGAACAAGTTTACCAAAAATTTGTCAATTTCAGTGGTCCTTTGAAAGAACTTTATTTTGTGAAGCTTCCTTTTGAATATTTGTTTTTTATTACATTAATCTCTGTTCTTACTTTTATTTCCTTTTACTTTTTTCATTTATTTTTTCTATTTATTTCCTTACTTTTGGTTATTTCAGCTCAACTCATTAATTTTCGAACATTCTTTATTTCTAAGTATTTTGCTTATAAATTTCCTTTCATAAAGGGACACCTGAGTGGCTCAGTGGTTGAGCATCTGCCTTTGGCTCAGGGCATGATCCTGGGGTCCTGGGATCGAGTCCTGCATCAGACTTCCCGCGGGGACCCTGCATCTCCTTCTGCCTATGTCTCTGCCTCTCTCTGTGTGTCTCTCATGAATAGAGAAATAAAAATATTTTTAAAAAATAATAATAAAAAAATTTTCCTTCTATGTTCCACTTTGAATTCCACATTTTATCTCTATGATTATATATTTGCATATTTTTCTTTATGGTTCTTTCACTTTTTTTTCATATATATTTAAAGCTATGCTTCTAGATGCTACAAGTTTAAAACTACTATAACTTCCTGGTGAACTGAACCATGTATCATTAAGTGGCTTTTTAATCTTCATTAACATTTTTTTTGCCTTAATGTCTATTTTGTCTGATATTAATATACGTATACTTTCTTTTAGTTAGTATTTTTTTAAAACAGCTTTTTCTATATTATTACCTTTGAGCTTTCTTTATTCTTATGCTTTAAGTAAATCCATGTAACTATTTTTTTTATTTTTATTTTTTTTTAAAGATTTTATTTATTTATTCATGATAGTCACACAGAGAGAGGGAGAGAGAGAGGCAGAGACACAGGCAGGGATTCGACGTGGGATTCGATCCCGGGTCTCCAGGATCGCGCCCTGGGCCAAAGGCAGGTGCCAAACCGCTGCGCCACCCAGGGATCCCCTCCATGTAACTATTTTTAAAAATCAAATCTATCTTTATCTTTTTACTGTAGCATTTAGTTCATTTATATTTATTGGAAATACTGATATATTCAAATTTATTTCTACCATCATATGTTGTATTTTAAATTTATTCTGGTGTGTCTGAGTGGCTCAGTCATTAAGCAAGTGACTCTTGGTTTCAGCTCAAGTCATGATCTCGGAGTTGTGAGATCAAGCCCTGCATCAGGCTCTATGCTCAGGATGGCATCTGCTTCAGATTCTCTCTCCCTCCCACTCTCTTTCTCTCTCACAAATAAGTAAATAAATAAAATCTTTTAAAAAAAATTTATCCTGACTCTTCATTAGTTTTTTCCCCTTTCTTTTCTTGTCTTCTTCTTAAAGATTTTTTTATTTATTTATTTATTTATTTATTTATTTATTTATTTATGAGAGAGAGAGGAATTGAGAGTGTATGAGCAGGGCTCTTGCTCAGTGGGGAGGAACAAGCAGACTCTGCACTGAGCATGGAGCCCAATGTGGGACCTGATCCCAAGATCCTAAGATCATGATGAGCTGAAATCAAAAGTGAGTCACTCAACCAACTGAGCCATCCAGGTGCCCCTCTTGCCTCTTTTGGATGTTTTCTTTCTTTTCAAAAAGCTTTTACCTTCTACTAGTTTAAAAGTTATAGTTTTTTATTTCAGGTTTTAAGGATCACCTTAGAAATTTTTATCAGTCTAAAGTTAATATCTCCCTTCATCCTACAAAATCCAAGATCTTAAAACACTTTAACATCACTCTCTTCCTGATATATATGCTGTTTGTATGTGTATTTTTTCTAATTTTTCATCTCATAATATGTTGTTATTGTTGTAGCTTTATACAGTCAATATTTATATTTAGCCAACAAGTCACCTTTTGTTGCATAGTATTTTTTCTTGAATCTCAGGCCCTTCATCTGTGATCACTTTCCTTTTACCTAAAGTAGATACTTTAGAGATTTGTTTAGTAACAACCTGTTGATGTTTATTTTTAAATATTTTTATTTTTCAAGGTTTCTCCCCCAGCATATTGAAGATATCCTTTCATTGTCTTCTAGTTTCCATTGTTGCTTTCAGTAGGTAGCTATAAATTCATTGTTGTTTCTTTGAAGTTACTTTGTCTTTTCTCTCTGGCTACTTTAAAGATCTTCTGTATGCCTTTGGTGTTCCCTAGTTTTGCTAAGATATTTCTAAGTATAGATTTTTATTTATTTGTTTAACCTGCTTGAAGATTATAGATATTTTAATTACTTTCTCCTGTTCTAAAATTCTTAGTCATTATCTCTCCAAACATTTCTCTTGCTTCCTCCCCTTCTTTCCATCTAGGATTCTCATGAGACACATGTTAGAGTTTTTCCATGAATGCTCTCTGTTTCTTAACTTCTCTTTTGAATTTTCCATCTCTCTGTCTTCTTTTGTTGCATTTTAGATGAGATGTTTTGATTTATCAACGAGTTTAAAAATTCTGACTTCAACCAGAACTAGTATTTTACCAAACCTAATTCATGGAATATTACATTTTAAATTATTATTTTTTAATGTATAGAAATTCTATTTGATTCTTTTTCAACCTTCCTATGCCTTTTTATACTTTCTTACTCATAACTCATACATTCAACATAATCTTTCAGATCTTTAAACATGTATATTTTATAGTCTATATGTGATAATTCCACTACCTAAATTCTTTGAAGTTCTGATCTATCTGTTGTTTCTTCTTTCACCCATTATTTCCTCTTACCTTATGCATTTTGTGAACATTGATCAAGAACTCATATTTCTTGGTATTTTAAAGATGGAAATTCTTTCAAGCTTATTTTGAAGCCGGATTCCTTTTGAGAAGATTATGTTTCATTCCACCAATTGCCTGGAAAACTACAAACCTAGAACCTTTCTTTTTTTTCCATGGACTTCACATATGTAAAATCACCTCTTATTTGCTATAGCTATTTTAAATAGCAAACACAGGGTTAGAATATTATTTATCTCTGGAGATCTTGAGAAACATTGTATAAAAGCTAAAGAATAAATGAAAAAGATGTCTAGGTATTTGACATGTTTTCAATAAACATAGTTAATTTAAGAATTTACATGAAATCTGCATGATCCTCAAGGTGGGGATGTCATTATGTTATAAATTGGAGTTTACAAGGTGTGTCCTCCTGAAGCTTTAGGATCATTTTTAAATAACGTATTTTAAAGTAATTATCAGGTAGAGGTTTTGTGGATCTCATGACTTCAAATTCTCAAGGGGAAAACATTTCATTTTCCTCTAAGAAGGAGTATGTTTTGCCACAGGCAAATTTCTTGGGAGGTGGCAGGAGAGGATGGGGACTTATTTTTAGCTCACCCTTACACTGAAGATTCAACCTTTTAGGACATAAGTTTTATGCAAGGGAGAGTTTCCTCTTATATGTCCCACCTTGGGGAGGCCTTTGGTTTTATTTCCTCTCTTTCCACACTCCAAGATAGTGAAAACCAAAGTTTCGTCTTACAGTGTTTGCAAATACACTCAAGACAAAAGCTAGCTTCTGTGTTCGTTAACTTTCTGGGTTCCACTTTTACTTGGTTGGTGTTTTCTGAGTAGTCTCTCCTTTCTTACCATGTTATTGATACATTTTAGAGATGTTAAAGTGTTTTTCCAGCATTTTTACTTGTTTTCAGTGGGAATATTGGTCAGGATGTTTAGACTTCCATACTGCTAGAAATAGAAGTCTACTCTTTCAGGTTTTGGTGACTTAGAGTTGCCTTCTCTTATCCCTTTCTATTCAGTTTTAAAATGCTAACAATGGCCATTACCCAGAAATATCTATCCAAGGCACACAGTTGTCTTACACTCCAATCAGACTTCTCTTTCTCCTTTTGTTTCCCTACTTGCACCAACCAGTACCAGAGACAGTATGGTCAGAGTTTGTGTGTAGGGTTACTCAGGGGAGGGTGAAAGGGTAGAAAAAAGCTGGATTGTCATTGCTAGTGACTGATTGGAGAAATGCATTTTGTTGTTCTATGTTGAAGACCAGAATACATTTTCTCATAGAAGCAATATGATAGGTGATTTTGAATGTAGATCAAAAAGTATGTTTAGTGTAATTATTTATGTACATATGAATTAAATGAGCTCTGTGGGTTTGCTTATGAATCTAACTGGTCATTAATTGAATTCCAACAAAGATATTTTAGACTGAGCTTTTGGACTATAATCATATTAAATATGCCTTGTGTGGTTCATTTCAAAGTATTTATGTCTTATTCTTGTAATTTATAAACTCCTTGACAGTATAGACCATCTTTCCTACTTCTTTATCTTCCCTACATCTTCTAGTTTAAGAATTATGAGTAGATGGCCAGTGGATTATTTCAGAATGTCAGCCGGTAGACCATGGAATATCTTTGGAACTCTTTTATTTTCCCTAATTTATCCCCCATCTGGGTACTAATTGTCCAAGGAAAAAAACCTCACGAATTCCAAAAGAAATGGGGCTTTGAATAAAACTTTTAATGATTGCTGATTTGTCAATTGTAACTCAGCCACTCAGTTAAATTCTAGGTCACGAATAGAAATGAAGTACACAAGTATCAAAATCAAACATGGAATGTATGAACACGTGATCATTTGGCTATGGGTATGCCTGTGTGCCTTAGATTCTAAACTTTGTTGGGTATCTATGTTATTCTAAAGGTATCTACTTGTATGTCCTATTGCTTTTGCTGACCTCTTTCTGTTTAATTTTTAGAAAAAAATATATTGGGGGATGTCAAAATAGAAAAACTAATCCATACATTACAAAAAATATAGGGAAACTAACGTTCTTCAATTTAGAAATAAGTACAGCTCGCAGAATGCCACAGTTCAGGGAGCAAAAATTGTTATGTTTTGAAATTGAAAATGATTCTTTTATAAAGGAAGCTGACCACAATTTCCAGCAGGACTGTTGCCTGAAGGAAAATTTCCTAGGCTTCAGCCTCTGTTATGCTTAACAATGAACCATACAAGTCTGGACAGATGGTTGGATTCCAAAGTGTTTCTCATGTTACAGTATTTTTTTCCTATTGTCTTTCCTGAATTCTGCAGGGAAAAGAGAAAATGCTATAACTTTCAAAAAGTATAAAGAATATCCTCAGTACATTTTGGGAAGTCACAAGTACTAAATATTAATTATCTCAGAAATCTCTTTTTGTTTTTTTAGAAATACTTTCTTGGTTAAAATCCAATTGCTAAAAAAAATAAATAAATAAAAATAAAATAAAATCCAATTGCTTATTCTGGACAGTATGACCTATCTTCCTTACTGTCTTTATTGCTAGAAATACAAAATGTAAGATGTATTTATATCTTTTCATAGAAGATCTCTTCTATGTTCCTTGTCTCAAAGTATGGTAAAATTATCCATTCCACTTTGAGCTATGGTAAAGTAAAAAAAACTCAGGATTCTTTTCAAGGACATTCATATCCATCCAACAGCAATACTGCATTTATTCTCTAAACAGCCCTCAAATTTGTCCAATTTTCTGTATCTCTATTACTCTGGTCTGGTGATCTGATATTTCTCACCTGGATTGTTGCAATAAATGCCCAACTGATCTACCTGCAATCACCTTCTTCCTCTCTTCCCCTAATATACGCTACAATCCAAACAGAATGAATGTTTCCAGATGCAAATCTGCTCATGTTCCTCCTGCTACCAGTAGTGTCCTATGACACTTAGGGTAAGCACAAAATTCCTTACCTGGCACACAGGTGCCAGCTAAACAACCTGAACAACCCCTACTTAACTCTCCAAACTCACCCCATATCAACTTTCTCCTTTTATCTCTAGGTCAACTAATTTGGCCTTCTTTCATTTCCTCTATATTTCTTTCTACATCAGGGCTGTTCTTCACCATTTTAACTTCATTAAGCCCTGTTCTTCTTACAGAGTTTAATTCCAACATCACATCCTTAGGGAATCCCCCATTCACCTTCTCTTGTTTTACCCAAATTATTAGGTCAAGTCCTGTTGTTTTCCCTCACAGAACCACATAGCTTATCTCTCTTTCACAGCACTTAGACAAAAGGAGGAGATTTATGATCCTGTGCATTAGGCATCCGGGTTTCAAGTGAGGGAACAAAAGCAGAGTTATATTTATTTAGTAATCCACCTCTAAGATTCAAGCCAACATTTCTAAACCACAGAAAAAAGTGTACATAAAAATATTATACTTAAGTGTTCTCAAAAGAGCCAGGAATTATTCAGTAAATAAGTATCAGATGTTCTTCAGCAATAGATAGGCTGCTGAGTATGTAATTTAAGACCTAGAAATATATTAGCAATTATTCCCACTTAACCCCCATAAAATACAGAGAAGAAAAATGAGTCTCAAAGTGAATCTCAAAGGTATCACAAATACTTAAAGATGAGAATGAAATAGAATTAGTCACAAATATCTGTTGAACACTATTATATGTAACAATTTTCCTATAACCAAGTCTGCTTTCTATTACTACATGCTATTTCTGTTTAAACACTTACAGAAACAGAGCAATTAAGATTTATTTTAATTTTTCAGTATAACAAAAGACAGCTTTCTACCTTAAAAGGATAATATGGCACCAATAAAACATTACTATATGCCTTTTAGACAAAGGGATGATGTAAAAGTATATTACAGTACAGTATTATTTCTTTGTGCATGAACTCTTCATATTTACTTATTATACCCCTCTTTCTACACGAAGTCCTAAAAAGGATCCTAGAAAAAAAAAGAACCTCCTTCTTGGTTTTATTTGAAGAAAAGGGAATGCGTCCTATTCACCCATAGCTAATTGCAAGCAAAGTTTGTTAACTTTCCCAATCACCAACTGCATTTCTCAATCACCATACTAACCTCCCATTCTAGCCACATCTCCCTTTTTCAAGAATGGTGGGAATGGAATGCCATAGCTACATGGCCTCTTACGCACAGTAGTCCACTAATTAGCTCTCTGACCAGCCCTTACTTCTTGATTCCTTTCGTAGAAAGACAAGCTAATGGTCAGCTCTTACTACACAACATTGACTTAAAAACACTTGAGCTAAAAGGGACATTGAAAAACAGTTAGTCCAACAACCCAAACCATACAGGAGTACTTTCTCAAACGTCTTACACAGAAGAGAAATTTAATTTATAGTTATGCTTAAATGTTTCTAGTAACTAATTCCTCACGATCTCAACTTTTTTTGGGGGGGGGTTATGATCTCAACTTTTGTGAATATTCTTTCAAGTCATAAGAATTTTGTATTCAAATACTCTACTTATATTCTTCACCAACAATACACAATTATTTTAATGAAACAAGCCTGTAACATCCTAAAATTTTGTTTTGGCCATTTATCTGTATAAAGAGTGTGTGTGTGTGTGTGTGTGTGTGTGTGTGTTTAAATCCAAAGCATATAGAGTATACCAGTCACGTTAGAATGAAAAATGAAAAGTGTAGATTATACAATTAGCTCATCCTTCATTTTGTGTTCCTGTTAAGTCTTAGAATAAAAATAAAATAGAAAAAATGTTATCTTGCTTTTTGAAATTCAAAACTAGCTTCTTAAAGTGAGGCCTTTTTATCCAACACTTACACAATAATTCACAGCTTTAAGATTTTCAGTGATTACTTCATTGCATGTATTAAGTTAGAAGACAAAGGGACTGGAGCCATCCATTTATCTGTTACTCTCTTCCCTTTCAGACTCTCTTGCTTTGGTAATAAAATTCTATGTGCCCTCTAAGGGTGTCTAAACCAGACAGCAGCTCCACATTCTATTCTGACAAACTCAGAAAGAGTTTCTTTGTTTCATTTGTTCATTATAAACAAAACAAAAGGAAGTTTGTTTTGTTTACAATGTACATTCTTTAATAAAGGGAAGGCAGACAAAAAGATTTGTTAATCTAGTGACTTTCTGGTATTTATTTGCCAGGCATTTTTGTACTGTCAGTAATTTATTTTGTTCTTTAAATTACCTTGACTGCCATAGATTATTACAGCATATTCACATTTACATATGAAATCTCTCAACTGTACATATGTGAAATAGCAATATAAGTAGATTCACCCATCCATATGATAAACTCATCCATATGATAGATCTAGGAAATTGAGTTATCTAAGATACATTTCTCTATTTTATTTGGCAACCTGCCTGGCTGTGAAGAGCTTTAAATTTGGCATCTGTCATTGCCTATCTTGGTCCAAATTATATGATGCTAAGTACCATGAAGAATACTTCACAGGGGAAATCAGTAGTGGGTTATGAGAATGGTAAACTTCGTATCACCATGGGCTTGTATCTGAATATTAGAACTGTTAGCCAGATGCTTCCTGTAGACTTCCAGACAGACAGAAAGTGTGGTGCCACTGGGATCCAGAGACACTGATGTAAAGTATGCAGGAGATACATAAATCATAGGGTATATTCATTTCATTTGGCTTCGTGGGACTCCACTGACATCACTGCGGGTAACCAAGGTCTGCACGAGGAGCCTCTCCCTTTTGCTCTCTGACGCCTTCGAGGTGCTGCCCATCTAGACCAGGCCCTGCAGTAATTTCACACACTCCCCTAATAAAGTCTTCAGGGGCTGTCATGTATTTTCATGTGTTTGCCCTATTATCCCTCCCTGCTTGAGTCTTACAGATAATTGATGATGCTTCAGTTAATCATCTTTCTCCCGCCTTTGTTCACCAGGTACCTCCGCCTTGAAGGGACTCTTTTATTGAGAATCGATGTCTTCTTCTGAGTAATTGATCACCATAGACCCGGGGACACTTGACTCATCATTGAGGAAGAGTAATTATCATGAATAATCAAAAAGCTATAGCTACACTACTGCAAGAGTGCAAGCAAGTGCTGGACCAACTCTTGTTGGAGGCGTCAGATGTGTCGCAGGAGGACAAGGGCGAGGACCAGCAGTACAGAGGTGAGGTCCTGATGGGGGGCACTGGGGGAAGGGGGAAGCCAGCAGGTTTGCTCTCAACTCCCCTGCCTGAACGACATGTTTTCATCTCTGCCCTATTTTTCTTCTCTTGGCAGATGACCACCGAGAGATGAGTGGATTTCTAGGGCATGAATGGGACATGGGCTGCAGGCGGACGGGCAGGGGAGGAAGCCCACTTTGTTGCAGTGAATTGCTGTCAGTTCTAATTTTAGGCTTCAGTAAACATGAGGCTACAAGAAAACAGTTTAGTTCAAGAAGAACAAAGCGTGCAAGTGGGCTGGTGCACGTAAATTTCAATTATTAAAAAATTGAAGCAACTTCTGAATGGTGGCACATACTTTTTTTCAAACTAGGCTTTTGTGCCTCATCAGTTTTCATAGGCTTCTATGGTTTCCATAAATATGTCATCTCATTGGTTCAATTGACACATTTCTCATGATGCATTCACATGCCGTTTGTAAAATAAATCCTCTCCTACTGATAAATACTGATTGCATCATTATTGGGGTATAAGAATTTGGCCTTTTGCTCATTTCATAGTTTATGCCATTCATGGTTTTAGATAGGTCATTGTTTGGGAAGTTTTGATCACAAAGTCTAGAGAGTTAAAGTATTTCTTATTTCTTCCATAGCCAGTTTTGGAGAGAAAATCTTTTTTCCTTAGATTTCTTTTTAGCATTTGAATAAATTTTCCTCTATTTCTACAAGTGTGTCCCTTTTATGGCCTTTTAATATTTTTCTTTGTATTTTTAGTGATTTTCTATTCCTTGCAGAAATAAGATTACTACACAAAATACATACTTCCCATTTCTTTTGTTGTTGAGGATTATGTGATGGGAAAACATTCTGGAGGAGCCTTTGCCCTACATTCTTGTATATAGGCACACACATTTTTTACAGTCACTTTTAGGTACCTATAGATGTCTTAAATTTTTTGTAATCTGTCATTTATGCTTCTTTCAAGATTAAGTGCCCTATGTTCCATTGTTTCTCAATACCTTAGTTTATGCATTTTCCTTATTTACTGGCCAGAAACACAACAGTGTGATTTTGCTTGCTAGTTATTTGTACCCATCAGCCTGAGCACACAGTGGCAGGTGTTAGCCCCTTGTCAGGGAACAGCAGGTACCTCCAGAACATGCTTCACTGCTGCTTGTTCTAGTTCTCCCCAGGGGCAGTATGTTGTGTTCTATCTACTGAAGTTTTTCTCTTGTCCTTTTGTTACATGGCATCCTTTGTCTCTTCAGCCCAAATTCCTTTAAGTTTTGTGTTCTCCCTAGTGAAAATTCAGAGCCCCCAATTGGGTAGCATTTTCTTCTTTTTCTTCCCAAGTGCCACAGAATAGGAGAAATAATCAGTTTAGTTCCAGGTATGGCAAATTAGGGCCACAAAATCACTCAATTAGCAATGGCCCTTCAGGTAAGCTGCTTGGAGTAGAGAAGCAGAAGAGGGTACTGCTCTTTCAGGGGCTGACTGCTGGGCTTGGCTGAATCTGATAAGCCAATGGGAGAGGAAATCTATGCTGAGCCATTGACAATCTATCTCAGCATTAATTGATCCCCATGGGGGCAAGCTGCATGATCCACTCCAAGCACCATCAGTACAACTGAATGTGGTCTGAGCATTCAGTTCTTCCCTTAGTAGGTGGTTTCTGATTAATACAGGTGGGCAGACTGTGGGCAGACTGTGCTGCCACCAAAGTTGTCATTCGCATGTACTCCAAGAGAAAAGCATTATTACAAGGTCACCTATGGTGACAGGACAAGTCAGAGGACTTGAACATGATTTCTGTGATTTTATTTGTTCCCTCTCCTCCTCTCAACCCTATACTCTTCCCTCAGAAATTGTCCCTGTCAACCTGGGAGACTACCCCCAGCAACTTCCTCAAAAATAGAGAAGGAACTAAACTCTAAATGTAGACATATTTTTAAAATGTATTTCAAAGGCACCATTTACTTCAATATGTCACAGTGGACTATCCAGGTTCTGGCATGATCTTCAGGGAAAGGTGTGGTATGAGGAAGGCAAAAATGAGTTGTATGGAATAGATTTTTCTCTGTCATCATGAAAAAAAAAGAAAATATTTATATAGTGCCAGTGTATGGTGAAATTCTTTGAATCCAAAAATCAGATTCCAGTTGTCATTTGACTACCCATTTGACTCTTGAGCTTGATCCTTATGGACAGAATGTCCAAACAATTTATCAGTCAAATGGGACACTTGAGAGTGAGAAGGAGCACTATTAGTAAGTACACTGGGACCCCATTGGAATGACCTAAGTGAATAGGACTAAATAGTGATCCTAATCCTTACTATTTAGAAATATCATTTAAGAAACTTTTTCTAGGGGCACCAAGAGTGGCTCAGTTAGTTAAATGGCCAACTCTTGGGTCATGGGTTCACTGTCGTCGGTTTCAGCCCTGCATTGGCCTCTCTACTCAGTGTGGAATCTTCTTTAGATTCTTTCTCCCTCCCCCTCTGCCCCTCTTCTCCCTCTCTCTCTCTCTCTCTCTCTTCTCTCACTCACAAATAAATAAAATATTTAATTTTTTTCTCTACATATATATTGGAACACTTTTGGCCATCAGAGGGCCAGGCTTTCTAACAGATTATGACCACATAGCCTCCTAATATGGCTCTGCTTTCTTTGGAGGAGTGCTATCACATAGCTGGTGCTCAGTAGTTTTGGATTGCTGAATCAGAGAGCAATGGTTTCAGTGTGATATTTGTAAATCATCCTCAGAAGTCCATACAGATTACTCATTGCTGTGGCCCATTTGATATCTCCTCAATACCAAGCAATGTTTTCCCATCAGCAGTATTCCTTACATTTGCCCAGTTGGTGGCAAGGACACAGATGGGCATCATAGACTAAGGCAGAGTTAGGTTTTCTTCCTTCTCTTCTTTTTGTTTTTCACTCTATCATATCTCTTTTTTCCTATTTAGCATGTCTCATGTAGATATAAGACTAATCCTTCTTTTAACCATCATGGTGTGATTTACAGCAATGATAAGACATGATGCCTGTCTTGAGGGAGCTCAAAGTCCAATGAGAGGACAGTGTGATTACAGAGCAATGGAATGAACACTGAAAAGCCATGCATTTTGGAGTCTGGGAGCACTCAGGAGAGACATTTTAATTCCACAGGGTAATCATGGCAGGCTGATAAGAAGTAGCCATGTTTGCCCTGAAGCCAGTGGGCCTGAGCTTGATCATGATAAAACTGGGAGAGAGCAATGAAAAAATGAAGACAAGATATACAAAACCATTAAAGAATTTTATACAGGGCAATGGCCTGGTCTATCTTGTGTTTTAGCAAAATGAGGACCAACAGTGTGGAAGTTGGAGTGGATGGAGCAAGACAGGAAGTGGTGATTCAGACAAGAGTTACTGATAATGAAAACGAGGAAATGGATTTTTAGGATCTATAGAACCCGATAACCAGTTAGATTGAGGGAGGAAGAAAGCAAAAAGCCTTGACTGACTTCTAGATTTCGGCTTGGGTGACTCAGTGAATGGTGGTAGCATTCATCAAAATAAAGAATAGAGAAACAGATTTAGAAAAAAGATGGTGAGTTCAACTTTGGATACTTTTTAAGTATGAAATGTCTGCAAGACAAGCACCTAAGGATTTATAATTGGCAGTCATATAATCAGGTCCATAACGCCATATCCAAAACACTGGGAGTTCACATGTGCTTGGGAATTCAGAATTCTTTCAAATGTTAGGAAGATAGTCTGGTGCAGGGGCCATCTGTTACATTCACACTCCAGCAGAAGTTGGGGCAGCATCTACAGTCAAACATTAAAATCTTTGCAGCAAAACTTTTGGCTAATCTCACTAAGTAAGATAAACAAGACCATAAAGAGCCTTTAGTCAATTCAAGTCTGGTTTGGATGCTAAACTTAAGAAAAAACATTCTCGTTTCCAGAGCTTTTTGCGTTTTCCAAGTTTGGAAAGGAGATTGTAGACCTCTATAATTAGGTTTGGCACCCAGGAAGAGATCAAATGTATCTACTAATGTAAAACAGGGACATTTCACAATACATTGATACCATTTCAAATTGCATTTGGGTTTTTTGTATTAATTGTCTATATTCAAATGTAGTCCATAGTGAAAGTATGAGATGAAGTGAGGTGAGGTCTTGGAGAAGTAAAAAGAGTTTGTACAAATTGACTCTGCATTACCCAGCTGCCACAAGTCCCAGGTGTCATTCCATCACAGGCCCATTCTCATTTTACAAGGAAAATAATATTTCCTTCATTCCTTTCTCTGATTCTTCATGCAGAGATAGTCACTGAAGTGTTTTACTTCCTGCTAAAAACCTTTCTTAATGCCTGACTACCCCAATTTACCTGAAGGGCAAAGTAGACCAGGGCCACCCCTGACAGATAGCTTTGCGCTATTATTCTTTGAGTCAGAACCACCAGCTTTAGACTAACCAGCAAGAGGTAAGAAATTTTTTTTTTTTTGCCACTGAGGTGCTTCATCATAACATTGGTAACTCAACAGCCTTTTCTTTGACTGCCATTTCCTTACCTGAACTCTGACCTTTTCAGCTTCACTCCCCAGCGAGTTAAGGACCCTGATCCAGGAGGCAAAGGAAATGAAGTGGCCCTTCGTGCCTGAAAAGTGGCAGTACAAACAAGCCGTGGGCCCAGAGGACAAAACAAACCTGCAGGATGTGATTGGCGCCGGGTTGCAGCAGTTACTGGTAGGAAAAGCCACACCACCTGTTCCTCTGACACCCCAAAGTGAGGCATTTAGTCTCTAAGTGGTCTAATAGATTAAATTTCTTTGAAGCATAAGACAGCCCCTACCCTTATGGTCAGCTCTGCCAGATTGACTAATGTGGGGGAAATACCTTTTAGAAACATTGCTTGCCTATAAGGCCTTCTGTTGGAAAGCCAAATCAAGTAAAAGTGAAGAAGGGTGGTCAGTGGGTCTACCAAGAAACCTGTCATCCAGAAATATGTATTATATCCTTGGTAGGCTGGAAGCGGTAGTTTTGATCCTGCCATATGTCATAACATTTTTATTTTGAAATGCTTTTTTTTAAGTTGACTAGCTTAAAAAAATAAATTCACCATTATTTCATCAATATGACTTGCTGTCTGCCGCACACCCACCACCCCCTGCCCAAACCCAGGATCCTCCTCACTCCCTTATCTCCTCACGACACAGGCTATTCAGGAAGCATGGAATCAGAGTCACTGACCTGTTTATTCCTCAGCTCTCTTACTGGAAATTAATCAAACTGATATCTCTACCTTGGATAGAAGAAGGACTCAGGAATAGCACATGAACTCAGACTTGAGCTCAGATTTCAGCCTTAGGTTCTGGGGATGCTACAGGGAGTGCCACTATTCTTTTTGGTAGCATTGTTTGTTACCTACAGTCTCTCTGACAATTGCCAAGGAAGAGAGTCTATTAGCTTTTATATTTTTTTTCTCATATAAAAATATTAATTATCTGGAGATCAGGCATTACAAGCACTGATATCCTAAAATCTTTGTTTCAGTTTATATGGGAATGTGTTTTTGGATCATCTCAAAATGAATGTATAGACTTTGTCTTTGCCTATCAAAACAGAAATCTGAGAAAGATTCCCTGATCTACATACATAAAATGGCATTTTTTGGAGGCTTAATAAAAATAGTAAAGCCCCCACTTTTCCCACACCCCTCCCCCAAAAAATAAACAAATAGACTGGGGCTAAGTAGACTGGGAACTGCAGGCAAAGGAGAATGAATATCTGGAAAGAAGGCAGTGATGAGCCAGGGATTTTAAATTTGCAGTCTTGGTATAGGTGGAAAAGCAGAATGGAATAAAAACTATAATTTGTCTGTCACTGTAGATTTTACAAAGTGCTTGCACATGAATCACCTCATTTAATTCTCAAAACGGCCCTCCGGTGATTATTACCATCATCATCCCCATTTTGCAGATGAGGAAATTAAGGTGCAGGGAAATTAATGTGTCCAGGGGAACAGACCAGTGAGTGGTGGCACTACTCCTTCCTCCATCTCACTGCCAATTCTCTGTCAGGTGGAATCCTTGAGACTTGTTTACTCTAAAGCAAGATGTAAGGCTGTCCAGTAGAATTTGCTGCAATCATGAAAATGTTCCATATCTCTGCTGCCCAATACATTAGACCCTGGCCACCTATGGCTCTCCAGCACTTGAAAAGTGGCAAGTATGACTGAAGAACTGACTTTTTTAAGTATTATTTAACTTTTTAAATCATTTTCTATATAAATAGCCACATGTGACTAGGGCTACTATTTTATTGAACGGGGAGCTCTTCAGCAGTGATGCTTAAAATAAGACCTCACATCAGGAGCACTTGATTACCTGGAAATGTGTGGGATATTCAGATTCTTACCCTCCGCCCCCAGTCTTACCAAATCAAGAACTCTGGGGCTGGGAGTCTAACAATGAGCGTTAGACAAGCTCTCCGGATGATTCTTGTGCATGCCTGAGTTTGAGAACCAGCCTTCTAAATAAAAGAATAGAATGAAGAGCGAAGGGGAAAATTAGAGAGCCTGACCAGGGATATGAGGGGAGAAGGGGCAAGGTAAGGTGTAAAGGAGACTCCAATGTGAAGGTTGCAGGAGACCAACAATAAAAGCAAACTCTCCTTCCCATCAATTCCAGGAACTTGTTTAGACTGAGACCAGCTCCTGAAAAGCCAATGGTTGCTTTACTTGCTTGGAGAGCCTTGGGTGATTTGGCCATTGGTGGCATAGAACTCTCAAGGCTTCCAAAGAAGGTGAGAACAGGATCGCTTCAGAGAAGGAGGGAACCCTGCTTTTGACCTTTGGGGCTTAGAAAGTTCCTCTGAAATTCAAACATAGGCTAAGTGGGGATGACAGAGCACACCACCATAACCAGTCCATCCCACAACCACCAGATCCCCCTCAGTGCATGAAGCTGATAGTGACTTTTGCAGAAAAACTTTTGAAAATTTGGTCTTGGTGCATTTGGGGGTTAATGTGAGTTGGGAGACAAGCTGCTTAGTTAGACCGTTTTAAGGATCCATTTATTATTTCTTCTACCTTCCCTCTGTATACTGCACGGATGTCATGGTTGGGGGAAATGGAGACATAGGGAATTTAAGATGTTTGTGTCCAGCTCACAAGATTACTAGTGGCAGCTCTAAGAATCAGTCCATTAGGCTTCTTTGGCCCCTGATGTATTTAACCTGGGAGCTTTTTGAACTCTCAGCATCATTTTCTTTAGCTTCCCCAGCAAGCTATAAATTAAGTAACCACACCTCCTAAAGACTCTTAGGATGCTTTCCTATTGTGTCAGACCCCAAGTGCACAATTACCAAACCACTCTGTTTTGTAAATAAGAGAACTATAGCACTCTGTGAACTCGTGCGACTTTTGATATCTTAGCTTGTCAAAAGTATCTCAAGTGAATTCCGTGATTTGTTTTTATCCCATTCTCCATTGATTTCAATATTATACTTTACTGAAGCTGGATGGCCCTGATTTAATAATCAATTAATTACGAAACTCTGTTCTGAAATAAAAAATTAGTCAAAGGCTGCTGACCTTGTCTTTTCAGCCAAGTTATCTCTTCTTATGGTTTTTTCACAAATCTAAACTTGCCCTGGTTTTCTTTGCCTTGAAATGAATCCTTCCCATAAAAAGTTTCCCCTCTACTTTTAAAATTCGCATTACACTTAGAGTGTAAACACTGCTAAGTTTAATTTAATTAAACTTAATTCCACGAATAACAGATCAAAGTTAAGCATAGACTTATGCTGAGTGCCTGAGTTTTGGTGAAATTAAGAGTCATTTATAATGTTATTCTCCTTAGACTGAACATAATCAAGAAAATTATATATGTTGTACGCTTCTCTTTCTGTTCTCCACAGCCTCCCTCATTTCCTACCTCCCTATATGCACCCCCCTCCTTTCCTACCCCCAATCTTTTCTCCTTTGGTGTGTGGCCACAGACAGAAATTTATGGCAGGGGCCAACCTCTTTTACATTCCACACAAAGCTTGCTGACTTGAGAGAGTTTGTTCACTCTCTCCCAGAAAAAACACCTGCAGTACGCTCCCCAAGAAACCTGGAGAGATGGGAGATGAATGTGGCTGTAATAGCTGGGCAGTGTTTTTGGTATTATGCCCTCTCCCCAGGTAGATGGGTCTTTTCTGAGATGATACCAATTATTTATTGCTGAAACATCTGTTGATAACTGCAGCTGCCCTGTGAAACAAAGCATATCATGGGGTCACGGGCTATAGGGACCTAAAATCCTACCTCATGCTAGTTTGAGACTATTCAGTAACACTCTCAAGCCCATGGGTTACCATCATCTTTAATGTCTCATCATGCCATAGAAAATACTTTGTAAACACTGCACTGCCCTGCCCTACAGGCTTTGAAGTATTATTTCATCTTCATCGGTAATTTATATTCCAGTGCCATTGTGCTGTGGGAAAAAGAGGGGGAACCTTTTTTGTTTTCCATTTAATTGTATATTGCCTGACACTTTGACCTGTATTATTAGTATTAGTCAGAAAAAGGATTTTCTCCCTCTCTTATTTAAAAATAAAATTTCAAGGGAAAGTAAGCGCTCCTTCAGCTCTTTTCACTCAAAACAATGTTTACACTCTAAGACGGGAAGATGAAAAGCACAAGTGATTTTTTTTGAGTGTCGGAGAAGGGCATTTCAGTTTTTGAAAGAGAACAGTAAGGCCCTTATAAATATCATTCAGCAAAACCTTTGATGGATTTTTTCAAAAAGTATTGAAGGCATTTACCATTAGCTTCTGTTTAGCTTGCTCTTAGGCAGGCACAGTAGAGTTCTTAGTAGTAAAGCTATCCTTGCTTCTGAGATGCCAAGGAATGATGGCACCAGCCTCAGTGTAGATGCCAACTTTTGTAATTTTTCCAGTAATTTTTACACTTCTAAAAAAGATAATTTCTGCACAATTCTTTAATTGAATTGAATATGAAAATAAAACTTCTAAAGAGGAGATAAAGAACATGCTTGGATTTGCATATCTGTGGCAGTTGAGAGCAAGCTGGATTGCCAGGCTAAGAAAAAGTGTTGGGTAGGCCCTGGTTTTGAGCATTCCCTGCAGCTTTGGGGGCCCTGATCTTGGTGAGGAACTGGCCTCTCCTCAGCCCTGTTTCTAAAGGAATGGAATCTAAATTTCGTGTGGTGCCTCTGCAAAGATACACAGTAATTTTTAGAGGTTGACTAAAGTAAGGTCCAAGGAGGTAAGACAGTCTCAGAAAAAAGATATTTTTTCTATTTTCTTTTCAATTGTACAACCATAAAAATAGGTAATCTGATAAACTTTTATTCCACAAGTATTTTTAGAAATATCTGTGCTACCTTGCAGTAATTTGAAGAGCTACCCCCTCCCCGCCAAAATGATTAGTTGTTTTCCTATCCTTTTTTTTTTTTTTTAAGATTTTATTTATTCATGAGAGACACAGAGAAAGGCAGAGACATAGCAGAGGGGGAAGCAGGCTCCATGCAGGGCCCGATGTGAGACTTGATCCTGGGACTCCAGGATCATGCCCTGAACCAAAGGCAGACACTCAACCACTGAGACACCCAGGCGTCCCTTGTTTTCCTATCCTATCTTGGGTAAAAACTTTTGTGGATGAATACAGTTTGATATCTTTATCTTCCAGAATATTTTTCTAATATGTCTCTTCAGTTAATCTTGGTGCCTTTAACTTATTGATATTTTTATTTTTAAACTATTTAAAATACTAAGGAGTCAAAAATTAAAACATAAATAAACATGAGTAAATATAAGAGTTGATCATTACAATATTGCGGGGAACTGGTTCAAAAATGTCTAGTGTAATTAACCTAGGAACAGAGAGGGGCAAGAGTGTTTAGCAAAAATAAGCATAAATTTATTAGATAATGAAAAATCAAGTTGAAGAAAGATACATGGTGTGAGGATTAGGAAAGGCGAGATGCTATCCCTGGGAGCAATAAAATTCCCTTCCACGAATAAACTCTGGGTTAATAAAGTTCTTAAAACTCATTTAAAAAATGTTTTCATGCAATGAAACGCCGGGACACCTGCACCCCGATGTTTCTAGCAGCAATGGCCACGATAGCCAAACTGTGGAAGGAGCCTCGGTGTCCAACGAAAGATGAATGGATAAAGAAGATGTGGTTTATGTATACAATGGAATATTACTCAGCTATTAGAAATGACAAATACCCACCATTTGCTTCAACGTGGATGGAACTGGAGGGTATTATGCTGAGTGAAGTAAGTCAGTCGGAGAAGGACAAACATTATATGTTCTCATTCATTTGGGGAATATAAATAATAGTGAAAGGGAAAACAAGGGAAGGGAGAAGAAGTGTGTGGGAAATATCAGAAAGGGAGACAGAACGTAAAGACTGCTAACTCTGGGAAACGAACTCGGGGTGGTGGAAGGGGAGGAGGGCGGGGGGTGGGAGTGAATGGGTGACGGGCACTGGGTGTTATTCTGTATGTTAGTAAATTGAACACCAATAAAAAAAAAATAAATAAATAAATAAAGATTTATTTATTTATTTATTTATTTATTTATTTATTTATTTATTTGAGAGAGAGAGAGAGAGAGAGAGAGAGGCAGAGACACAGAAGGAGGGAGAAGCAGACTCCATGCCAGGAGCCCAACATGGGACTCGATCCCGGGACTCCAGGATCGCGCCCTGGGCCAAAGGCAGGCGCTAAACCGCCGAGCCACCCAGGGATTCCTGGTACATACCATTTTAGATATATGTCTAAGTAAAATATGGTTTCAACATTCATTTCCATTTTCCCTTTTAAAAATGTGGCCACTAGAGGGGTGCCACGATGGTTCAATGGGTTGAGTGCCTGACTCTTGATTTTGGCTCAGGTCATGATATCAGGGTTGTGAAATGGAGCCCCATGTGGGGCTCTGTGCTCAGCAGGGAGTCAGCAACTCTCCCTTGCCCTTGCTTGTTTGCTCTCTCTCTAAAATAAATGCATCTTTTAAAAAATGTGAAAAAAAAAAAATGTTTTCAGGTAGCAGTTTTCATATTAATAATAGAAGATTCAAAAGAAGTAATAGGTGATTTTTGGATTTTGAGTTTTTACCAAGTGATTTTTTCAAGTGAAATGTTCATCTTTATGTGCTTTGGGGTTTTAGTAGCTGAGATCTTTTTCATCAGGATGTAAAAAGCAAGATGAATGCAAGCTTCATATTCATTCATTTATTCACAGAAACTTTATTGGGTATTAACATGTGCCAGACATTTGATATATAGAACATGGAGAGAAACACAAAAGAAAAAGAAGATGTAGTTCATGTCCTGGAAAAACTACCAGAATGAAAAGATGGGGCAACCAACCTTTTGTCAAAAGACTCGCTGTTGAAATGGTTCCTCCCATTTATTGACCACCTAATATGTGGCAGGTGCTCAATACATATTCTTCTAATTCTTAAAGTCTTGGCAACATGACCTGTCTTAGCCAATGAAGGGTGATTTGAAGTGACATATGCAGAAGCTTTATAAGCCATTGTGTAGTTCAGCCATTGGAAGTTTTCCTTGCCACATGAACAAGATAGTGACTACTCCTTCAGCCTGGATCCTGAAAATGGCAAGATACATGGAGCAGAGTCTCAGAGTTAGAGCCAAACTGCAGCCAATGCCAAATATGAACATCAACCAAAATAACTTTGTTGTTAAAGGCATTGAAATTTTTGGATTATCACAGTCTTACCAAGTGATATAGGTTAATTTATCCCCACCAAAATACATTGAAGTCTTAACCCTTAGTGTCACACTATATGACTTTATTTGAAAATAGGGTAATTGCAGATGTAATTAGTTATGGTAAGCCTTTATTCCAATCTGGCTGGTGTCCTTATAGGAAGATGGCCATGTGAAGAAGACACAGAGATAGAGAAAGAATGCCATGTGATGACAGGAGCAGAGAGTGGGTTGGACAGCTATAGGCCAAGGAATGCCAAGGATTTCTGGCAACACCAGAAGCTGAGGGAAAAGCATGCAACCTTAGAGAGAGGATGGTCCTGCTCCCAACCTGATTTTGGACTTCAAGCCTCCAGAACTTGGAAGTAATACATCTCTATTGCTTTAAGCCACCCAATTGGTGATACTTTGTTATGGCTGTGGCAGGAAACTAATACACTAAGGGAAAGCTGGATGATGTACATGTGGAAGATAATAAGGCAAGAAAGCTGTCAAACAACTTCAAGATTCTTAGTATGTGGCCCTATGCCTCTATAGAGAAGAAGGCAAAATACACCACAGTCCACAATCAAGAACAAAATTTGTTCAAAAGAACATTTCAACAAAAATAGTGTCTAAAGCAAACAAACACAAAAAGGTAGGGTATAGTATTCACTATATTATTTCATACTTAAACATGAGTGAAGAAAATAGATTGGAAAAAACGTACTATTCTTTCTACTTCATTCAGTTTTGGGCTGCAGTACAGTCAACCACCCATTAACCATCTCCATTCAGATGTCCCAGATATCTCAAATCTACTAGGGCCCAAAGTGGCTCATCATCTTCCAACTTTTTTTCATATCCTCAACCACATTTTGTTCTCCTTCAGTGATCACAATATCAATGATACCATGAACCTCCCAGTTACCCAAATCAAGACCTAGGAATCATCTTTAGTTCTATCTTCCCCTTCAATCCTCATATCTTTTTGATTATCAAGCCCCGCTGTTACCTCTTAAATGTCTGTCAAATACATCTTCCCATCTGCAAGCCTACTGCAACTATCACATCTCCTTCCGAGGTTATATCCAACCCCTCTTCCTACCTCTAGTCATGTCCTCTGTATAAATAACCATGGTAAGGTTATGCTGCAGAAAAAACAATGCCAAAGCTGTAAAGACTTAAAGCAATAAAGGTTTGTTTCTTCATCTTTCTGTATGTCTGTCCGAGGGGAGGGGGCAGAGAAGAGACCTCTGCTTCATGTCACTCTCCCTCAGGGACCCAGCTTGATGGAATACCTACCACTTAAAATATTGCTGGTTGCCAGGGCAGGAGGAAGGGTAAATGATGAATTGCACTATGGCTTTTGAATACGTACATACAGAAATGACCATAGGTCACTTTAAGGTGGTTTTGGTGGTGACCATGGGTCAAATTAAGCCATGCAGTCACACCTCACTTCGAGAAGTCAGGGAAACACAATTCTACCAAGTGCTCAGGAGGAGACACAGAAAAAGATTGGCAGATAGCACCCATTATCACCATGGCTTGATAGCTTTACTCCACACTGCAACCAAAATCATCTTTCTAAAATAGCAGTCTGACCCTTTTTCTTGCTTAAATCACTGGGAGGAATTTCAATTAACTTAAAAAAAAAATTTTTAGCATAATCTTACAAAAGTAGTTAATACTAATCCTGAACAACAAAATCTAAATAAATGTGGATGAAACGTTTTCATTAAAGTCATAGGATTACTAGTTACTTTTATTCTTTATATATTTTTCTATTCTTCCCATTAAACATCTCTTACCATTACAAAAAAGGAAGGGGAGAGAGAGAGAGAAGCGTATCTGTATCAGTCACCTTTAAATCTAGATAGGGCCCAATGTTCAGAAAAACCTAAGTAAGGATACTAAGGCTATGCTGCACTACTTCTCTCAGAGCAAAAACAAATACTGAATTGCTTGTATCGTAACAATGAACAAGCTAACGTCATTAATTAGGTGATTCAGACAAGGCATCTTTCATTGATAAAGTAAGGAATATTCTTATTTCTGAATCTTCTATTCCCATTTGATGGCCTGCTGTAAGGTATCATTCTGCTCCTGCTTTGTCTCTGGAGATCATTTTAAATGCACACAGCTGTGTACCCACACATACACATATGGAATATATATGTGTATATATCTATATAATTGGTATTCACCAATACAAGTTATTTCTTTATCAAATGATAGAATATGAAAGCTGGAAGGAAATTTAGAGATCATCTATTTTGAGCCCATTATTTGATAGTAGGGGAACTGAAACCCAGAGAGAAAGAAGCGGCTCACCATAAATCACAGAGCCAGTCTGTAGGAACAACAGGAGCAAAACAGGTTGCCAAAAACATGGCAACCAGGTTTCCTGATCCTGACCCTGACGTTTCCTCTCTGAGTCTGCACAGTCCCATCCTTTGCAGAGGCCAGTTGTAGGACTGGGCCAGCCTTTCCCTGCTACCTTGCTATGCTTCCTGCTTCCCTGTAATCTGCCCTCGGCATTCCCTCTGTTAACATGACTGGACTTTTTTACTCAGAGCAGAATCAGTTAAGACAAATTTTAATTTCCAGTTATCAACATTTAAAACTTTAGTTTCTTCTACTGAAGAAAGAAGAACTTCTAGTTCTTCTCTTGAAAAGCAGCCAGACAAAATGTTCAGGTTCATCAAAAGTTTCATTTAATAAGTGAAAATTAGGTGCCCTTGGAAGACAAATATTAGCCCCAAGGCCTATGAAGTTTCAGACTTTAAGATAGAGTATGATTAAAATCACCAAGGACTTAAGCCCTGCTCTAAAACTGTGCCAAAAACTGCCCCTTTTAATACGGCACTTTCAAGTTTCAATGGAAGATAAATTAAAACGATGACTTGTTTTTAAAATTCTACCAACGAAACTTTGGTTGCCACAGAATCAGGCATGCGAGTTATCCCTTTGATGAGGGCTAACCCTGTGGCATGAGTTTCATGTCTCCCCATAATGAGACCCAAAGGCTGAGCCAAGCCTTGGAGGAGTTGATCCGACTAAGATGAATGGGCAGAGCAGCCCAGTTCAAAATGCAGGAAATGAACAGGTTGCAAAACTGGGCAGACATAAAAAAGCAATGACTCTCAGAAAACGGTAAGTCCTAGGGGTGTGTTTGTTTATTCTTGTCAGAAAGAAAGAATAACATCACCTAAATCTTATATGTGAATTAAATAAGGAGCTTAAACAATAATATTATCTCTGAAAATACATCTCCATATACTGACGCTGTTTGTGTTAAACGATATGAAAATATTGTCTTTGTATGTCAACAAATGTCAAATAGTGGCAATTTAATATGATTCAATCTGATGTGTTTTTCACAACATACACTCTTGAGGAAAACCCTGGAAAGTAAATTTGATTATGCCCATTTTGCAAATGAAATGATTGGCTCAGGGAGCTTGAGAGATTCTCCTAAGCCACACTACAATGTGGCTAGGCTGAGATATAACCCAGACCTCTCCCTTGTGCCACCTCCCTTTGCCTGCCATCATCCTGTTATCATGTGGAATCACCTACCAGGCTTATTAAACCAGCTTGCCTCACTCTCAAGGGCAGACATCCAAAATTTTTAAGCTCAACAAATTTCACAGGTATTTGGAATTAGCCCTTTTTTTTAAGGATGTATTTGTATAGCACAAAAAAAGAGACTTGAATTATCCCACTGATAAATTTATTCTGAATCAGTTGCCTTTAATCTTTTTTTTATTGCTCATCCCATCAGTAAAAACTTATTAGCAGGCACCCTGATATACATTTAATTTTTCATATAACAAACATGTTAAATGCATGTACTATGCATTCTTATGTTATATATTTCTATAGAATGAAAATTTAAAAACAACACAAAGATTAAATGACTATTTTAGAATATTTTTAATTGCATTATTGGGACACCTGGGTGGCTCAGTAGATTAAGGGTCTGCCTTTGGTTCAGGTTATGATCCCAGGTTGGGGATCTCTGCTCACCATGGATCTGCTTTTCCCTCTCCCTGCTTGTGTATGAGCTCTCTATTTGTCTATATGTCTTTCTCTCTCTTTCCTTCTCAAATAAATAAATAAAATCTTTTTAAAAATAAATAAATTGCATTATTGGCATGAGAATCTTTTTGTTCATGTTAAAATTATAATTGAGTATATTTAAGTAGTTTTTGAAATCTTAGCACTGTACTTTGAAGATGTGGCTAGGACAGGTTTTTTTCAATACTAAGTTTTAATGGCAGTCATAGTTGAAAAAAATTATGCTTCCAAGCTTGGTAGATCCAAATAAAAAGAGGTCAGTTAATTTGTGCCACTCATATTTCAATTCATCCACCAATCCTGAAGAATCATTTGTTGAAATTCAGCTACTAAATTTCCACCTTCCTTAGTGTCAGTTGTGTCTTTTTGCAAGTTAATTGGGAGATATCTTTTTTTTTTTTAACAAAGGATGTAAAACTCTTCGTGTGGAAGATTTTTAAACAGGTTAAAAGTTTCCCATTTGTGTGAGTTATTATTATGTGGTACTTTATTTTGGTATGAAGATCACAATGATGAAAAACATTTCCAGCCCTTATTATCTGAAAAATATTTTTTCAAAATACTGCTTGGATAGAACACTATTGTCAGCCACCTATCACAGGAAAAGGGGGAAATTTTGGAGAACATGTCTTTTTATAAAAGAAAATGTCTAAACTCTTCAAATTTGACAATTCTTTAAAGAACTTTGCCTTCAGATGTCTGTAGTCTTTCCCTCTCTCCTTATGAATTATTCCAAAGTATCTATGACTTGTGATAATGTAATCTGCCAATCTACTTAAGTAGGTATGTATAAACTGCAATACAAGCAATTAAAAACTGAGTTCAGTACTCTCATTGTTGGCCCCTCCAAGATGAGGAATTCCCCAAGGACCATCTGTGACAAATGGCCATCTGACATCCAGGCAAAGTAAGGAGCTGGTGTCCATCCATTTTTTTAAATGTCAGTAAAGTTTATTTTTTTTTTTATTTTTTTTTTAAATGTCAGTAAAGTTTAATTTCCTTCTTACTGGTAAATTTCAGTGGAATTTTTTGTAAATTTTCTTTCTATTTTGAGATCTGAAAGACTGATTCCATAGACCTACTCCCAATCCACTCTCAAAATTATGAGTTATTATTTTTTAAGCAGCTACTAGTGAGCATTTTACATACATTTTCTTTAATTTTCTCAGTAATCTACATAGTATTATTATCCTTATATATATATAAGAAAGTTGAAATTAAAAAGTCAAAAAATTACCCCAAGTCAGGTAGTACCTCAGTAGACTCAAAGCACCCACTTTTGCACTTGCTTGCAGTATCAACTGTAGCAACTGAGGTGACTAGTTTCCTCATGAGAATACCCTCAACAAGTTGGCTTCTTTTCTAGATACATGCATAATCTGTCCCATTTTGAAAGTATTACCAACTCATTCTGTAACTAGTTATATTTACTCAACTTAAAGACTGGAAGCAAAATATGCTTTATGGTTACTGAAAATTTATCATACTAGGCATGAATTATTCCCACTGACACTATATATGAAATTGAAATCTCTGGGCTTTCTTGAGTCAGTGTCAGGTGGAACCATAAAAGGGCTTGCTTAGAAGTCATAACCTTCTCTCTCAGCAGGTTTCTCATTTTATTATTTTGAGCACAAGAGTGTGACAGCTTCCCTTCATATACTTGAAATGTGCATTACTTATACCTGTTTATGACTTTAATGGCTTATGCCAGAGATTCCAAATACTGTTCAATGAGCTGACTGAATCAAGATGATCTAGGATATGTGTGTGAGTTGGGTGGGAGGATGGGGAAAGGACAGCTTCTTTAAGATATTCCCTGGAGATTGTGATTTTAGATCTCTATTGAGATCTAAGAATCTGTATTAATAAAACATCACTAATGACTCTAATGCACAACCCAATGGAAATCTCACTATTGTACTCCCTTTTTAAAGTATCTTGTCATTAGTAGTATATTTATAATTGAATCATATTTAAAATACATTAGAGAAGCTCTAATTCAAGAATATTATAGCGAATCATGAAGACTACTTTGTGACATGAATAATCATTCCTTACATTGACATTTTCTAGTATAGGAATCTGAGATTTTTTTCTTAATAAGGGTTTTATTAAAATAAGGCTAACCCTTACTGATTGATTGAACATTTATTTCTGCCCTGTTTATGTGAATATGATTCCCTTGGACTATAAGATTCTAATGTGACAAATCAGTCCATTTGTTTCCCTAAGTATGCATAGCTGTTAAAATTGCAACAGGCACAAGTAAGCTTTTAATCCTTTCAGTGATAACTAATACTTTAAGAACCAGTAAAAGCCCTATGGACGATGAGGTCCAAACAGTTTTCTTTGTACTTATATTGCCACTATTCTAGTATATATTTTTTAACAATGACAATGACAATCTTGTTAAAATTAAGACAGTATAGGTAGGGGCTAAGGAAGCTGACTTGGTAGCTATACTGCTTGAGTTTGAATCCAGGTGCTGCCCCCTTATTAGCTTGTCATCATGGGCAACCCATGTAAACGGCATCAATAACAACAACAACAACAGTACCTACTTCATAGACTAGAGGATTGAGTGAGTGGATAACATGGAATGCTTAGAATGACTGGCATTCAATAAATGGTAGCTATGATAATGGAATAAGCCAATTGACAATAGGACATGGCCTAGGAATAGATGAGATTTTTATACTTATGAGGCAAGACAGAAGCTCAAGGGAAACAAAAGCAAACAAACTATTGGCAGTACATCAAAATAAAAAAACTTTGCACAGCAAAGTAAAAGGCAACCTACTGAATGAGAAAAGATATTTGCAAATGATATATATGATAAGGGGTTAATATCCAAAATATACAAAGAACTTCTACCACTCAACACCAGAAAAGCAAACAATCTGATTTAAAAATGGGCAGAGGACCTGAATAGATATTTTTTCCAAAGAAAATATACTGATGTCAACAGACACATGAAGAGATTCTCAACATCACTAATCATCAGGGAAATGCAAATCAAACCCACAATAAGATACTGTCTTATACCTGTCAGAATGACAAAATCAAAAGGACAAAAAATAACAACTGTTAACAAGGATGTGGAGAAAAAGGAACCATCATACACTGTTGGTGGGAATGTAAATTGGTACAATTATAGTATGTAAGTTTCTCAAAAAGTTAAAAATAGAAATGTCATATGATCCAGTAATTCTACTACTAGATGTTTATCCAGAGAAACAAAAATACTGATTCAAAAAGATATATGCAACCCTATGTTTATTGCAGCATTATTTACAATAGCCAAGATATGGAAGCAACCTAAATGTCCATCAATAGACTAATGGATAAAGAAGATACGGGGTGTGTCTGTGTGTCTGTGTATTTTATATGTAATGGAATATTATGCGACCATAAAAAAGATCATACTATTTACAACAACATAGATGGACCTTGAGGGCATTATGCTAAGTAAAAAAAGTCAAACTGAGAAAGACAAATAGCATATGATTTCACTTATATGTAGAATCATTTTAAAAACGAATAAACAAATAAAAAGCAGAATCAGACCTGTATATACAGAGAGAAAACTGATGGTTTCCAGAAAAGGGGAGTGAGGGGACAGGAAAAATGGGTTAAGAGGAGTGGGAGATAAAAGCTTCCAGTTACAGAATGAATAAGTCATAAGAATAAAAGTCATAACATTAAAAAAGAAGGCAAATATAAAATATTTTGTGAATTTTCAAATATTTTGATATTCCAATGTTACCTTTACTATTCATTTATATTTTTTAAACATACTATTTAGTTGTTAACAGACTGAATTATTATTCCTAAAAATCCTCTCAGGGCACCTGGGTGGCTCTGTCAGTTAAGCACCTGTCTTTGACTCACATCATAATCCCAGTGTCCTGGGATTCAAACCCACGTAGGGCTCCCTCCTCAATGGAGAGCCTGCTTCTCACTCTTCCTCTGCCCCTGTTCCCCATTGTTGTGCTAAATTACTCTCTCTCTCTCTCTCTCTCTCTCAAGTAAATAAATAAAATCTTAAAAAAACAAAAACAAAAACAAAAAAAAACCTCTCTGGAAAGACACATAAGAAATTGACAAGGTCAATCACCTTCTTGGAGAGGAGGTAGGAGCCTGGGCCCAGGGTGGCACACTTTTCAGTGTATTCCTAAGTACATTTTGAACTGTATGACTATACTATCTACACAAAAAATGAATGAAATGTAAATTTTTTAAAAAGACAGAAGGTAAAATCAAATAATTAAGCCTCTAGCCAAATTTTGCTATCAAGACATCAAAAATGACTGAAATATTTTCAGACTTATCTATTAATGTACATAAGCAACGTGTTAAACAATGCAAAGAATTTAACATTCCAAATAGTATGTTAATGAGTCTGACAGGAACTTCTTCATAAGTTCCTCCCTCACTACCAGCAGACACACACCACCACTATTTAAAAAAAGAGAGAGAGAGAGAGAAAAGTTCTCACTAATGTAGCCATGAGAGAACCCCAGACTTCAGAAGTGATTGTCAAGCTGGACTCTTTCTCTGCAACCATTGATAACAGCCATTGAGATTTAAAAAAACAAAAACAAAAACAAAAAACCGTAAGTGGTGGTAACCCAGTACTTTGGATTCCTCCCTGAAATGCCTTAAGAGCAAAGCCTAAGACTTCTTAGCTATAACCCTTCTCACAGAATCTGTTGGTTGTTAAGAGGAGTAATACTGGGGTGCCTGGGTGGCTCAGTCCGTTAAGTGTCTGCCTTTAGCTCAGGTCATAATCTCAAGGTATTGGGATCAAGCCCTGCATCAGCCTCCCTGCTCAGTGGGGAGCCTTCTCCCTCCCCCTCTGCTGCTCACCGTGCTCACGCTTGCACTCTCATGCTCTCCCTGTCTCTGTCAAATAAATAAAATCTCTTTAAAAAAAAAAAAAGAGGAGTAATATCCACATGAAGTAGACTTAGTTCCCACGAAACAAAAGAACACCTTGTAACATTAGTTACAAGAGTCTTCCAATTCACTGTTAGATAAGAAGGACTTTTGCCTTTGACCTTAGTACCCTTTGGGAAGGGAGGGCATCTCCCCAGGAGCTAAGGTGGCTAGGACATGGGAGAAGAATATATGTTGTTCAACAAATAATCCTTCCTCTAGGGACCCATTTTTGGACTTGCGTTCAACGTGTTGACTGAGATTGTAATGCTAAACGTATGGTCTAAATATTAAATTTTTGTTTTTACCCCTGACATTCATATGTTTTATATTTTCTAAAAGCCACCCAATCCATTTTTCTGGGAATCTGCATCTTCAGAATGTTTACGATCAGATAACACCATGTGTGTCTTTGTTATTACTGTATACTCAAAGCCTATAAGATGCATCTAGGAGATGCTCAGGAAATATTTTGTTTGGTGAATGAATGCATTCTCAGTAAACCATATGCCAACAATTATTTGCTACATTGTAAGGCTTCATGTGCAAAGTTTTCCTCTATTAATAGAGTGTATATTGCAATGATGAGATCCCCCACATTTTTGAGATTAAGCTCGTGGACCCCAAATCAGTTAAGTTGTGTCCACAGACAAGTGTTACATCAACTAATATAGACTTTTGATTTTGCTTTTCATTTTATGTTTATTTCCATTGAAAAAGCCCTCTAAGAAAATAGTTTTGCTATAAGCTTAGAGACATTTTCATAGTTAAAAAAGAAAGAATAACGATTACAATTTCTCAGGCTTCACTAATATTTCTTTGTCACCACATATAACCATGACATTAGCATCAATAATATTGTAGACATATGTACATAGTTTAAAGGCATAGCCAACAGGATTTGCTGATGGATGGGACGAGAGAAGAGTCATAAACTTGGAGTCAAAACCCTAAAGTTTTGTCCTAAGCAAATGAATGGATGGGTTGTCTTTACTGAGCTGGAAGACACAGAGGGAGAAGCAAGTACAGAAGAGAAAATAAAGATCTCTGTTTTAAATATGTCGAGTTTGAGATACCTAATTGACAAGTTGGCTATTGTCTAGGCAATTTCATATACAAGGCTGCATTTCAGGGAAGAGACTTAGGATGATATTCAAATTTGGAGTTCACCAACAGAAATTATATTTGAGGCTATGGGATAGTCTAAGTGAATGTAGCTAGAGAAGAGAAGCAGTTTCAGGACTGAATCTTAGAGCATTCAACATTCAGAGGCTGGAAAAGAAGGAAATTCCAACAAAGTAGAATGAAGAAGAGAAGCCAGTGAAGTAGAAAGAAAACCAGGAGAGTGTGAAATGCCAGAAATCACATCAATAAAAAGGAGGGATTAATTGGCTCAACCAAATACTTCTAGGAGTTACAATGAGGATTAATAAATGGTCATTAATAAATGGTCATTGAAAGTTGTTGGCAACCTTGAAAAGGATGGGTTCAGTGGAATGTTGAGGATGAAAGATAGAGATTTAAGAAAGAATGGGAAATGAGGATGTAAAGACAGTGAATTTAGACAACTCTTGAGATTGGCTGTAAAAGTAGGCAGAGACAATGGGATAGGAGCTGGGGAGAGATTATCATGGACCAAGTATTTACATCCCCTTACCCACCCCAAATTCCTATGTTGCAATCCTAACCCTCAAGGAAAAGGTATTAGAAGGTGAGGGCTATCGGAAGTGACTAAGCTGTGAAGACAGAGTTCTTATAAATGGGATCCATGCCTTTATGAAAGACGACCCAGGGAGACCCAGAGAGAAGATAAATTCCGAAGTGGGCTCTTACCAGACACTAAATCTGCCAGTGCCTTGCTCTTTGACTTCCCAGACTCCAGAACTCTGAGAAATAAATTTCTGTCGGTTATAACAGAGTTTATACCACCCAGTTTATGGCATCTTATGTTATAGAGTGTGAATAGACAAAGACAAAGATGTATGGGTGGGGGAAAACTTTAAAGATGGAAGATAACTAGATTTGGATGCTGAATGAGAATGACCCAGCAGATATGAGGAAATTAATAATGCAGAAAAAGAAAGAGGGTGTTTACAGGCAGTGTCCTAGAGCAAAGAGGAAGGGATAGAAATGAGTATATAAGGGGGAGGCTGACCTTAAACCTGCCAATGGGAGGGTAGGTGGGAACATGGGCTCCACAGCAAAAGGGTTGATAAGTCTGGGTAAGATAATGCGGAAAGTCACTTCTCATTGAGGGCTTTCTCAGTGAAATAAGAAGCCAGGTTGTCCATGGGGAGTGTGGCAGCTTGAGAAGAGAGCAGAAAGTGTGAGCATAGCTAGACTGTCAGGTGCCGAGGGCCAACATAAGGTTATGGTCATAGATTTAAAGTGTCATGGTTAAAATAAATAAATAAATAAATAAATAAATAAATAAATAAATAAATAAATAAAAAAAATAAAGTGTCATGGTTGTGTGTTTTTCTCCAGCCACATTCAATTGCTTGAGTAGAAGCTCGGGTTGGGCAGAGAAGTAGGTATAATTTGGGGATTGTAAGTGGCAATAAATAACATTCATCTCCACCTCCTGTGTTCAAAACCAACTGAAAGATAGATGCAAAAGAGCAACCTTCATTATTCTAAAATGGATAGGAGAATGTAGCTTTAGGTATTCAGACAAGTGGGTTGGTAAATTCTCTATCCCAGACTTATCTTATGGCTAGTGGGCTCCTTCTCTTGTCAGAACAGGGAGGTAATTTTTAAAAGATGGGAATGGAGGGTCTGAGGCAGGTGGGCCACTCTCATTAGATAATTCATTCCATCTTTAGCAAGAAGGAGGAAATGAGGGATGGGGAAAGGCTGACAGGCTAGTTCGGGGGTTTGCAGCTGTACCTGCACTTTGGAATCACCTTGGGGATATTAAAAGAAATCGATGGGTAGGTACACTTCCAGAGAGTCTGATTTAACTGGTCTGGTGTGCCATCTGGACATCTGAACTTTTTATTTTATTTTATTTATTTATTTATTTATTTATTTATTTATTATTTATTTATTTATTTATTAAATTTTACTTATTTATTCATGAGAAACACAAAGAGAGACAGAGGCATAGGCAGAGGGAGAAGCAGGCTCCCCACAGGAAGCCCAATGTGGAGCTCCATCCCAAGACCCTGGGCTGAAGGCAGAAGCTCAACCACTGAGCCACTCAGGTGCCCCTCATCTGAACTTTTTAAAGTCCCCCGAGGTGATTTTAATATGAGGCCGGCATTTTCCCCTAACAATAAATATGATTGGAGTTCTGACAAACTCCAGAAGCAGAAAGTGACAAAGGAATCAAGAATACTTTTTTAAAAAGTCACTATATTAATGCACCTTGGGAATTTTAAGAGTCAAGTGAGAACATGAGGGGATTGGTAGCACAGCAAGAAATAGGGTCAGTGAATTATGTCGTTGTCCCTAAAGAGTTGCAGAATTGTTGGAGTTGAGCTATTGAGAAAGGCAGCTAGAATACAAGATAAAGATCAGAGAATCAAGTAGTCAAGTTGAGGTTCAGACTGTGCCACCGATAAAATGGCAAGTTCTAGGGTATGAATGACCATGGTAGTCGTACATACCATAGTCTTAGGGACCAAGGCTGGGTGTAGAACAAAATCATTGGAGATTCAGGGACTGTAGCAAGAAAGACCAGTGTGCTGAGTGAATCATGGTTGTGGATGTTGAAATGACCAATGATGACTGGCTTCATGGTGGCCATAGCAACCTGGAAGAGACTAAGGCATGGAGGTCCCCGGCTCCCAGGGGCCATGAGATTCACTGTGATCCTGGGTAGGTTGTTCTCGGTTTTGAAACTCTCTTTTTCTTTTAAAAGACAGTCAATTACATCTACGGTAGATTTGACAGAGAATGAAAAGAGATGATTGAAATGTTATCTTTAGGTATATGGAGAAATATATAACTATTTTCCAAAAGGACTTGAATCTGCATGTCCCACAGGTAAAACAAAGGAAGGTTGATTAAATGTTAACGGGCCTTGGGCATAAACCTTACGAAAGTTCAGGATTTTTTTTCCCTTCCTCCTTCCTCACGTTTCAGTGGGTGGACAAATACGGAGCACGACATGCTTGGTCTTCCACTGACCTTGCAAAATCCAGTTCGATGGCTTCTACTCTTACTCTTCTTCCATTGCTGATGTATAACTATGCAGGCATCATCACTTTTTATTTGTTTATTCTGCTAATTCCTCACCTCAGGACATCTTCCCTGCACTTTCCCCTGCCTTTTTCCAATCTCCCAATTTGCTATGCAGCAATAATTTCCCTTTACACTATTCCTGCCAATTGCAATGCCAGATGGCTTCAGTTCTGAGTCCTCTCACCCAGCCCCCCTAGAGAACAGCTGCCATTGTCATTGCTGCGAACACATCCCAGCTTTGAACCCATAGCTGGGATCCAAACTTGATGCTTGGCGTTGGGAGGGGCTAGCACTAATGCAAGGAACCATGAAAACGGCACACACTTTTCCTTGCTGCTGTTCAGCCAAAGCCCTTAGAAAAGGCTCTTTAGCATTTTTTCAATCATCTGTGTATTGAAATCTCATTGTGGAGTTTAATTCCTTTACCACCTGACTCAGCTTTCTAGCCATGAAGTTCCCTTTGTGCCATAAACTCAATTAGAACCCTGTCTTTCCATTCTGAAAACAGATGTGAAAAAACAACTGCTGAGTTGTTACACACACATGCACAAGTACATTTGTAAGCCTGTCTCTAGAAATCCAGCACACTCTCTTATCTATATCTACATATTTGTATCCGAACATGATCAGTCAGCAAGAGAAACAATCTGGTGGCTTTGTGGACATGGACAATCTGACATCCCTTCCATCAGGCTGAAAGAAGACAAAGGGATAGAATTTGTTTTTTTTTTTTTTTTCTTGAGTTATCCTACATTGATTCCAACACTAAAATTCTGTTACTGTGAGAGTGTCTAAAAAAGATCATATTTTTGAGTCCTCTGTGATGGCAGGTCAGTCATAGGCCTACAAACCCAAACAAAAGAATCCTGAATCAAATTCCATGTAGACCAATATGCATTTCAAAGGCACTGCCCATGTAGGCAGTGGGTGAGGGTTTTTGTGTTGTTTTCTTTTTCTTTCTTTTTTGGGAAGTGGGGGTGGGGGAGGGACTCTCTTTCATGTTAATCTAATTGTGCATAACCCAGGCACATTTGACCATGTAGGGAAACCTTCTCTTTTAGTGTCCTCCCCTGCCACACTCTCTGGCCTCCTTTCATTCCCCTCCCTCTGAAGTCACAGTGCTCCCCCGGCGTACATTTGGGGGAGATTCCCAGGATGGTGATGTATTCTGCATTGCTGCCGAGGAATTTACTATCCCCTTACTTGGCAGCAAATGAAAGTGGGTATTAATTTCTCAGAGTGCTGGTAGAAACGCGAGAGAGGGGCTACAAGAATGATACCCACCTAAATCTGTATGTAGTGCACAGCATGCTGCTGTTTCAAAAGAGGGAGAGGAAACACAATGGCAAGAAAGAAAAGATTCTCCTGAGTTGACTTCTCTGCATTTTGCATCGTTAGGTTTTGGAGAGAGATGCGAGAGGTTCGGCCCTGAACGGAGTTAAATTATGCAGCTGTGGGGATGCCAGGTCCTCCAGAATAGGATGCTTCGTTTAGATTTTTCACAATGCTATTGAAGTGCTTATTTTCCTCCTGAAGAGACACAAACAGATGCAAACTTCTGTAAACACTTTAGAAATGAATTCAGTGAGTTTGGCCTCTCAGCAGTGCTCAATAGCTGACAGAAAAATGTCTAATTAGTGCAAGTGGAAATAATAGGGCCACTTGGATTCCTTCCATCCTCCTCCAAGTCTACTTTTCCAAGGAACTCAAAGGGCCTTTGTCTGGCAGGTCACCCTCTCTCAGGCTTTTGTGCTCCAATCTATTAAGAGTAGAAGGGGGAAAAATAGATTAGGCAATGTTCTCTGCTCAAATATATGGCGTGTTCATGCGGGATGCAGAATAGGGTGTTTGCAGCATCAGTTTACAGGTGCTTGGGGAGGGATTCCTCCATTGGCCACAGGCAAAAGCAACTCGCACGTGCTGAGAAGGCCCCCTTTCAGGAACCAGCTTTCCCTCACCAACTCCATAAAGCCTGCTCATTTTCCTTTCTCTTTCTCAGTTTCTAGTAACATCGCTCCTCAGAGTTGGTGAAGAGAAAAAAGAGATTAAAAGAAATTAGAGGCTTAGCCATTTTCTGAAATAAGCCTTATAGATGCTATATACATGATCTATTATTTCCTTTTTGCTCTATTGAAAATTCCACTGACATTGATTTCCAGAGCCTGTCTTTTCTTGTTATTTCGTCATGCAGGAGAGTAAGAATGCATAAACTGATTTTTTCCTTATTTTTTCCCCACAGTGTTTCCTGTCATTTATTAAGCACCCACCATGTGCCAGGCTCTGTGTTGAGCACTTGACTCACATTTCCTCTAATCCTGAAATAGCACTGCAAATAAATATTATCCACATTTCACAGGTGAAGCCAATGAGACTCAGAGAATTTAAATAACTTGCCATGGCGAATAAATGGCAGCTAGGAGACAAACTCAGATATCTGTGGTTTCATTTCAGGCATTGTATATTTTTTAATCTCTAGAAGTTTGATTTGGATCATTTTTACATCCTCCCCTCCCATGTTTTTAATTCCACTTAATTTTTACTCTACCTTCTGGAACTGATGAAATAAATACAGGTATAAAATAACCATCATTTTGAGATCAGTTTCTATTGATTTATTTTTCTCTGCAATATGTGCTTTTTTTCATGCCTGGTAATTTTTGACTTGATGCCAGACATTGTAGATTTCACCACATAGGGTGATGGGCATTTTATGAGCCTATAAATATGCTTGAGCTTTGTTTTGGGACTCAATAAAGTTAGGAAATTGATCTTTTTCAAACTTGCTTCTAAACTTTTGGAGTGGGCCAAGAGCCATCTTATTCTGATTTGTTCTCACTATTGAAGTGATGCACTTCTGAATACTCTATCCAATGCCATGTGAACAACAAGATTTTCCTTTTCAGTTGGTGGGAAACACAAGGCCTACATGAAGCCTGGGGACTGTTTCCTCTAGTCCTTCAGGTGGTTCTTTCTCCAGCTTTGGGTAGTTTCTTTCCATGCATGAGCCCTCTTCATATTTCTGGACTTCTTGCTTTATGCAGCTCTCTCTGTGAACTCCCAGGCTCCTAGAAGCTCCAGTGTCTCAAGTCAGGAAGATCACCTCATAGTTTCCACTGGACTCGTAAAATGTCTTTACAACTTAGTATGAAGAATGTCCACTGGAATAATTTCCAGATAATCACCAAATCATCATTTGCTCTCAGGGTACCAACTTTTACTAGAGAATTTTAAAATACTGAAATTAAAGGCCATCTCCTATAAAGTTTTCTTTTCTTTCTTTTACTTAAAAGACACAATGAAAACACTCTTTTAAATTGGTACCTTTTTTTGTCCCTTTTAGAATTTGCTCCTCACAATAAATGATATGGTTTCCTTAGAAACTGTTTGGAGGCAGTGAGTGACAAGTTTAGCCCTTCCTCCAAAGACCAGCTTCCTCTGCCCAGATTAGGCACTGAGCAAAATCATCTCGATCAAACCATAGGGAGAAAACAGAAGAAAAACTGACCCTTAAGTCATTTGTGTTCCTCAAGTGTTGGCCAAGAATATGGAGAAATTGGAACTCCTTTCACTATTCGTGGGATTGTAAAATGGTGCAACCTCTAAGGAAGACAGTCTGGAACTTCCTCAAAAAATTAAAAATAGAATTATACTACGATTCATATATTCCACTCCTGGATATCTAGCCACAGTAAGAAGCAGAATTTAGAAGAGATATTTTCATGTGCATGTTCTTAGCAGCACTATTCACAATAGCCAACAGTTTGAAGCAACCCAAATGTCCATTAACAGACGAATGGATAAACAAAGTTTGGTATATACATACAATAGAATAATTCAGCCTTACAAAGGAAGGAAATTCTGTCACATGCTATAGATGGTTGAACCTTGAGAACATTATGCTAAATGAAATAAGTCAGTCACAAAAAGACAAATACCATATGATTCCACTTATTTGAAGACCTAGAGTATTCAAAGTCATAGACATAGATGGGCAGCCCCGGTGGCACAGCGGTTTAGCACCGCCTGCAGCCCAGGGCGTGATCCTGGAGACCCTGGATCGAGTCCCATGTCAGGCTCTCTGTATGATGCCTGCTTCCTGCTTCTTCCTCTGCCTGTGTCTCTGCCTCTCTCTCTCTCTCTGTCCCTGTGAATAAATAAATAAAATCTTAAAAAAAATAAAAATAGGGATCCCTGGGTGGCACAGCGGTTTGGCGCCTGCCTTTGGCCCAGGGCACGATCCTGGAGACCCGGGATCGAATCCCACGTTGGGATCCCGGTGCATGGAGCCTGCTTCTCCCTCTGCCTATGTCTCTGCCTCTCTCTCTCTCTCACTGCGTGCCTATCATAAATTAAAAAAATAAATAAATAAATAAATTTTAAAAAAATAAATTAAAAAAACAAAGTCATAGACATAGAAAGTAAAATGGTGACTACCAGCGGCTGGAATATAATGGGGAAAGGGAGTTATTGTTTGATCAGTATAGACTTCCATATTCACAAGATAGAAAAGTTCTAGAGATCTATTCCACAACAATATGCTTAACACTGCTGAACTGTACACTTAAAAATGGTAAAGATGGTAAATTTTATGTTATGTGTTATTTACCACAATAAGATAATTTTTTAAAGAAAGATATAGACTTGGGTTCCTGCCTGACCCTGACCCTTTGGACTTTGTAAATTTGGAAAGTTATTTAACCTCTCAACTTGTTTCCTTACCTTACTTAGATTTTATAGTTACTATAAATTTAAGTAGGATAATGTATGTGAATGTTTTTCATAAACCAGATGGTGCTACAATGATGGAAACCATTTTTATCAGAGAGGTAAAGATTGAGAATCACCTCTAGAAAATAGCTTGTCACTAAGCATTGCATCCCAAGTAGGTATACAATTATCCTAAAACTGAAGTGGGGCAGCTGTGAGAAGGGAGAGCAGAACTGACCATCAGGCATACACCAAAGTGCAACCTCCAAGAGAGGGAATTCACTATGGCTTGCTGAATCATGACCAGCGTGATAGCAATAGCATTGCTCTTTCCAAGAAGTTTCAGGAAACCTAGCAGTGGAAGAGGCTGCCAGCCAGTTCTGCAGATAACAGCTGAGACTGCAAACTAAAGAATTGTGTCACAGGTACCTAGCATAGGAAGGACTCTTGACTAGAGACCAGCCTTAGTGAACAGAGCTGGGGCATACATAAAACCATAAATTTCCCTTTCCATTTGAATGTAGAGTTTATGAATGTCAGTTGGCTGACTTGTTCATGTTTTAAAATTTGACAATTCTCAATAGAAGCTTTGAACATTTCAGTTTTAGTTTTTTTGGGGGGGGTTGTTAGAAACAGAGGTTCACTCGAGCAAATTCACAAAATGAGGTGTACATTTTTACAAAAACATAACGGAAAAATAAAGGAGGCCTGTAACTCTAAGAATAGCAGTCATGAAAAAGTACATTTGGATTCAGAGCTGTCATTTGTCCATCTTCAGTCAGCTGTTGCCCATAAATGTAACTTAGCTACATTCTGTTTTCTGCTTCTTTCTAACCTGACTACCATTCTTTCTATGTTCCTTAGTTCAGATTTGAAAGTTCATTTTTTCAAGCCAGGCCACAGTCATGGGGCCAGGGATAAGATGAGTATCTTAGGTTAGCTTTGACTGGTGGGCATTGGAAATGGGGTCAAGGTTGAGTAGCAAAATGCATGCCAATTTCAAAGGCAGGAACTGTGAGCAGAGCAGTTTTCCTTAGAAAGGATTATGGTATATTAGGCAATGATTAACGTTGGAACCTTTAAAAGATCCAGGAATCTTTCATGCCTGGATTCTGAGCAGACTGAGAAATAAAACAAGAGTTAGGCAAATGAGAGGTTAAACATTACCTTTATTTCTGATAAAGGCTAAACTGAGAGATGTAGCTTCATATTAAAACACAGGAGGTCTGCTAGCTGAACCCCAGAATTATGTAGACAATCCTCATTCAGTCACACAGATTACTAGGGCAAGCAGCACACCACATATAGGGTGGCTTTCTAGGTAAGACTCATGATACATAAGAGCAGAGTATCCTGCTTCCCTTAGACAGCTGTTCCCACGGGGGAAAAAAAGAAGAGCGAAGTCAAGCATGCCCAGTTTCTTCTTCCCAAATTTCCCAATCATATTAGTCAGTCATTCCACCTTCCCTGGGGCAGAGTGGGTAAAGGACTAGAGAGGCCAGGAGTGCTTCAATAAGTAAGCTTCCTTCACAAGGAAGGTAACACCAAGGGGAAGGGAGATATCCTACCCCCACCCCCTATAATTGGCATCTCTATCACAATGAGAACAGTGATCGGTTTGAACAAAAGAATAAATACAAGTGCAAATTATCACTTTCTAGACTTAATAAACACAGTGATAGTTTAAAAGACTTAATGAGTTAAGAATGCATCAGTATGAAAATAGGGAGGTTATTGTGCTGGTTGTTGGTAGGCATTACCTGATTGATGAATACCTATAAATATAAATGTTATGTTCTACATGCAGTGCTATAGATCAGCACACCAAAACGTATATATCAAAAGTCAAATCACGTGAATAAGCACCATTGATAGAACTCTAGAATGGACCAGATATAAAAGTTTAGGCCTGTTTTACTTAGAGATACATACACAAGTATCAAATTAAAACTCTAAAAGAACAGTTCTAGGCAGAAATTGAAAAGCAGAGGTTACTCCCTCGCAATTTTAATGCATCTTCTCTTAGTTTCAATTTGTTAAAGTAAGTTATGCTCAGACCAGCAAATGTAACAACACTGATTACATATTTGGTATTTATTTACTGGTATCACTGCAAGTATCAGATAATTGATATCCAACTCCTGTTTTCCTAAAATAAAGTCGGTACAACATGGGACTTGAACATGTGAGACTGGGACCTAAACATCCTGTGTTCAAATTTCCCCAACTAGTCACAGGTCATGTGACCTTGGGCATGTTACTTAACCTCTATGAGTCTCAGGGTTCCCATCTGTAAAATGGGGGTATTGATTGAATCTACCCATTGGGATTGTTGGAAAGAGTAAGTGAATTAGTACACGGAAAGCACTTAGCACTGTGCCCCACATCTCGTTTTACCCAGTATTAGTACTTAGGACTATGTGGGCATTGTGTGTAATAACATTGCACTGGGAAAATAAACAGTGCTTTCTTGGACTTCCTATGTGAGCTAACATGCTCAGAAAACACTGCTTGATTTAGTTTAGCAAATGAAGAAAGGACTACTGAGTGGGAAACTCACTGATGCTGTTGGCTACATGACTTTGCAGGTCTTTAGTATAACACCTTGGAGACCAAAAGATGATGTGTTTCCATAGAAGTTTGCCTCATTTATCTCTACTTCTCACTCTTGTTACCCCTTCAGTTCATGCCTGTTTCCTTCTTTTTCTTGTTTCGTTCATTTAACTAAATATAAGATAAACCAAATTTAAAACGTTACCTAATATCCTACATTTCTTCTTAGTTAAAATGTAGGCAATACGTGAAGCCTATAAATGTCATGAACTGATGTGGAACGCTCTTCTAAATTGTTAAGATGACTGAAAGAACCAACCAGCATAACATATCTGGTGTAATCTCATGTAATAAGAGAGAAAAAGAGGGAGAGGAGACAGGGGAAAGAGTAAGGCAAGACAAGGAATCAATGTCTAAATATACCTAAGAGTATAAGTTTCTAGAAGGATCGCTCTGAAACCATTATGAGCTTGAATGAGAATGAGATTGGGGGAGGGGGAGGAAACATCAGGCAAAGAGTAGGGAAACTAAGGGGCGCTTCTCATTTTTACCTTGTGTGGTCCGAATTTTCTAGTAACGGGAAATATGCATTTATCACTTGCATAATTCTAGAAATGTGGTGGGGAAAATGAAATGAAAGAAAGGTTCTCTCTCACAAGTGAATTGGATTTTTCCTCATCCATTTTTTCTTTCGGTTCAGCCGCCCATACATAGATTTTTCTTGCCCTAGGTCTAGGTTTTGTTGTTCTTGTTTGGATTAAAAAATAAGATAAAAACCGGGCAGCCCGGGTGGCTCGGCGGTTTAGCGCCACCTTCGGCCCAGGGCGCGACCCTGGAGACCCGGGATCGAGTCCCACGTCGGGCTCCCGGTGCATGGAGCCTGCTTCTCCCCCTGCCTGTCTCTCTCTCTCTCTCTCTCGAATAAATAAATAAAATCTTAAGGGAAAAAAAAAAAAAAAAGGATAAAACCCGCCTAGAAGGCTAAGCTTGGCGCCTTCCCTGCTTCCCGGCTGCTGCTCCAGGCGTCCCTGAAAGCCTCCATCCTCGCCGGCGACTGCGCGACGGCGGCGGCCATTGTGTTCCTGAGCGACCGCTTCCTGTACGGGCTCGACGTCTCGGGCGGGCTCCTGCGGGTCGCCCAGGCGCTGCACCGGCTGCGGCCCGCGACGCCCATGGCCCCGCAGCTGGTCATTCGCCAAGCGCGGATCTGCGTCAACTCAGGTAGGCGCCCTCCCGCCGGCCCCTCCCCGCCGGCCCCTCCCCGCCGGGCGCCGTCGGGCCGGCGGCTCGCCTTCCCTCCGCCCGCCCCCCGGGGCTGCCTGACTTCCGCGCGAGGCCGGCGGGCGCCCGAGGCCTGCGGGGCCATCTTTTCAAGCTGCGGGCTCTCCCCGCCCCCGGCCCTCAGAGGTGCCCTTGCACCCGCCTCCTGCCAGCACAAAGGCCCTGGCATAAAGGGTTTCAGAGCCAAAAGCGGTAGAGAAAATTGTGAAAGGGTGTGGAAAATACTAATTGGAGCTTTTGTCTTCTAACAAATCTGTCCTGCTGCTTTCAAACAGGGGTATCTGAATTGCTATACTTCTGACCAAGAGCCTTTAAAAAGCAGATTAAAATTCTACTATTTTCTCTTAGTTCTCCTGTCTCCTTTCTGTAGGGCCACTTGACTATGCTCACAATAGAGCTGACAAATCCACTGAAGTAATTTGAGGGTTTTTTTCCATCACTGGGAACACCGGTACAGTACCTGATTAGGCCTTAAAGTATCTTTTTTTTTTCCTTCTGTCATTTTGAATGAAATGAAAAATGAGGCTGACATTCTAACTTAGGATGTAATGTGGAGGGGCGTTGGAGGGAGAAAAAGGCCTGCTAATGTATTACAGTGAAGTGTCCTTCTATAGAATTTTTGAATTCTTTAAATTACTGATAACCTCGAGGTTTAGAAATGTGTAGCCTGCTATTCTCATTTCTAAGAGTGAAAGAATAAAAGACAAAAGTAGAAGGCAGATTTGCCTTTCCCAGGAACAGGACTGGCTCATTCTTTAAATGGATTTTAGCTATTGTTATTGTTTTAGTAAGTCTGGCCCTTCAAAGGGTTAAAATATCTTTACTTCATTTCCTTTGAAAAGGAACTGTACAGACATACTAAATGGGACAATTGTTAGATGCAGAGAGCCGCAGAGATAAAAAAAGACATGAGAGAAATGGGCTTGTGAAAGTTAACTTTTCAAAAGCCCAACTTCATTCACTTTCAAGTTCTTGCAGCTGTGCATAAATTGTGTCCGTGTTTATTGCTTTTCTAGAGTAACTGCAGGGACGGAGTTGAACTTAGGAAAACTTCTCACTTACAATATCCCTAATTTGGGACATTTTACAATGTTTGGGGTTTATATTGTCTGGGGTATGAGTGAAACCGAACTTTGTGTTCCTTCGGATGGCATCAGATGGCAATGATGTGTGTGCATGGCATTCTGTGGGGAGAACAGAATGATGAGGGCTGGGTGTGCCCAGGCAGAGTTCTAACATTGGTTTCTCCTCAGGTAGAACTTGGAACAGGGATGCCTGGGTGGCTCAGTGGTTGGGCATCAGCCTTCAGCCCAGGGTGTGATCCTGGAGACCCAGCATCGAGTCCCACATCGGGCTCCCTGCATAGAGCCTGCTTCTCCCTCTGCTTCTGCCTGTGTCTCTCTCTCTCTGTGTCTCTCATGAATAAATAAATTAAATCTTTAAAATCCCTATCAAAATACCATGGACTTTCTTCAGAGAGTTGGAACAAATTATCTTAAGATTTCTGTGGAATCAGAAAAGACCCCGAATAGCCAGGGGAATATTAAAAAAGAAAACCATAGCTGGGGGCATCATAATGCCAGATTTCAGGTTGTACTACAAAGCTGTGGTCAAGACAGTGCAGTACTGGCACAAAAACAGACACATAGATCAATGGAACAGAATAGAGAATCCAGAAGTGGACCCTCAACTTTATGGTCAGCTAATATTCAACAAAGGAGGAAAGACTATCCACTGGAAAAAGGACAATCTCTTCAATAAATGGTGCTGGGAAAATTGGACATCCACATGCAGAAGAATGAAACTGGACCATTCTCTTGCACCATACACAAAGATAAACTCAAAATGGATGAAAGATCTAAATGTGAGACAAGATTCCATCAAAATCCTAGAGGAGAACACAGGCAACACCCTTTTTGAACTTGGCCACAGCAACTTCTTGCAAGATACATCCATGAAGGCAAGGGAAACAAAAGCAAAAATGAACTATTGGGACTTCATCAAGATAAGAAGCTTTTGCACAGCAAAAGAAACAGTCAACAAAACTAAAAGACAACCCACAGAATGGGAGAAGATATTTTCAAATTACGTATCAGATAAAGGACTAGTATCCAAGATCTATAAAGAACTTATTAAACTCAATAATAAACAAACAATCCAATCATGAAATGGGCAAAAGACATGAACAGAAATCTCACAGAGGAAGACATAGACATGGCCAACAAGCACATGAGAAAATGCTCCATATCACTTGCCATCAGGGAAATACAATCAAAACCACAATGAGATACCACCTCATACCAGTAAGAATGGGGAAAATTAACAAGGCAGGAAACAACAAATGTTGGAGAGGATGTGAAGAAAGGGGAACCCTCTTGCACTGTTGGTGGGAATGTGAACCACATGTGCAGCCACTCTGGAAAACTGTGTGGAGGTTTCTCAAAGAGTTAAAATAGATCTGCCCTACGACCCAGCAATTGCACTGTTGATACCGATAGATATCAACCCCAAAGATACCGATGCAGTGAAACGCCGGGACACCTGCACCCTGATGTTTATAGCAGCAATGTCCACAATAGCCAAACTGTGGAAGGAGCCTCGGTGTCCATCGAAAGATGAATGGATAAAGAAGATATGGTCTATGTATACAATGGAATATTACTCAGCCATTAGAAACGACAAATACCCACCATTTGCTTCAAGGTGGATGGAACTGGAGGGTATTACGCTGAGTGAAATAAGTCAGTTGGAGAAGGACAAACATTATATGGTCTCATTCATTTGGGGAATATAAATAATAGCGAAAGGGAATAAAGGGGAAAGGAGAGAAAATGAGTGGGAAATATTAGAAACGGAGACAGAACATGAGAGACTCCTAACTCTGGGAAATGAACAAGGGGTGGTAGAAAGGGAGGTGGGCAGGGGGTGGGGGTGACTGGGTGATGGGCACTGAGGGGGATACTTGATGGGATGAGCACTGGGTGTTATGCTATATGTTGGCAATTTGAACTCCAATAAAATATAACTGTAAAAAAAGGGAAAAAAGTAAAATCTTTTAAAAAAGAACTTGGAACAGTTATTGTGTCCTATTTTATGATATATGGATTTGCTATAGTATGACATGGAAATTGAGGTCAAGTGGTAAACAGGCATGTTGATAGCTTTGCTTTACACAGTCAAACTGTTCTTTTCACTTGTTTGTTTTGTTGTTTCTCTCATGCTTCTAACCATGATAACAAGTGAGCCTAGATATCATCATGAGCAGTACGCTCCTCTGCTGATACACATCCTATGTCTAAGATAAAATCCTAGATCTTACTCCCAACAGTTGGATTATCTTTTCCTCAAAAATACTATCAGAAGAACCACAAGAAAATGAATACAAGCCCTCAGAGTTAAATGATTTTTGTGAACTTCTGCCCCTAAACAACTCTCTTATTTTTTTAAGATTAATTTATTTTAGAAAGAGAATGGGAGTGCATGAGTAGGAAGGGCAGAGAGAAGGTGGCAGAGAAACACAAGCAGACTCCATGCTGAGCTCAGAGCTCCACGCAGGCTCAATCTCATAACTCTGAGATCACTACCTGAGCCAAAATCAAGTCAGGGGCTCAACCAACTGTGTCACTCAGGCACTCCCCTGCAAACAACTCTTAAGCTTCCCCATACTCTGGATGTCTCAGAGAGAGAGGGACTTAGAGTGGGCGTGGTGTCCTAGTAAAGAAGATACCATGAAAAGGGGTCTCCATTCTCAGCAGTTGGGACTCCTGGAATGGAGAAATGAGAGGATTGATTTTATAAGGAATATGAAAGAGGTTATATATTTTCTTAAAAAGTTTGCTCAAGTTTGGGTCCCCAGGTATCTCCAGGTAGCTGGAGAAGCCACCTATGTTGTAGGAGGAAGGCACAGGAGAAGCCAGTGGTTAGAAGCATGATCATCAGGTCATGATACTGGGATCCTGGGATCAAGCTCCCTGCTCAGTGGGGAGTCTGCTTCTCCCTCTCCAGCTGCCTCTCCCCACCCTTGCTTATGCTTTCTCACATGTGGATTTGCTTTCTCAAATAAATAGATAAAATCTTTTAAAATAAATAAATAATTTTTTAGACTATCCAAAAAGTCTAAATACGTGCCCATCTGTTAAAAGTGAATGGTAACAACCTTCCAATAAAGATAAATTTCCTGGGCCAGTTTCTCAGGTGTTCCAACCTCCTAACTGACCTATCTGAAATTCATTCCTGCTGCAGGCCTAACAGCAAAAGAAAGTGATGGAACTGGACATTATATTTAAGGAAAATACTGAGAATGAAACATGTAGAGTTAGATAGATGAAGATATGAAAGATCAATTTTTAAAACTTGGAGAATAGAATGAAAAAAACACAGAAGCATAATAGGACTTCTGAGAGGACTTGAATTGGAGACAAACATGTCTTTGTGTTGAAAAGGGGGACCCAACCTTGAGCAAACTTTTTTAGAAAACCACCTAGACGTACTGTGGTGAAACTACAGAAAATCAAACAATGAGAAAATCTTAAAGGAAACAGAGAAAAGATAGGTTTTATATATATGGGAACCATAGTTAGGCTGACAAAAAGCATCATCTTATCAGGAACAACAGAGTCCAGAAAGCAATAGAATCTACCAAAAAAAAATTGAGAGGAAATAATTTCCAACCTAGAATATATACTCAGCAAAGTCATCATTCACGAGTGAGGACAAAATAGACATTTTCAGATAAAGACTAAAAATATTTGTTACCCTCAAGACATCTCTCTCTCTCTCTCTCTCTCTCTCTCTCTCACACACACACACACACACACACATTAAAGAATGTATTTTGTGAATTGTGAAGGAGGAAATTGAATCCATAAAAATGGAGTAGGAGATTCCAAAAGCAATGGTAGGTAAAGAATTGGTAAATGCACAGGTCAAACTAATTAAGATCAAAAATAAAAGGAAATTATATAGTAGTATCACATAGTTTATCAGATGCAAATATCTTACAATATTACCAAATTGACAAACATTGGATTCAATTAATAATAATACATTGCAGTCAAGGAAGGCTTGTTCCACATATATAAGGATGGTTAAATATTTAAAAGTTGATTCATTCAGGAGTGCCTGGCTGGCTCAGTTGGTAGAGCATGTGACTTGATCTCAGAGTCATGAGTTCATGCCCCTTGTGTGTGGAGCTTACTAAATAATAATAATAATAATAATAATAATAATAATAATAATAAAATAACTGATTCATTCAATTCACCTTGTGGACGGAATAAACAAGAAAACTATGTGTTCACCTAAATTGATGTGAGAAGTGTTTTATAAAATTTTCAGCCCATTTAAGTTAAAAATACAAACTAGGGATCCCTGGGTGGCGCAGCGGTTTAGCGCCTGCCTTTGGCCCAGGGCGCGATACTGGAGACCCGGGATCGAATCCCACGTCGGGCTCCCGGTGCATGGAGCCTGCTTCTCCCTCTGCCTATGTCTCTGCCTCTCTCTCTCTGTGTGTGTGACTATCATAAATAAATAAAAATTTAAAAAATAAATAAATAAAAATACAAACTAGAGTTAGAGATGTAATTAATCAGGTTCCAGTCAGAAGCCAAAAACAACACAGTAATTTGAACAAGGAAAGTTTAATATGAAGAGTTGTTAACTCGGGGATCCCTGGGTGGCGCAGCGGTTTGGCGCCTGCCTTTGGCCTAGGGCGCGATCCTGGAGACCCAGGATCGATTCCCACGTCGGGCTCCCGGTGCATGGAGCCTGCTTCTCTCTGCCTGTGTCTCTGCCTCTCTTTCTCTCTCTGTGACTATCATAAATAAATAAAAATTAAAAAAAGAAAAGAGTTGTTAACTATATCAGGGGGTTAATGAGGGATTACTAGTAAGTAGTAAAAAGAACTATAAGGAATACAGGATAAGCAGTTATAAGGAATAGCCACTATCCCTTGTACTGAGATAGAGCATGCAAGAAAAAGTTCACAACCCTACAGCCAGGCACATCAGGAGTATGATCCAGACCTTGTTGGAAAAGGCACAGCCATAACTTACTGGATGGCAGAGAAGTCAAGGAGGTTCCATGCCAGCAAAACTCACTGGAAATCCACCTTTTTGGGTGCCGGGGGACCCTGTTGACAAAAAGATGCCTTGGAACTCACCACAAAGCTGCCTTTATGGAATGGCAGGAGGAAACATTCATGGGGAAGTCCCTCACTGGCAGCACTGTACTGTGAATCACCTGAGAGGATGCTGTGGGAAGCTGCTGGCCGGGGGTGCTGCTGACCTCTGCACACTGAAGAGCCAAGTGCTGGAGAAGCCACCTATGTTGTAGGAGGAAGGCACAGGAGAAGCCAGGAATGCTGCAGGAGGCGGGCATTTGAGAAGCTATATGCACTGCAGGAGCCTGGCAGGAATTCCACACTAAATCAGAAAGAGAAGCAGCCTCCCCTTGCAGTGTCTCTCCACACCCTCCAATGACGAAGCTGGTAAAGGAGAATTATTTATAAGATCTATTCCCATTATTGCAAAGCAGGCAATGAAGGGTGAATTTGGAACTAAACAGCAATAATCTGATAGCTGCATAAGAAGAAACTTTTTTTTAAGATTGTATTTATTTATATTTAACAGAGAGAAAGAGAGAGAAAACACAAGCAAGGGGAGTGGCAGAGGAAAAGGAAGAAGCAGACTCCCCATTGAGCAGGGAGCCTGACATAGAGCTCCATCCCAGGACCCTGGGATCATGACCTGAGCCAAAGGCAGATGCTTAACCCGACTGAGCCACCCAGGAGCCCCAAGAGGGAACTTCCTAACCTGATAAAAGGAAGCAACTGAAAACCTTGGCAAAACTACTGATAAAAAATTAGAAATATTCCCCTTAAAATCAAGTAAAGAATAAAATGTTACTTATGATCACTTCTATGTGATACTGACCTGAAGTCCTCCCAATGCAATGAAAAAAGAAAAAGAAATAAGAGATATAAAGATTAGAAATGCGTAAACACAACTATCAGGATCTGTAGACAGTATGATTGCTCACATAGAAAACTTCAAGAAATACACTGATTATTAGAATTAAGGCATTCAGCAAGTTTGGTGATTACAAATCAATATATGTTTAAAATAGCCATGCTGGGGCAGCCCCAGTGGCTCAGCGGTTTAGCGCCACCTTCAGCCTAGGGCATGATCCTGGAGACCTGGGATCAAGTCCCACGTCGGGCTCCCTGCATGGAGCCTGCTTCTCCCTCTGCCTGTGTCTCTGTGTGTCTCTCATGAATAAATAAATAAAATTTATTTAAAAAATAATAAAAAAATAAATAAAATAAAATAAAATAGCCATCCTTAGCAGCAAAACCTAATTAGAAGGGCACCTGGTGGCTTAGTTGGTTAAGCGTCCAACTCTTGATTTTGGCTCTGGTTATGATCTCAGGGTCCTGGAATCAAGCCCCACATAGGACTCCCCACACAGTGGGGAGTCCGCTAGAGATTTTCTCTCTCTCTCTCTCTCTCTGCCTCTATACTTTCCTCTGTTCGTGTGCTCTGTCTAAAATAAATAAATACATACATACATACATACATACATACATACATACATACATACATACCTAAGTAGAAAATATAACTTTTAAGAAGAAAGATACCTTTGGTAAAATTCATTTACACAGGTATTTCATGCTGTCTTTCTAAACACATTCTTTCCTTCTTTCCTTCCTTCCTTCCCCTTTCATAGTCTCATTCATTGAAAGAAGACGTAACGTTTTACAAGGGTTTGCCTTTACTTCTTAAGCCTTATTCTATATGAATGCATGTATATGTGTGTGTATATGTGTATAGATCTAATTGCCATTTCAGATATAGTACAACTTTCCACCTTACCAATTCCTGGAAATGTTATCTTTTCTGTTCACTTTTGTGTATAATGTAGTTATTGATTTTAAATTTTATTTTTTTAAAGATGTATTTATTTTAGAGAGAGAGTACATGAGAACACACATGCGTTGGGGGGGGGGGTGTGGAAGGAGAGGAAGAGAGAGAATCTCAAGCAGACTCCCTGCTGAGTGTGCAGCCAGAGGTGGAGCTCGATCTCACCACCGGAGATCAAGAGTCCATCACTTAGCCAACCAAGCCACCCAGGCACTTCTGATTTTAAATTTTAAAATAGAATGTTTCCAAGACAGGTTATGTTCCCTATTATAATGTGTTAATCTTAAAACATAAACTACTAGTAATATTAAAGGCACCTGTTCAGAACTAATTGTGTGATGTTTGGTTGCTTCTTTTCAGGGAAACTTTTAAAAGCAGAATATATCCTGAGCAGTCTAATAAGCAATAATGGAGCAACAGGTAAAGTGCTTTCCTAACTTCACAACGACCTTCACGTGCGGCTTTGGTCAAGAAACTTAATTCTCTGTTTCTCCGTTTTCTCCAATTAAAAATGAAAACAAAACAACCAAAGTTCTAATATTTCCCTGTTTTATTGTAGAGTGTGTTGTCTAATGAACAATATGCTGTTAAAGCATGTAACTCTGTGGGCCTCAGAAGAGACTTAGTAGCACTCTTTAGGAGAACTATAAATGGAAATAAAGCCTGTAAATTAAGAAAAATACATATATGGGTTTATGTATTTAAATGCCTTGGAAAATAAATTTGATTTTACTCTATATGTATTTTAATAAGAGCTTATTTTGAAGTGGATTTCTTTCAATATTTAATCATACACAAAAGGAAGCGCATCCTACTAGTTGAGTAAGATATCATTTATACCTCCAGATATCTTGTCTGAATTTCTGGGCATTAAAGTCAACAAGTTTCCCAGTAAGTTGAAGACAACTTCTAGTAGACTTTTAATCCCAATGTGTTTGGATACAAGGCCCCAAGTTTCTTGACACTTGTAGCCACTTCCAGTGGGGAGGCAGTTTGAAATACAGACCTTAACTACATACCCCTCATTTGTGGCCATCACTAACCTAGGATGTGCACACTTCCCATCTTCTACACCACACCACACACACACACACACACACACACACACACACTGGGATTAAAAGCTGGGGAGAAAATAGAGAAGGTGATGTGACACAAAATCAAGAGGGGTGTAATAATGAATTTGACTCTATTTTTGGTGTTTGACCACCAACAATTTTCAGTCCCATAACTTGGCAGGCGGGCATGGGGGGGGGCTATTTTTGGGTTGTTTTATTATTTTTTTTTTAAGATTTTATTTATTCATTCATGAGAGACACACAGAGAGAGGCAGAGACACAGGCAGAGAGAAGCAGGCTCCATGCAGGGAGCCTGACGTGGGACTTGATCCTGGGTCTCCAGGATCATGCCCTGGTCTGAAGGTGGCACTAGACCGCTGAGACCCCCGGGCTGCCCTTTTGGGTTGTTTTAAACATACTTATCAGTAAACTGAGCATAGCTTGTGGGAGACCGTACCCCAGCCCCACACCCTAATCACAATTAAAACCAAAGCCACTCACCATTCTTCATTCAAGTCAAAAGGACCAGCTTGGGTGTCTGCCTGCCAGAAAGGCTCATTATATGAGTACTTAGTCTTTTCATACCTTCTTGTCATGTGTGTGCATCAAGTCCCAACCTCCCAACCAATTTGGGGTGGATTGGAAAGAATCGCCGGTCTCCTCAGGAACCAGAAGGAAGAGGATCCCAGGCCTCTTAGTGCAGATGCCATAAAGCAAGAGATAGCTCCAATGATAAGGAACACAAATGAAGTCAGTGTGACAGAACACAGTCCATTGGGAAACCAGACAGGAGTTCATTTCTGTGAAGCCTTGGAGGTTACAGCAAGGAGTTTGGACCTTTCCCTATATGTAGAGAAAAGATGGTCTCTGGAATCTGTATTACTTGTGTTCATGAAGACTTGTGAGAAAACGGTGTCATTTCACCAGGCTATTTCCTTGATAATTCAATGCTAAAACTGCTTTACTGTTTTCTCTCTTTTGTTGTAGGTACCTGGCTGTACAGAAATGAAAGCGACAAGGTCCTGGTACAGTCAGTCTGCATACAGATCAGAGGGCAAATTCTGCAGAAGTTAGGTACGGTCATCAAACATTTGCTCCTCTCAGGGCTCATTTACAAAGTCCGGCCGTGAGAGTTTACTGTGGAATTTTTGTATTGTATCTGGTTAAAATTACTAATCTCCACATCGTTTAGTTTCCTCATCAAAAAGAAAATGACATTTAAGATCCCAGAAGTGTTACAAACACTAATAAAATATTTTCTGAGCAGCCCGGGTGGTTCAGCGGTTTAGCGCCGCCTTCGGCGTTGGGCTCCTTGCGTGGAGCCTGCTTCTCCCTGTGCCTGTGTCTCTGCCTCTCTCTCTCTCTGTGTCTCTCATAAATAAATAAATAAGACCTAAAAAATAATAATAATAAAATAAAATATTGTCTGTTGAGTTTTGTTACAGAAACACACAGCTGTGTGATATTAACCCTAGGGTTCTCAAGATTATTTCTGGCGTCTGGCTTTCAATTCTACAGGACCCCATGTGTTAGAGTGACACCTTATTGTAAACCACCCTGACACCATACCCATTCATTCCCCAGAGGGCATTCCTGACTTTGTCAAACAAAAGTTGTAGAATGCTAATTGGGCTTTAAAATGCATGGCCCCGCCCCCGCTGGTTATAGCCGGGCAAAGCTGAGTGCTGTGCCAACAGTCCACAAGAGGGCTTCTAGCACTGCCCCCACAGACAGGGCAACCTGAACTTGGGGGAGTGGGGGGGATGGTGAGTGTGCCGCACTAGGGGAGGGGGTCCTGAGGAGGGAGGGACACAGGGCTGAGGCTCTGCTGTAGGCTGGAGAGCGGAGGGAGATGCGCTGGGAGGGAGGAGGGAGCTTCTGGGGCCCCTGTGGGCTTCCTAGCCTATCCCCACCTGAACACAGAAGACTTTCAAAAACATCAAAAAGGAAGAATAAAAAGGAGCTGCAGGTGCTCAAATAAATAAATAAGTATGCAAACACATCTGAAAAAAATTTTTAAGATCTTATTTATTTATTCATGAGAGACACAGAGAGAGAGGCAGAGACACAGGCAAAGGGAGAAGCAGGCTCCATGCAGGGAGCCCGACGTGGGACTCGAGCCCAGGTCTCCAGGATCACGCCCTGGGCTGAAGGCAGTGCCAAACCACTGAGCCACCCGGGCTGCGCACATCTGAAAATTTTTAACACAGAAAATTAGTATTCTTGTTAATTATGGGGCTAATTATTTTTTATTTATATATATTGTATATGATATATAATAATTCTTTCTGTTTCTCTGTGAAAGGGAAGAATTATCTGTACTGAACCAACTGGAAAAATAGGTTGCTGTTTTTCCAGCAGATTGCTATCGATTGATTGCCGTCAGTGTAATTCAGCCTTAAATTTTCCTAACAGGAAACAATGAATCTTCTTTCCGTATTAGTTTTCAAAGATATTTTCTAACACAATAGGCAGATACTAGCAGTTTGTCTCGTCTCCCCTTTTTCTTTTCAGGGATGTGGTATGAAGCAGCAGAGCTAATATGGACCTCCATCATAGGATATTTGACACTTCCTCAGCCAGATAGAAAGGTGATATATCTAGTGTTTTGTTTTGTTTTTCTCCTTTCTTACATTTGTCTTTGGATGATTATCTCCTTAAAGCACAATTCACTGTATCATTTATTAATTTTATTGGTTCTATTTTTCTTTGTATTGGTTCTATTTTTATCGATTCTTCATGGGCATAGGACCAGAAACATTTGGTAACTTTCTCTTGTGTCTTGCCTTGTCCCCACTCACAGCTAGACTCCTGGCATGTATTTAGTGTTTCTGCATTCATTTCTAACTATCTATTTATATATTTATTTCTATGATCCATTCATCTATTTATTTTATTATAGATTTAGTCTTTACCTGATTCCATAGCAAAGTTGAAATAGCCAAGTTCCTTATTTATAAAATCATTTTTCCTGAGTTGAGTGGACAGGCTTCAATTAATTGTTTATGTGGCATCTTTATCCAAGAAGTTGAGAAGCAACATTTGTTTTCCTACTTGATGTTTTCATTCTCTGTACCTCTGTAGGAATATTCTCCTTGTTAACTGGAACACTGGGTCATCTTGTTTCCCTGAGCTATATAGCAGTGCCACTGCCTACAATCCTTTTATGACCCAAACAGAATGGGACAAAAGGCCTCTTGCCTTTTGTCCCAATTCTTTAGGCCTAGCAGTATGGAGAAGTTAGTGTTGACAGTCCAGTAAAGCCCAACTAAGAAATAGTTGTGTTTACATTGGGTCTGTGTCCTCAGGATGTGATGATTTTTCAAACCCTGTGGCATCCAGTTTAGAAGTATTTTCAGTCAGAATAACAATAACAATAAGACTAAGAAGAATCAGCAGCAGCAGTAGGTAATCTGGAGAACTAATTGTTGACTTTAGGCCTTGAGATGAGAGCAGTAATTGACCATTAATTCCTAATCTGTGTTTTGTTTGTATTTTTCTTACAGGGTATTTCCACGTCACTAGGTATACTGGCAGACATCTTTGTTTCCATGAGCAAAAAAGATTATGAAAAGTTTAAAAACAATCCACAGATTAACTTGGTAATTATCAAGTGTCAAAATCATGGTGCAGAGTGGCATCACTTACAAAACTGCCAGTGTTTTTGGTGATTGGTGTATCAATCTCATTCCTTCTCCAGGAGTCAGGGAGCACAGTGTCTCCCCTCTTAAAGTCACATGAACAATCCTGGGTACAATTCTATTGGTGTCCTACCTAGCACCTAGCACAGTACCAGACATACGAGGGTACTAAAAAAATGACTTGTGAATGAATGAATATCATTGAGGTGATAAATGCTTTGAATCCCACTTACTTCCTTTCAAATCATCACAAATTCAGTTTCCACACTTGGGGCACCTCAGTGATAAGGTAAAGGGGTAACAATTTTAAAGATTTCATTTTTTAAAGTAAGCTCTACATCCAACATGGGGCTTGAAATTACAACTCTGAGATCAAGAGTTGCATGCTCTACTGACTGAGCCAGGCAGGTGCCCCAAAGGGATAACAGTTTTAAAACTTTAATTACCCTCTACTCAAATAAGACCATGAGTTACTTGTCTAGGTTTTTATCCTTAGTAATAATGATTACTAGCATTTATCTATTCTTTTACAATTTAATATATAGGAGCACATAAAACCCTATGAGGTAGGTAGAGCAAAATGTATCATTCTCATTTTAGAGAAAAATAAACTGACGTCCTGAGAAACTAAGTGAGTTCTATAGTTTGCACCCTGTAAGAAAGAATACTAGGAGCAGAACCCAGGTCTCTGACCAGTCTAGAGCATTAGCATAGACATTGACCTGTTCTCCTGCACTGAACTGGTATTGAGATTTTTAATATTATCATGAAGGTTGCCATCTTTATTAAATACTAAAGTGACATAGTAACCATATTTAATAGTAATTAGTGTAGCATAAGAGTACATGCAGCTTGCTGCTAGCACTCTGAGTCTTAGCAAAATGTTGCTTTTGCTGTCAGACCAACACACAAGAAAAGGGTTATATCCCTTGTTCAGTGAAGTTGTCTTTGATGATTGCTTAAAATTATAATCTGCCAGGCTGCCTGGCTGAGCATGTGACTCTTGTTCTCAGGGTTGTGAGTTCAAGTGCCACATTGGGTTTAGAGCTTACTTAAGAAAGAAAGAAAGAAAGAAAGAAAGAAAGAAAGAAAGAAAGAAAGAAAGAAAGAAAGAAAGAAAGAAAGAAAGAAAAGGAAAGAAAGAAAGAAAGAAAGAAAGAAAGAAAGAAAAGAAAGAAAGAAAGAAAGAAAGAAAAAAAGAAAGAAAAAGAAAGAAGAAAGAAAAAGAAAGAAAGAAAGAAAGAAAGAAAGAAAGAAAGAAAGAAAGAAAGAAAGATTAAATTAAATTTTTTAAAATTGTAAACTGCCTCCCTACCCTGAACCTCTTTGTGGCCCCTTCCCGCTTTTTCTCTAGAACAGTTATCACCATGTCAGATACCATGCATTTTACTCATTTTGTGTATTGACTGATCTCTTCCCCTCAACAGGAAGTAAGTTTATTGTAGACTCACTGCTGTCTCCTTCATGTCTAGAACAGTGCCTGGCACATGGAGGTACACACATTTCTAGGATGAATGAATGAATCTTAATTGCCGTGAAATCATACATTAAAAGGTTCTTTCCTAAGAACAGTGTAGAAATCATCAGCTCATCTGGCTGCAAAATATGCAGAGTTCCTGTGAACAAAGAGTTGCATGATCCTCCAGAGAAACTTGTGTAAACTATTTTGTATAGGCAGGCATTTGTGAATTTTTGCACACATTAGGCCCTCTCTGAGGAGGGGGGGGGGATAGGTTGTGTATGGGTGCTGGGGGAAAGGACACTCACTCAACAATCTAGGGGTTTGGGGCCACTTAACTCTTTCTTGGCACTGTTCTGAAAAGGTTGTGATGAGGGACAGTGTTTTTCAGAATACTGAAAGAAAAGCAAAGGAATTTCATAGCCTGACTTTTGCTAATGAACAAATAATTGTTAATACAACACTTGGCTTCCTATTTTTTCACAGGGTTTGCTGAAGGAGTTTGACCACCATTTGCTCTCAGCTGCAGAAGCCTGCAAACTGGCAGCTGCCTTCAGTCCCTACACACCTCTGTTTGTGCTCACAGCTGTGGTAAGGAGGGTGCAGCCCCTTGCTGAACTGCTCCCCAGTGAGAGGAGTAACCAGTGAGAGGGAAGGTCTAACCTAAAGTGGGCTTTGTGCACATCATTAGATCATTGTGATCAGGCCTTAAGTGTAGAAAAGTTTTATCAGAGTAGTGACATCCTGTTGGAAGCTAAATTAATTCAGCCTAGGGGTATGATATTGTCTGCCTTAGACCAATGGCCAAGCACATCAGAATTGCCCAAGGAGTCCTTTAGAAATGCACATTCCTAGTCCACCCTATATCCACTAAATGCAAATCTCTGGGATTGGTACCCCGAAATCTCTCGTTTTGAAATACTGCCCAGGTGCAGAGGGGTTTGGAAGCTGCTACTCTGTTGTTTTGAGTACTATTAAATAAATGATGTTTTTGTATGTAGCAGCCTCCTTTTCACAGAGAAAATTACTATGTCCATTTCCCATATATAGACTCTCTTTGTTGAAACTAACAACAACAGTAACAGCAACAACAAATTTATCATCTTTGATCAAAAAGTATCAGGCCTGGGGCCGCCCAGCTGGTTCAGTTAAAGGAGCATGCAGCTCTTGATCTCAGGGTCATGAGCTCGAGCCCCACATTGGGTGTAGACATTACTAAAAAGAATAAATAAAAAAAAAATTTTAAAGTATGAAGCAAACAGCAAGATTGTAGTTAAAACTAATTTCTTCCCCCTCATGCCAACCAATCACATGTATCCCAGGCCCTGCTCCTGATTCACCAAAAAGATATTAGGTCCTTGACTCAATACTTGATTGTATATATTTTTTAGAATATCTGGCAAGTGTTTATTTTCCTAAAATATTTCTAATTACTGCCCCCCCCCCCCCCCCCAGGAATGAAGTTTTTCCTGTCACTTCCAGTTTCTAATTCAATTTCTGATTTTGTATTTGGTATTTTGCTCAGAATATCCGTGGCACATGCTTGTTGTCATACAGCAGTTCTAATGACTGTCCTCCAGAAATGAAAAATTCATATCTGCATGAGGCCAAAGAAGCGTTTGAAATTGGCCTCCTCACCAAGAGATATGATGAGCCAGTTACTGGAAAACAAGAGCTTCATAGTCTTCTCAAAGCTGCTTTCGGCCTTACCACAGTGCACCAAAGACTCTACGGGGAAACAGAGATGATCCATGTAGCAAGTCAGCTCTGTAATAAAGCTATGGGAAAGCTGTACAGTTTCAGTACTTCCTCTGGAAGTCAGGAGAGAGAAGTTCTCTCTCAGGAGATCTTGTCAATTATTGCCCATGTAAAAGATCATTTACAAATTCAAAGCTTCTCAAATTTAGATGACAAGTCTTATGTTCCAGAGAATTTCAAGCATGGGTTGGATAAACCCATCTTGCATGGGCAAGTGGATTTCCAAAAAATCCTTGAAGCCTATTCACAGCACCATACTTCAGTGTGTCAAGTATTTGAAAGCTCTTGTGGAAACAACAATAAACAGAAAGATACAAAAACAGAAGTCTGTATCACTACTCTAAAAACCGAGACAAGAAACATAGATACTGTATGTACTACTGAAGACAAACCACATTTTCAAAAAAGCATGGTAATATCTTCCTCCCAAATGGTTAAGAATAATCAGGAGAAACTCAGGAGGAAAGGAAGGAAAAACTGGACTCATTCTGATACATTTCGAGTCTCCTTGGATCAAGATGTAGAGACTGAGATTGAGCCACCAGACTACAGCCATGGTGAAGGAGATGTTTTGAACAAGTCTCTGAGTGACAGTCATTGCTCTAGTTCTTGGAGCAAGTTATCAAGGGTTAGTTCTTCTACAAGCTGGGAAGAAGTAAATTATATTGATGACAGGCCAACCAGAAAGGAGCCTTGCAAAGAAGAACATCTTGTGGATATTCAGTGTTCCACTGCCTTGTCTGAAGAGGTAGAGCTCAATGAGGAAAACAAAGCTTCACATCCACTGTCTTCAAAGCTTTATGGTCTCTCTCTCCAAGTGTCCAAGGATGACAGTTTAGAGTCTTCTCAAAATCAGCTACAAAAACATGTGCCCTTGACAACCTTTTGTCCTCATAATACAACAGGCATGTTCTTGGCCTCTGGTGCAGAGCTGCTAGGAGCTCCAGAAGGTGTACAGAAAGTCAGAAACACGGGATCCAGAAATACTTCTCATTCCAGACGCTTGTTTGATTCTGCTTCTTTGTCCTCTTCTGATTCTGTTTGGCCCAAGAACATAGCCACATATCCTTTGGTCCAAGAAGAAGAAACCTTTGAACTAATTGAATCTCCAGAAATCAACTGTGATGCCAGAGACAGGCATGGAGAAGAAATCAAGAGAGGCACGGACCTTACATTTAAAGATATCTCCTCCTGGGTTGACCCGGAAGGAGAAACAGTGGAAAAAGAAGAGGCTATGCCCTTAGACTCTCACATAGTCATGGGGGATTCTCTGGACAAAAGTTCCATGATGGCATGTAGCTCTTTCACTTTTCCTTGGCCTGTTCAAAATCCTGACTCAGGAAAGAGTAGTGGCTCAGTGAAAGAGCAGGACATTGACCCTGAGGCCTCCACAGTAGATGAGGAGGGCCAACTGCTTGACAGCACAGACATTCACCCCACAAGTGGACGTGGCTCTTCTAGCCTATGTGCTCTGAGGCAGCCGCATGGTCAGGGGGCTGAGACCCCTAACCCATCTGTAAGTAGTAATGTTGCCTTCCTTGATCTTAGCAAGGACTGCACTACCACGGAGGAAGGAAACAAGCCAGGAAGTATTCTAAACTGCAGCCAGAACTCCAGCTCATCTTCAGCATGGTGGTTGAAATCACCCGCATTTTCTAGCGGTTCTTCTGAGGGGGAAAACCCATGGTCCTTTCTGAATTCCAGTGGAAGTTCTTTTGTTTCATTGCCAGGAATGACAAGGCAAGAGATCCTAGAGGCTCGAACCCTGCACCCTGATGACTTTGAAAAACTCTTGGCAGGGGTGAGACATGATTGGCTATTAAAGAGACTGGAGAATACTGGAGTTTTTAAGCCTAATCAACTCCACCAAGCACACAGTGAGTACAACCTTTTCAGTAGGTATAGCCTCAGGAAGCCTCTATGTACGTTTGGGGTCCTCTGAAGAACTTGATATGTAGATCACTTAAAATTCATGAAAGACACAGACCCCAGTTGCTTTGTGAATATACAGAAAATATGTACTTCAGGGATTTCCCTCACTCTTGGTGTGGTGGACTGTAATGGTCACAAAGACTAGAGGCTTACTCAGGCCACCTCATATATTGGGGGCTTGCTATAAAGATACACAAAGCAGTAAGGCAGACAAGAATCTTACAGGGCAAAGGAACAGTCATTAGGATTTAAAACAGCTCTGTGTGCCATATCCACTCCGCATCTGTCTTTTCCATGGATTCTCATTACCAATCACCTGATTTCTGTTTTTCCCTTTCAGATTCTAGAGGGCAGTTTGACCTAAACATCACTCTTCTGCTAGGCAGAGATTTTCACACCTGTCCACAAGGTTTCTTTCCAGCCAGTGAATTGAGCAAGTGCCCCCTACTGTTGCAATCAGCAACTACTTCTTGCTTATGGAACAACTCAAGGTCACTTACCATAGCAGGGAGCCTGGATTGGAGCCACCCAGTAGTCAGTGTGTCTATCACAGCTTAGAAGTGGTGGAGAGTCTGGGAAGAAGACCAAAGAAGATTCTTCTCTTAGCCCAGAGGATCACATCATAGCACCCTCCAAGATACTGAAGAATTATTTGAAAAGAAAGAAACAACTCTTTGGGTTGCTAAGCACTAGATACTAAAGCAGTAGTTCTCTGGGTATCTGGGTGGCTCCGTCAGTTAAGTATCCAACTCTTGATTTCAGCTCAGGTCATGATCTCAGGGTCCTAGGATCCAGCACCCTGTGGAGCATAGCATCAGGCTCTGTGCTCAGTGGGAAGTCTGCTGGAAGATTCTCTCTCATTCTCTCCTGTCCCTCCCTCCACTCATGCATGTGCTCTCTCTCTCTCAATCTCTCTCAAGTAAATAAATCTATAAATAAATAATTAAATAAAATAAAGTTGTGATTCTCAATCTTGGGACCATATAAGAATCCCCTGGGGGGAGGGAGCTTTTTAAATTTCCAGTACCTCACCCCTGAGATTCCAGTCTAATGGGTGTCTGAGGTTTGGATTCAGGCATCAGTATTTTTTAGTAGCTCTTCAGTGAGTTTTTAGAAAGACAATGTCAGTAACTTTGCTTCAAAGTATTCCAGTGTTTGGCCTGCTGCCTTGAGAAGACTAAAATACAGACCAGGTTGTTAAAAAAGAAGCAAAATGTTCTTCTATAATAGGTTTTCCCTATTCACTATTCCCTTTTTAGGGATTTTGTAGGTTCAGAATCACATTTCTTAGAGTTAGGTAACTGCTTTATTGTTATGCCTATGTGCCAGTTTATGGGTAAAAAGCCACATGTACATGATCTCAAACCCATTATGGGAACATTACCATCCCTAGTGTTCAGATAAGAAAAACAGAGAAAGCCCAAAGAAACAAAGCAAGTTATACATCCTCCTTCTTTCTTCCCTCAGCTCATTATCGTTCGTATGAGTGTGTGCAAGCAGCTCACCTTGTTTCCACCCTCAGCTTCTCTGATTGAGAGGCCCAAATGTGGTCACTCTTCACAGCCGCCAGTCTTCTCCCTCCCCAGCCCCAGACCTGAGAGTTTATCTTACTTTGCATACTTTCTCTCCTGAGTCTCCTGTAACTTCACTCATAATCACAACCTTGGTACAGAAGGTCCTTTTTCACTTCATTTTAACTTGGATCCCAAAATGTTGCACTTCTTCCTCAGAATTCATGTCTTTCCTCTCAAATAAATGCTTTCTTGCTAGCACTGTTCTGCCTTTCCTTAAGGTAGAGACACTTTTTGTTTTTCCTTCTGTTTTTTTAAGATTTTATTTATTTCTTCATGAAAGACACACAGAGAGAGAGAGGCAGAGACACAGGCAGAGGGAGAAGCAGGCCCCACGCAGGGAGCCCGATGTGGGACTCGATCCTGGGACCCCAGAATCATGCTTGGGCCAAAGGCACACGCTAAACCGCTTTGCCACCCAGGGATTTCCCCCCTTTGCTTTTCCTTCTTATCTTTTCCTTTTTTGGTTGAGTAGCATCTTTGTACAGTTAGCTGTGTTTTGTCAAGTAATTCCTGGACTTTCCCAACTTAAAACAAGAGAAAATTAAGGTGCACTCTTCTGGGTAACCATGATTTCTGGAGTTGCCAGGAATCTCTGAGATATATTTCATTTATTTTGATCTATATCATTTGGCACAGGTAGTAGGCTGCATTATCTGGCGCCCCCAGATAATTAGAAGGTGCAAGCATATATCACTCTTCCAAGATGGTCTCTGGGGTTTTGCTATTTAAAAAGCCCTTTGTTGGGGCCCCTGGGTGGTTCAGTTGGTTAAGCATCTGCCTTCGGTTCAGGTATGATCCTGGAGTCCTGGGATTGAGCCTTGCATTGGGCTCCTTGCTCAGGAAGGAGCCTCCTTCTCCCTCTCCTCCCTGCTCATGCTCTCTCCATTATCTCTATCTCTTTCTCTCAAATAAGTAAATAAATGATCTTTACAAAATAAAAATAAAATAAATAAAAAGCCATTTGTTTTCCACCATTTTCATATAGAAACTCTGGTCTTACCCTAATCTCTCGCCATCATAAGCAAGGGATTTTGCGAATCTTTGTTATATTTACTTTTTTATTGTACTACACTAGCTTTGTAGTAGTAGTCAGAGAGGAGGCTGAAATATGAGAAAATGACTAAAGAAGCTGAAGATTTCAGACAAGCTGGATTCAAATTTGTGTCACATTGATTTTATTCATGAATTGTAACATCTCTTTGAAAATAACATCCATTTTTATTTTATCTTTTGTTCCCAGATGCTCTTTTATTAAAATACTCTAAAAAATCAGAATTATGGACAGCCCAAGAAACTATTGTATATTTGGGGGACTACCTGAATGTGAAGAAGAAAGGCAGACAAAGAAATGCTTTTTGGGTTCATCATCTTCATCAAGAAGAAACTCTGGGGAGGTATTTCTTTAAAACATCTATACCACTAATGTAAAATGGGCTACTTATGCCTTTTTGCTAATTAATCATTTATGAGATTTTGAAAGGGCTGGAAAAGTTGTCCACATTGTATATTTTCAGATTCCTACTTCCTCCTCCTCCTCATTAATTAATAGCAAGTTACCACACACTGACCAACATTATTCAGCCATTTTACATAGACGTACATGATGTCAAACCTCTCAGGGAGACATTGTTACTCTCATTGTAAAGATAAGAAAAATGGAGTTTCTGGCCATATGGCAGAACAGAGAGCCTCAAACACTCCCACTAAAAATGCTGGCAAGAAGTCTAGTTCAACTATGGAAACCATTTATACGTAAATAAATGAGCCTGCAAAAAAGGTAGGAAAATTCTGTGAGGCTAGGGATGAAGACTATCCAGGGATATGGGTGCATAAGCCCTTACGACATCACTATAGAAGTTTTGAGTGGGGTGGGATGAGATGGCATTGACATCTGTAATATGAAGTTACACATGTAAGGGAGTGAGTTTAGAGACCATCCAGATAAAGCAGGGATGCAGGAATGGCTACATACTGAAGGAAAAAGCTATCTTAAAACAAACAAACAAACAAACAAACAGGGATTCCTGGGTGGCTCAGCGGTTTAGCACTGCCTTCAGCCCAGGGTGTAATCCTGGAGTCCTGGGATCGAGTCCCATATGTTTCTGCCTCTCTCTCTCTCTGTCTCTCATGAATATATAAAGAAAATCTTAAAAAAAAAAAAAAAAAAAAAAAGCACAACACCTCTGAGTGCCTGGGTGGCTCAGTTGATTAAGTGTCTGACTCTTGATTTAGGCTCAGGTCATGCTCTCAGAGTTGTGAGATCAAGCCCTGCATTAGTCTCCCCATTCAAGAGGGAGTCTGCTTGAGATTTTTCTCTCCCTCTGCCCCTCCACCTGCCTGCACTCTCTCTCACTATCAAATAAATAAATAAATCTTTTAAAAAATTCTAAAAACACCCCACTGAGGTAAACACTTGAAAAATTTTTTGTTTGGCCTTAGTTCTTGATGACAACTTCAAGCAAAAGCTCACCTGAAAAGGTTAGTCACCTCAGGTGGTCCCCATTGTGTTTGAGGCCTAATTTTACATCATCTGTGTATTTAAAAAGATCTGTAAAGCCAGAATTTTAAGGTGGACCCTGTTATTTATCCAAATCTAAATAATGTAAGAAATAAATAGGAAGAGAGGGAATGAGAGACAGTGAGAAATTGGGTGATTTTTAAATAGTGGAAGTTTATTTCTTGAAAAGGTTGTTGATGATGATAATAATAATAGAAACATGTAAATATAGTTACCAAGTATTTAAGTGCCAAGCCTTATTTTATTTATTTTTATTTTTATGTTTTAAAATATTTTATTTATTTATTCATGAGAGACACACTGAGAGAGAGAGAGGCACAGAGACACCGGCATAGAGAGAAGCAGGCTCCATGCAAGGAGCCTGATGTGGGACTCGATCCCGGGTCTCCAGGATCATGCCCTGGGCCAAAGGCAGCGCTAAACTATGCTGAGCCACCCGGGCCGCCCATAATTTATATACTAGTTTAATTAATCATCACAAAACACTATGAGATAAATATTATTATCCCCACTGTACAGAAGAAGGAACTGAGGCACAAAGATGTTAAGTTACTTGCCCCATATCACATATCCAGGTGATGAAGCCATGTGTTATAGATTGAATGATTTTTCTAAGATTTTATTTATTAGAGAGAGAGAACGCGAGCAGGGGTAGAGGCAGAGAGAGAAGCAGGCTCCCCACTGAGCAGGGAGCCCAATGTGGGGCTCAATCCCAGAACTCTGAGATCATGACTTAAGCTGAAGGCAGACATCCAACCAACTGAGCCACCCAGGGACCCGAAATGATTTTTTAATAGTTCTGTACTGTAGTCTCAAATTCATATGTTGAAGTCCTACCCCCTAGTACTCAGAGTGTGATCTTATTGAAATAGAGTCATTGCAGATATCATTAGTTAAGATGAGGTCATGCTTGAGTTAGGTGGGCCCCTCATCCACTATGACTGGTGTTCTTATAAAAGGAGACTTGGAGATAGACATGCACAAGGAGGATGCATGTAACATTGTAGTTGTGTTGCCACAAGGCAGGAACCAACAAAAGCCAGGAGAGAGGATTGGAAAACATCCTTCCCTAGTGGCTTCAGATGGAACATGACCCTGCTGACATTTTGATCTTGAATTTCTATGCTCCAGAACTGTGAGGGAATCAGTTTCTTTTGTTTAATCACTCAATTTATGGCACTTGGTTATAGCAGCCCTAAGAAACTAATACAGCAGGATGCATCATAGGAGAAGCTGAGTTGGAAAATTAAAGAGAGCATACAAAATGTGGAAGATGGATTGAGAGGGTCCAACGTATGTCTGATCAGAAAGAAATAACAGAGCAAATAGAGAAGAATTACTGTTTGAATAGATAATATGTGATAATTTCCCAAAATTGTCAAAACACATTAATCTTTGAGTACAGGAATCACAGTGAATCCTAAATAGGATAGAGAAGGAAGGAAGGAAGGAAGAAACTAGGAAGGAAGGAGGAAAGAAAAGAAAAGAGGGCAGGCAATCAAAAATCCACTTCTAGCTACATAGTAATAAAACTTCAGAACACCAAGGATAAAGATCTTATAATAATCTTAAAAGCTGTCAAAGAAAAAAGAGTTTACAAATAACAAATCCTTACTAAAGAAAATGATCCCCACAAAATGGCATAAGATGCCAGAAAGAATGAGCCTCTGTTCCCAGATTAATGATCCTGTACCTAGCCCTGGAGGTCCTCTGATAGAATATTTGGGAAGTGCTCCAGTACCGGGGTTTGCTCAGAGTTCTGAACTGATTCAAAGTTATTGCAGGCCCAGGGTCTGCCCGTAGTAGAAATGCTTGCAGCACAGGACCCCCGTTGTGACAACTGCTCCTCTACTGGCTGCTTTCGGATGCCATAGAGGTTCCTCCTCTGTCAGATTTCCTTTTTTTTTTATTTTTTTAAAGATTTTATTTATTTATTTATTTATTTATTTATTTATTTATTTATTTATTATTTGTTTGTTTGCTTATTTTCCAGAGAGATAGCTCAAGCAGGGAGAGGGGTAGAGAGGGGGAGAGAGAGAGAGAGAATCTCAGACAGACTCTGCACTGAGTGCAGAGCCCATCACTGGCCTCAATCTCATGACCCTGAGATCAAGACCTGAGCCAAAACCAAGAGCTGGACATTCTGGAGAGAGTTTTCTCTAGTTGAAGTCTATAACTAACAATTCTCTTTGATTTTTGGAGGTCGATCTAGACACATGCAAATTCCTTGTAAATTGACACTAGCTTACAGCAAAATATAAACTATGGTAAGGTGTGACAGTTACTGTTTTGCTCCTTTCAGCACCTAATCATTGACTGCCTCATATCTTGTTTCCAGCTATGCATAAGTCCTTGAAATATACAAATATTTCACACTTCCTTTAAAACACTCAGGACTGGCACAGTGCTACACACATAATAGGTGATGATGGAAACAAGTATTTGTAACGAAGTAATCACATAAGGAAAGGATAAAGGAAGGCTTCAGATTGATTAATTGACCTGTGTATGGCCACATTGCAGGTAGTAAAAGACCTGGTTGCAGAGTCTGCACTTTCCAGGGTCCATCCTGGCTCTCTTGGCTTACCAAGGAAGTCTGACAAACTGCTACAGTACGTGGACACTCTCTCTATAATCAGTATCATCCTTAGTCAGTGTATCAGACAGTACTCTTCAGAAAAAAGAACCAAGAAGATGTATATACATATAGACAGAGAGGTATTGTCAGGAATTGGTTTGCATGGATAGAGGCCAGAAAATCTCAAGATCTACAGCTGGCAAGCTGGAGACCCAGGAGAGCTAATGGTATAGTTTCAGGACAAAGGCCAGCAGGCTCAAGACGCAGGAAGAACTGATGTTTCAGTTCAAGTCCAAAAGTAGGAAAAGACCAGTGTCCCAGCTCAAAGGCAGTTTAGCAAGAGGAATTCTCTCTAACTTGGGAGAAGGTCAGTCTTTTTGTTCTACTTTTGTCCTTCAACTGATTGGATTAAGCCCACTCAAATTAGGGAGGGAGACCTGCTTTACTCAGTCTATTGATTTAAATGTGAAATTCATCCAAAAACACCCTCACAAAAACATGCAGAATAATGGTTGATCAAATATTTGGGCACACTGTAGTCAAGATGGCACATACAATTAACCATCACCGTCAGCCAACATGAATTATGTTCTGTTGTTCAGGAGGGCCTTACGAAATTATTTGAGTCCTGAGATAAGTCAAGATAACGAATATTGACTGTCTAAGGTAGAGAAAGAGTAACATCTTTCAAGCATTTTTGCATATCTCCTCTGGTCTCCACTCTCATTACTCTGTGATAAGATCACTTTTGCATTTCTTTTGTGTGTTTTTTTTTTCTCTGGTCATAGATATGTTGGGAAAGAATATAAGGAGCAGAAGGGACTCTGGCACCACTTCACTGATGTGGAACGGCAAATGACCGCCCAGCACTATGTGACAGAATTTAACAAGAGACTTTATGAACAAAATATTCCAACACAGATATTCTATATCCCATCCACGGTATTGCTGGTAAGATTGAAGAGAGCTAGGGTTTGGTTAAGTGGGCCTCTAAGTATATATTAGGTTAGATTTTTGGTAAAATCCAATAAACTTGGGATGCCTGGGATGCCTGAGCATTGGGATGCTCCATGGTTGAGCACCTGCCTTTGGCTCAGGGCGTGATGGGTCCTGGAATTGAGTCCCGCATCGAGCTCCCCACAGGGAGCCTGCTTCTCCTGCTGCCTATGTTCTGCCTCTCTTTCTGTGTCTCTCATGAATAAATAAATAAAATCTTTTTTAAAAATCCAATAAACTCAGTTACCAGAATCCTTCACCTACTTCATCTGCTTCATCTACTTCGAGAAATATGTAAGAACCATGACCTTCTACACCCTGAATACATCATTTGGATCTTCCAAGTCACTCTTTTAATTCTGGTATCTGGTCCCACATGGTCAAGTTAGCGATTTTAGCGTCCTTTCTCTGTGTACTGTCTGTACTTTCAAAGAGAGAAGAAGGACCCTAAAGATTTTATGAAGTGCAAATTATCCCAACATGATGCATGAATTCCCTGTTTTACATCTGTTAGTCCCTATCCCTGGCAACAAAGTAATTACTAAGTAATTACTTTAGCTTAAACACTTTTATGTAGAAAAAATAATTATTCCCTTTTCCCTTTCAATTAATTCCAATTGTTAGGAAGTTCTTAGATTTAGCCCAAATCTCTCTTCCTCTGATTTCTACCTATGAATTACAGCTCCGCCTTGTGGGGTCATTGAGACCAATCTGTTTTTAACTATATAAAAGCAACCATCCATCTCCACAGACTGTTCTCTTTTTTGGATTAAGAATACCCTGCCTCCCAAATAGATTGGATCCTTAGCTCATTCACACCTAAAAGATACATATTATTTTACTTTGGCCAAAGACATTTTTAGACTCATATTTTATTACTTCCAATAATAGCTATCATTCACTTTCTTTGTGTCAAGCACTATACCAGGCATTTAGCACATTAACTCTAACCTTTGAAACAACTGCAAAATAGATCATACACACAAATGCTTGAGATGATATTCCAGCCCAGCATTCCAATGCATGATCTATCTACATGTCCTGACGAGCTAGCTCCCTAGGGTAGGTCACTTCATGGCCTCATTTTTAAGTGAGCATTTTAATAAAAGAATAATAATAATTTTAGGTTCTATTATATGCCACATAAAGTGTTAAGCACTTTACATGGATTTTTCTAATTTAATTCTTTTAACAGGGATCCCTGGGTGGCGCAGCGGTTTGGCGCCTGCCTTTGGCCCAGGGCGCGATCCTGGGGACCCGGGATTGAATCCCACATCGGGCTCCCGGTGCATGGAGCCTGCTTCTCCCTCTGCCTGTGTCTCTGCGCCTCTCTCTCTCTCTGTGACTATCATAAATAAATAAAAAAATTAAAAAAAAATACATTTAATTCTTTTAACAATGGTATAAGGTAGCTGTTATTTTAATACCTGCTTTACAAATGAGCAAACCAAAATCTCCAGAAGTAGTAGAGCTCCCAAGTGGCAAAGTGAGGTCTACCCAACCCCAAAGCCAGAGGCTTTCGTAGCCATAATGGTACATTGTCTTCCATTTCTATTTTTCAGATTTTGGAAGGCAAGACAATAAAGGGATGTATCAGTGTGGAACCTTACATACTGGGGGAATTTGTAAAATTATCGAATAACACAAAAGTGGTTAAAACAGAATACAAAGCCACAGAATATGGCTTGGCTTATGGCCATTTTTCCTACGAGTTTTCTAATCATAGAGATGTTGTAGTCGATTTACAAGGTATGTGAAATTAAGATTTATTTTTTTATGTTAATGCTATTCATATTAAATGTGAGGTCTTGTAACTAGCTCTTTCCAGTCATTATATAATAGACTGTTCGTTCAATGCCTAGACTACTATTTGTAATTAAATTAATTGATTTTACTGTATGTAGCAAATGATGTCTGGAAAAAAAGCTTCTGCAAGTGTCTACAGGGTCACATAATCAGTAAGAAAACCTGGCTCATATTCTACTGAGCTTAATTCTAGAGCAAATCATGAGGGACCCTGGGTGGCTCAGCGGTTTAGCGTCTGTCTTCAGCCCAGGGCATGATCTGGAGTCCTGGGATCAAGTCCCACATCAGGCTTCCTTCATGGAACCTGCTTCTCCCTCTGCCTATGTTTGTGTGTCCCTCTGTCTCTCATGAATAAATAAATAAAATCTTTAAAAAGAAATTCTAGTGCAAATCCACAGTGACTTTTTAAAATTTCACCTGTGTGTTTGAGTAATGTAGGTTTTTTAATATTGCATGTTTTGATATGTGAAAATCTTTCCACCCTTTCTTTTCTTCAACACTTTACCTTTATTACAAGTGTGATATTCATTATAGAATAGAAAATTGTGTGTACTTAAATCTGACTTTAAAAATTTTTTTTGCATTTATATTTTAATTTTATTTCAGTTCATCTAGTGTTTTATTTCTCAGAATTATTAGCCGATACTCTTCACTTCATTTAAATGATAAATGAGGTTTATTATCATTATTTTTAGTAATGATACTATGACCATCCCCCAAGATCTTCTCTATCCTCTTCCATAGCATTTATCATCACTCTGTTGTATTATATAGTTTGCTTACCTATATTGCTTATTAATCTGTCCCACTTTACTAGAATGTTAGCTCAGTAAGTATAGTGATTTTTTACTCACTTGTTCATTGTTAAATCCTCAGTACTCAAAACAGTGTCTTGTAGTATGTATGCTCAGTAAATATTTGTTAAACAGATGAACTAATGAGTTAGACACTAAAGCAACTTACGAATCATGAAAGAAATATTTGATATATTGTGACTTTAGTAATTAAACCAAGTGCATTTTATTGCTCTCTAATTCCTTGAAAACTGGTGGTCTAGGTATGTCATATTTGACAAATTTAATTACCTAATATTCAGTTTCCCTTCTTAAACCAAAAATTGGAATACGCAAGACAAATCCCTTAACAGAAACTTATCAAACATTAACCTCAATATGACTGAGTTATTAAAGTACCTCTTTAAGTATATACATTTTCATTTTTCTGAACTACTTCACTGACATTTATAGAGGATTTAATTCTCAGACATGTTTATTTCTCTTTTAGGCTGGGTGACTGGTAATGGAAAAGGGGTCATCTATCTGACAGATCCCCAGATTCACTCTGTCGATCAGAATGATGTCTCTACCAATTTTGGAAAGAAAGGAATTTTTTACTTTTTTAAGCACCAGCACGTGGAATGTAATGAAATATGCCATCGTCTTTCTCTGACAAGACCTTCAGTTGAGAAACCAAATAAATCATAGATTATGTGGCACGGTAATGGGATGAGCTTGGCACTCCACACCAGTGTCAAGTCCTCCTCTCCTTGCAGGCACACACGGTATGGCATAGCCTGGTCTCCTTGGGCATAGTCAGGGCCTTGAACTAGTTCTGGCTAATAATTTGTGAGATGAATGTGTATCAACTTCAGGCCCATTTAATTGCCAGGGCATGGACTCCTGGATAGCTCAGCGGTTGAGCATCTGCCTTTGGCTCAGGGCATGATCCTGGAGTTCCGGGATAGAGTCCCACATCAGGCTTCCTGCATGGAGCCTGCTTCTCCCTCTGTCTATGTCTCTGCCTCTCTCTCTGTGTGTGTCACTCATGAATAAATAAATAAAATCTCTAAAGAAAAAAATAATTGTGAGTGCAAGATGCCGTGGAGTTGCTTTCATCCTGCCACAATTGCCAAGAATGTATGGAGGATATAGCTGCTTATCAGTGTAAGTCCTGCAGTGAGGGCAACATGGTAGAGGCCTCCACTGACCCATCATGGACACAAAACAGATAAGAAATAAACTCTTATGGCTTAAGCCATTGAGATTTGGAGGTTTTCTTCACTGTCTATCAGCACTGATACTATGAGTGTTTTCTTACTCATTCAGGAGTTCTCTGTATGTATAAAAGAATTCAGGATATTGTGATATGAATTTCAGTTTTCTTCTGTTTGTCTTCTGACATGTGACTTCGTATGAAACTTTTTTTCCATGCAGTATTTATTTTATACAGTTGAATTCTTTAGTCTTGTATTTATTTTATGGCTTCTAGGTTATATGTTGTATGTAAATCCTCCCTGCCATGGGTTTTCTTTATTCTTAATCCTACCATATTTTCTTCTAGTACATTTGCATTTGGAAAAGGTACAAGGGAAGAATGGTATATTTTAACAGCCATGATAGTCCACTCCTTGCATCACACAGATCTGTTTCTTCACAAAGATTTTGGGAGCAGCTCATCCATGATCTTGCTAAAAGGAACTTACAGAAATGATATTGGTGAGGTATTCCCTTACTGAGGTTAGTTTTTAGGAATGCAATTGGTGTTCACTCTCCCTCTACTATTAATTACTTAATTTCCCTCATTCTTTTTTTTAAGATTTTATTTATTTATTAATGAGAGAGGGAGAGGCAGAACACAGACAAAGGGAGAAGCAGGCTCCATGCAGAGAGCCCGATGCAGGACTTGATCCCAGGACCCCAAGATCACACCCTGGGCCAAAGGCAGGGGCTAAACCACTGAGCCACCCAGGGATCCCAATTTCCCTCATTCTTAAGTATTACTTCAGCAAGTCTTAGTGGCTTACCTGGTGGTATGACTCAGACCTACAGACATGAGGTTTCTGTCTACTTGATAGTTAGAGCTTTCTCTAACTAGAGTTTGGAGTTACTGTACAAGTCTGTCCACAATTGCATTTGGGGCAAGTGAGAACCTTTATGGAGCTCCTCCTGGGGGGTTGGGAGTGTAGTTGACTGATATACCAACTTCCACCCCTCTGGACCCACCACTGTGTTCAAACGAAGTCATGCTCCCCGGGGTGCTCTCAGCCAGTGACTCAGCAAGACCAGGAAACCAGGCTAAGAATATTCTGAACAGGTGACCATCCACACAGTCTTCACGGTGGCCTGATCACAGCCTTCTTAATGCTGTGCTGTCGTCTGAGACTCTTCCTGCCCAGTCCTCCTTTGCCCTCTCCTTTCACAGGTACCACACCTGCATACCCCTGTTCCCACCACATAGCCTTTAGAGTCATTTCTCCCAATAAATATCTTATTTGTCTAATATCTTTTTGGTATCTGCTTCCAGAACAACCCAAACCAACACAAGTTTATTAAAGAAATGGAAAAAAACTTCATCCTGATAACAAATTAAAAAGGGAAAATCATACCATCTCAAAAGATGCAAGAAAGGTCATTTAATAAAATGAAAACCAATTCTTGGTGAAAAGCTCTTTGCAAACCAAGCATAAAGGAAAGCTTTCTAAATCTAATAATGGGACTTTTTTAGTTCTTTTAAAGCAATAATATAATTAACAGTGAAACATTTAACTTTTTACATTTGAGAAAAGGAACAAGACACATTTGCTCACTATCCAAACTCTAGTCAACATTTGTGAAAAAATTAAAAATATGTATATTGGTGTCTGACCCTGGTTTCTGGCACAGAGCTCCTAAAAGCCTTGTAATTCCCTAAGTGATAGGAGCACTAGGAGCATTTCTTGTTCTAATATTTGGTCTCTGACTCCAGTCCTGACAGAGAGCTCCTAAACCCCTTGAAATTTCCTGAGTAATAAGAGTATCATTTGTTTTCACGAGGCAACTCTTGATGAGCTCCTAGATAACTTCTGGATAAGGACTGGTCACCAGAAAGACCAAGCGATGATTAGAAACTTAAAACTTCCAACTTCAACTCCCATTCTCCTAGAAGTGGAGAGGGACTAGCAATTGAGTTAATAATTAATCATGCTTACATGCTGAAGCCCCTGTAAAAAATCCCTGAAGTTTGGGAGAGCTGCCAGGGTGGGAGAGTTTGGGAGAGCTGCCAGGGTGCTGACCTACCTGGAGGTCCTGGGAAGGTGATGCTGCTGCAGAGGGAAGGGAAGCCCTATGGCATTACCACCCCCTACACCCTGCCCTACACATCTCTTCCACCTGAGGTTCATCTATATCTTTCCTCATATCCTCTTATAATAATCCAGTGAATAACTGTTTCCCTGAGTTCTGCGAGTCAGTCTAGCATAGTATCAAACCTAAGGAGGGGATCATGAGAATCCCAGTTGGGAGCCATTCAGTAAGAAATACAGGGAACACCCAGGACCTACAATTAGTGCCTGAAGTGGGGGAGTCTTGTGAGACTGAGCCCTTAGCCTCTGGGATCTGATACTAATTCCAGGTAGAGAGTCTTAGACACAAATTAAATTAGAGAACATCCAGCTGGTATCAGAGAATTAATTGGTGTGGGAAGAAAACCCCACACATCTGGTTTCAGAAGTATTGTGAATGTGGTGTTATTGTATGTGAGCAAAGGAGAAATACAAAGGGGTTCCCCCCCAAAAAACATATTAGAGGAATTCCAGCTAATAAACACAGAAAAAATGATAGAATTAGGAAATTACCAAACATCCCTTAATGAAATAATGGACCTGGGCAAAAATCATTGATAACTGCTAATACTATTAGGAGAATAGTTGATGAGGCACTTTACAATGGAAGAATCAGGCTGATGCTACTCACACCTCAGTCAATTGTATCACCAAAAGTGGGACAATAAATCAACGATAAAATAACACTTTGGGCATAGTTCGGGATTTTTAGTGTTTACTGAGTGTTAGATAAAATTAGTGAAGTGGTATCTTAAAATAACACTAAAGCCAAAAAAAAAAAAAAAAGTGAAAGTGGAAGTAAGAAAAACTTGATTCTTTCTTGATAATATTGAACCAGGGATAAGGGTACAAGGAGATACATTATATTAGTCTTTCTCCTTTTGTATTTATTTTTAAATGTCCACAATTTTTTCAAATCAGAAGGTCAGAGAAAGGAAGAAATACCAAGGATAATCATCCAAAGAATGGGTAAAAAATAGAGATGATGAATACTATGATGTGTATCAAATAAGCTAATCAGAAAAGAATATAAGAAGTGTCAATTATGTAAAGTCCAACAAAAAATCAAGAAGAAATAGAGTATGTACTAGGTGAGGTCCTGAGGATAATGAAGAGAGATGGCTGACAGCAAAAACAAGCCCTTGATTGACAGAGTGCCCTTTTGGATATTGTCGAATAGAGATCAGCAAACTATGGCCCCTGAGCCAAATCCCATCACCACCATTCCAGGTTCTATTGCAACAGGGCCACACTCACTCAGTTACATATTATCTGTGGCTGATTTTGTGTTACAGTGGCAGAGTTGAGCAGTTGTGTCAGATACTGTGTCCTTCAAAGTCAAAAATATTCACTACCTGGGCCTTTACAGGAAAGGTTTGTTAACTCTTGTTGTAGAAGATGAAATCAGGAATGAAGGTCAGGATGTCTAAATTTGCAAAGAAATATGGGTGTCCCTACCAACAGAAAAGAAAAGGAGGTAACAACAATGGATGAAGAAATTGGAAATTGGAGGCAATAAAGAAGGTTGATGAAAAGCATGTGTCAGAGCACCCTTTTCTTTGTAAAGTTGAAAGCCCAGCTACCTGTTGAATGAAATGAGGCTAGCAACGTCAAGGCTTTGAGAGGAGGGAAGGTTATGAAACAATACATATCTCTGTATCATGAAGAGCAGAAATAGCATCACTGAGGGGAATTTACAGAACATTACCTTTTAAAAATCTCTTTCAATTGTTATCTATTTACACCAACACCAATATACCCAATGACTGGCTTTAGAAATTAAATGTAATATTAATGTTGAAGCCTCCAATGATCTTTCCCTAATCTTCACCTCCACCTCTATCCTAGAGGCAATTACTAACCAGAAAGTGTTGGTTATCATTCCCTTTAATACTGTTATACATTAATTTTATTTAATGTTGTTATACATTTGTATTTTGTGTAAAAGCAACAATAAATATCCAGTGTTAGAATTTTTAAAAAAAAAATACTTTTAAGGTTTGTATAAATACAAAAAAGACCAGAAGCATTTAAAATGAGTCAGATTGGCTTTATAGAAAATGAAAATTACAGTAATTGGTATTTATAATTTGATAGAAATGTTAAACCGCAAACTAGACATCATTCAGGAAAGAATTCCTGCAATGCAAGTTAAATGTGAAGAAATTAACCAAAATGCAGTAGAAAAATAGAGGGATGGAAAATAAAAAGAAAGAACATGAGATTTGGAGGAAAGAAGAAGGTCTACCATCATCTAGTGGGAGTTTTAGAAGGAGAAAAAGACCATGAGGGAGAGGGAATCCTCTTAGTCACATGAAGAAAATGAATCAAGAAGGGCATGATCAATTGTGTCAAATGCTGCTTAGATAAGAGTACTGTGAATTAAATTGTTTACTAGTAACCTTGGTGTGAGCAGATATAGTTGGGTATTGGGGGTGAAAGCCCCAATAGAAAGATGCATTTATTTTTTATTGCTGCATAACTACCACACACTTAGCAGCTTAAAACAACACATATTTATTATCTCACAGTTTCCATGGGTCAGAAGTCCGGGCACAGCTTAGCAAGTCATCTGCTCAGTGTCTCCCAAGGCTGCACTCAAGGGGTTGGCCAGGCTATGTTTTTATTGGGAGGCTTGATAAGGGAAGAATGCACTTCCAACTTTACCAGGTTGTTCCAAAACTCATCAGGAGATGAGTAGTGGGACTGACATCCCCACTTTTTTGCAAGCTGTTGGCTGAGGTCAATCTCAGCTCCTTGGGGCCAACATAGCTTGTGACCATGTGACTCTGCCACAGGCTATCTCATCGGCTGAACTTCTTCAAGACCAGTGGAGGAGCATCCCCTCCTTCCAGGAGGCAGAGTGAGTTTTATGCAACATAACTTAATCAAGAAGCAACTCACAACTTCTACCCACCATCAAGGGGAGGGAATTATACAAGGGTGTGATTCATTGGGGGTTCCCGTAGGGTGCATCCACACAAAAGAGTTCAAAAGAGGACGCCTGGGTGTTTCAGTGGTTGAGCGGCTGCCTTTGTTTTGGCTCAGGTCGTGATCCTGGGGTCCTGGGATCAAGTCCCGCATCGGGCTCCTTGCTTCTTCCTCTGCCTATGTCTCTGCCTCTGTGTGTGTGTCTCTCTTGAATAAATAAATAAAATCTTAAAAAAAAAAAAAAGAGTTTAAAGGAGAAGAGAGGGATCCCTGGGTGGCGCAGCGGTTTAGCACCTGCCTTTGGCCCAGGGCGCGATCCTGGAGACCCGGGATCGAATCCCACGTCGGGCTCCCGGTGCATGGAGCCTGCTTCTCCCTCTGCCGGTGTCCCTGCCTCTCTCTCTCTCACTGTGTGCCTATCATAAATAAAAATTTAAAAAATTAAAAAAAAATAAAAATAAAAAAATAAAGGAGAAGAGAGAAAAAGAAATGGAGCAAAAGGATATGGAATACTGTGTGAGTTTTTCTTCAACAGAGAACAAAGAAATGGGGTGCTGGGTAGTGGGGGAAGTGGAATCAAGAGAGATAGAGAATATTTTTTATATAGATAGAAGTCACAGCATGCCAATGGGAAAGTTACAGAAAGTGAAGAAATGATGATACAGGGGAAAGAGAAGGGAGAATTGTGGGTGCAATGCCCTTGAGGAGGCAAGAGGAATGGAATCCAGTACACAAGTGGAAGGGATAGCATTAGATTAAAGCATGCATCGTTTATCTGTGGTAACAGGTGGCATGGCATGGTACTAGAGTGCAACATCTGTGGGCATGAATAGGTATAGTAGGTAGTACTGTGTGGAAATTCTGTACTACATCCCTCAGTCTAGCTCTTTCTGAATACAGTTCTTTCTCTGTCCCCATGACCAGAACCTTAATTGAGGCCTGCATGATCTCTGACTCCAGTGTTGCCCTACATCCTCCTCTGAGACACCAGTGATCTCTCTCAAATACAAATCTTACTACATCATTAACTTGCTTTAACTCCTCTCAGGAAACACAAATAAGGGGTTAAAAAAATAGAGAAAGGATATGAACAGAAAATTCGCTATTTTCACTCATCAAATTGTGAATATGTTAAAAGGTAATACTCAATTCTGGAAAGGTTGGAAGAAATCCTGTTTTAACTGATGATAGGAATGTGTTTATAGTAGCCTTAATGGAAAGGCTACTATATGCCTTGACAATATATGGTGTCTACTCTTGGACCTAGTAATTCTTCTATGAATCTCTAATGAAGAAATAATCAGAAATATGAACAAATACAAGTGCATCTATCATAAGCTTACTCATGATAGCTAAAAATAATGAAATAATTTAAAAATTCGAGAGTAGGGGAGTAGTATTACATATTATAAAGCATTACATATGTTAATCATCCATTGAAATTGAATGTTTTCAAAAATATTTTATATACAAATTCTAAAGTAAAAAAGCAATTTATAATTATATATGAATTTTAAAGTTAAAAAAAGCATTTACAGTATTGATATCTGTATGTAGGTATCTATATGTATGTATATGTAAGTAGAAAATATAATGTATAATATATGGAAATGGTTATTATATTTTTTCCCTAGCTAGTGAATTTATGGTAGTGGACATTATTTTCTTCTTTGTCATTTATATTTTCTAAATGTTTTAGAATAAGCATGCACCACTTATCAAATATGTATTTATTTGCACATGATGTAATGAGCGTGGATAGTATTTAAGACTGATGAGGTGCACCTGGGTAGCTCAGTGGTTGAGTATCTGCCTTCAGATCAGATCATGATCCTGTGGTCCTGGGACTGGGTCCCACACTGGGCTTCCCACAGGTAGACTGCTTCTCCCTCTGCCTGTGTCTCTGCCTCTCCCTCTGTGTCTCTCATGAATAAATAAATAAAACCTTTTTTATTTATTTTAAAAAATAAATTTTATTTTTTAATTTATTTATAAAAAAAAACTGATGAATCAGTGACCCCTACCTCTGAAACCAGTAATACATTATATGTTAACTAATTTAATTTAAATTTTTAAAAAATTTAATATAAAGAAATATATAAAATACTTTTTTAAAAAGATGTATTTAATATGAAATATAAATGGTTCTCTTTTTTAATAAAAGTCTACATTATCAGATGACCGTATAGGGCCCATCATTCTCCTTAGCCCACCATGCCTCCTAGTCTTGTAATCTACTCTCTAGAAACACCAAACTGCTAATGGTTTCAGTATGAGGTCACCCTGTCTCCTCCCACCCCACTACAAGCTGCTTTGTCACTTGATGACTATTTTCGTGCTTTTCTTACATCTGCAGGGACAGTCACTCCCTATGTCCTCTCATCTTTGAAGATTCACCTCAACCAACACTTCCTGAAAAAATCCTCCTTGATATCCTTTATCCCCATTCTCTTTTTCTCCACAACCTAAGTAAAGGACTCCTCCTTTGATGTCTCAAAATAATTGTGCAACTATCACTGTACAGTTATCATGGAAGCTAATACACACTTGTGTCATATTATCTACACTATAATTGAATTTTAATTATCTATTATATTATTTCTCTATTGCTGCTTGACAAATTCACCCAAAACTTAGAAGCTTTGAATAACAAAGGATTATTATATACAGAGGATTATAAAAGGCTGTTAGCTTGAAATTTCTACAGATTAGAAATTGGAGAGTGGCTTTGCCAAATAATGCTAACTCAGAGTCTCCTTAAGTTTCCATCACAATATCCGCTGGGGCCGCAGTCATCTGAAGGCTTGACTGGGACTGATGCATCTGCCTCCAAGCTCTCTCACATGACTGGTAGCGGAAGGTGTCTTCCTTGTTGGCTGTTGGCCAGAGGCCTCGGTGCCTCACCACATGGGCCTGTCCCTAGCACAACATGGCAGCTGGCTTCAATCAGAGTGAAAAATCTGAGGGAAAGAGAGAAACAGAAGTCACAGTGTCTTTAATGACGTAACCTCAGAAGTGACACACCATCATTTCTATATACTGTTGGCTGCACAGATCAGCTGTGATATGATGTGGGAGGAGACCCAAAGGGCATGAATATCAGGGATCTTTGGCTGGCTTGGAGATCATTCTATCTCACCAGCCTAAATGGAGCCCTCTGTACCCGCAGCACTTGTTTATATTACTGTCTGCTTAACAGTTGGGGCTTAGCTCATTTTTGTTTAAATAATTGAATGAATAAGTAGATGTTAAGTCTATACATTTTAAATGCTCAATAACTGCTTATTAGCTAACTACCTCTTGCTACATAAGGCAAGAGGCAATAAGGTTTTATGTCTTAATTACAGAAGAATGTCTGAGCTCTCCAGACTTCAGGAAACCATTCTAGGACAAGGTAGGATATGGGTAGATATAGTGGATGGACAGGAGGATGGAAAGTTGGAAGGAAAGGATTTCTTCAGTTCTACTTCTAATTTATGAAGAAAGTTGTTTTGCTTCCTTATGTTTAAAATTTTCTAATTTCCTCCCCCACTCTTATTCTTTTTTTAAGATGTTATTTATTTATTCATGAGAGACACACACAGAGAGAGGCAGAGACACAGGCAAAGGGAGAAGCTGGCTCCATGCAGGGAGCCTGACGTGGGACTTGATCCCGGGTCTCCAGGATCAGGCCCTGGGCTGAGCCACCTGGGCTGCCCCCCACTCCTTTTCTTTAATGCTTGTTTCTTACAGCAAAGTGGCCGCTGGGATATTTTCAAGTAACTTTTAGAAAAACTCCATCGTCGTGTCTCTAAATTGAATAAATAATTAAATTTTAGTTTAATCTTTTGTGTGTAGTGCCAAATGGCAATATGTAAAAAGCTAAGTTTCAAGAGTTGGATTCAACTTAAAGAGACTTAATTAATTTTTGTCCCTTCAGACATCAGAAATGGCAGCCTTTTGTTACTGTCTTTTTGCACTGTTATTGTTTTGGAGATGATGTTTGGTCCGTGTAGTTTGGTTATACAGATGTCCTCTGCCCTCACAGTTCAGTAGAAACTAGGTGTAAAGTGTAAGAAGCAAGAGTGAGAGAAAAAAAATAAATCTCTTTATTATGGTGCATAAACCTTCAGTGAGAGGGAGCTTTGCAGCTGCACAAGGAGAAAAATGCATTCAAAACTATAATGCCAGTGTGAATAATCCTTTCTCGAATGCTGCTTGCAGACTGCTCCAGCTTTGTCAGGTGAACTTGAACCGGGCCATCAGATTTGCCCCCATTCCCATTGCACACTCTGTCTATCACCCCGGGGCATTCACCATCTTGACTGTTGTTTAAAGAGAACAAGCAATCCATCATTGAACCAGGGAGTCACTTTCTCATAGAAAAGTAAAATCAGCATGTGACACTACTCAGCCCTAGTGTTTTGCAGATTAAAATGATACATGGCGACTCACGTGTTACTAGGAAGATTAAGTCGGTTATCTTGTTCCGCTGCTCAGACAAAAGAATTCCCCTCGAGCAGTAAGTGGGAGCTTTCCACAAGCCGAAAAAGTTGGACCCCCACTATACGGTGGTGAAACAGAATTTAACAGGAAGACAGAAAAAGAACGTTATTTACATCTCCACACCTTCCCTGTGGAAGATGGTACAAAGCAAAGTCCGTCCCAAAAGGGGGAGCTGTTAAATCTTTGTGGAAGCCTTTACAGTTTGAGATGCCAATTTTATGACCAGACACACACACACAATTTATTGTCTGACTGCCTCCTCAATTGATTTAAATATAGTGAAATAAATGAGCAGCCGCTGGCCCTGGGGCAGTTTGCTTCATAAGAGTAGGTTGCAAATCCTGCAGCTACAGTATCAAGTTATTAACACCGTTATTCCATTGTGTGATCTACACAGTAATAAAATTTTAAATGAATCTCATACAGAAATGAGCTCACAACAGACAGCCTTTAATTTGCCAAGCCCAGGCAAATATTTATCATATAACAGAAAATAGTATTTTCTTTTCATAGTTGAATCTGTAACTGTTATATTTGCTTTTACAAAGTAATTTTCCAAAGGAGAAAGACAAAAATAAGTATCCAAGTGTTTGATTTTGGAATAAGTGCATTAATTGAAATTAACGTAGGAAAAATACATTTCTTTCTAATTAAATATTTTTGAAAACTTAAAATAATTTTAAGGCTTAATATATGGTTTGCCATTTAGATCTTAACCCTGTAAATGATGCAGGTTAAAGAGAAAGAGTATTGTGTTTTCTTTCGGGTTCTGATGAATTTTAGGAAACAACTGTTGTTGCCAAATGCTTTCTTAAAATACAGACCATTTTTCTAGTTGAAAGGATTTAGAATCAGAGAATGCCCTCTTCTGCTACTTCTAAGTAAATTTTCAAACATTGCTCATCTATAACCATCTATATGTCATAGAAGTGTTCTGTAAGAGTGAATGCCAGCACCGGAATATGTAGGCTTTCACTGCCAAGGACAGACACCAGATTCAACCTTCTTTTCCTACACAAATCACCAGAAAGGAGAAGGACTGTTTAAACACTTTTGTTAGACATTTGACATGGTCTTTTCCAAATAACAGAAGGACCCACAGCGACTGGCTTTGAGGGGCCGTGTTCCCAATGTGCTTTCAATAGGGAACATTCTCTCTGGGCTGAGCACCTGGATCATGTGCAACGTTCCCTTGGGCTGGACAGCAGTCACTGAGCCACCTGCATCAGAGAGGATGGTAGATGAGGGACGGGAGCCTCTGGCCAGCTGTAGCTTTCCCCAGCCTGCAGGGCATATTGGAGCAGGAGCCAGGCCAGGCCAGAGCAGCACATGGGCATCCATCTGAGTGGCTGTCCTCTTTGCCCCACCATAGATGAGTTAGCAAGAACCTTCAATGGGTATAAATAAAGGTTAAGAGCATTGGAGCCCGGGAGCCTTTGAAACTTGCCTGTGCAAAGACTCGAAGGCATACACTATTCTGACAAAGGCAGTTTAAAATATCAGAGTCCTAGGACTTTCAGACAAGCACCAAGGAAGATGACCTGAGACAGAGCTGGATACTAGAGTAAGCTTTACAATTCAGCATGGCCTCAACAACCTACTGCAAAACAGACCTAAGCTCATCCTCTTCCCCCCATTCCCTCTTGCCCCTCCACCTTAGCAGCACAGCCTCTGCACTGTCTGAGCCGAGCAAGGAGAGACACTCAACAAACAAAGATTATTCCTAGTATCTGGAGACAGTGTGATCACATACTTGACATCTCTAAAACTCTGCATCGCTAAATACTAGCTTTTTTTTTTTTTACACTCAAGTCTTGGTTACCAGAAAGAAGACTATTGCTTTATATTCGTCTATAGGCCGATAACAGTTTTGTTGTTGCTATTCAGTGGCTACACAGCAACTGATGACTGGGAGGTAGACAGCCTCAACATGCCCCGAATGTCAGGAGAATGCCAGACTTTGTCATCTGTAACCTAAAAATTAAGCTCAAATGCAGATCAAGATGAATTAAGTGCTTGGTCATTTGATGTATATCAACTATTTCACTGCCTTGATGGTTTTGAAACTGTGCCCCAAATGCCATGCTCAGAACATCTACCAACCAGAATATATCTCAAATGGTTTTTAAAAATAAACTGAAAAAGATACTTGAGGAAAGTTAATGTTTTATAAATTTTGAAGGTCAAGTTATCAAGAAAATATTGTTTTCAGGAAGCATTGGTATAGCTGATTATAGTTTGGTATAGCTGATTCATTGGTAAAGTAATTGCTAAAAGACAGAAGGGACCCTACTAGGAGGTTTGCATATTTACTGTAGTGTTTTCCATTGGAAGGATTAATTATCTATTCCACTCTGCTGAAAGTGGCTTCCCTTCTGCCCCTGCAAAATAACCTTACAGTGATTTTCTCTTTCAAACTCTAACAAAGTCATGTTTCTTATGGGAGAAGTAAGCCTCAGAGAGGCACCTAAATCTAAATTCAAACATGTGATCTTTAAGGAAATACACTCACTTTTTTTGTTGTTGTTTTAGAGAAAGCTGTTTAAAAATCCAGACTATGAATGGCTGCCTCTCAATTGGAAAGGTCACTTTGAGTGCACTGTCCACAACATTAACTAGAAATGACCCTTGTCATCACTCTCAGCATGTGGGACAGAAGAAACAAATGAAAAGACACACCCAAAAGATGGTTTCTAGAATAGGCCACTTGGATAATAGATGAGATGCTATACTCATGAGTTGCATGGGCCTCCTGAGGCATTGTTCCCACTGCGCATTGTAGTGTGCTGGGTGGCTTCAAGATTACAAGTCCACAGGGGACCACAGGGTCTCAACTGGGCCGCCATCCCAAAGCAATGGAAATGCCATCTAACTTTCAAATTTCCCAAGCTGAGAACACTCCTTTAGTAACATGCTTCAAGTTTTCCTGACAACGTTTGGCAAAACACATATTATATTCTATGTGCATTTTTTCAGGCAATAAATCAAGAGAAATGTTTTCGTCAAATGATGTCCACACTGTTTTCTCCCCCTGCTATGTGACTGTTGTTAGGAGGGACTTCACTAAGCAAACTGTGCTCTGTTCTTGCCACAGTAAACAAAGAGTTAAGTTACAGAGCCAGCTGGTTGCTTGCCCTGGAGGTTAGAGAGGAAAGAGCAGCCTGCCTGTGCTTTTCTTCCCATATCACCAAAGTAAGCCTTACACACTCCCAACCCCATCTCCTGCCTCCTCCCGTCTGCCCCTTTCTACCTCCCTAAGACCAAAACAATTCAAATTAAAAAGCAAGGACTTCTGACACTGAAGTTATTCATGAGGCTACACCCATCATCTGGTCTTTCCTTTTCTGGGCAATACTTAAACATCAGTTCATGCTCAGTCCCTTCAGGTTCCACCAGCAGTCACTCTCATCAGGCCGCCTGGAAGGAGGATGGAGGTGGTGAAATCACGTGAATGAACCCTAGCAGAAGAGTGGCACCTAGCCTTAGAGTTCCAGGATGTCAATAGGTATAAAAAGACACACCTAGTGGGTGCCTGGGTGGCTCAGTTGGTTAAGCGTCTGCCTTCGGCTCAAGTTTTGATCCCAGGTGTCCTGGGCTCGAGCCCCACATAGGGCTCCCTGCTCAGTGGAGAGTCTGCTTCATCTTCTGCCCCTCCCCCTACCCACTGACATTCTCTTTCTCTCAAATAAATAAATAAAATCTAAAAAAAAAAAAAAAAACAAAACACCTAGGGACGCCGTTGTGAGGACTAGAGATAATGCACGAGAAGGACTTAGCACAGTAACCAGCACATTTTGGTGTTCAGTAAAGGAAAGAGTTTTATTATCATTATATCCATGCTCTTTCCACAGTGCTGTCCTGCAGAATCCATTTTTCCCAGTCCCACTCACGCTGATTTTGGCGGCCAAGCCCATTTACCTGTGTGTAACTTCAGAATCACCCCAGACACAAAAACAGTCCTGGTCCTAGGGACAAGTCATTTCTGATGGGGGTGGGAAGTGGAAAATGCAAATTACAGCACCAATAACAATAGAATTAGAGTCTATTCATATATTTACTGATGCTCAGTCATCATGATCACATCATCTTGGAATATAATTTAAACCATATCAAATTGCTGTTTTTAAGTCAGATTATTTGTCAATAATCTAATATTGGCAAATTCATATGATTTCAACCTAAATAATACCTGGATATGATCCTCTCATTTTCTCTCTCTCCAACCTCATTCCCAGATAATCCTTCGTCCTCCAGCCTCTCCTGACTGTGGTTCCCCAAATGTGACAAGCCATCCCAGGGCTCCTCCCTGTGCCTGCAGTACCTTCTCCTACCTCCCCCCTTGAAAATTCTTGTCAATCAAGACACTGCGCTTGTCACTTTTTCAGGGAGCCCTTCTCTGGCCGTTCTCCTCACACTCAAGCACACACACACACACACACACACACAGAGGCTCCATTACACCATCACAAACCTTTATGGTGGGACCTCAGTTGCACTGTAAATTCTTGTTTATGAATCTGCCTCCCCCATCAGATTATGAGCACATGAAAGCAGAGATGATGAGCTCATTTTATCAGCCTCAAGGCCTAGCCCAGCACTCGCTTGTTAATCAGACCTTGTTGAATGAAAGAAGGAAATCATTAAAAATCTTCAAGATTAATGAAGAGTGTAGTTTTATGATTGGCCCATTGTGGGATAACTCTTAGTATAATACAGTGTTTAACATCGTGCCATGCATATAGCACGTGTTCCATAAATGTTTGTGAACTGAATGAATGAATGATGGCAGGTGAAAAATCTCTTAATTAGATCCAGAGGGTCCTCTTTATTTGTACAATCCAAATAAGAAAGGCGTTCTCAGACACTGAAAAAGCTATGCCGACATCTTTGTCTTACAAAAGACTCATCTGAATGATAATGAGCATGGAAAATGGATTAGCTCTTGGGTGGACGGGGGTTTTTTTTGTTTGTTTGTTTGTTATTTGTTTTGGAAGGTCTTTTTGGTCTACGTGCAAAAGTAAAAATGCTTGAGTGCTTCATCATTTAAGGAGATTCAGTTCCCTCTTATTTTCCATGATTTTGATTTTAATACTTATTTAATTAAGAAAATTAAATTATCTGTGAGAAGCAAATTAAAACTGGCAAAAACTAATGGTTCATTGTATTGTATTAATGTTGATTTTTATTATATTTTATATATCTGCTAATTAGATAACTCTGGAGAATTGATTACCATCTCTTCTTGGACCCTAGTGATAAGGCATAATTATCCCTAGGTGTACTTTACTACTGTGTGATCAAGAAGTGTTGGTAATCTAATTTTTTAAGATGATCAGCTGGGAAATCTGACTGGCTCAGTCAGAAAAGCATGTGACTCTTGATCTCAGGGTCGTGAGTTCAAGCCCGATGTTGGGAATAGAGATTACTTAAAAAAAAGATGATCAATATATATTGTTAACTCACAATATATATATTATATGTTATGCTCTAGATAAAGCATATGGATTATTTTAGAAATACAGAATGTCTAATTTATTGATCCTGGCTCAGAAACCATCTGTTTAAGTCTGTCTTAAGTGCATATTTTTCAAATCACATAAATTAAAGAGTTTACTTCCTTTTTAGCCTGAGCAGATAAGCATTATTGAGATTAAGGGCACATTGCAAAACTATAACAGGCACTTAAACTTGCTGTACCAAAATGCTACGATTGTTTCCTGACTTTTTCCTGATTAATCTCAGGATCATTCTTCATCACCCCCACCCAAGGGTTAAAAGAAGACTAATAGCATCAAGCCCAAAGATTTTAAGATTAGAAAAAGCACATGTGAAGTTCAACAACTGTGTCTGGTGCAGAGTATTCTGTAAATGGCTATTGTTGCTGCTGTTTTATACCATTATTATTATTTATCCACCACATTTTCATTCTCTAAACCAAAGCAGAGCCACACTTAAGTATCTTAGTTTTGCCTTGCTCTTGACCAAGGCTATTCCTATATGATTGCCAGTTGCTCTAATTCTTCTTTACTGATAGAATCTGCTTTCTGTATAGTTACCTCCCCATCATCCCACTGTTGTTTCATGGCATCTCCTCCATATTTTCTTTGATCCAATCTCTGCTAAAAGTCCATTCAACATCATGAATCTTACATCCTGATTATGAAAACATGTCTTTCCAAAAGCCTCTTATTCTGGTAACAAAGGATCACAAAATCATTTATGATCAGGGCTGCAGCATTGCCCAGCCTCAGAGGGTTCCATTCACCTGAAATCAACATGTATTAGTTTTCTATTGCTATTGACAAATTGCTACAAATGTAGCATCTTAATACAACACAATTTGTTATCTCCCAATTCTATAGGTCAGAAATCCAGAATGGTGTAGCTAGGATCTCTGCCCAGCAACTCACAAGGCTAAAATCAATGTGTCAGCTAGCTATGTTCTCATCTGGAGCCTAAGTCCCTCTTCCAGTCTCATTCCTGTTACTGGCAGGATTCAGCTCCTTGCAGCTATAGAACTGAGGTCCCCATTTCCTTGTTGGCTGTTAGCTAGGGATTGCTCCAGGCCACATGTGGCTGCTCTCCAGTCCTTGCGCAGAGCTCCCTCCACCTTCAAAGCCAATGGTACAGTGAAATTCTTCTCATGCTTCAAATCTCTCCGACTTCTGCTACCAGCTGTAGAAAACTTTCTGCTTAGAAAGGAGTCACCTGATTGAGTCAAGTTCACTATAATAATCTTCAGATCTTAAGGTCAGATTTTACATCTGCAAAATCTCTTTAGAGCGGTACCTAGATAAGTGTTTGAATAACCAAGGTATGAGAATCTTGGGAGGCCATTTCTAAAATCCTGCCTACCACACAATGTGAGTTTAGTTCTTCTGATTTTGAGATGCTGAGTTTCATGCATGTTTTAAGGTTTTTAATTGGAAGGAACAGACACTCTTTGAAGATAATTAAGTTGAGTCCGTATGAGATGATAAGGGAAGTAGTTGCATGTGAAAATCCAAGACCTGGAGCAGACAAAGGATCCAAGGATCCACAGCAGGTGTGAGTAAATTTTTGCTCTGGTGATTTTCCCCATAACTTAGCCACTTCCCCTGATTGGCTCCCATCTGTCTTTCAAGTTTAAATTTCTAGAGTTTGCTTCTATCTAGGATGTAGAATACCAGAAGAAAAACATGGTTCCCACCTTAGCAGCCAAGAAAAGCTAGAAAATCTACAAATTGTTCTTGAGCCCATATAAGAGCTGAGGTTACAAGGCCACTAAATGAATTAAATCCCAAATAATTGCAAGCCCCTCCAAGGAGAGATAAGAAACACAAACTCTCTGACCTTTGGCAACACTTAAAAAGAAAGAGATGGCCACGATATAAGTCACTAAGAAAAAATTAACTAAAAACTTAATGAAGTCTTTAAAAAAATGATTTTATTTATTTATTCATAAAAGAGGCAGGGTGGCGGGCAGAGACCTAGGCAGAGGGAGAAGCATGCTCCATGCGGGAAACCCCAATGTAGGACTTGATCCAGGATCCCAGGATCATGCTCAACCACTGAGGCATCCAGGCGTCCCAACTTAATGAAGTCTTAAAGGACAAGTATGGACTAAAGTATGAGTTTGTAATAGCTGGGAGTCAAAAACACAAGGGGACTTTGCCGTAATTCACAAGTTCTTTTCCCCTGGAGTCTCATGAGAAAACCTAGGGACAGAGTAGGCATGTAGGAGGTGATCAGTGGTACAGGCATATAGAAAATGTGGGGCTGTCACTGTGGCAAAAGTGTGAAAGCCCCCCCGCCCCCCCAGCCACATGGGTCATTCTCTCATAAAAAGCAAAAAAGCCTGAACTTGCTGAAGGAAGGGGGCACACCTATTGCTTCTGGGAGCTGAATAAAAGCAAAAGCCCTATGCCCCTTAGCAAAAGCAGGAAAACTCTAGGACTCAGGATCCTGCACTGGTGTAAGGATAGGTATACTATTTCTGGGAATAAATAAGAAACTCTTTTCTATCCATGATTACAAATCAGAATTCAGCCCGCAAATACTGATAAAGCCCTGTCCTTGAGAATCAGGCCAAGGGTCTGCTGAAGACTGAAGCTATTCCAGAAAAATAATCCCGTTTCCCACCATAAGCCTACCAGACAGTAATAAGAAATGGTAGCTAATAGCTGAAGGAAGATAAAGCACATGTGAGAGAAACAGGCATACAGGAAGTATAGAAAGCTGAAGATAGAGCAGGAGCAATAAGGAAAACAAAAAACAAAAAAAAAACAACAACCGTCCACTGGCCCAGGCCCACCCAACTCCAGGCACGAAGAACAGTAGCCACCACTGCAGGAATTTAAAACTTACACTGCAGGGCACCTGGGCAGCTCAGCCAGTTAAGCGACTGTCTTTGGCTGAGGTCATGATTTCAAGGTCCTGGGATGCAGCCCCAATGTCAGGCTCCCTGCTCAGCAGGGTGTCTGCTCCTCCATCCTGTTCATGCTTTCTCTCTCTCAAATAAGTTAATTAATTAAATCTTTAAAAAACAATAAAAATAAAGCAAGCTTACACTGCAATGAAGAAAATGAGAGTAACAACAAAACCCAAACCCAGATGAGCTTCTGGCTAAACGAACTCAACCTCTGACATGAGAGCCTGATAAAAGAAGCATGCCCATTTTCAGATTTAAATATTCTTTAGGGCAGCCTGGGTGGCTCAGTGGTTTGAGTGCCTGCCTTCCACCCAGGGCGTGATCCTGGAGTCCCAGGATTGAGTCCCACATCAGACTCCCTGCATGGAGCCTGCTTCTTCTTCTGCCTGTGTCTCTGCTTCTCTCTCTCTCTCTCTCTCTTTCTCTCTCTCTGTGTCTATCATGAATAAATTTTTAAAAATCTTAAAATATGTATATATTCTTTAACTCAGCTTGTACTACTCTTCTACAAATGATGTCAAGACCGCTGAAATGATAAAAATTTTTAAAAAGCATAAAAAACATTTTTAACAAATAAAGCAATCAACAGAACTAGTTATCAGAGATGACCCAGATGTTGGAAGTATCAGTCAGAGATTTTTAAATCACTATGATTGATATTTAAAAGAATTAATAACAAAGGCTGATAGCATGTATGAGAACAGATAGGGAATTTCTGCAGAGACATAGAAACTTTTTTTTTCAAGTGGAATGGAAATTTTACATAAAGAAAAAAAAACACATTATCAGAGATGAAGAATTCCCTAGATGGGCTAATCAGCAGAGTGAGCACAACTGAAAAAAAAAGAACCAGTAAATTTGAAGATAGATCTGTATATATTATACAAACTTAAATGAAAAGAGTTAAATAGAAAAAAAGAGCTGTGTAGCAGTATCAAAAGAACTAATATATATGTAATTGGATTTCCAGAAAAAAAAAAGTAGTGGAGAATAAAGCAGATGAAATATTGAAGAGGCAATTTCTGAGAAATTTCCAAAATTAAAATCCAAAAACCCAGAGAATTCCCCAAAATAGAAATACCAAAAGAAGCCATACCTAGACACTTTACAGTCAAACTCCTGAAACCAACGATAAAGATAAAATCTTGAAAGCGACCAGCAGTGTGAGTAGGGTAAGATGGAGGGGATACAACATACAGAAGAACAGAGATAAGAATTATAGAAGATTTCTTGTCAGAAACTATACAAGTCAGAAGCCAATGGAGAAATATATTTGAAGTAGTGACGGGAAAAACAGTTAAATAGAATTCTATATCCAATGAAAATCTGTCTTAAAAATGAAGACAGAGGGGCAGCCTGGGTAGCTCAGCGTTTTAGCGCCACCTTTGGCCCAGGGCCTGATCCTGGAGACCCGGGATCGAGTCCCACATCGGGCTCCCTGCATGGAGTCTGCTTCTCCCTCTGCCTGTGTCTCTGACTCTCTCTCTCTCTCTCTCTCTCTCTCTGTGTGTGTGTCTCATGAATAAATAAATAAAATCGTAAAAAAAGAAAGACAAATATTTTAAAATAAACAATAGCTGAAGGCTTTCATCACAAGAAAAACTGTGCTACAGGAAATGTTAAAGGAGTTTCCTCATGCAGAAGTATGATACCAGACGGAAAGCTGAATCTACAAAAACCAGAGTGGCAGAAATGTTTACACTCAACTAAGTAATTAAGGAGAAATAAATAAATATAAATGTATATGTAAAGGATGATTTTCTTATTTGTAATCACTTAAGATAATTGTGTAGAGGGAACCCCGGGTGGTGCAGCGGTTTGGCACCTGCCTTTGGCCCAGGGCGCGATCCTGGAGACCCGGGATCGAATCCCACGTCGGGCTCCCGGTACATGGAGCCTGCTTCTCCCTCTGCCTGTGTCTCTGCCCCTCTCTCTCTCTGTGTGTGTGTGTGTGACTATAAATAAATAAAAATTTTTAAAAAATTGTATAGAGCAAAAATTATAGCAATGTATTATAATAGCACAAAGGGTAGGTAAGAGTAAATTAAAAATAATTATTGTAAGTTTCTTATATTATACATGAAGTGAAATGATATTATTTGAAGATAGACTGTGATAAGTTCATGGTAGATATTGTAAGCTCTAGAGTAAACATTATGAAAAAGTCCAAATGGGAGTATAGTTACTAGTCCATAGCAAAGATGAAATGGAATCATAAAAAATAATCAAAAACAAGACAGAAAAAGAGGAAAAAGGAGAACAAATAGAAAACAACTAGAAAGATGGTAGATTTAAACCCAATCATACCAGTAATAGTGAAAACATGGATGTGGGGGGAATTTAACACCAAACACTAATCAAAAGAAAGCTGTAGTAGCTATAGTAATAACAAAGTAGACTTAAAAGAAAAAAAAAACATTATTAGAGATAAAGAAGGATTTTGATTGGAATAGCATTGAGTCTATAGATCAAATTGGAAATCTAATAAAGTGTCTGACTCCGTTTTTTTTATTTTTTTAAAGATTATTTATTTTAAAGACAGAGAGCAGGGGAAGGGGCAAAGTGTGAAGAAGAGAGAGAGAGAAAGAGAAAATCTCCAGCAGACTCCCCACTGAGTGCCAAGCCTGGTACACAAGGCTTTATCCCATGACCCTGAGATCATGACCTGAGCCAAAATCAAGAATTGGCCACTTAACTGACTGAGCCACCCAAGTAGTGCCCCTCCATTTTTGATGTTTGATTGTTAACAGCTTTGAAGCCCCACCACTTTTTCTTACTTTTCTGCCCCCCATCTGGACAAGGTGACCAGAAAGCCCAGGTGCTTTTTCCTTTGGCACCAGCAGGAAGCAAATTCCAACTTATGGAAAGGGTTCTCAACCAGCACCACCCTCTAAACACCATAAAAAAACCTAAGCCCATTCTTTCAAGCCATTTTAGACGTGTTTGGAAGCCCAGGAAGTTTTATTACATGAGTGGTGCATATGCGGCACCATCAGTCTCAACATCCAAATTTTGCATCTGCAGGCTGGTCACAATAGGGAAAAATTGTCTATTGTGGCAACAAAGCAACTTCTGATCCATGAGTACCATACATCTCTCCATATATTTAAGTCTTCTTTAATGTTCCCATAAATATTTTCTAGTTTACATCATGCCTATCTTTCCCATATTTTGCTATATTTATCTTTGAGTAGTTGTATTTTTATGCTATTGCACAAAGTATTATTTTATTTATTGTTTTCTGTTTCAATTTCCAATTGTTCTTCAATAGGTCATAGAAGTATAACTGAAGTGCCATCAGCAAGATGGCAGGGTAAATGTTCTCCACCTTTATCTCTCCATGGTACATCAATTTTGGCAGTCACTCACAGACAAGAGTCCATTTATGGGAGTCCAGGAGTCCAGCAGAAAGGAAGCATACCATTATAGCAGAAGAATCCAAGAACAGTTGCATTGAAGAGGGTAAAAGGAACAGTATCACATTGCCTCACTCTACCCCCAAGGTAGGATGGGTCAGAGCCACATGACGACTCTGCAGGCATGATTTCTCCCATAGGGAAAACTGAGAACATGTGACTCAAAGCCCAGCTTCCCTAGCCATGCTGGATGCTACCCAAGAGACCTACTTCTTTCTCGCCTTGCCCAGATTACAGAGGTGATCTGCAAGTCTAAGGGGTTGGAAGAAGTTAAGAGTATAGCAGCCAGGGCTCTGAACTCATCAAAGAGGTCCTACTGCTTCATGGTTCTTCTACTAACCAATTCACAAACTCTGTTAGGAAGCCCACTCACAAAAGACTGTGGAGACCTCAAATGTGCAGCCCCCAACTGCCCCATATCCATCCCGAAGGCTCCCCATGCATAGCCCTACACTCCTCTCTCCCTGGAGGGCCAGATACCATAGACGGTGAGGAGACTTTGCAAATGACTGCAAGCAAGCTCAGAAAGCCAGACTAACTCTAGGAGATTAAAGAAGACTCCCAAGCATTTCAGGGCACCGCCCACAGCACCCAGCCTGATTTTGCAGGATTGAGAGAAGTCATTCAATCTTAGTTATTTCCCCTAAGAGCAAAAAGTGTAGAGTAGCCACCCCCACAGAGGAGGTCTGAAACAGCTCCAGAATCCCTAGCTGGACTAACATGTGAAGGTATCACTCTCCAAAAACCAGTCAGTAAAGCCTGGAGGAGATAACCACTTCTTCAAAAGTGAAAACAGCAATGTAAGACTTCAAGGAACATGAAAATCTAGGGAAACACAACACACCAAAGGAACACAATAATCTTCCAGCAACTGACCCCAAAGAAATGGAGATCTATCAATTGCCTGACAAAGAATTCAAAATGATTGTTTTAGGAAGCTCAATGAGGGCAATTCAATGAGTACATAGTTCATGCTATGAACTCAGTAAAAAATATATATATAAATAAAACGAGAATTTCAACAGAGATATAAACTATCTGAAAGAGAAATTAAGAAAGGAATCTCATTTACAATAACATAAAAAAATAGGGACGCCTGGGTGGCTCAGTGGTTTAGCGCCTGTCTTTGATCCAGGGTCTTATCCTGAAGTCCCAGGATAGAGTCCCGGGATCGAGTCCTGGGATCAAGTCCCACGTCCGGCTCCCTGTATGGAGCCTGCTTCTCCCTCTGCCTATGTCTCTACCTCTGTGTGTGTGTGTGTGTGTCTCTCATGAATAAATAAATAAAATCTTTTAAAAAAAACACACAAAAATAAAATTCCTAGGAATAAATCTAAGGAGGGAAAAAAATCTGTACTTTGAAAGCCATAAGACACTGATGAAGAAATTGAAGCCTCAAGTACATGGGAAGATATCCTGTGTTCTTGGATTGGAAGAATTAGTATTGTTAAAATGTCTATACTACCCAAAGTAATCTATAGATTCAATGCAATCCCTGTGAGAATTCCAATGGCATTTTTCATAGAATTAAAAAAAAAAAAATCCGGGGATCCCTGGATGGCTCAGTGGTTTAGCGACTGCCTTCAGCCCAGAGCGTGATCCCGGGGTCCTGGGATCGAGTCCCACATCAGACTCCCTTCATGGAGCCTGCTTCTCCCTCTGCCTGTGTCTCTGCCTCTCTCTCTCTCTCTCTCTCTTTGTGTCTCTCATGAATAAATAAATAAAATCTTTAAAAAAAAAAGAATTAAAAAAAATCCTAAAATTTTTCTGGAACCACAAAAACCCCAAATACCCAAAGCAATCTTGAAAAGAAGAACAAAGTTAGAGGCATCACATTTCCTGATTTCAAGCAATATTACATAACCATAGTAATCAAGGATACGGTATCATTTTATGATTTTATGTCAGTGCCATACAAACAAACACATAGACCATAGAACAGAATAGAGAGTCCAGAAATAAAATACAGGCAACTAATCTTCAGCAGTGGTACAAAGCATGCACAATGGAGGAAGGATAGTCTATTCAATAAGTGGTTTTGGAAAAACTGGACATCCACATGCAAAAGAATGAAACTGGACCTCTATCTTATTCCACTCCCCAAAATTAACTTGAAATAGATTTTAAAAGCCTTATGTATAGATCTGAAACTATAAAACTCCTAGAAAAAAATATATGGGAAAAGTTCCTTAAAATTGGTCTTGGCAGTTTTTTGGTTTTTTTTTTTTTAATAAGAAACCAAAAGCACAGGGAACGAAAGCAAAAATAAACAAGTGGGCTACATCAAACTAAAAAGGAAAGGGAAAAAATCAACAAAAATTAAAAACCACCTAGTGAGTGGGAGAAAATATTTGCAAACCATATATCCAATGAAGGGTTAATATCCAAAATATATAAGGGACTCCTACAACTCAATAGCAAAAAACAAGTAAGTAAAGAAGAATACTATTTTAAAATGAGCAGAAGAACTGACTAGACATTTTCCAAAGAGGATATACAAATAGGCAACAGGTATATGAAAAGATGCTCAACATTACTAACCATCAGAGAATTGCAAACCAACCAAAATATCATTTCACACCAGTTAGGATGCCTAGGACCAAAAAGATAAGAACTACCAAGTGTTGGTGGGGACATGGAGAAAAGGAAACCCTTGTACACTGTTGGTAGGATTGTAAATTGGTATAGCCATTAGAGAAAAAGTATGGAAGTTCCTCAAAAAAAAAAAATTAGGATTGCTATATTATTGAGCAATCCACTTCTGCGCATATATTCAAAGGAAATGAAACCAGTAACTTGAAGAGATATCAGCATTCCCATGTCCATTGCAGCATTATTCACAATAGTTAGGATATGGAATTAACCTAAATGTACATCTACTGATGAATGGATAAAGAAGATGTGAGACAGAAAATGCAATATTACTCAAGGAAATCCTGCCATTTGGAACAATATAAGTGAAACTGGAGGGCATTACACTAAGTAAAATAAACCAGACAAAGACAAATGTTAGATGATGATCACTTATATGTGGAATCTTAAAAAAAAAAAAGTTAATTTAGTAAAAACAGAGTGTAGAATGGTGGATCCCAGGAGCTAAAGGTAGGATAAGTGGGCAAATGTTGATAAAAGAGTACAAGTTATAAGATGAGTAAGTTCTGAGGGTCGAATGTAAGGCATAGTGACTATAGTTAATACAGTATGCATATTTGAAATTGGCTAAGAGTAAATCTTACGTGTTCTCACCACAAAAAGAGAAAAAGAGGGGCACCTGGTTGGCTCAGTCTGTGGAGCAGGCAACTCTTATTCTTGGGACTGTGAGCTCAAGCCCCACATTGAGTGTACAGATTATATATATATATAATATACATGTATATATTTATATATATATAAGTTTTAAGAGAAGTATACTTGACTTCTGCAGTATGTGTTTATATCCTCTGATCCTTTTCAATTATCTTAGTTCTAGTAGCTTATTTATAAGTAATCATGTCACCACTGAAAACTGGTATTTTACTTCTTCCCTTCTAATCTTTATCCTTGAATTTCTATTTCTGGCCATTATCACTGATTAGGAAATCCAGTATAATATTGAATATAAGTGATGAGAGTAAACATCCCTGCTTTGTTCCCAGTCTTAAAAGGAAAACATACAGCCTTTTATTGCTAACTATAATAATGGTAGGTTTTTTTGTTGGGGTCTGTCATTGGGTTACCAACATAATTTCTTTCTATTCCTAGTTTCCTGGGAGCATTTCTGATGAATTAATGTTGAATGTTGTCAAATGCTTTTTCTGCATCTATTAATAATTATGTGGATTTTCTTTTTTAGTTTTTTTTTAATATGGTGAATTACACTGGTAAATACTCAAATGCTGAGCCAACTTTGCACTCCTGGGATAAGCCCTATTTGATCCTGATGTATTTTATATATATATTGTTAGATTCAACCTACTAAAATTTTGTTAAGCTGTCTTGTGTCAATATCCATCAAGAATATTTATTTATTCACTAAACAAAATAAATATTTAATAAAATGAACTATAAAACTAATTATCTAATAAAATAAGTTTCTTTTATGATAATATCTTTGTCTGATTTTATTTTATTTTATTTTTTTGTCTGATTTTATTATCAGGGCAATCCTTGCCTCATAGAATGAGCTGAGAAGTATTCCAATCTCTTTTATCTTCTGGATATGTTTGTGTAGATTTGGTGTTATTTCTTCCTTAAATGTTTGGAAGATCTTGTGAGTAAAAACCAACTGTGCCTGGACTTTTGTTTTATTTTTTGTTTTATCTTTTGTGGGAAATTTGTAAGATAACACATTCAATTTCTCTAACAGATATAGACCTGACACAAAGAGAAAAGTAGCCATGTTCTGGTATGATTCATCTGGTACAAAGTACCTCTTTAAGGAAATAGAGATTGTCTTTCTGGTTCTATCTTAAAGATTTAAAAGAGTGAGAATCTGTTGTTTAGTAGATACTGAGTTTCTGTTTGAGTTGATGAACAAATTCTAGAAATGGATAATGCTGATGGTTGCACAATATTGTAACTGTATTTAATGCTGCTAATTGTACTTCAAAGTGGTTAAAATGGTAGATTTTATGTTAAGTATATGTTACCAAAATAAAAAAGTAATATGTGTTCAATGTCAAAAAATAGAAAATACCAAATAAACCAAAGTTATACATTTTTAAACATTCATAACCCTAACAGACTACTGTTAATATTTCAAGTTTGAATGTGGGACACCTGGGTGGCTCAGTGGTTGAGCATTTGCCTTTGGCTCAGGATGTGATCCCAGGGTCCCAGGATCAAGTCCCACCTCAGGCTTCCTGCAGGGAGCCTGCTTCTCCCTCTGCCTATGTCTCCGCCTCTCTCTCTGTGTCTGTCATGAATAAACAGTCTAAAAAATAAATACATACACATACATAAAGTTTGAATGTCTTCATCTTTAAAACAGAAATAATAGTGCCTACATCATTACAAGGGTTATTGTGAGGCTCTTACACAATAATCCATGTAAAAGACTTAGCAATGGCCTTCACATATAGTAAGTCCATGATGAAATTTAGCTGTTACTATGCCTATTATGTGATAATTTTACACACATTATTATAATCTGCTCCTTTTAATCTAATGATATATTGGGAAGATGTTTCAATGTGAATAAAAAGACACATAATATCTTATTCCTGTGCCTTCCCCCAGTGTAAGAAAATTAATTCTGGTGCATAGTTTAGCTACAAGGCTATTATTTACTACAGCAATGTGTAAACCAAAGAAAAACCGGAAATACTTTGAATATCCTGTGATAGGAAATATAGCTACAATCTAGGGGTTGAACCAAGAGTTCAAAAAGGCTAAAGAAAAAACAAAAAAAAAACCAAAAAGGCTAAAGAACGTACTCAGAATTACATAGAGAGCTCAAACCCAAACCAAACTCTTTCATTACAAATGATGTGCTTTTCTCTCAATATACTCCTTTTGATTATCAAACTATTAACCATTAGTATAGTATAGGCAAGAAGGTCTTTTGTTAGACGTTGAATTTTTTGAGAGACTTTTTTTCAGCTTGCAGGAATTCTCATTCTCTCTTCTATCTGTTGTCACAGCAAAAGGCCACTGTTAGAACCTTCTTCCAACACATGCACCTGCTTTATTCTCAGATCAGCAACTGATCGGGACACCTGGGTGGCTCAGTGGTTAAGCATCTGCCTTTGGCTCAGGGAGTGATCCTGGAGTTCTGGGATTAAGTCTCACATCGAGCTTCCTGCATGGAGCCTGCTTCTCCTTCTGCCTGTGTCTCTGCCTCTCTGTGTCTCTCATGAATAAATAAATAAAATCTTTAAAAAAAAGTTTTTAAAAAATTAGCAACTGATCAGGAGCCTTACGCACACCAGATGTTTTGAATATGTGGTCATCTTATCCTGGGAGACCTTTTGTCAAATTGCCCTTCGTAGTTCTAAAGTCCCCTTAATACTCAAAATATATTTAATGACTTTATCCCCTTTTCATAAAAAAATAAAATAACAGGGGTGCCTGGGTGGTTCAGTCTATTAAGCAAGTGACTCTTGTTTTGGCTCAGGTCATGATCTCAGGGTCATGCTATAGAGCACTGAGTGGGGCTCTGTGCTCAGCAGGGAGTCTACTGAGATTCTCCTTTTCCTTCTGCCCACACATTACCCCTGCTCATACACAATCCCCCCTCCTCTCAAATAAATATTTTTTAAAAAGTGAAATAAGGGCGCCTGGGTGGCTCAGTAGGTTAAGCGTCCGCCTTCAACTCAGGTAACCATCTCAGGGTCCTGGGATCAAGACCCCTGGTGGCTCCCTGCTCAGCAAGAGGTCTGCTTCTCCCTCTGCCCTCCCTCCCTGCTCCTGTGCTCTCTCTTTCTCAAATAAATAAATAAAATCTTTTAAAAGATGAAATAGCACATCGTAAATTATTTTCAGGTAAGTCCCACCATTATCACTGTGCATCTTCCTTAGAAAGAAAAAAGCTTCGCAACACAGCAACAAATGGAATGGAATGTTTGTCAAGTTCCTTTGGGTAATTTTTTTCTCCAAAAATTATACCAGCTTACTATTTAATGTTTATTGAAAAACCAAGAGTCACTTTGACTAAAATGAAGAAATGAAGTTAGGATTGGATGATTCCATTGCCAATCTTATTTGCCTGAGCAAAAGCATCAAGATGACTTGAAGGTGACTTTGAAGAAGATGCCAGGTTAAGGGAAAACCCTACTGGAGAGTCTAGATTTGCCTAAATAGATGTGAAAAAAAGAAATTTCCCAAGGAAGGGGCTGAAACTGATTGGATTAATCTGAATGTTCAGAAGCAGAAAATAAAAGGGCAGTAAGATTACCCCATGACAGGTCACCAGGTCTCTTGGTGTCCTGAAATCACTGCCCTCTTTATTTGTTGTTGAAGCAAAGTAAGGCATGATTTAAAGAAAAGGATAAGGGGCACCTGGGTGGCTCAGTTGGTTGTCTCCCTTTGGCTCAGGTCATGATCCTGGGGTCCTGGGATGAAGTCCCACATCCGGATCCTTGCTCAGTGGGGAGCCTGCTTCTCCATCTACCTCTGCCTGCTGCTCCCCTTGCTTGTTCTCTCTCTCTCTCTCTCTCTCTCTGTGTGTCAAATAAATAAAATCTTAAAAATATAATAAAAATAAAATAAAGGAGTCATTCCCCAATTTGGCAAATGCCAAATATACACCCTGACAGAAATTTAGGAGACTCATCTTGACCGTATTTCATGTGTTTATTGGCTATTTTTAATTACCTAGGTGATATAAACTTCAATATTTTATACCCTATTGTATATAGTACAAAAAAAGTGCCCTTCACACTCCACCAATCTATCCCATTCCCCAATGGGAATTCCCCTACTATTATTATTTGGTGTATATTCTTTCATATGCTTTTCTATGCTCATAAGAACAAATGGGTATAGATAAAAAATATGTTGATATTTTTATTTAGGTTGGATGATTTTTAATGCCTGCATTAAGCTTTGCACTGGCAAAATCCTGCATTACAATGGCAAAATCCACAAAGTTAATTCAGCAGCAGCTTGAGAAAGAACTCGACACTTGAGTCACCTGTTCTGCTGTCCCTGCACACTGGACAGTTCCAGTACTGCCTGCCTCCCCCGTGCCTCACCTCCACCCCGCTCAGCTGGGAAGGAAAGGCAAAGGATCTGAGTTCTCACAGGTGCCCCTCAAAGCAGAGTTCCTGGAATGCGGTGCCAAGGGTGGAAGAGCACTGGCTTCGCTGACATCCAGGCCCTGGAGACATGGCAAGCTAAAATCTCCTGAGGACAAATCCAAAGTGCAGGACATGAATGTGTGTGTGTGTGTGTGTGTGTGTGTGTGTGTGGCTGACAGTTTGGAAAAGGGTGTGGTAGCCTGGAGCTGATAAAGAAGGGGTGCAGAATGTAATTAGAAACATTTTCTTGTCCTGAAAACACATTACTGTTGAAAGTAACTTGGAATATTTTTAAGTTTAGTTCTCCCTCATTGCTTTTTAGTCACTTATTCAACGTGTGTGTCTTCCCTTTGCTAAGGTGTATGTCACATTCCTTTAGTGTATACTTGATGTAGGGTCACAGTCTTTGTGACCATAACAAGTAGATCCACATGGAGAGGATATTATCATGAGAGTATTGTTATCGTCTGAAAAGTTTATCCTCCGCTTATGTGTTTTGGTCCCTTTGCCTGAAAACAAACTTCTCTGTGTATGGAGCCAGTTGGTTTCCAGTTTCCCTTGACATTCATGGGCAGCACATCATCTAGTCCTTTGTGAGTTCCCAGATATGTGGTTATAGTTACAATGTGATCTTCGGACATGTGAAGACAGGTAGAAAATAGCAAGGCTATGTTGACAGTGGATCTGTTCATCAGCTTGGTGACTTGTCACACTCCAGGCTCATAGCACTTAGGCTTCAAAAACATGTCTTGAACCCTGGGACTCATTCCCAAATGACAGAATTGTAAATGCTAAATCCCCAAATGCCAAGGGTCTAGTGTGTTCTAGTGGTTTCTTAACTGGGGAGTAGTATATGGAGATTTGGAAACTCTTATGTTTTTCTAGATGGCTGAGGGCTCCTGGGCTATGTTCATGTGCTGTTTGACCAGCCCCTATTTTGTACTCTTAACTAGAATGCTATGGAACACGTGTGAATAAAAAAAGTTCTCTATCAAAAAAAAAAGGTTGAGGGGCACCTGGGTTGCTCAGTAGTTGAGTGTCTGCCTTCGGCTCAGGGCATGATCCTGGAGTTCCAGGATCGAGTCCCACATCGGGTTCCCTGCATGGAGCCTGCTTCTCCCTCTGCCTATGTCTCTGCCTCTTTGTGTCTCTCATGAATAAATAAATAAAATCTTTTTTAAAAATTTAAAAGTTAAAAAATCAAAAAAAAATTTTTAAAGTTAAAAACATGTAAAAAGTTGGATAATTCCATATATAATATTCTACAAGTTGATGTTTTCATCTACTAAAATATTGTTGACAATTTGCCTCTTGCCTGTTTTGCCCAAGGCAGACTTTTCCAGGAATAATGTAAATGAGAAGCGTGACTATAGCTAATTCAACCCTCTGGCAAAGAGGCCTCCCAAATTATATACACGTAGTTTAACCAAGGTCATCTGGAAATAATCCTTCATATTTGTTTTTATTGTCTTATTCTTATTCCTGAATGCTCATCCCAGACTGGTGCCAAATTGGTTGCATCAGAATCATTTTAGTTCTTTAAAAAAACATAGATTCTGGGCTCTAGCTTCAAAAAGTGTCATCCATAAGTCCTGGGAAAGGGCTGAGAATCTATAAATTATAACACCAGTGATTCTGGTGATCAGCCAATTTTGCAGACAATGAAACCATCGGTGTTCCTGGAGACCACATTGCTGATATAAGTAATGGAAGATGAGCTTGTGATCATCCCAGCAAGTCAGTTCACTTAGCAATACTCCATTATTTTTTGATGGTGTATAGTGTTCCAGCACATGAATGCACCATGCCTCATTTAACTTATTCCCTTCTAATAAACATTTAAATTGACTCCAAGCTTTTTATTTTATAAGCAACACTATAATAAACATCCATGTGTGTGTGTGTAAAGACAGAGAGATAATGAGAGAGTTTCTGTAGGAAAACTTCCTAAAAATGGAATTTCTGGTTCTAAGAGTACATGCTTTCTGATTCTTGAAACAATCCCTTCAAAACCACATTACATAGACTCCTGTCTTTTTTCATGATATATTATCAAAGGATGAAGTATTTTATTTCATCTCTCAAAAACTTATATTAATTACAGTTATTAACTATAAATAACCTCACTCTAAAGTCAATGGTAGTGGGACACCGGGGTGGTTAAGCATGGGACTCTTGATCTCTGCTCAGGTCTCTATCTCAGGGTCATGAGCTCAAGGCCATTGCTGGGCATGGAGAATACTTTAAAAAAAGAAATTAAGTCAATGGTAGTTATGATTATTCTACATTTTTATTAATATGGATTTTCCTTGATATTTCAATAGAACTCATGTTATTTCTGAAATAACTAAAATTCTAAAGCCTGTAAAATTTTTATACTTAAAATATCATGTACATTTGGTACTCAACTATTTCAAGAAAATAATAGCGACCATTTATTAGGACTTACTGTGTGCCAAACACATGAATGATATGTATTAGCTCATTTTACTCTGTTAGAAATAGGGAACTAAGGGACACCTGGGTGATGCAGGTGGTTAAGTGTCAGATTCTTGATTTTGGCTCAGGTCATGACCTCAGGGTCCTGGGACTGAACCCCATGTTGAGCCCCCTTGTTTAGTGGGGAGCCTACTTGAGGATTCTCTCTCTCCTTCTCCCCCGCCCCCCGCTCACTCTCTCTCTTTTTAAGATTTTATTTATTTATTCATGAGAGACAGAGAGACAGAGACAGAGACAGAGGCAGCGGGAGAAGCAGGTTCCATACAGGGAGCCCGATGTGGGACTCGATCTCAGTACTCTGGGATCATGCCCTGAGCTGAAGGCAGACGCTCAATCACTGAGCCACCCAGGCGTCCCACTCTTATCTCTCTCTCAAATAAATAAATAAATAAATCTTTTAAAAGACATAGGGAACTAAGGTCAAATTAAGGTGCTTAAGACCACACAGATAATATATATTAGAAGTGGGATTGGAGGGGATCCCTGGGTGGTTCAATGGTTTGGTGCCTTGTGTCGGCCCAGGGCGTGCATGCTCCTGGGGTCCCAGGATCGAGACCTAAGTCGGGCTTCCTGCATAGATCCTGCTTGTGCCTCTGCCCCTCTCTCTCTCTCTCTCTGTCTCTCCTGAGTGAGTAAATAAAATTTTTAAACAAAAAAAGAAGTGGGATTGGAAATCAAGCAGATTGATTCCCAAACCAAGCATATAATACTCAGAGTATTCGAATTTAACTTTGTTCTATTGTGATAGCAACATGAATGGAGGCTCAGGTATATTACAATGCATGTAGAAAGGCAATACAATTTCCTTATAACCTATTCAAATAATCATGTTTATATAGACTATATTATGAACAGGGTGCCTGGGTGGCTCAGTCCATTGAGAGCCCAAGACTTGGTTTCAGCTCAGGTGATGATCTCAGGATGGTGAGTTTTAGCCCAAGTTGGGCTCCAGGCTCAGCGGGGAGTCTACCTGAAGATTCTCTCCCTCTGCCCCTCCCCAACCCCCTACGTGTGTCTCTTTCTCTAAAATAAATAAATGAATTTTTAAAAAAGGAATATATTCTGAACCCCTAACCCATACCTCATCCACTACTTCACAGTATTCGTGCAAATATGCTTTTCTCAGCTCTGGAAGATTCTAGGTACAGCTGGAAAAGATGAATTGCTGTATAAAGAAGAAAAATGATTGTTTAGACAGACCCATTTATGACCACATCTATGACAGAAGTTGGGGGAAAGGTTAACACTTGAGAAAAACTACTTTCTTCTTGAAGAAAAAGGGGGATATTGGATGTCTTAATTGAGTATGCATATAAATAGGAATTTCAAACTGACTGTTCTTGGTCTATAAAAAATTACTTAGTCTACATTAACACAACAAATATTTATTGAACTCCTACTGTGTGGGAGGCAGTGTTATAGGTGATGGAGATAGCACTGGACAAAGCACAAACTCATGCACATGCACACACACACACACATACACTTGTCCTCCTGGAGCTTGCATTCTAATGAGGATGACAATGTAAGCAAAATACAAAATATGTTACTTTTGGTTACAAGTGTAAGAAAAGTAATGATGGTTGGACATTTCCAAAGTAACTGTACCTCATAACTGGAACAAAAGTTTAAAAAATCATATATGTATTTAATACATTGTCTCTTACTGAATCAGTACCTAAAAAAGCCGCAAGTTTATAAAAGAAAAAGGTCACCTATTGACTTGGATCTCTTAAAGTCTCCGCATCATGAAGGGAAAATAAAACCTTCTGACTAAAAGATCAATACTTTTATTACAAAAATATACTTTTATTACTTTTCATGAAATTCAGTGACAGAATAGTATACTTCATCATCCAGCCTTCAGGAAAAAAAGTATTATTCTAAGTTGATACTAGGAGAACCCTAGTTCATAGGAGTGAAGAAAAAATTCCCAACTGCAGTGCTTGGAGCTGTTTAGTTCAGATTTCTCTACCTCTCTCCTGTTCTACAACTCTCTGCTCTGAGGCCCCCCCTCTCCCACACTTCAGCAAACCAGACCATCATGTTAATAAGAGTTGATTTGTAAATAGCGTCTCCCTCACCCCATCTCTACCCCCCCTTTGGCCAGGCTCCTACTTTCTGCTCAATGGCACAGATGCGGCTTTGAGCTGACTGGGACCAGGCAGCTATTAGCAGCAAATCCAGTGAGGGAAATTAATGAAGGGGACAACTAATAAAAGACAGCTCAGGACAGCCAGACTAACTTGCTCGGAGCAGTAATTAACTTTTTTTTCTTTTTTTCTTTCTTTCTTTCTTTCTTTTCTTTTTTTTTTTCTTTTTTTTTCTTTCTTTTTTTTTTTTCTTTTAGCTCATGAAGGTAAATATGCCATCAGCACTGGTCCAACTCTTCTTTATTAAAATGGCGAGAGCAGAGCTTTTCATGGGACCTGAGACTTAATCTGCTCCCCCCCCCCAAGAAGAACAATTTTAAATTACTTGTGTGATGTGTTTATAGATCCATGATGTCCAAATCAAGAGACGCCTTTAAAGTTGAGAAATAAAGGAGAAATAAAGTTGAGAAATATGAGTCTGAATAAAAGAAATAGTCGTCCTCTGCCTGGAAGCAGCTTACAAGACAGAACTCTTTTTCAAAGGTTTGCTTTTCTTCCTCACCTAAAATGATTGGCTTCTGTTCAGTGCAAGTGCTAAATGGAAAATAAGATGGGATTCAAGGTGCATGGCAAGTCTTATATGTCAGTGTTAAATACCAGCCTAGCTTGAGGGACTTCCCGGTTGTCTTCTTCAAGCCTTCAGTTTCCATTTTTAAAGACACATTTATTAAAGGTGACTTAAAATTTGGTTCCTCCACCTATTTTTGGAAGTCAATGTCTCTTTCAAAAGTAAATCTTTCTAAAACTATATCAAGATAAAACTGTTAGGGGGGCACCTGGGTAGCTCAGTGGTTGAGCGTCTGCCTCCGGCTCAGGTCATGATCCCGAGTTCTAGGATTAAGTCCCTCATCAGGCTCCACACAGGGAACCTGCTTCTCCCTCTGCCTATGTCTCTGCCTCTCTGTGTGTCTCTCATGAATAAATAAATAAAATCTTAAAAAGAAAAGAAAAGAAAATTTATTACATTTTATAAGACCTTTGATAATCAGAACTAGAAGAGATTTTGGACATACTTAGTCCCACTGTACACAAATCAGGCTAAGGAACTTCCTCATGGTCACTCAGCTAACTCAGTAACAAAAAGAACTCTCACCAGGAATTCATCCTCTTGACTGAATCAACTGCTCTGGCTTCTCCAAAATGAAAAAGCCTCATCATATACCCTAAATTAATAAGTTATGTAGTACTGCAGTTAAACATGTAGTTTAACCACGTGTCCTCTTTAGGCTTGGGTAAAAAACAGGATCAAATGATATTATCACAGTGAGTCTCATCCACAATGTCCCAGGAATCAATCTACTATTTAAGTGAACCTCCAGAACCTATCAAACCACCTCAGTCACGTTCTGGACAGAATAAGGCAAAAACAATTACCTTCAGCACTCTCTTGAGATTAGGTGGCTTCATTCAAGAGGGACAGATACCCAGATAATGGTGCCCTCCTGCAAAATTGCCCTCAATCAGCCATCTCTATACAAAGGAGAGTACAGCTCCCTATGATGAATTATTTCCCACAACATAGCAGAAAGCGCAGGTGTGGCAAGTGATAGAACTTTATACAATGTTCACTTTTACATCAGCAGTATGGAGAAATAAAATTAAAGTTTATTAAAATGAAATAGAGAAAAGTGGAGTCAGGGACAACAAGTGCTTTAAAAATGAAAATAGCTTTTGTTATATAAAGTATGTAAAGGAGTCAAATTCATAGACACAAAAAATAGTGGTTGTCAGGGTAGGAAAAATGAGAAGTTGTTATTTGATGGGTATGGAGTTTCAGTTTTGCAAAATGAAAAGTTCTGGAGACTACTTGTACACCAATGTGAATATACTGAAAGCCATTAGACCGTACACTTACAAAATGGTTAAGATGATTTTAAAAATCACTTTCAGGATGGCTATAGATTCCAAGAAATGAAACTTCTTTGCATGGCCAAAGAAAAAAATTAAAATGGCTTTTATAAGAGAATCTTCAAACTTTTTCAGAGATGAGCCACCAAGTTTTAGATAATTATAAAGCTTTTTTTTTTGCTACAAATACGTAAATATACACCTGTATCAATCAGAGTAGGCTGTTATAATGCAATAACCACCAAATCCTATAATGGTTTTATTTATTTATTTTTATTTATTTATTTATTTATTTATTTATTTATTTATTTATTTAAATAGAGAGGGTACCAGCATGTGACATGGGGCTGGAGGCAGTGGGCACAGAGGGAGAGAGAGATTCTCAAGCAGGTTCCCTGCCCAGCATGGAATCCAAGATGTGTCTCCATCTGAGAGCCGGGAGAGCCCTGAGCTGAAATCAAGAGTTGGACACCCAAAAAAAAAAAAAAGAGTTGGACACCCAATTAAGCCACCCAGGTGCCCACCTAGTGGCTTTTAACTCACAAGTTTTTTTTTTTAAGGTTTTATTTATTTATTCATAAGAGGCACAGAGAGAGAGAGAGAGAGAGAGAGAGAGGCAGAAGGAGAAGCAGGCTCCATGCAGGGAGCCTGATGTGGAACTCGATCCCGGATCTCCAGGATCACTCCCTGGGCTGAAGGCAGGAGCCAAACCGCTGAGCCACCCAGGGATCCCCATAACTCGCAAGTTTTTTTCCCCTCATTCAACATCCATTGTGTGTTTAGGTGACTGATGAGAACCACTGCTCTTTATATGGTCACTCAAAAGCTCAACCAGCTTTAATATTTTGTCCTCACCATCTCAAAAGAAGACAAAGATGGAGGTGGGAGATGGGGTCCCACCCAATTGGAAAGGGCCTGAGCATGTCCAGTAGAGTTGGAATCTCAGATACTTGGTGGAGACCAGGCAGGTCCTCCATAATACCCAGCAGCAGCGTTTTGTCAGATGGAATGAAATGAAATAACAAGCTTTAAATAAGAGTTGCAGTGCAGCCCCGGTGGCTCAGCTCCTGGAGACCCGAGATCCAGTCCCACGTCGGGCTCCCTGCATGGAGCCTGCTTCTCCCTCTGCCTGTGTCTCTGCCTCCCTATCTCTCTCTCTGTGTCTCTTGTGGATAAATAAATAAAATCTTTAAAAACAAATAAATAAGAGTTGCAGAGTCGTGTAAAGATAGTACCAATGAAATTATGTTTCCTGGAACATGCAGGAATATGGCTAGAGTATTTGGGAGGCACTGTCAGGACAAGAAATAATTCTACTCAATGACACAAGCTGAAGGGCAACGGCTGTGAATATTACACGTTCTGTGAGACGCAGTGAGGATACTCTGGTATCATTCATAGTTGCCTTGTTAAATGTTGCTTTTAAGACTCCTAGTCCCTTCAAACATACCATCAAAATTTCTAAAATTAAAAAAAAATCTAAAATTCAAAACTATCACGAATGCCAAAAAGTTGAGAAGCCTAATGTTTATGAATACTTCCCTTCTAGTCCCTCACCAAAGATCTTATGATATCACTTACTTTGCTGGGGTAGAAAAAGGGAACCATTGAATTTTGGTCTCTTTTAGGTGGAAAAATACATAAGTAGCACTTACCTGGAGAGCAATAACCAGTAGTTGCCACCACAGAGATTTGCTCCAGCCTGCTTTGTAATGTCTTATCATCATTATCATCTTATACATGTTGTTATGGAAGACATGAGTGTTCAAGAGATTCAGAGCAATGTGAAGGTGGGAAGATACCACTGGCGGGTGCCTTCATCGGGTCAGCTTTTTCTGCTGTAGTTCGGTACCCTTTTGATTTGAAAAAACTCTAGGAAGTCTAGAAATCTCTCCCCTGTTATAGGAGAGCAGAGTAGTCTAAGATTCTAGAACAGTTTTACTCAAGTAGAACTGAAGTCCTTTTTAAATTATTTGATCACAAAAAATAAAACTCATTTTTCACTGCACTCTTTCTGAACTTCCCAGACTGAAGATGTTGTCAGATGAACTCTTTGGGTCTCCTGAAAAGGATAGGAGCTTCTTTTGCAAATGCCAAGCAGAACTAGGAGGGGCTTTCCTGCACACATACCCACTGTCACGTGGATGTGGCGAAACATTTTCTTCCAATTAAGAGAAACTGGATTTGAACTCAGGACTTCAAGATCCTTTACTGCTCCCCCAAGAAAATCATGTTTTCTTCCTGGTCTATTTCCACATTTCTGCCATGGCAATTTGAGAGTTAAGGAAAATAAGTTTAGATGGGTTTGACTTAAAAACCTTTTTGATCATGTTCTAGGCATTGTGATATGAAAGATGCATTCATGCGTTAATACCATACTTATCTAAAGTTATGGTTAGACTTTCCTCCACATAGTTTTAAAGGTATGTTCAAGGTTTTAACCCTATTTGATTTCTTTTCCAAAATTATCTGGAAAATAAAGCAAGACAAAAATTAATCATATCCTTACATTTGATTGGTTTTCTTGTATTTGTTTGCATATGGTATTTCAGTCGGTAAAAGAGGTTGGAAAACACGAAATAAAATTAGAGTTATACCCAGAATCCTTCATTTTTAATTATTCAATGCATACGAAGATTTATGAATTACAGAAAGAAAACAAGGGCAAGCCTGTGGGGTTACTCTTTTGTTACACTGGCACTAGTTTGGCTTCTTTCTGCTATTCTTATACCAAAGAGGCAATAAACCCCCTTGAGAGTCATAGAGCTGCCCGTGGAGCCCTGACAGTGCTGAGAAGCTTTTATGCCAAAATACAATGCACAAAAGGATCATAAACACGTTTGAAAAGGAAGATGACCTCTTTGTCACAAGGAATTAGGCTTTATTGCAAGCTGCTGCCATGGAAACCAGCCCTGCGTTCTCTCTGCTTATTTTGAAGATTCCAGTTTCCATTTTACATGGACTTCAGCACTTTTACTTGATTGTTTCTAGATCAAATAAAATAGGTGAAAGGTTTTGGTTCTTTGCTCCATTGTTTAACATCTCTAGGTATGCCTCCAGGGACTAGAGTGAAGACAAAGGAGAGAAGGTGAGGATGGAATCATTAAAAAGAAAGGAGAGATGAAGAAAAACTACAGTGGCTACCGGGTAACATGAATCTCAAGCACTGTCCCCAACGTCCAACCAAAATGCTTCTTTGGGGAGGAATCTTAAATCCCGAAGTCCTTTTATTTCCTAATATGATTTTGGTCTTGTGAGAAACTGGACACGAAAACCTAATGCTTCCACAGTTACAGTCTTGAAAAGTAATGGGAAAAAGTAAGTGAACAGAGAATTGATAATGAGCTAACCACCGTTGAAGTTCTGCGATCCAAAAGCTGGGAAACACCTGAAGAGTGGCCGAGAGTCCGCTGGGAGAGAGGCGGGGGCCGGAGAGCGCGAGGAAAGCCCCCGGAGCCCCCTGCTCCGCCTGCACCCCCTCCCCGCGGGATTCCGGCGCTCAGACCCCGGGGGGCTGAACGTCTCTCCCGCAGGTGGGACCTACCCCGGCTGCAGCGCAGAGCTGGCGCCTGTCCGCGCGCTCCGGGGCCCCCCGGCCCTGCACGGGGTGTTCCTTCCTACCCAATAATCCAAGTTGACTTTCCCTCTTTGCGCTTCGAGGGGCTGGAGAAGCAGCCGCGGGCGAGCGAAGGCGGACTGGAGCGCTCCCATCTTCCTCCCCCCTCCTCCAACCCTGGCACTGAGAGGGGGGGGAAAAGTCATCTGCTGTAGTGCGCGCACCATCAGGATCCTTTCCCACTCCGTCCTCCCGACTCCGGCCACCTCGCAGGAAAATAATAGCTTCGGCCACACTGGCTTTCCAGTTCTGCTTTCCGGATGACTGCGTTTCTTTGCTCCTCTCTCCCGTCGGAGACCATCTGAAACTGCCCCCAAGTTGCGTTCCCAGGATCCCCCCACCCCCCGGATTCGACTCGGGGACTAAAGAGCAAACTCACTTCGGCGTCCCTCGGTAAGAGGAGCTCATCCAGGCTGGATAAACCCAACCGGGAAAAGAGAACCGGGGCGGCGTGGGGGAGGGGTGCGGAGAGACCCGCTCCTGCCGTTCTCGCTCCTCCCCCCCGGGCGGACCTGGCCGGTGCCCACTGCGCGCCACGTGGGGCGGCCCCCGGGAAGGCGCGTCCCCCCCCACACACACCCCCAAAGGCTTTGGGGGAAAAACTGCCAAGAGCAATGAACCCTAAAGGACAGAGAGAAGTAGAGGGGGGTGCAAACCTTCGTTTTCACACACACCCCATTTTTGGACATTCCTTAAGTGTAATCATTAAAATGGATCCTCAAAAAAAAAAAGGGGGAGCTTAACGCTGCCGTTTCTGACAATCTGCCCCCACACAGTTAGCGAAGTGAAAGATCTGGATCGAGCTTTGTTACTCCGCTACCAACAGCAGACTTGGGGAGACCAAGCCTCCGATTTCTGGCCACATCAAAGCAGTGATTATGCAAATACCCCCCCCCCCTTTTTTTTTAAAGAATAAAATGGAAGGGGAATTATTTATCACACAATGAACCCCCTGCCAGGGAGGGAAACAATAGATCAGACCAGATAGCCCTTCTAGCCCCAGGCTGGGGGAGCCAGGAGGGGGGTGCTGGAGCCCTCACGTTTTATTGGTCTAACCTAATTTCACTAATTCTCTTTTCACACATTTTCTTTTGCGGATTCGGAGGCCGGGACTTTTCACGCTCCCGGGAGCGCCCTGCATCGGTTCGATTCAAGGGCTGCCTGCTTTATTTAATTAATACATTCAAAGCTCGCCCGGGAGCCCTAGAGCCGGGGGGGACAGCGGGGGTGGGGACACCGGGGGCGGGGGCTGGGGAGCGGGGCTCAAGGAGGAGGCGCTTTTAACGCCTTCCAGGTGTCGGTGCCCAGAAGTCACAACCTGCCCAAGGCTGTGCAATGCAGGGGGTGCGGAGGCCGAGGCGGGTGGGGGCGCGCAGGCCTGGGCTGCCGCAGCCCGGAGCCCCTGCACCCGGACTGGCGGGCGGGCGCGGCTACAGCGGGCCTGGGGCCCACATGTCCTTCTGCGTAATCGGGCTCGGGGAAGGACGCACTGGACCCTCGCTCTCTCCCGGACGAGACCGCCCGGGGCCTTCGGGTGCATGGGCCTCAGCCCGGCCTGCAGGGCTCCCCGGCGAGGGCGCCCACACACCCCCTGCTCGGGCGGCGGGACCCCCGGCGCTCAGCCCTGCTCTCGCCTCCCGCCTCGGCTGAGCCCGGCCTGGGTCCCGGCGTGGGCCGAGCCCCGGCAGCCCGCCTCTGCCGCTTGTTTCCTCCTTGCTTGGCCCTCGGCTGGATTCATTAAACATCTGGTGAAGGAAAAATAAGTCAGTTATCAAGGCCTGGGGAGTTCAGAGCAAATAAATACCACCGGTCCTGGAAGCCTGATGGCGAAGCGGAGCCTCCAACGAGGACAGGACCAACCTTCGCACCTCTCAGCCCCTAAGTCAACACGCGCAGCGCAGCCGCTGGCGCTGGAAAGATCTAGCAACCCCGGCCGCGTGGGACTGACGTTGCAAGAGCATCTTGGCCCCGTCCGAGACGTTTGCCATCAGAGAGCTGCCAGAGAAAGACTGAAGAATGGCTGCTCGGCCGCCCACCTGCCTGCTCCACGCAGGCAGACCCAGCTCATCAGGTTGCGGTCATAACAACGTGGGGAGGAAATGAATGAAAGAGGAGAGCGACTGTGTTCCCTGCTGCAGAAGCTGTGGCCTCATGGCAGGTTCTCCTGCTTACCCTGGAGGGCCAGGAGGTGGCTGCGCGACTTCCAGCGCCCGGGGAGGCAGAGGGAACCTCATCCTCCACCGCGGAGAGAGATTGGACGCCCTAAATAACCATTGCACCAATTTAGTGTAAAATAAGGTCTGCTGTAGGTGAGGAAGGGAAAGCCTGAGTATAGGTTACAAATGGTAGGCGGGATTCCTGCCATTTATGACTTGCTGCTGCTGTGTGTGCGGAGCTCCACGCTCCAGCTCCACGCGTGTCTCTGGTCCTGTGTAGGGGTGGCTGCTCCATTCCGCTAAGTAGTGGTTTCAGTTTTTCCGTTCAAGGCTGCGATTGTTAGACCATCTCCCCATCCGTGCCTCTCCAACTAAACACTTAGGGTCACCTGGTTACGGGATCGCCTCACCAGTTGAGGAGGTTTCCCATAGTCTTGGGAGACTAGCTGCCCCTGAGGGTTTGTCTCCACAGTCCTGTGCCTTGAAATGTGTCTTTGGCAAACTTCCAAAAGAAGCACCCTCTATCATCATAAGCATCATCACTAGAACAGTTATTTGGCATTAAAACTGTGACGTTTTAAGACTCCCCTACTAAGATTGTTTTACTTGCTGGCTTAGCTTTTTAAACCCTAGAAACATAAAAGTGAATATAAAAAATATAACACTTTCTCCTCATATCAGTGCATCAAGAGTGGCTAGGAACAACACAGGCTTTACATTAGAAGGGTTTTCCAACAGGTCTCTTTTATGGTCAGCTATGAAAACAAAAAAAGCAAACCCCTGGCTGGGTTCTTCCTTTGATTAAAAAAAAATGCTATTGAGATATTAAACACTTAATATTTTCCATACAGATAGAGAGGAGGAGGAGTTTCAGATAGATATCTCAGGAGAAATTACTGTTACTTAATGCAGAGGAGTGGAAGAAATGAAATCCACAGTGGGTGGGGGAGGGGAGCATGAACAACCAACTTTTCTTTGCTTAGGTGATTTTTTTTTTTTTTTTAAGTTTGTGTTGTTCAGTGGACACCCTGGGCCAAGGAAAGGGGTTAAACCTAGAATGTGGTCAACTTTCACTTGGTCATCTTTGATCTATAGTGCTATTCATTTCTGCTTTGGAGGTTGAAGTGCAAGTTATAGAATTATGTGTTTGGGAGATTAGGAAACCATTTTTGCTTTCTCTTTGAGGAAGTTTTGACTATGTAATTATTTTAACAATAATGCAAAGCTTAGCTATTTCCCTCAGATACAATTTTATCCCAGTTCATTCCGGATAGTTTTTCTCCAGTTTACTTTTCAAACCAACAAGTTTGTCTAAATGGCTAATACAAAACCAGCTTCCAATAATGAATTACAAATACATCATAGATGTTAGAGCTGGAAGGGACTCTTGGAAATCACCGTCCAAACCCTACAATTTACAGGTGATAACTGAAACTCAGAGTATAAGATCTATACATTCTAACAAGAAACTTCAACTTCACTATTTTTTTTACATCAAGATTTCCGAACTGTGGAATTTATTATGATTTAATTATCTTTTAACCCTCTCTCCCCTTTCCCTGATCTTATTCGCTCAGAAATTGATTTCTTAAAAAACAAGTTTTGTTTGTATGCAGTTATACTCTGATGTCAGTGTCAGTGTCTCAAATACGATTCTGCTTCTTGTGATTTCTTAGATCTTACATGTCAGTGAAATTCTACACACAAAACCCACAAAAGTGGACAAAAGTTAGAATACAACACACAAAAATTATGAAAATTATATATTTATTTATAGTTTAATCACAAGAACAATTTTTTGTTCCAGATGTAAATACATACTAGAATAAACTCTGTAAAATATACAAAAAATACATACTTTTCCCATGAAAAATTTCTTTATAATAAATAGAAGGGAACACGTGTGTGGCTGATCCTGATAATGCTCCGTGTCTGCTTAGGTTTTCAGTCTGTTGATTTATTTTTAATCTCTTGAAAGAATGGGGGAGTTCCTTCTCCCCTAAAAGGTCGAGATAAATAATGCATGAAGCAATCCTCCCTCCTGATTTTTCCCTTTTCCTCCACATTTTTCCTTTTGATAGAGAGTTCAGCCTAAATTTCCACGCTTGCATTCAATCATTACAAAGCCTACAAATTATACAATGACTTCTAACCTGGCCCTCTAACAAAACAACTTTTTTCCCCTTATAAATCATAAGAGACAGATGGCAAAATGGAGAAGAAAAAGGAAAGAGAAGGACGGAACAATGGGCATTGTGACGAATCTGGGAAACAGAACAAAGTGCACATCAGAGAGGGAAAGTTTGGTTTGACAGGTGAAATTCCCACAGCCCGCAGACAGCAATGGGAATAAAGCAGATGCCAGCCATTGCAAATCTGTGGATAATATTATTACCGGTAAAATCATTCAGATGCTAAGATACATTTCTTTCTACTCGACATTAACATCTCTATGTAGAAGCAAAGGTGAAGAGATCAGAGGAACCAGTTGCATTCCCCCTGGGAGATTCACACGAACCGCTCCGAGTCCCTCGGGCCTTACAGAGAGGGGGAGGAGCGTCAGTCCGCTCTGCAAACTCCTTAGCCGTGCCACCTTCAGCGCTTCCCAGCATCTTTTTTTTTTTTTTTTTTTTTTTGCCTTAAGAAACGCCCCCACAATTGTACCATCCTCTTTGACAACAAGCTCCATCACACCGTCAATAAATTAGAGACCGTCCTAAAGAAGGAAACCCTTAGTCAAGGAATGCAGCAAACAACCCAGGATTCAGAACGGCTAAAACTGCCTGCCCGGTGAAGTGAGATGGTCTCCAGGGCATAGACAGAAGAGGGGACAGAAGGGTGGCAGGAGGGCCAGATCAGGGACGGCAACGGGGACCCGCTAAGGCCTGGCGCCGGCGGCGCGGATGGCAGTTCTAGATGCAGTCCCTGACCATGGGGAGGTGAGGTGCGTAGCGGTGCTTGTCGGGAGGCGGGGGCTGCCAATAGTCCATGTCGGAACCGGCCGGGCTGGCGGGAGATAAAGTGCAGCTGTAGGGGGAGGTGGAGTTGGAGGACGCCGAGGAGGACGGCGCCGGGCTGTTGCTGCAGCTCCAGGTGGAGGCCGGCGACGGGCTGTCTCCGCTGCTGCTCAGGGTGGCGCTAGCGCCTCCCGGGCTCAGCAGCACCGTCTCGGGGAAGAGCGCCCCCGGCAGGCCTCCGCCACCCCCCCCGCAGTGGTCCGCCAGGCGCAGGGTCTCGGTGAGCGCCCAGATATAATTGTGGGCGAAGCGCAGGGTCTCGATCTTGGTGAGCTTGGCGTCCTCGGGGAACGTGGGGAGTACCTCGCGCAGCGCGTCCAGCGCCGCATTGAGGTTGTGCATGCGGTTGCGCTCGCGGTTGTTGGCCTTCAGTCTGCGGGTCTTCTTGATGCGCTGCACCGTCTCGGCCGTCTTGGCGCCGCGGGAAACAGCCCGCGCCCTGGAGGGGCGCCGCTTGCACTCGTGCACCAGCCCCAGCAGCCGCGCCGGCCGGCAGCCCTCGGCTCCCGGCGGCGAGCCGCCCCGCGGCCCCGGCCCGGCCTCCGCCGCACGCGGCCGGCGCGCCCCGCCCGACGCGCCCAGCTCCTCCTCTTCCTCCTCGTCGGCGCTGGACGACAGCGGGGTGAGGGCGGCGGAGGCGGGGGAGGCCGAGCCCAGCAGCACCAGCACGTCCTCTTCCTCCTTCAACTCCAAGGTCTCGGATTTGACAAACATCCTACCGAGGAGAGCGGGGAGAGAGAAAGGACGGAGGGAGACGTGAATACAGAGGCAGCGGCACAGCCTCGGCGCCCGCGAGGACGGCCCGGGAGGGCGCCGAGGCCCGGGAGTGCTCTCCGCGCGCGGCCGCGGCCCCCGGGACGGAGACTCGGCTCGAGCCCAGGGTGCTCGGGCCTGGTGGGGCAGGGTCCCGGCAACAGCCGCCGCGTCGGGAGCCACGCGGCCGATACTCACGTCGCTCGCCCTTGGGCGTGTGCCGCGCCTCTCGGCGCCGCGGGCGGAGCGCAGCGCTGCGTCCCTCTGCCCTGAGGCCGGCGGGGCTGGCGCGGCTCCGCGGGGGACCAGACCGGCGGACCAGGGTGCCAGGAGCCCCGGCGGCCGCGGCGATCCGCCCGGGTCTCGTGTGTTGTGCTGGTGGTGCGCGTCCGTCTGTCAGTCAGTCCTCGGCCGTGCGGCTCCTGGCACGCGACTCCCGGGCACTCCAGTTAAAGCGAAGCTGCTTGCGGTTCAGTGGCTGCGTGTCTGGCACACGACTCTCCTTAAAACCCCTTATATACCACCAGGAAAACAATCAGATCTGCCCTCGGGGCCCCCACCTTCCCCCCACCCCCGGCCGCCGCCTCCTCCCCCCCCTGTGCCGACCCCCGCTCCCCCGCTTTTCCCTCCCCCGGTTTATTCTTTTCATTGCATTATCATCATTCATTTCTTTCTCTCTCTTCACCCACTTCCCCCGCCCGCCCTGCCCGGGCCTGCCATCCATCCTCCCCCTCCCGCCGCCCCCGCCTCTTTCCCCCCTTTATCTAATCAGCATAAAATGGTTCTAAAGCTCCTGTTGGAGCTCGAGGCTGCGGTCGCAGCGCCCGAAGCCGCGGTGGCGGCTCCGGCTCAAGCTGCGGCTGTTGTCGCGGCCGCTGCCCATTGTGATTGGTGGCTCGCGCTCGGCTGGAGCGTGCCGCTAATTTATTAATGAATGGAGGTCGCGAGGCGCAGCTGGCCAATCAGGGCGCCCCGGACTCCGGGAGGCCTGCGAGCCACGCGCACCGGAGCCCGCTCCCTTTCAGCCGCTCATTAGGGGCCGGGGCGCGGGGGGCCGTGGGGGAGACCGAGGCTGCCGCCCCCGCCCCGCCCCGCCCCGCCCCGTCGCGGCGGCCGCAGCCCAGCCCCCGGCCCCGGCGCGCGCGCTCGCGCCCTCCCCGGCGCCGCCCGGCCTCGGCCTCTCCGCTGCGGACCGGGGGATCCGGGGAATTAGTTAATGGGGGTCAGAATGCCGGGGCGGGGTGGGGGGGAGCGAAGCCACCCTCTGGTGCTGCCGGGCGTCTGCCGGCAAAGCCTCGCAGGAGCGGTCTCAAACAGCAAATGATTTTAAAACGCATCCGTTTGGTTGAGCGCGGAACGGGGGCTGCGGGTGGCGGGCTGTGGGCCCCCGGCGGGCAAGCGCGCTTAGGGTCCCGAGAGCTGGCGGGCGACGGGGACGGCAGAGGACGGCGGCGGGTGCACCGGGGCGCCTCCGGGACGGGACGGGACGGGACGGATCGGGTGGGGCAGCGCCTGACGCGCGCTGGGAGGACGTGAGCAGGAAGGCCCCACGGGTTGGAGCCCAAGGAGCTCTCCTCGTTTCACCTGTGACAGACGGTGAAATGTCTCCGGGAGCAGACACGGGTTTTGTCCTGTTCTGTTCGGTTTCTGGGGTTCACCCCACTTTGCCGCAGGGCCAGACAGCAAGGTGGCTCCCGGCGACGCGGGCAGCGAGCGGGGTGGGCGGGGCGGCCGACCTGCGGCCCCAGCGCGCGCCCGGGCTGCGCTGACACTTCCGTGACCTCTGCTCCGCGCTGGGGGGCGTTGTAGGGACAGGGGCCCGTCCTCCCGGGACTCCTGGCTTTTCAACGGGAAAATAGGGCTGAGGCTTACTGGACTTTGGGGAGGAAACTTGTCCTGAATTGCTCGCCAGCACCCCCCCCCCCGTCCCCTCCTCCCCACGCTCATGCCCACCCTCTTGTCGACGCGGCTGGAGAGACCGAAGCAGAGCCCCCGGAGTGCGTGCTGGGCCGAGCGGTAGGCTGTGCAAGGATAGCGCCGACGCATCTGGACTCCGGTAGATGGGACAGGACGCCCTTGAGACCCCCCGTGCAAATTAAGTCTAAGCAAGGCGCATTTGGAATGTTGGGAGGTGAAAAGTGTCAAGAGGAAAAGATAATTGTCTGCAGGTCTGTCTCACTCAGTTTGTAGGAATTGGAAATTTCGGAGAAGGGCATGATGAAAATGGCTGTTAGTGTTTTGGCATGTTTTTCATCTGTTTAATATTTTCTGCAGGGAGTAATGAGCAGGGTTGGAAGGCATAGAGTAAAGAAAATGAAAACTAGAATCCCACAAAGGAGACTTTCGCCCACGTCAGCTCTCCAGGCTCCAGACCTCCTTCGGTCTTGAAATGATTGTAAAACTGCTACGATTTTCATTTTGCTTGCTGATATTTGTGTTTTGCCTATTCTCCCTTTTGAAAAACAAGTTCCCTACATTTAGAAGCTTTGTTTCCCCAGGTGGCCTCCTCCATCTTCTCAGGGCTTCATTTTGAGGAGTGCAAAAATTTATAAAGAAGGGAGAGACACTTTCAGTCTCCAAAATACAGCATCTGTCTCTCTCACACTTCTTTGGGTCTCTGGTTCTCTATCATGAACCTGCAGAACCAGAACCTCATAAAAGAGTTGCATCAAGCGGAAGACGTGTCCGTAGTAAAAGTTACCAGAAGTGCTTACCGCGGTTGCATGTACACCTTAGCATTATTTTCCAGGTGATGATCACTGATAGCAAACAAACAAGTAAATATTCTTCACAGTCTCCCTAAAGGAAAGCCTTCAAAGTCTTGGCTAGCAAGGTTCAGATCGAAAGAACACAGGAACATTGAGTAGATGTAGGATTTGGGGGTTAATTTGAATGCAGCAGGAGATGAGAAAGCTGAGTTCTGAGGAAATGATCAAAAACTGCTAAAAACCAATCCTGGGAGGATGGGAGGAACCTGTGATGTCAGTCTGTAGGTAGCTACATCTCGCGCTGGAGTTGCCTGCAAAGAAAGACAAGCTAATAGGCTAACAAAGCAAAGAAAGGTTTATTTTAGTATCAGTAGAAAGGTACCTCTTTGGACAGGTTGTTTTAAAATTTTAGTTTGGCTAGAAGTGATGGTTTGATCTGATGATAAAATATATTGGGGGGGGGGAGGGGAACAGAATCAGAAACCAGTTAAGAAGAGGCTTAAAGGAAAGCCTGACCAGTTCTGTATGACTCTAAACAGAGGCAGAGATCAAGCTGGCTCTAATGCTTGTGCTAGTGAAACACACAATGGATTTCTTTAGTTGATTGTTAACAGCATTTGGGTGTCTGACTCCCCGGTTTTTATGTTCCTCCAGGATTTTATGTTTTTATGATGCACGGAAAGGGTACATGCTTTCTCTTGTCAAAATCCAAACTTTTTATACTGTCTGTAAGAAGTTAATAATGCATATTGAGGTGTGCCCTCTACAGATATTTAGTAAAAGTATAATATTATTAGGGTAAATTGCACACTTCTGATTCCAGAAGTTTCTTTCAAAAGGAAAAATTATGAAAAGAAAGTTCTGTATATTTTCAAACATTGACATCAACCTCTAATCCATGTAAATATAAAGGTATCACGGACTTTACAGAATTTTGTCTTCGAAATAAGCGCTTCTTTGGGTGTATGCGGTAGTGTATGCTAGATTACTGTGTCAAGTACAAGAGTTTTAACAAATCACCCCTAGATCATCTTGGAATTCTAAGAATTTTGGTTGTATGTTTATATTGTAGCTTTCAAGAGAAGCGTCACTCAGTAATAGAACACTTCTGGAACTATTTCCCACTATGAAGAATATTATTTTAAAAAAGAAAAGAAACCACCTCAAGAACCGTTTAACAACGCTAGTGAAATTCAGAAGCCAACTATTCACACCCAGTCGCAGGATTCTATTTGTTCAGCATTTTGCCCAGTTTTGCTGAAAGAAAGAAATTTCGATTTCTTTACTCTGCTTTGCGAAGACGTGACCAGCCCCAAATATCCTTAGCTGGACTCTTCTGGCACTCTTTTAACTTAAATAAATTCAAGAGGCACTTGTGTGGTCTAAAAGATTGTCCAGATGAAACGAGGCTGAAATGTTATGCGAAGGGGGAGGGGAGCGCGTGAATAGCATCAGGGAGGATGGTGACCGAGGGCCGCTCCTGTCCACTGCGTGAACTGTCCTAAAGGGTCAAACTGTTCATCTTCAGCCCCTCTTTCAGTGTGCAATCCTACTTTAAGAGAACAAAAGCTCAAAGCAGGCAGTTATCAAGAAATGGGAGCACAATGATTTAAACTCATCCCTAAGCCTTCGAAAGAAAGGGGGTCGAATGCGTGCAGCCAGAGAAGAGTGAAGTAAGGGGAGGGTGGAGATCTTTAGAAAGTCTTTGTTGCTTCTAAGAAGCTTGAACTTTGAGGCGACCCAAAAGCCCTAAAGTTTAGGGTAGGTGTTGCTGTGGGGCCATAGGCTACATCCCATCCACACTTCGACCTCACAAGTGGCCTAAAGAGGACAAACGGTCTCCTCCCCAAACTCCTGCTGCGGCAGGTGAATGGGGGGGGGGGGGGGCGCGAGGGAGGGTGCTTTTCCCAGAGTGCGCGGCAGGGAAAGTTCGCCTGCGCCGCGAGCCTATCCCCCCAATTCCCTGGAAACCACCCTGCTTGCAAGAAGAGGGTGCGTCTACGCTCTGCTAAAAGGACAGAGTGACGTGCCTGCCGGGGGGGGGGAGGGCTGCACCCCAAGTCCTGATCCTCCGAGTGAGCTCTCAGGCGGAAAAAAAAAAAAAAAAAGGCAGGAACACGTTAGCCAATCGCGAGCACCGGGAGTGCTTCGGCGAGGGGGCGGGGGGGCGACAAACGCAGCCTGCAGAGGAGCCGGGGCAGCCGGGCTGGGAGGGATTAGCTTGCCCCCCGGGGACTCCTCGCCCCGCCAGGGTTCCTTGTGTGTGATGACAAGTGCTGGGAGCCAGTGTGAGCTCGGATCTTTCGGTGGTCCCCTTCCGGGGAGCCAAGGAAACCCAGAGGAAATAGCCGTGTAAACTCACGCCCCAGCTTCGTCTCGAACCCCTGCACAGAAATCTCAGTCTCCCCTGCTCCCCCCCCCCCCCCGCCCCCCGCATCCTGTCTGTCCGGGGAGGCGCGAGCTTCACCGCACCAGCCCTTGCCCGACGAGACGCGAGGCAGGGAAGGCCATGCCCCGGCCCCGGAGCCCCCTTCCCGACACCCTTGCCCCAAGCCCGCGCGAAGGGCTTCGGTGTCTCAAACCACGTACTCCGGAAACCGACCTGGACGCCCAAGGCCGGCTCGCTGGCGGCGAGATCTGCCCAGCAAGTGCTGGGAGGCCCCGAGCCTACCAGCTCCCCTCCCGCTCTGCAGAGGCAGCGCCTTGCAGGCTTCTCTTGGCCCCCGACGCGACCCAAGGGCCTCTCTTCTTTCCCAGGAAGGAAAGAAATCGCTGTTGGAAGACTTTGCCAATCCCCGCCAGCTTTCTGATTGTTTTCCTCAGGTAAGGGGAAAAGAACAGCCGGCTCGTGAATGGGGGCCCCGGGGGCCCGGTAGGGAAAGAAGGCTCCCCCACCCCAACCCCTCTGTGCCTGCAAAAAGGGACATTGGCTATCCAGGGGAAAGTGCAAGAAAGAGAGCACTAATCGCTGAACCAGGAGACAAACACGATTACCAGCTCCGAGCCTTGAGTCAGAAAGTCTCATAGACTTTAAGATGTTAATCCCCAGCATAATCCTTCCTTTGGCGTGTAGGAATAGTGCAGCCACAAGAGTTGTTTTGTTATTTATATTGGCGTTTAATAAAACTCAGCCAGTGGTGAATGGGCTGCCCACTCTCCAATGGTAATTAATTCCCTATTTCAGTGACCCAATTGTCCTGGGACAGAGCGTTGGGCCCGTCCCGGTGCCCCGGTCCCCCTTTGTGCGGATACACGGCCCTCGTGCTTCAACAGCTATGGAAACTCATTCTTTTGATGTCATTCAAGGAGTTTTCCTTGGGCATCTTCTAAACTTCAAGGACCCTTTTCTTTCTCCGTTTCATGAAAAGCAGTGCGAGCTTGACCACCTCTGTAGAATTTAATGATTTGGTGAAAGGGCCCTTTGGGGTTTGTATAAGGAGTTAGACGGAGAGAAAGGAAATTTGGCAGCCTGCTCCCCAGCCCGGACAGTACCGAACCTGGAAAACACAAAACTTATTCAGAGCAATGGATAAAGATCTGAAAGCTGATTTTTTTCCCCCTCTCCTTCCCCCCCCCCCCCCCCAGGCTAAAGAAAAAACAACACCCCTCTCCCCAAACACCGAATTCTCTTCCGGGAAAAAAAAAAAATGCATTCTTTATTGTTGCTGATAAAGATTAAAAGGGTGAGATTGCGGTATAGAAATTCGAATCTTCAGGAGAGAAGTTTCTTTGACCGTTATCTTTGGAGAATAGGCCATCAGCTTAGCACTTTGACCCATGCACTCCGTCATCCCTCCTTGCTACGTTCAGGATGTACTTAACGAGCACCCAGTGTGTGCCAAGCACTGCCTCGACCTCTGGGAACCGTGCAACGCACAACACAGACACGATTCCTGCACCATCAAGCTTGCATTCAAATTAGCGGGTAAAAAATAATGATAAAAAAAAAATCGCCTAAGTCAGTGTCCACTTACGTAGACACAGTAAGCGTGATAGTGTCGGTAGCCGCGTCTGCTGGGAGAGAGCGCGAGGCTGCGTTTTGTTTTCCCGAGGCCCAAAGTCTATTCTAGAACCCCCGACATCCGGGCTCCACCCTGGTAGCCGGGGTTGCCGATGCTTTCATCGCCCCCGAACATTTCTGGGCGTCTCCTGTGTGCCAGGAGCGGAGGCGACAGCTGCGGCGGGCGCGGCGGCCGGGGCCAGGGCGAGAAGCGGCCGCTGACACCGCGCTCGGCCCCGCGCGCCGCCGCCCGGGGTCTCCGGGCCGGGAGGGGGCGGCCGCGGCGCGCCCGGCCCGCGCTCCCTGCACAAGTAGCTCTTCTATGTCTTTATACGCACTTCCAAAAAAACTTCGCAAGTCACAGAAACAATACAGAATTCAACTAAGAAAATACAGAGTGAACCATATGGCCTGGGTGGCTCGAGTCGGCTGCATTTTCCTCCAGACAAAGAAGGGATTGAGGGTTGAAGGAAAGGAGAAAAAAACCCAACTTTCCGGCTGATGAAGCTGTTGTCTGGAGGCAATGATCCCAAATCTGAAGGCTTTATTCCGGCTCCGACGGAGACGTGATATGTCATATGATTAGCATCTTTCATATTTACAAGAGTGGTATGGGCTGCCAGTCTTGAGAGAAAGGCCAGAGAAAGAAGGGGGCATATGCTGAAATGGATTTTGCATTTGAAAGAGAGAAAGGAGATCGGATAAATACACTTAAACGAGGATTTCGTTTTACTCCTGTTGAGTTCTAATGGATTGTTGATTGAGATTTTAGGGGCCTGGAACCGAGGTGTCAGCAGTAATTTAAAGAAGGCATTCAGTCCCCCAGCGCCTCTTTTCTCCATTTCCCCCTCCCGCCCCTCCCACCGTCTCTCATTTACGCCTTCAAGCAGTACCGGGACGGGGAAGGCTTTTAAAACAAAACACAAAACAAGATCTCACGCGAGGGCGATGTCCGAGGGAGCCCGAACGCTGATGGGCTTGGAGGAGGCGCCCCCTACCGCCGGGCGCGCCCCGGGGTCACGCTCCCCTCCTCTCGCTCCTAGAGCTTACGGGCCGCGCAGCTGCTCCGGGGCGCGGGCGCGCGGCGAGGCCCTGGCGCCCCCTGGCGGGATCCCGCGGCACTACGACCGGGCCCGGGCCGCCGGCTGCAGACGAGCCTGCGCCGGCCTTGCTCCCGGGAAGAGGGCGCGCTCCAGGGCCTCCGTCCCGACTGCGGTTACGAGCGCGTGGCGCCGGCTGCCTCGGGCTCAGACGCCAAAGCGTCCGCGGTGTGGGCCTCGGAGCCGAAATAAACATCCAAGACGCCAGCCAGCCCCAGCGGTCCTCACAGCAGCCAAGTTTGGGAACAAGAGGGCCTAGGCCCCGAAACTTTGGTTTTGAGGGTTTCTCTCTCCAACAGCTAGAGGTGAGGCCAAGACGCGACACACTAAGGAAGAGCTTCGGTTCCAGACTGTGAAAAGGCCTTCATATGCACGACTGGGCGTACATTCTGTCTGTATAGTATAGAACGTGTAGGGATGAATGGCAGAATAGACTTTGGTTCTAGAATAGACTTTGGACCTCTGAAAAACACAAGGTGGTCTCGCTCTCTCTCCCACACACGGAGCCACGCACATACACAGAGCAGCTTTTCAGAGTCCTCCTCAGATTGCTTGTTGTCCCCCTGGTGTATGTTTTTCTCTTCCAAATTGATAGACGATACACATTTTCACTCACCTTAGGGGAAGGGCCTATGAGGCACATAGCCTCATACTAGATATTGAGATGCCCAAATTCCTATTCCTGCTCCCCATTTTTATTTCGTTCCCACCAAGATTTACTTGTCCTTAACTCTGTCAGGCAAATTGTGCGTGCCCAAGTGTCAAAGATGGCAAGGACTTGGGCTTTTAGCACTTCACCTGTGAATCTTTTAAGCTTGCCCATATTTATCAATAGTAGAGTCTGACTAATAATAAATTATATTACTGTCACAATAATGAAATGTCATACAGAAGTTATATTTTTGGCAGATATTTAATCTTTAAAATCATGCTGTAATGCTTAGTGTGACTCCAATTTGTAGACAATATGTATATCTGGATAGTTACAGGGGAATATAAACACACCCTGAAGAGAAAAATATTTATAGCGCTTTTTTTTTTTTTTTTAACCATTGGGTAGCATAATTTCGATTTTCTTCTTTGTGTTTTCCAGGTAAATTTGAGAACACTTAAAATCAGAAATTATTATTTAAAAGCCACTGGCCTTCTGGAGACCACCTTTGTCTTTTGTAGTTTTTGTCAAAGATTGGAAATAAGTTTCAGATTACAGATGTCTGAGATGAGGTGAGTGATTCCATAGAAGTCCTCCACAGTTAAAATTAAGGACAAGTAGCTGGACCATTTGGTTTGATGCGGGCTTCTGTGACTTTAAAAAAAAAATCTAAAACTTGTTCTTGAACTACAATGTAAACATTATATAGAAGAGAAACATTTAGTGCTAATTTCAATATTTTTGTAAATCACAACTCTTGGGGTTAGATAGAGAAAGGAAATCTCCTTGATGCTGTTATTTTCTGTATTCTGGGTAAATCACATCTAATTTTCCCAAAGAGATGAGATCTCTTCCTTGATAAGGTTTTGATAGATATCTAAAGAAAAATAAAAAAAAAAAAAAGAAAAATATTTTACCCATGCCTCAAAGATATCCCTTTTACTTTTTTATAGGTTTTATTTATTGAGACAGAGAGGCAGAGACACCGGCAGAGGGAGAAGCAGGCATCATACAGAGAGCCTGAGGTGGGACTCGATCCTGCATCTCCAGGGTCTCCAGGATCAAGCCCTGGGCTGCAAGCGGCGCCAAACCGCTGCGCCACTGCGGCTGCTCCAATATCCCCCCTTTTAAATAACACTTGTTATCAGAAATTTCTTTGTGTCTAATCTTTCTTTTATTTCTTCTTGACCTGTTCTCAGTAGTGATTAAAAAGTTTCCTCCTCTCTCATTCTATGTTTGAAAATAACAGCATTTAGTGCTTCTATTTTAAAAACAATCAAGATCTGGGCAGCCCTGGTGGCACCGCCTGCAGCCCAGGGCGTGATCCTGGAGACCCCAGATCGAGTTCCCACGTCGGGCTCTGCATGGTGCCTGCTTCTCCCTCTGCCTGTGTCTCTGCCTCTCTCTGTGTGTCTCTATGAATAAAAAATAAAATAAAAACAATCAAGATCTAGAAATTGTTTAATTCTGAATGTTCCTTCCCATTGCTTTTAGGGTTGTGGATTTCTCTGTTGACAGAACCCATCTTTACCCTGAAGGAGGCTACTGTGGGTTTCTTTCTTTCTTTCTTTCTTTCTTTCTTTCTTTCTTTCTTTCTTTCTTTTTTTTGTGGGTTTCTATTTAACTTTGCATTTTTATGGCACCAACAACTACACTGGAACTATGTTGTGCTACTGTCCAGGCATAAGGGAGTAGGACTGAGAATAAGAGAAAGGAAAGGATTTGCAAGAGGTTAATGGCATTCCTCTCAGCAAGTTCTCTTTTTCTCCAAGGTTTTTTATTTTTAAGGCTTTGAGAGTTCATTTTTTCTTGAAGGAAGAAAAAGAATAATCTCACAATTCAATATTGAGGAGGAAAATCAAGAGATACTTTCTGAAGTTTTTTTTTAAAAAGAGTTTATTTATTCATGAGACAGAGAGAGAGAGAGAAAGAGAGAGGCAGAGACATAGGCAGAGGGAGAAGCAGGCTCCTCACAGGGAGCCTGATGTGGGACTCAATCCCTGGACTCAAGATCACGCCCTGAGCTAAAGGCAGATGTTCAACCACTGAGCTACCCAGGTATCCCTAAAGTTGTTTAATGATAAATGTGTGCTGAGAAATTTCTGAAAAAGAAAATATAGCTTGTTTTTAAGGTTCCCAGCATCATAGACTCTAATATGCCCCTAAAAATTAGAGGAAAATATGGTTTATTATTTGTATGAATATGACGACATCTATCCTTATACTTTAAATTACTTGAGTTACACTGGATTTGAGGTCAACACTTTCTCAGAAAATGAGTCATTGGAAGGCTTAAAAGAATATGTTTTAGGGTTAACTGCATTGTTCCTTAGATAAATTGCTGGCTGCTTCCAAAGAATCACATAATGCTTGGTTTCTTCTCTGAATGAGTATTTTTTTGGCTCCAGGTCTCATGAAATAGGTATCAACAGTGCTTATCTTCCCCCATAGTGATGCTTAGGAACAATTCTTTTGTTCAAGATAAACTAATTAAGGAGCGGTATCTTTTTTTTTTTTAAGATTTTATTTATTTTTTCATGAGAGACACGGAGAGAAGCAGAGACATAGGCAGAGGAAGAAGCAGGCTCCCTGCAGGGAGCTTGATGCGGGACTCGATCCCAGGACCCCGGGATCACAACTTGAGCCAAAGGCAGATGCGCAACCACTCAGCCATCCAGGCACCCCAGGAGCAGTGTCTCATTAAAATAAAAGCTTTTTCCTTCCCTCTTATACCAAAAGCTCAAAGTGCTTTTTCTTCGTCTCATAAAATAGCGATGAAATCAAATAAGACATACAGACTTTTTTGAACCTGGGAGGCTCAGTCAGTTAAACCTTCTACTCTGGACTTCAGCTCAGGTCATGATCTCAGGGTTGTATGATCAAATCCCATGTCAGACTTCACGCTGGGTATGGAGCCTGCTTTAGAATCTCTCTCTGCCCCTCCCTCTGCCCTTCACACCCCCCACCCAAATTAAAATAAAATAACAAAAAATATTAAATAAAATATATGCATAGAGTCTAACAAGAAGTCAGTAATACATGTCTTGGTGCCAAGCATTTGGCCAAGAAAGAATACTTAGTGATTTCAATCACAATTTGGCAATTGGAAATGTATGGAGAAATCTAACTAGAAAGCACAGAGTAAATTTATTTAATCATTGTAGAGAATCAGGTCAAAATTTAGGTTAACATAGTAATCACAGAGGTGAAGACCATCACTTTTTCCTCCTCTTTCTTTTCATCAATCAAAATTGATTATGTAGTACATAGTTCATAGCTGTGCCAAGGCTGTGTCAGATCAAAATCAGTGATCTTAACAAAATTGTCTTCTAAAGTAATGAATTTCTTTTGCCATTTTTTTCTCCATTTAGTCTTTCCCAAATTTTTAGGTTGCAGTGAACAGTCAAAAGACATAGTGTTAAAGAGAGAGAGAGAGAGAGAGAGAGATAGTGTTTTCTGACTGATATCTGATTCTGATGGAAACTTAGAAAATAGAAAATATTTCTTGTAGAGGGGAGGCAGACTTACAATGAGTCAGGCACTGTACCAGATAGCAACTTGCAATATATTATTATTTCATTTAGCCCTCACACAAATCCTAAGTATGACATTATTGTTGTGACCATTTTCACAAATGAGGAAACTATGGCTGAAGGGTGCATTTTAATTAAAGGTCAGGATCCCAGTCACAGGCTAAATCTATCACACTGTGTACCCATACTTGAGGATTCCAAGCCTATGCCCTTGAGAAATGAACAGAAGAGATATTTGAAACAATAATTCCCCCCACACACAAATTAATATTAGACACCAAACCACAGATCCAGAAACCTCAGAGAATACCAAGCAGGATAAATGCTCCCCCAACACACATACACACACAAAAAAGAAACCCATCTAGGCCTATCATTTTCAAATTACAGAAAATTAAAGATAAAGAAAAATCCTAAAAGAAGCTGGGGTTGCGGGGACACTTTACCTGTGGAGGAACAAAGATAAGAATTACAGCTGACTACTCCTCAGAAACTATGTAAGCAAGAAGAGACTGGAGTGAAATATTCAAAGTATTGAAATAATTGAGGGGCCTGACTGACTGGCTCAGTTGGTTGAGCTCCCAACTCTTATTTCAGGTCATGTCATGATCTCAGGGATGTGAGATTGAGTTCAGCATCAGGCTCCATGATGGATGTGTAGCCTGCTTAAAATTCTTTGTCTCCCTCTGCCCTATCCACCTGCTCATGCTCTTTCTCTAAAGAAAAAAAAAGTGTTGACACATAAAAAAAAAAAAAAAAAAAAAAAAAAAAAAACACCCACCTAATATTCTGTACCCTGAGAGGTTATCCTTCAAGAGTGAAGGCAAAATATGGACTTTCTCATAAAAACAAAAACTGGAGGGTTTTTTTGCTAGTAGACCTACCTTAGTGGAAATTTTAAAAGAAATTCTTTAGAGAGAAGGAAAATAATGTAGTTCAGAAACTCAGATCTACATAAAGGAGATGAGCATCAACTAAGGAATAAATGAAGATAAATTGAAAACCTTTATTGTTCTTATTTTTGATTGATCTAACAGACAATTGTTCAAACTAATAATAGAACAATGTATTGTTATGTATACTTATATGTGTGTGTGTATATATATATATGCCTATTTCTTCTCATTTATAGGTGAAATGAATAAAAGCTAAGACACAAGGCATGAAAAAAAGGAATTAGGATTATATTGTTATTATAAGGTATTTGTATTACCTGAGAGGTGGTATAGTGTTATTTGAAAATGGATTTGGATTGGGGCAGCCCAGGTGGCTCAGTGGTTTAGTGCAGCCTTCAGCCCAGAGCCTGATCCTGGAGACCCAGGATCGAGTCCCACGTCAGGCTCCCTGCATGGAGCCTGCTTCTCCCTCTGCCTGTGTCTCTGCCTCTCTCTCTCTCTCTCTCTCTCTCTCTGTATGTTTCTCGTGAATAAATAAATAAAACCTTTTTTAAAAATGGATTTGGATTAGTTATAAATATGTATTGCAAACTCTAGGGCAATCACTAAAAATAGTAAAACAAAACTAAGAAACAACAACAAAAAATAAGTATAGTTGATATAATAAGAAGAAGGAGAAAATGGAGTCATATAAAATGTTCAATTAAAACCAAGAAAGATATAAAAAGACAAGAAGACAAAAGCGGGAATAAAGATCAATGGCAACAACAATACTGAACATGGTAGATATTAATCCAACTATATCAACAATCACATTTTGAGTGCCAATGGTCTAAATGCACCAATTAAAAAACAGAATTTGTCAGAGTGGATCAGAAAACGTAACGAAACTGTATGCTGTCTGCTGGAAAACCACTTTGAATATAGACAAACATAGTTTAAAAGTAAGTGGAGGGAGAAAAATACACCACACCAACACTAATCCAAAAAAAGCAGGAGAAGCTATATTAATTTCAGACAAAACAGACTTCAAAGCAATGAAAGTTGTCGGGCATACGGAAGAGCATTATATAATGATAAAGGGGTCAAGTCTCCAAAAGATATAACAGTCCTTAATGTGTATGCACCTCACACAGAGCATCAACTTAAGGGAGGCAAAAACTGATAGAACTGAATGGAGAAATAGATGAATCTACTATTATAATTAGAGACTTCAATATACTCCCAACTCAGGAATGGGCAGATTCAGCAGGCAGAAAATCAGTGAGGAGATAGTTGAATTCAACAGCGCCATCAATAAACTGGATATAACGGACATCTCTAGACTACTTCACCCAACAATAGCAGAATACACATTTGTCAAGCTAAAACAGATTCAGGGCCATAGAGCATCATAACACATTTAAAAGTATAGAAGTCATACAATATTTGTTCTCAGACCACAATGGAATTAAACTAGAAATTATAATAGATAAATGAGACTAAATAATATATTTTTTAAAGATTTTATTTATTTGAGAGAGAGTGCACTTGTGCAGAGGGAGGGGCAGAGGGAGAAGGAGAGAGAGAGAGAATCTCAAGTGGATTCTGGCTAAGCAAGGAGCCTGACTTGGGGCTCAATCTCACAAATCTGAGATCATGACCCCAGCCAAAATCAAGAGTGGGATGCTCCACTGACTAAGCTACCCAGGCGCCCCTAAACAACACACTTCTAAATAACACATGGGTCAAAGAAGAAATCTCAAGAGAAATATTTTAAACTAAATGAAAATGAAAACACAACTTATTAAAATATGTGGAATGCAGCAAAAACAGTGCTTTAGGGAAGTGTATAGCACTGAGTGCACATATTCAACAATAAAAAAAAAAGATCTAAAACCAATAATCTAAGTTTCCACGCTAGGAAACTAGAAAAAGAATTAAACCCAAAGTAAGCAGGAAAAATATAAGAGGAATTAAAACAGAAATCAATGAAATTCAAGAGGAAATAAGTAAATAAATTAAACCAAAAGGTGGTTCTTTGAAAATATCATTAAAGTGGATAAGCTTCTAGGCAGACTAAGAAAAGAAGGAAGAGGACACAAATTACCATCATATCAGAAATAAAAGGGAAAACATCACAGATCCCATGGAAATGGACCAACTCCTTGAAAGATAGAATCTGCCAAAACTCATAGAAGAAAAGCAATCGGAAAAGGCCTATCTTTATTAAAGAAATTTAATCAGTAATGGATAGCCTTCCAAAACAGACAGCACCAGACCCAGACATTCACCAGACTGGTGAATTCTACCAAATACTTAAGGAAGAAATTATCAATTATAACAATTCCCTGCACTCTCTTTCAGAGGATATAAGCAGAAGGAATTCTTCCTAACTCATTTTTTTTTTTTGATGCCAGCATTACCCTAATACCCAAATCAGTCAGATATAACAAGGAATCAAAACTACAGAACAATCTCTCTCATGAACATAGATGCAAAGAATCCTCAACAAAGTTTGAGCAAATCAAATCCAAAAAAGCACAAAAAGAATTATATACGACAACAACATGGAATTTATCCCAGATATGCAAAGTCTGATTCAATATTCAGCAATCAATTAATGTAGCAGTACCTGGGTGGCTCAGTCAGTTAAGTGTCAATTCTTGATTTTGGATCAGGTCATGATCCCAGGGTCTACAGATTGAGCCCCTTGATGAGCGCCATGCTCAGGGCGGAGACTGCGTGAGATTCTCTCTCCTCCCTTCTGCCCCTCCCCTACTCATATACTTTCTCTCTCTTTCTTTCTTTCTCTCTCTCTCAAATAAATAATATCACTTAAATAAATCGATTAATATAATCCACCACATCAAGAACTGAGAGGAAAAGTCAGATGATTATCTTAATAGATGCAGAAAAGGCATTTGGCAAAATCTAATACCCATTCATGATAAAAACTCTCAGTAAATGAGGAATAAGAAAGGAACTTTCTCAACTTGATACAGGCTATCTACAAAAAAACCTACAGCTAATAGCATGTGTAATGGTGAGGAACACCAAACTTTCCCAGTAAGATAAGGTACAAGGCAGGATATCCCCTCTCATCACTCCTTTTCAGCATCATACTGGAAGTCCTTAGTAATGCAATAAGGCAGGACTAGGAAATAAAAGGGACAGAGGTTAGGAAAGATGTAAAACTGTCTTTGTTCCTAAATGATATGATTGATCTATGCAGAAAATCCAAAAGATTCCCTAAAACTAATATACAATTACAGCAAAGTTGCCAGTTACAAGGTTAATAAACAATTGTTTTCCTATGTAGTGACGATGAACAAGTGGAATCTGGAACACAATACTATTTACATTTGCACTTGATTGAATGAAATACTTAGGTATAAATCTATCAAAATAAACAATATATGAAGAAAATTACAAAGCTCTGAAGAACAAAATCAAAGAACTAAATAAATAGGTATTCCATCTTCATGCTTAGGAAGACTCAAGATGTCAGGTCCTCCCACCTTGACCTACCAATCCAATGTAATCCCAGTCAAAATCCCACAAATTATTTTACAGATACTAATAAACTGATTCCAAAGCTTGTGTGCAAGTTATAAGACCCAGAATAGCCAACATATTAATGAAGGAGAAGAACAAGATTGAAAGACTGATGCTACCAACTTCAAGACTTACTATAAAGCTTTAGTAATCAAGACAGTGTGATATTGAAAAAAGACTATACAAATAGATCAATGGAACAGAATAGAGAGTCTAGAAATAGATCCCTATAAATATAGTCTATGGATCTTTGACAAAGGAGCAAAAGCAATATAATGGAGCAAAGGATAGTCTCTTCAACAAATGATGCTGGAACAACTAGACATGCATATGCAAAAAAAAAAAAAAAAATCAAGACACAGACCTTACATTCTACACACAAAAAAAAGCAAAGGGGATCATAGACCTAAATGTGAAATGCAAAACTACAAAACTTCAAGGAAATAACATAGGAGGAAACCCGGAGAACCTTAGGTATGGCAATGCCTTTTTTGATACAATGTCAAGGGTATGATTCATAAAATAAATAAATGAGGGACACCTGGGTGGCTCAGCGGTTGAGTGTCTGCCTTCAGCGCAAGGCGTGATCCTGGAGACACAGGATCGAGTTCCACATCCGGCTCCCTGCATGGAGTCTGCTTCTCCCTCTGCCTATGTCTGCCTCTCTCTGTGTCTCTCATGAATAAATAAATAATCTTTAGAAAAAAAAAGAAATGATAAGTTGTGCTTCATTAAAATTAAAAACTTCTGCACACACACACACACACACACACAAAGTTCGAAAGAATGAGAAGACAAGCCACAGGCTGGGAGAAAACATTTGCAAAAAACACATCTGATAAAGAACTATTGTCTCAAAATGTACAAAGATCTTAACATCTCACTAAAGAAAATATACAGATGGCAAATAAGCATATGAAAAGATGCTCCACACCATGCCACCAGGGAAATGTGAATTAAAACAACAATAAGATATCACTACACATTTATAAGATGGCCCAAATCCAGAGCACCAACAACACCAAATGCTGGTGGGACTATGGAGCAACAGGAACTTTTATTCATTGCTGATGGGAATGCAAACTGGAACAGCCACTTTGGAAGACAGTTGGGTAGGAAGAAAAACTAAAACTTTACAAAACTAAATATAGGGGAGCCTGGGTGGCTCAGTCAGTTAAGTGTCTGCCTTGGGCTCAGATCATGATCTCAGGATCTTGGCATTGAGCCCTGCCTCAGGCTCCCTGCTCAGTGGGAAGTCTGCTTCTTCCTCTTCCTCTGCCTCTCTGCCTCCCCCTGCTCTTACTTTCTCTCTCTCTCAAATAAATAAATAAAATCTTAAAAAAAAAAAAAAAAAACTAAACTAGGGCAGCCTGGGTGGCTCAGTGGTTTAGTGAAGCCTTCAGCCCAGGGCGTGATACTGAAGACCCGGGATCAAGTCCCACATCGAGCTCCCTGCATGGAGCCTGCTTTTCCCTCTGCCTGTGTCTCTGCCTCTCTCTCTCTCTCTCTCTCATGAATAAATAAAAATAAAATCTTAAAAAAAACTGAACTAAATATACTCTTCTCATATGATCCAGCAGTCACATTTCTTGATATTTACCCAAAGGAGTGAATGTCCAAACAAAAAACTCAACATGGATATTTAGAGACTTTATTCATAATTTTCAAAATTTGGAAGGAACCAAGATGTTCTTCAGTAGGTGAATAGATAAATGACTTGTGGTCCATCCAGACAATGGAATATTATTCAATACTAAAAAGAAATGAGCTATCAAGCCATGAAAAGACATGGAGGAACCTTAAATGCATATTACTAAGTGAAAGAATCCAATATGAAAAGTATATAATTATATGGCTCTAACCCTATGACATTTTAGAAAAGACAAAACTATAAAAAGATCAGTGGTTTCCAGGGGTGAAAGGAGGAGATGAATAGACAGAGCACAGAGGATTTTCAGGACAGTGAAAATATTCCGTATGATAATAATGGATATATGTCATTATTTGTTCAAATCCATAGAATGTACAATACCAAGAAGAAACCCTATGGTAAACTATAAACTTTGGGTGATTATGGTACGTCCATGTAGGTTCATCTTGGTAAAAAAAAATGGACCATTGTGGTGAGTGATGTTGAAAATGGGGAAGGTTAGGCATGTGTGGGTCAGGAGTATCTGTGTTTTTCCTTCTCAATTTTGTTGTAAGCCTAACTGCTCTAAAGTTTCTTAAAACAACAAAAGAGGGCACCTGACTGGCTCAGTCAGAAGAGCATGCGACTTTTGACCTTGGGGTGGTGGGTTTGAACCTCATGTTGGGGGTAGATATAAATAAACAAAATTTAAAATTAAAAAAATAAAACCACAAAAGATAAATTCTAAGGAATCTCCTTGAGTGTAGGGGCGAGGGAATCAAAGATATTAGACAACATTAAGAATAAAATGCTTAGATCAGTCCAGAAGTTCATCATCTAACCAAGTTTCAGAGAAAATAGAGATGATGAAATTACCTCAGACGTGAAGGACTGGTGAACAGATTTAAAACAACTACTGTATGTTCATAGAATATTAGAATTAAAAGGGATGAAATGCTGATACACCTAATAACATGGATACACCTCAAAAACACATTGAGTAAAAAGACTTGAAAGAGTAGACACTGGGGCACCTGGGTGGCTCAGTGCTTAAGCATCTGCCTTCGGCTCAGGTCATGATCCCAGGTTCCTGGGATGGAGTCTTGCATTGGGTGCCCTGGTCAGTGGGCCATCCACGTCTCCTTCTGCCCTTCTCCTCCACTTGTGCTCTCTTTCTTTCAAATAAACAAATAAAATATTTTTTAAAAAATAGATACTGTATGAGTCCATTTATATGAAGTTTTTTTTTTTAATTTTTATTTATTTATGATAGTCACAGAGAGAGAGAGAGAGAGAGAGGCAGAGACACAGGCAGAGGGAGAAGCAGGCTCCATGCACCGGGAGCCTGACGTGGGATTCGATCCCGGGTCTCCAGGATCGCGCCCTGGGCCAAAGGCAGGCGCTAAACCACTGCGCCACCCAGGGATCCCCATTTATATGAAGTTTTAAGGCAGGTAAAGCTAATCTATAGTGACAGAGTAGATTAGTGGTAACCTTGGGTGGAGGGGGGATTGAATTCATGGGATTTTTGTATGTTAGGATAATCATTCTGGTGGAAGAGTGACTGGAGACAATGAGCTGAAGAGCTTATTAGGGACATGATCTTCTGGGCACATGAGATCTGTGAGATCAGTTATCATAAATGTGTTGTGGCACCCATCTGCACATTAGCATAATTTTCTCCAGAGCACCCAGCAGCCCAGGTGTGAGAAATGGAAAAGGAATGTTTGGACTAATCAATCCATAGTTAAAGTTTGATCAGCTAGAAAAAAAAGTGTAGTGGAGTCAATGCACTTGTAGTGGAGTCAAGGCAGTTGAGCATGATTAGACACAATGCTGTCTAGGCAGACAGGAAAAGATCAAAGGAGGCCTATATATTGGCAGAACAGTAAGGAGTCAGGAGATGAGAGATCATGATGATGAAGCCAGGTTGGGAAGTGAGGGAAAGGCTGTGGTCAGTGGCATCTTGGAGTATTTATGGTGATGACAAATCGCAAGTGATTTTTTTAAAAAGTATAGACAACATGGAATGAACTCTGATAATATTGTTCAGTGAAAAAGGCAAGGTACATACAAGAAAGTGTGTATAGTAGACTACCATGTAAAAGGGCAACACCACTGAGGTTTATTTACTTGTATGTTAGTAAAACATTTCTGGAAAGAAATATAAGAATCTTATAATATTGGTTGACTGAAAAAAACTGGGTAGCTGGGGGACACTAGACTTTTCACTCTACTCCCTTTTGTTCCTCTTGAATATCAAATCATGTGCATGTTATTACCTATTCAAAAATATATTTAAAAAGTAAACAAAAAAAGAAAAAGAAAACATGGCATAATGAATAAAAACAGAATACAAAATGAGATATTTATTCTTCAAGTATATATATTAGGCATACATATTAACAAATACTAGAAAGTAAGATAAATAAGCTCGGTTTGTTTAAAAATATAGGAGAAAATGTTTAAAAAGAAGAAAGGAAAATACAACACCTGAACATTCCAGATTTTCAGTTAAACACTGAGCACCTATTGTTCATGCTGATCTCAAATTAGAAATGCAAAATATGGTTCTGAAGAGTGCCATTGGCACTGAAGTTTCAGTTCTGAAGAGCCATTGGCACTAAATTCCTTTGAAATATGTTCTTTATTTTGTTCTTAGTCCCTTATATTCAGTCAGCTTGCTTATACAGTATGCCTGGCACATGAAAGCAAGTCTCATATAACAATAGATTCAGCAATTACCCTGAAATACTGTTGGTTACACTTTGTCTGATACCCTGAGATTCTGTACTCATGTGATGTCTCCTTGTGGGCCTGAAAGGTCATCATTATCCACTCAAAACACTAGATAGGGCCTGTGATACCTAAATAGAGTCACAGAACAGTTAGAGATGTCATTTGGTTATACACACATGCACACAAACACACACAGACCCCATCTTTTCTGAAAGACCTGGTATCTTTTCATGCCTCAGAATTTGCCAACCATGTGTCTTCTCTACTAGTTACCTCCCTCCATACACAACAAGCCGTCTTTTCTTTCTTTCTTTTTTTTTTTTAAAGATTTTATTTATTTATTCATGAGAGACACAGAGAGAGAGAGGCAGAGACACAGGCAGAGGGAGAAGCAGGCTCCATGCAGGGAGCCCGATGTGGGACTCGATCCTCAGTCTCCAGGATCACGCCCTGCGCTGAAGGCGGCGCTAAACCGCTGGGCCACCCAGGCTGCCCAAAGCCGTCTTTTCCTTCAAAGATCTGGCCTCTGCCGCACACCTCAAAGCCTGACACTGACTCTAGGGTAAAGGAACCTGAGAATGTAAGAAATCCTGTGTTTGAGCTCCCAACATCATTATGGCTCTGGTAGTTCTTGGTTTATTTAGAACTATACACTCCAAAAGAAGGGTCAAAAAAGCTTGATTTTCTTATCTCAAGAATTCCGCCAAATTTCTCTATCAGGAAGCTTTAGCTTGTTCCACGTAGGGGCAAGGTACATAACTAATTCACCTATACTCCATGCCTGGGCTGACAAATTAAACAAGCCACACATACGTGTTCCAGAATATCTAACCAGTCTGCTCTCCATTGAATACAGGGCCAGCCACAGAGTAGATGCTTAATGAATGCATGGACTTCAACTGAACCAAAGAATCCTTTCTATTTCCCAAAGCCACAAATCCATCATAATTCAGCCAATAAAGTATACGTACTCAAAGTTTTTGTTTTAAAAGAGGTGCCCTAAGATTCTCACTTAGTAAGTCTTTGCTCTACGGGATTTTTAACCTGAAAGTTGACTGCTTCCTGATTTTTACACACACACACACACACACAAACACACCCTCATTTACTCTAGTGTCAGGACCAGATTTGCCTGATTAGAAAGGACTAACAGAAAAGTTAAAAATATCAATTTAACTAGTATTTCAGGATGAAAAGAACTCAGAGGCTTGCAGAGATATTTGGATTGTATTTTTCCTTTACTTTATAATCAAGTCATGCTAATATAAACCAAAAACAAAACTTGAGCTAAATGCACATTTCACTCATGACTAATTACAAAGCAGGCATTTCAAATCCGCATTGAGCTAATGTTTTTAGAACAATTATTTAATTTTCAAGGTCCAATATCTGTCGAGCAAATCACCAATTTCCATTTCATTCTTATTTAATATAAAAAAATCAAATTAGTATAAAGCTATTTCACAGCTGTCTTTAAATTAAACCATAGCAAGAGCATGCAGCATTTGGGATTTGCAGGGCATTGACAAATCAAACATTCTTTTTGTTCAAATATTAAAGGACACTACAAAAAGTTACATTTTACTGTTAAGTTTAAAGCTGGGCTTCATAATCTCAGATTTTAACTTGTGATTTTTCACAAGTGACTCAAATACTGAACTGTATATTTCTATAAGGACGGGTTGGCAGCAGAGCATTATATGAAACATACATTTTTTTTAAATCAACTTTTGCAAATAAGATTTTTTTAGAATCACTAGCTTAGCTATTAAAATTTTTGTTGATAATCAGTTTTTCTTGCATTAAGTAGCAAACTGAATCCTCTAGTAGCAATGTAGACCTTCAAAGATCTTCAAAGAGAAATCAACAATCTCATTTCTTCACAGTTTGGATAAATGCTTAAAAGTGCAATTGTTGTCACAATCAGTAACATTTGGGACAAGGCTTAGAGAATTATGTAACATTTTATTTGTATACTGGCTCTATTTTTCTGCCAAATATAAACGAATAGTTTATAGAAGTAGATTGATCTTTTTTACTGTAAAATAATTCAAGTAAGCAATTTTCTTCATCTTTAAAATAACTATTTAATGACCTGGGTCACTGACATATTTTTTATTTTGTTTTTATTTATTTTTTTAAAGATTTTATTTATTTATTCATGAGAGACACACACAGAGAGAGGCAGAGACACAGGCAGAGGGAGAAGCAGGCCCCATGCAGGGAGCCCAATGTAGGACTGGATCAGGGGTCTCCAGGACCACACCCGGAGCTGAAGGCAGTGCTAAACCGCTGAGTCACCCCAGCTGCCTGACATATTTTTTTAATTGGTAAAGACAAACACTTCATGAGGGAAAGGAGGGAAACTGAGTGGGGAAAAATTAGAGAGGAAGACAAACCATGAGAGACTCCTGACTTTGGGAAAAAAACAAAGGGTTGCAGAAGGGGAGGCAGGTAGGGGGATATAACTGGGTGATGGGCATTAAGGAGGGCACGTGATGAGCACTGGGTGTTATGCTGTATGCTGGCAAATTGAATTTAAGTAGAGTATTTTTTTAAAAGACATACATGGTTATTAATTATAATCAAGCCCTTGCCATTTTTCCATATAGAATGAATAAATGTTCCTTTGTTAATGTCTAAAATCATACAACAAACAGATTAACTTAATATATATACATGTTAGCAATGATTATCTCTGGGTAGTGGATCCCTAGGTGCTTTTGGTTTTCTATTGTATATTCTTTTATGTTTTCCAAACTTTCTGCAAAGAGAATGTATCCTTTCCATAATAAAAAAAAATTAGGAGTGACATTAACAAGATGGTGACACAGGCTCTTCCTGATTTTGCTCCCCCTCACAAAAAGAACAACTGTTCAAGAACAAGATATTACTGAGAGAATCTTAGAACACAAAGGTGAGACTAAAAGCATCCCCTGCCACACAGAGACTAAGACAGACTGCACTGGAAGAGAAAGAAATGGCTACGTGTTGACCACATTGTCCGTCCCCCAGGCCAACATACCAGCACATGGAGAGGTTTGCCCTGAGCCTCTGGATCTTCCAGTCTCTCTAAAAGAGACCCAGGAGGGACAACCAGTCATCCCTAGCACTGTGGGTCACTTTAAGGGAGCCCCTACGCTGGTCTCACACCATGGGTACTATAGGGGAATCTGCAGGACCCAGCCACTGGGAATGTGAAAGAAACAAAGGCGAGAGGGTCTTATGATAACCAGCACAGGCAGACTGAGTTCACACCTGCAGTGTGATCCATGAGTACTACAGCCGAGAAGCCCCCAACCCCATTCACCTCACTGTGGACACCAGCCTCCAGAATGGCCGCATGAGCATCAAGGTCTATGTCAACTAGTTATCTCAACCAGGGGGTTTGCTTATCTGTAGAACCAAGACCAGGCCACACTCTGGCCAGGGAATTCAGCAGTACGGACCTGCCTAATTTGGTTCCTCAAATGAGTTCTGCCAACCCTAAAGCTGGGCTAACCCCAAGCCCAGATCAAGGAGCTAACCACAGCTCCACCTGCTGTGGAGTGTCTTATCCATCTGATCAGAAGCACCAGCAACAGCTCCTGGAATCTGTGCAGTCCAGCAGCAATAATGCAGAGAAGTGGGCCAGCAGAGCTGATTGCCCCCAGAACAAAGCCAGTACTTGGAGTGGAGTGTTCCTATGCTATACACAAGCCGAGGGGTTAATTCCTAGCCAATACTGAGGGTAACTCCTGGCACCTCCCAATGAGAGAACCTCTTCAGAGCAGCCTGAAGTAGCCCCTCCCTTTCCGACTCAGACAAAGGAGCTTCAACATAGCCCCATCCCTGGAACAGTGTGTTGTGACCCCACTGACCAGCAGGGATGTGACAACTCCTGGAAACTGTGTGGCCCAGAAGCATTCAAACCACGTGGTATGCTGCAGAGCCAATAGTTTGACAAGCAAAGGCAGTGGCCCTGTTCAGTTGGGAAACTTGGGATACTGGTTGGATTGAGTTAAGACAACAAAGAGCTTTAGCAGCTTTAAAGCTCCTTCTCCCACTGCATCTGAAAATCTAATTCATAGCCCTGTTCACGGCTAAATACAGCCTTCAGCCTGTCTGACCAGACAACCTAACACACAGGAAGCCACAGAGTCCATTCAACAGGACTACTTACTCTGGCACTAGAGCAGAGAGCACAGCCCAGGCTAACGCCATCTGCAGAGAAAAATCAGTGGCTTCACCTGACCAGGGAATTCAGTGAACACTCTGGCCTGATTTGGGTTCCTAAACAATGAGCAGTATAGGCCCTGGATCCTGTCCTGCTGCCCTGCCAGGCAGGGCAGGGAAGCTCACTCATAGCCCCATCTAGCAATGAATGTAACACCTAGTCTCAACCATGTAATAAGCCTTACCTAAAGCTCAGGCAACTGCAGAGACGATCCTACAGCCTCACTTGGGTAAGGGAACCAAACCAGCAGTTCTAACCAACCGTTCTCCACCCGGGGCACGATCCCATTTTTTTTTTTTTTTTTTTTTTGTCCGCAGGGGGGGATCATGGCGACCGGGGTTCGAGTCCGGCAGCCGCCCCTCCAGCTTGCGCCTTGTTTGCCGTCACCATGGAAACCTCCTCCCCCCGCCCCCGCCCGCCTCGTGGCCTGGGCGGGGCTTCGGGTGGGGCGGGGCCAGCAGCCCCGAGTTTCCGCTCAGCCTCCGCGAAGAATTCTCCTCGGGCTTCTTTGATCAGGGTTAGCGGGTCCCCTTGATGCTCCTGGAAGCACGGCAAACAGGAACTGAGTCCCCGCGCTGCAGCTCGCTGGCAGTTCCAATGAGGTGCACGGTCACCTTCGCTGGCCGCCAGTTTTATCATCATTATTTATCCCGCTTCTTTTCTTGAACGAGTCAGGGATTCCTCCGCCTGTCACAGGGCTTGTAAATAGCATCACGAATGGCGACCGACCACCCATCAGTCGGTCAAAGTTTCCTACTGCTGGAAAATCCTCTGCACCAAATCCTCAGCACTCACCCAAAAGTAAACAATAGCATGCCCCACCTGCCCAAGGACAAGATCAAGAAATCCAAACTGAGCTGACTGGTGAAGAACTGTCTCTGCCAAAGCAAATATGTAAAGACTGGAAGAGGAGCCTGATTTCTCAAATGTACAGATACCAACATAGGGAATCAAGGATTGTGGGGGGGAAAAAAAACTTGAAAAATCAAGTAAATATGACACCATCAAAGAAAATTAATAAAGCTACAATAATTGACCCTAAAGAAACAGAAATCTATAAATTATCAAAGAATTCAGAATAATTCCCTTAAAGTTTAGTGAACTACAAGAAAACATAGACAACTAAACAGAATTAGGAAAACAATGCATTAAAAAAAAAAAGTTTGACAAGAAAATAGCAACCATCAAACAAAAAACCAAAGACTTCCCCCCTGCCATTTTAAAGACTTTTAAACTAGGATTGTAAGTGTTGGTGAGATTTACACTGTTTTTATGGTATTAATTAGCATTCTTTTAGTTACATTCAAAGAACTTCCTTTAGCATTTCTTATAAGGCAGATCTGGTGCTAATAAAGCCCCTAGGCTTTTGTTTGTTCAGGAACTCTAATCTTTCATTTTCTTTTTTTTTTTTTTTTTTTTAAGATTTTATTTATTCATGAGAGACAGAGAGGCAGAGACAAAGGCAGAGGAAGAAGCAGGCTCCATGCGGGAGCCTGACATGGGACTCCATCCCGGGTCTCCAGGATCACGCCCTGGGCTGAAGGCTGAGCTCAACAGCTGAGCTACCCGGGCTGCCCTCTTTTCTTTTCTTTTAATACTTATCTATCTGAGAGAGAGAAAGCAAGGGAGGGAGGGGGGCAGAGAGAGAGGGGGAGAGAATACGAAGCAGATTCCATGCTGAGCATGGAGCCCAATGTGGAGCTCCACCATGGCCTGAGCCGAAACCAAGGGTTGGATTCTTAGCCAACTGAACCTCCCAGGCATCCTTTTGTTTCTGAAGAACTTCACTAGGTATAAAATTCTTGGTTGTCAGTTCTTTTCTTTTGATATTTTGAATATACCATCTCGTTCTCTCTTGGCCTGAAAAGTTTCTGTTGAGAAATTTGTCAATAGTCTAATGGAAGTTCCCTAGTATGTAACTTCTTTTTTTCTCTTGCTGCATTTAAAATTGTCTTTGACTTTTGACAACTTAATTACAATATGTCTCAGTGTAGCCATTTGGGTTCAACCTTCTTGGGGTCCTTTGGGTCTCATGGATCTGAATGTCCATTTCTCTCCCACAGGGTCTCTGATTGCTTTAACTATATAGTTTCTGTCCTTTTCTCTTTCTCTTCTCCTCCTGGAATTCCTATAATGTGAATATTGTTTCTTTTCATCGTGTGTCATAATTCACATAGGGTTTCTGCACTTTTTTTCATTTTTTAGTTTTTGCTCCTCTGACTGGATAATTTTCAATATCTGTTTCAATGTCTTCTATGTCACAAATTCTTCCTTCTGCATGGCTAAGTACTTTTGAAACTATTGAATTCTTCAGTTTAGTTATATTTTTTAACTATAGACTGCTGCTTTGTTTTTTGTTTCAGATGGTGCCTACTTCCTTGTTGAACTTGTTTTATTTATGCATTGTTTTCCAAATTTACATGTGCACTAAAAGGATCATTCACCATAATCAAGTGAGATTTATTCCTGGAATGCAAGGATAGTTCAACACATAAAAATCAATGTGATACACTGCAAAAATAGAATGAAAGAAAAGGATTTTATAATTTCAACAGATGCAGAAAAACCATATGACAAAATTCACTATCCATTCACAACAAATTCTTAACAAATTAGGCATAGAGGAACAGAGCTCAACATAATAAAGGCTTTATATGACAAGCCCACAGCTAATATCATACTCTATAATGAAAGGCTGAAAGCTTTTCCTCTAATATCAGGAACAAGACAAGGGTGCCTCAACTCACCACTCCTATTGAAGTGGTACTGAAGTTAAGCTAGGGCAACAAGGCAATAAAATTTTTTTTAAAAATTAAAAAAGGAAAAGGTATTGGAGTTGGGAACAAAGAAGCAAAAATGTCTCTGTTGCATATGACATGACATATATAGAAATCCTAAAGACTCAACAAAAACCTGTTTGATCTAATCAATAAATTCAGGAAAGCTGCAGAATACAAAATTAACACATAAAAATCAGTGGTGTTTCTATAAATTTTCTGAAAAAGAAATAAAGAAATTGATCTCAACTATAATTGCATCAAAAGAAGAAATACTTAGGAATAAATTTAAGGAGGTAAATGATCTCTACTCTGAAAAGTACAAGACATTGATGAAAGTAATCAAAGAACAAATATATGGAAAGGCTTCTCTTGTTCATAGGTTGGAAGAATTAATATTGTTAAAATGTCAAAACTTACCTAAAGCCATCTATAGATTTAATATAATCTCAAAAAAATATATAATCTCTATCAAGATTCTAATGGCTTTTTAAAAAAATCAAAGTAGATAAAACACTCCTACAATTTATATGGAACCATACAAAATTAGGAAGTGTGATGCCTCCTGCTTTTTTCTTTCTCCACAAAAGACCCCAAATAGCCAGAATCCCTGAGAAAGAACCAAGCTGGAGGCATTACACTTCCTAATTTCAAGCTATCCTACTAAAGCTGTGGTCATCAAAACAGCATGGTACTGGCACAAAAACAGACAAGTAGACTAATGGAACAGAATCAAGAGCTCAAAAATAAACCCAAGCTATACAGTCAATAGTTGACAAGGGAACAAAGAATACCAATAGAGAAGAGACAATCATTTCAATCAATGGTGCTGGAATAACTGGATATTCACATATAATGAAAGAAAACTGGACCCATATATTACAATACTCACAAAAATTAATTCAAAATGGATTAAAGATTTAAATGTAAGACCTGAAACCATAAAATCCTAGAAGAAAATATAGGAATAAATTTCCTTCCTTGACATGGACTTTGGTAATGATTTTTTTGTTGCATAAGCAACAAAATAAAAAACAAGTGGGACTACATCAAAGTAAAAGTCTTCTGCACAGCAAAAGGAACTCTCAACAAAGTGAAAAGAACATCTACAGAATGGGAAAAAATATTTGCAAGTCATATATCTGATAAAGAGTTAATATCCAAAATGTATAAACAACCTATACAACTCAGTAGCCACAAAACAAATAACCCAGTTTTAAAAATGGGCAAAAGACCTAAATAGACATTTCTTCAAAGACTTATGAAAGACCAAGAGGTACATGAAAAGATGTTCAACATCACTAGTCATTAAGGAAATACAAATTAAGACCACATTGAGATGTCTCTTCATGACTGTTTGAATGGCCAGGATTAAAAAGACAACATATGCCAGTGTGAATGTGGAGAAAAGAGAATCTTTGTGCACTGTTGCTTGTAGGATTATAAATTGATACAGCCACTATGGAAAACAGGATGGAGTTTCCTCAAAAATTTAAAAAATGGAAGTACCATATGATCCAGCAACTATGCTTCTGGAAATATATCCAAAGGAAATGAAAACTCTAACTCAGAAAGGTATCTGCACCCCTATCTTCATAGCAGTGTTATTTATAATAGCTTAGACATGGAAACAACCTAAGTGTCCATTGATGGATGAATGGATAAGGAAGTTATGATATAGGGGCATCTGACTGGCTCAATCAGTGGAGGGTGTAACTCCTGATCTTGAGGTTGTGAGTTTAAGCCCCACATTTGACATGGAGCTTACTTTATTTTTATTTTTATTTTTTTTTATAATTAGCAAACAAGGACTTTATTTATTTATTTTTAAAGATTTTATTTATTTATTCATGATAGTCACAGAGAGAGAGAGAGAGGCAGAGACACAGGCAGAGGGAGAAGCAGGCTCCATGCACCGGGAGCCCGACGTGGGATTCGATCCAGGGTCTCCAGGATCGCGCCCTGGGCCAAAGGCAGGCGCCAAACCGCTGCACCACCCAGGGATCCCCATGGAGCTTACTTTAAAAAAAAATAGAAGTTGTTATCTATCTATCTATATGAGTATTATTCAGCCATAAAAAATTAGAAGGGATCCCTGGGTGGCGCAGCGGTTTGGCGCCTGCCTTTGGCCCAGGGCGCGATCCTGGAGACCCGGGATCGAATCCCACGTCGGGCTCCCGGTTCATGGAGCCTGCTTCTCCCTCTGCCTATGTTTCTGCCTCTCTCTCTTTCTCTCTCTGTGACTATCATAAATAAATAAAAATTTAAAAAAATTTAAAAAAAAAATTAGAAAACCCTACCATTTGTGACAGCATGTATAATGCTAAGTAAAAAGAGTCAGACAAAGACAAATATTGTATGAGCTCACTTACATGTGGCATATTTAAAAAAATTTTTGGTAAGATTTTTTTTAAAAATTGCAAGAGAGCAAGATATGAGCAGGGGGAGGGGCAGAGGGAGAAGGAGAAACAGACTCCCTGCTGAGCAAGGAGCCCATTGTAGGCTTTGATCCCAGGACCCTGGGGTCATGACCTGAGCTAAAGACAGACACTTTAAGCCACTGAGTCACCCAGGCGCGCCTATACATGGAATATCAAAAACCAAAAAACCAAACTCCTAGATAAAAACATTGGACTTGTGATTACTAGAAGTGGAGTATAGAGGGAGGAGGAATTAGAGGAAGGTGATCAAAAGGTACAGAGTTCCAGTGATGTCATAAATAAGTACTAGAATGTGATACACAAAACAATGACTACAGCTAACACTGCTGTATGATAGACAAGAAAGTTGATGAGCTAATATATCCCAACAGTTCTCATTACAAGGAAAATATTTTCCTTTTTTCCTTTCTTTTTATTGTATCTATATGAGGAGATGATGTTAGCTGAATCCACTGCGGTAATCATTTCACAACATATGTGAATCAAACCAACATACTGTGTGTCTTAAACTTATGCAGTGATGTATGTCAATTATTTCTCAAAACTGGGATAAAAAAGAGTAGTATAAATAAGTGAATTGTTATTTTTACAGAATATTAAACAGGAATGAGAATATTAAAAACTATTAATATTCAAAACATGTGAATCAATCTTATGAGAATATTTAATAAATCAGATGTAAAAGCATAATGTGATTCCATTTATAAAAAGTCTGCACGTGATAACACACATTACAAATATGTTTTTAGAACTTATGATATCCTGAGAATAACAGTTTAGTATCACTGAGGTGACATGAAGAGGCTTCCTTGATGTTGATTATGTTCCATGAAGAGAGTGCTTGTTATAAAGATATATTCACTTTGTGAAAATTCACTTAGCTATATACTTGTAATTTATGTACTTTTCTATATATATGCATTAAAAAATACTTCAAAAAAATCCATTATATAGTCCATATGCCAATAACTCCTGTGTGAATAAATGCACAGGAAAAAGACTAGAAGGACATGACCCAGAGGTAGTCTTTCACTCATTCATTTGTTCATTCATCCAGCAGATACTTATTGAGCATCTGCTATACCAGGTATGTGCTGGGTATTGGCTATGGCCAGGTACTGGACCCTGCTAACTCCAGGAGTGAATTTCTAGTGTTTTTCTTCTTTTTATACTTCTAAAAAGTTTTATTGTGAATGTGTTCATTTATAAAATAACAGGACATTATATATATATATATATAAAATATATAAAAGTATATATAAATATATCTATTTATATATATTTATTATCATATATAAATATATTTATATATTTATAAATATATATATTTATTAATATATTTGTTACAATATATTAAATATATATAATATATATATTTAAGATTTTATCTACTTACTCACGAGAGACACAGAGAAGCAGAGGGAGAAGCAGGCTTCCAGCAAGGAGCCTGATGTGGGACTTGATCCCAGATCCTGGGATCATGCCCTGAGCCAAAGGCAAGATGCTCAACTGCTGAGCCACCCAGGCATCCCTATATATATTTATTTTTAAAAGATTCTAATAGAGCTATATACTTTAGAAAGTAGTATATTAATACAACTCTGTAGCCATGTTCTAATAGATGAATTTTTAGATATTTATTTTTGAAGTAACACTGGTATTCTCCAGGAAGGTTTTTCCATGCCTTTTGTAAAATTTATTCCTTTAGCAAACAGAAACCATAATTTTTAGAAAAAAATGTATTTTTATTAGTAGGATTTTATATTACCTTCAACATCTGCCTATCTAAATATAAGCAAGTGCATTTTTTTGAAGAGCAAATCTTTTATATGTGGCTATTTAATTATATTTAAATATTATAAAGTTTTTTAATAACAAAGTTTTAGGCTAATAAAAATTATAGAGTATAAAATGAATTTGAATTTATATAAATACAAATTATCTATACCATATCTTTTTGTGAATGTGATTTATCTTTAGATTTATCTTTTTCACTTTTTTTCTGCTTTTCTTCTGCTCGTTTTTCAAAATACTCTTTAAGAAGATGGTTCAGCTGTGGTTCACACTGGCTTGCATGTTGTAATCCATCTCTCCTTCCTTAAAAAGATATAAAACATAAGACAATATTTCATAGTGGTCCCCTACCATTTCAGTCATTTCTCACAGTGGCAAATCCAGGGCTGTTCCCACCTGAACCACTCCAAGTGCTAACTCAAAAGTCAGTTGTTTTGTTTTGTTTTTTAAAGATTTTATTCATTTATTTGAGAAAGAATATGAGTGGGGGTGAGGGGCAGAGGGAGAGGGACAAGCGGACTCCCCACTGGGCAGAGCTCAATATGAGGCTCAATCCCAGGATCCTGAGATCATGACCTGAACTGAAGTCATATGCATAACTGACTCAGCCACCCAGGTGCCCATCAAAAGTCAGTTTTAATTCAAAATGCTTGTATAAAACATATTTTTATTTTACCTTCACAGTGTTGGATTACACGTCCCCAGAGTCGATTTTTCCGCAAACAGGCTAAATTTCCCACGATCAATAAATGCCTCCTTCCTCTGGTCAGTGCAACATTCATTCTTTTTTCTGAATCAATAAATCCTACTTGTCTTGTCCTTACACAGGACAGAATAATGATCTCCTTTTCAGCTCCCTGAAAAGCATCTACTGTGGATACCTGCACAGCTTTAATATCAGGATTGTCAAAGTCCACGGCACTGAGTAAATGACAAAGCTATGGAGGAAAGAAGGAAGAGATCATACAGGGGAGGGAACATGAAGAACTTCAGCCCTGAACCTATTCACAGCAACCATTTTTATTTAACTGGTAATGGGTAATTTTCATTTTCTTTTTTTATGATTCGCACAGATTTGGTAGAAAGTTTCTAAAATGATACATAAATAAGTAGGGGAAAATATAAATTAGGAAACAAAATCAAATTGATGATTTATCTATTGCTGGGGAATTTATCTGGATATGCTAATTCAGAGCTGACAAACTAATAAGATGAAAAATATTTTTTAAAAAAGCAAAAAGTAGCTAGGAGTAATTGGCTTATGTGTACATTAATATCTGGTATCTATCTTTGATTAGTAAAATGAAATCATAATGAAAGAACATTTTGGAAAACAAAGATTGAATCCCATCTGTCCCAAAACACAAAGCACACACTGTATCTTCTTCCCTCTAATGTGTTTATTTGCATTTTCGCCCCAACAGCTGTAAACTGAATTTAATTAAACCTTGTTAGGTTTACATTTAATTATACAGAAAAAAAGCCAGACAGACAAAACTCTGAATTTTAAAAAATATGTTAACTATATTCCCAAAAGTTTTTAAGCACCAAACCAAACCACTACAACAAATGTAATATCAAAAATTATTTAACATAAAATTATAGTATTTAATATATAAGTACCATACTATGTAATACAAACCTTGTACATCTGGGATTTGTATAATGTTATCACCCCAATCATAGAGCCCGCTATCCCACTCGCAATCAGTGATTGAATCAGCTTGAGTGTAAAAGCAGCTTCTGCCACATTATGAAAGCTGTTATCTCTTTCAATCTGGAATAAGAAACAGATCCTAAATTGTATTTCCCAGAAAGGCTATGGAAAGACCACGAAAACCATATAAACAGCAATAGTAAAATTAAAGCAGGAAACTCAACCATGTTGACTCTCATTAACATTAATGTCATTTACCTGTTCAGGTCCTTTAATGTTATAGAAACATAGTGTTGGGAGCCATTCCAATAAAGGGCCCCTCTCTGTTTCAGAAATGCCATCCACAAGGTTTCCTTCATAAAACAGATCATTAGAGATAGCACTGATTGCAGGGTGACAACGGTACTGGGTTCTCAACAGAACTGGCTTATGGCCCTAAGAAATTTAAATGCAGAAAAGTAAAAAAAATTGAAGCATTTTTTTCTGCAGGGAAAAAAAAATAACGTTTTAAAATTTAAAAGTATCACCACATTGCACTCGTAGAAAATGAATTACAACCATGATGAAATAGACTATAAATAAATTTTTTAATTACTTAAAATAGTTTTATGGTAAACTATTATTATACCACAAAATTATAAAATATAAAACATGTCAAATCTTCAATTTATTATCTAATAAGTTTGGCACCTAACATAACCTAGGTTTCATAACCTATGCAGAGTTGGACTGACACTAAATTGAAAAGGAATCTTAAAAAAAAAAAAAAGAAAGAAAGTGTTGTTGATAACTCATTTCTTAATTTTGCTCCATGGGCACAAGCCATCTTTCATTTCGAATCTTCAGAGAAGTTTCCAATTTTGTTAGTGCACCATAAAATTCATACTTCATCTATTTTAGGACTCTTCTAGAGCATGTTATTTCTTTGAAAAATCTTCCATGGCCCTGTTTGAACATTTTGAATAACATCAAGGTACTCTAATAATGATAACACATAGTAAAAGGCAGGATTAATGATCACATAGATGAGGTATTTTTTATGGGAGAAAAACAGTAAAAAAAAACAATCTTTTTAATATAACAGCATGCATAGTATGCTAGCATTCATTAAAAGAGGGAAAATAAAAAAAAAGAGGGAAATATTTTATGTATTTGCTTACATTGGCGTAAATTATCACTAGAAGGATACAAGAAAAAGGTGACAGTTGCTTTGGAGGAGAGAAACTGAGTTGTTGGGGGATAGCAGTGAAAGTCTTCACTCTACCTTTTGGGTCCTCTTCACAAATTCTGAATCACGTGACTATGTTACCCATTCAAAAACGTTCTGGGATGCCTGGGTGGCTCAGCGGCTGAGCATCTGTCTTGGGCTCGGGGCATGATCCTGGGATCCAAGATCAAGTCCCGCATCAGGCTCCCTATAGAGAGCCTGCTTCTCCCTTTGCCTGTATCTCTGCCTCTCTCTCTCTGTGTCTCTCATGAAAAAATAAATAAATCTTTTAAAAAGAAGTTTTAAGAATCTAAATAATTTTTTAAATTAAGGTTTTTAAAAAGCCACTGGAAAGATCTGGCTCAAAAGAATCTTAACACTGACATGGAAGGGGTAGAAAGCTGTGCAATTCAGTTACAATTAAAATCTCAAGACAATTGAAAGATTGAGTCTTCACAAAATTGAGTACCACTCAACTCAAAACTCAAATCAACTTTATTTATTTTTTTTTTTATTTTTATTTTTTTTATTTATTTATGATAGTCACAGAGAGAGAGAGAGAGAGAGAGAGAGAGGCAGAGACACAGGCAGAGGGAGAAGCAGGCTCCATGCACCGGGAGCCTGACGTGGGATTTGATCCCGGGTCTCCAGGATCGTGCCCTGAGCCAAAGGCAGGCACCAAACCGCTGCGCCACCCAGGGATCCCTCAAATCAACTTTAAACTCAGTGTAAGGGGAAACTTCTGAAGAAGGTAGAATAAAACTGCCTTGCAGAATCCATTCTCTAATATCTAAAGGAACGAAGATAACAAAGTACTAAAAACAACAAAGAAAAAAATTAGCAGCCAAGCAACAGATAAAGGTTTATAGCCAACCCAATGCCATAAACTTTAAAAAGTACTTGTCATCAAGAAAGAAAATTTTAAGTGGAAGGGAGAAATGCAATACAGATCTTCCTTGACTTATGATGGGATAACAACCTGAAAAACCCATAAGTTGAAATTATCAAAAGTCGAAATGCATTTAATACATCTACCCCATGGAACACCATAGCTTAGCCTAGCCTACCTTAAACATGCTCAGGATACTTACATTAGCATACAATTGGGCTAAATCATCTAACACAATGCCTAATTTATAATAAAGTGTTGAATATTTCAAGCGACTTACTTACTACTGTACTGAAAGTGAAAAACAGAATGGTTATATGGGTGCAGAATGGTTATAAGTGTATGAGTTGTTTATTTTAATGATCATGTGACTGACTGGGAGCTGTAGCCCAGCATCATGAGAGAGGATCCTACCACATATTGTTAGCCTGGGAAAAGATCAAAATTCAAAATTCAAAGTAAACATCAAACTGAGAGGACACCTGAAATCCAGGAATATTCCTCATCTGGGAAAGGGACAATATCTCCAACCGTGTGGAGTTAATCCTGGTACAGGATATACAACAAAACCTTAGAAATGAGAGAGTGCATGTAAGCTAAAAAAGACAGCACATATTCTTAATTTAGTTCTATTCCAATCCCATCCCTACAATACTCCACTACCACCATATTTTCAGGATCCTAAGAAAATAGAGAATATAGAATACAAATCTGAGGGAGCTACCCAAGCATTAACATCAAGAAATCAAACAGTAATGGCAACTATGCAAACATACTATAGCTTCTCTCCCCAAATTAATGAAATAAAGGAAGACAATGAAAACAATATGTATAGAACCCAGCCTAGACAAACTATAACCAAGAAGCAAGAAAATTTTCAAGTATTCAAGCTTTAGAATATAATCAGAATATAACTGAATGAAATAAAATCTCAGAGGTCAGATGATGAAAAAGATAAGAAGATTAAAAAGGAAATTTTAATCCTAAAGAAACAAAGTAATTTTCTAGTATTATTAAAAACTGAACAAACTAAGAGCAGCAAAGAACAAATAGGATTTCTTCATAAAAACTCACTATAACCAAATTCAAAACTCAATGCAACTTCAAACTCAATGTAAGGGGAAAAGACATAGTAGAACAGCTTCACAGATAATAAAGATGAAACCAAAGTAACATAAATGGAAGACAAATAAAGACACCCAATATAAGAATAACTGGGAGACCTGTTTTAGAATGAATGTGTCCCCCACTTCAGTTCCTATGTTACAGCCCTAAACCTCAAAGTGATGGTATTTGGAGGTGAGACCTTTGGAAGGTAAGTAAGTTTAGATGAGATCATGAGGATGGGGTCTTCATGAAAGATTATTCTCATTATAAGAAGAGGAAGAGGCCAGAGTTTTCTCTCCACCATGTGACGATACAGCCAAGAGAGTTCTTATCAGGAAGCAAATCTGAAGGTACCTTGACACTGGCCTTCCCAGCCTCTAGAACTGTGAGAAATAAATGTCTGTTGGTTAAGCCACCCAGTATATGGCATTTTGTTATAGCATGCTGCACAGACTAAGCTACTGATCGAGAATTCAACAGGTGGAACGAAAACCTTTCATGAAACAAAGAAAGAAAAGAATCTCCATTTTGAGAGAACTTATATGATAGAATTAGTTACAGAAAGCTCCACACTGAGATATACAGTAATGAATTTTATCAACTTCAAGGTTATAAAGAGTTCTTGCATCCAGGTAGAAAAAATTGTTACAAGGGGAAAATAATCAGGCTGGCCCTAAAATTCACAGTAATAGCAACAATTCAACAAGTCAAAGGGCGATTTACATTTAAAGGCAATAGACATTTTGAAACAAAAAGAACTCAGGAAAGTAGGCATCTATGAGCCATTATTAAAAACAAACAGAAAACTGATGATGAAGTCCAAGGCACCCAGGTGAAAAGATGTAGTGAATTTTTTAAAAACAGAACTGATTCTAAATAATTGTACAAATTATGATTGTAAAACGAAAAGAATAATGATTTAACTAAAACATAGGAACATGGAAGGGATAAGAAAGGAAGGGAAAGCACAAGAACGCTAATATCTCTACCTTTTAGAGCAAAGAAATCAATCTGTCTAAAATCTCTTGTGAGAGGATCTTTTAGGAAAAAATATCTCTTATGGGTGATGAAATATTTATTTGAGATTTAATCATTTCTAGTTTCATTTCAGTTTTTCTACCTCTGCTAAGAAAGTACAGATTACTGAAAGTGGAAACAGGGATGCCTGGATGGCTCAGTGGTTGAGCATCTGCCTTTGGCTCAGGGCGTGATCCTGGAGTCCCAGGATGGAGTCCCACATTGGGCTCTCCCTGCATGGAGTCTGCTTCTCCCTCTGCCTATGTCTCTGCCTCTCTCTGTGTGTCTCTCATGAATAAATAAAATCTTTAAAAAAACAAAACAAAACAAAAAACTTCCCAAACTGAATTGCAAAGAGTAAAAAAAAAAAAAAAGTTGAAACAGCAAAATAACCCCTTAAATGCAACTTAAACTATCAACAATGAAAAATAAATAAATAATTAATAATAAATAAACTAGCAACAATGATAAAATTTTTCTTTTGGCAACAGATATTCTATAATCCTTTTGGTTCTAATATTTTAATCTTCTTATCAAAATAGCTTGATTTAGATTATTGCATCAAAACAACAGTTATATTACATAGCTAAGAAAATTGAGGTATATACATACAATGAAGTATTATTCAGCCATAAAATTTAATCATATAGACCAATGGAATAGAATAGAGGGCCCAGAAATAAACTCACACATAGTCAACTGATTTTTGACAAGCATGCCAAAACCATTCAATGGGTAAAGGACAGTTTTTCAACAAATGGTGCTGGGAAAAACAGCACCATTTCTACATCGAAAATAAAAAAGTTGGACTGTACCTTATACCATATACAAAAACTAACTCAAAATGGATCAAAGAATTAACTGTAAGAGCCAAAATCATAAAACTCTTAAAAGAAAACATTGGGGGAAATCTGTATGACACTGGACTAGGCAACAATTTCATCTCTATGACACCAAAATCACAAGCAACACAAGAAAAAAAATAGATAAATTGGACTTCATCAAAATTACAAACTTGTGTGTGTCTAATGATACTGTCAAGGGGTGCCTGGGTGGCTCAGTTGGTTAAGTGTTCAACTCTTGATTTTGGCTCAGGTTATGATCTCAGTGTGGTGACTACACCCCATGGAAGACTCTGTACTGGCCTAGAGTGTACCTAAGAGTCTATCTCTCTGGACACCTGGGTGGCTCAGGGAGTGATCCTGGAGCCCCAGGATCGAGTCCTGCATCAGGCTCCCTACATGGAGCCTGCTTCTCCCTCTGCCTGTGTCTTTGCCTCCCTCTCTGTGTGCCTCTCATGAATAAATAAATAAAATCTTAAAAAAAAAAAAAAAAAAGAGTCTCTCTCTCTCTCTCTACCAACCCCCCTACTTGCTCATGTGTTCTCTCTCACTCAAAAAAAAAAAAAAAGATATTGTCAAGAGAACAAAAAACTACCTAAGAATGGAAGAAAATATTTGCAAACAATGTATCTGATAAGGATTTAATATCCAGGATATATAAAGAATATATAAAACTCAACATCAAAAAAACAAACATCCCAATTCAAACTTGAATAAGCATTTTTCCGAAGATAAGTGCATGAAAAAATGCTCAGTGTCATTAGTCATTAGGGAAACCACAATGAGATACCTACTTCACACCCAATGAGAATTATTATTTAAAAAACCCAAGAAACATAAAACAAAAAAACAAATACTGGTGAAGATGTAGGGAAATTGGAACATTTTGTAGGGAAATTGCTGTTGGGAACGTAAATCGTGCAGCTGATATGGAAAACAGTTTGGTGGTTAAACATAAAATTAAGCATGTGGAGAAAGGAGAATACTCGTGCACTGTTAGTGGGAATGCAAACTGGTGCAGCCACCCTGAAAAATCATATGGAGGTTCCTCAGAAAGTTAAAAATAGAAATACCCTATCATCCAGGGTATTTGCACTTGTGAATATTTACCCCCAAAATACATAAACACTAATTCAAAGGCATACATGCACCCCGATGTTACCAAATTATGGAAACAGCCCAAGTATCCACTGACTGATGAACGGATCAAGAAGTGGTATATATAATACAGCAGAATATTATTCAGCCATAAGAAAAAATGAAATCTTGCCATTTGCAATGACATGAATAGAGCTAGAGAGTATAATGCTAAGTAAAATAAGTCAGTCCGAAGAGACAAATAACATGATTTCACTCCTATGTGAAAGTTAAGAAACAAAACAAATGAGCAAAGGGAAAAAAGAGAGAAGCAAACCAAGAAACAGACTCTCAACTACAGAGAACAAACTGATGGCTACTAGAGGGGAAGTGTGTAGGGGGATGGGTTAAACAGGTGATAGAGATTAAGGAGGGCACTTGTGAGAAGCACCCAGTGTTATATGAAAGAAATGAATTACTAAATTGTACACCTGAATTTTAACCAATTGAATATGAATAAAAACTTAAAAACTAAACTGAGAATGGAAAAAAACAAAAAACTGAGAATGGATAAAAAAAAAACATTAAATTACTATATGATCTAGTTGTAGCACAAACAGGTATTTGTATACCAATGTTTATAGCACAATTATTCACAATAGCTGAAAGATAAGCTAAATATCCATCCATGGATGACTGGATAAATAAAATGTGGTATTATACACAATGGAATATTATTTGGCCTTAACAAGGAATGAAATTCTGACACATACTACAACTACAACATGGATGAACCCTGAATGAGCTTATGCCAAGTAAATAAGCCAAACACAAAAGGACAAATATTGTAGGATTCCATTTATATTAAATACCTAGAGCAGGCAAATGCATAGAGGCAGAAAGTAAAATAGAGGTTATCAGTTCAAGAAAGAAGGGCATTAAACAATGGGTACAAAGTTTCCGTTGGAATAATGGAAAATGTTCTAGAAATGAATAGGGTGATGATTGCACTACATTGTGAATGTACTTTTTAAAAAATGTAATATATTACTGACATATGCTACATTGTGGATGAACCTCAGAAACACTGTACTAAGTGACAGAAGCCAGGCACAAAAGGTCACATATTGTACAGATTCCAAGTTGTATGATATGAAAGTTGTGAGACTATATGATATAAAATCTCCTGAATAGATAAATCTATACAGACTGAAAACAGACTGGTGGTTCCAGGGGCTGGAGGAAGGAGTGAATGAAGAGTAACTGCTAAATGGGTATGGGGTTTTATTTTAGGGTAATAAAATGTTTTGAAACTAGAGAGAGATCATTGTTACATAGTACTGTGAATGTACTAAATGCCACTGACTTATTCACTTTAAAGTAGTTAATTTTATGTTATGTGAATGTCACTTCAATTTAAAAATATATTTTTTTAGGGCAGCCCTGGTGGCTCAGAGGTTTAGCACCACCTTCAGCCCAGGGCGTGATCCTGGAGACGAGGGATCGAGTCCCACATCGGGCTCCCTGCATGGAGCCTGCTTCTCCCTTGCCTGTCTCTCTCTCTCTCTCTCTCCTGTGTCTCTCATGAATAAATAAATAAAATCTTTAAAATATATATTTTTTTAATATTTTTTTTTAATTTTTATTTATTTATGATAGGCACACAGTGAGAGAGAGAGAGGCAGAGACACAGGCAGAGGGAGAAGCAGGCTCCATGCACTGGGAGCCCAACGTGGGATTTGATCCCAGATCTCCAGGATCGCGCCCTGGGCCAAAGGCAGGTGCTAAACCGCTGTGCCACCCGGGATCCCTAAAAATATATTAATAATTAATTTAAAAGATTCTTTTAAATATGTAGCAGCACTCTACAACAGCTCTACAATAGGGGACATGGATAATAGAGACATTATAGAATTTTTAAAAATTTTAGAGCAAAAGCAATGTATTTATTACCCACTGCTAAAGTACATAGGGAAAAGATTCATTTTATAAAAGGGCACTTAACTTACAGAGTTCTACTAATCTTTAAGAGGGGTACTTTCTGGGGCAGCCCTGGTGGCTTAGCAGTTTAGTGCTGCCATCAGCCCGAGGTGTGATCCTAGAGACCCAGGATCGAGTCCCACATCAGGCTCCCTGCATGGAGCCTGCTTCTCCCTCTGCCTGTGTCTCTGCCTCTCTCTGTGTGTGTGTCTCTCATGAATAAATAAAATCTTTAAAAAAAAAAAAAAAAAAAAAAGAGGAGTACTTTCTAAACAATTCCAGTTAAAATTATTTTAGGGCATGGAGTAGTTCTAATATTTTAATTTTCTATCAATCTATACAGTGTATAATCAATAAATGATGATTATGTATTGAATTAAGCAGTAGTACCATTAAGCAAAGCCGATCAAAAAGAGTTTGTTCCAATCCATTTTCATGGGCTGCATCAGAACCCTGAATAGTAGGAGAAAGCTGTTTAGGATCTCCAACAAGAATCAGCTTTTCACACTCAAACCTAAAAACAGAATTCCAAGAGTTAATCTAAGCAACAATAACAAAAAGCACACATCAACATCATTTATTGCACTATTTTCTTTTTTTTAAAGATTTATTTATTTGGGGTGCCTGGGTGGCTCAGTCAGTTAAGCATCTGCCTTCAGCTCAGATCATGATCCCAGGATCCTGAGATGGAGCCCGGAGTTGGGCTCCCTGCTCAGCGGAGTCTGCTTATTCCTCTGCCTCTGTCTCTCTCCTTGCTTGTGCTCTTTCTCACTCTTTCTCTGTCAAATAAATAAATAAAATCTTTTTTAAAAATAAAGATTTAATTATTTATTGAGAGAGAGAGAGAGCAGAGGTGAGGGTGGTGGGACAGAGGGAGAGGGTGAGAGAAACATAAGCAGACTCTTCACTGAGCCCAGAGCCCAACCAGGCTTGATGGAGCTTGAACAAGCTTGATCTCATGACCCTGAGATCACAACTCTGAACCTAAACCAAGAGTCAGAGGCTTAACCAACTCTGCCACCAAGTGCCCCTTGTTGCACTATTTTCTAACCTATATTTCAAAGGACTTGCATACCACAAAGAGTTCTGGGAAATGGGGTGCCTGGCTGGCTCAGTCAGCAGAGCATGCAATTCTTAATTTCAGGGTTATGAATTTGAGCCCCACCTGGGTGTAAAGCTTACTTGAAAATTAAAAATCTTAAAAAAAAAAAAAAGAATTCTGGACACTAACAATGCTTAATAATGTTAACAAATGTATTAAAGGGATTTGAAGTTATTCAGTAAAAAGTCCTTTACAACTTTTTTTCCACATAAAACTTGCTAAATGTCCCCCTGCCTCTGCATGGAATTAGCATTTTGCAGAACACATTTTGAGAAACAAGAACTCTTAAATTCTATAAACTCAGAGGTTTTCTTAGAAGTTATTTGGCTTAAGCTCTTGTCTTAGAGATGAAATAAAAATTAGTCTCCTGGGGCTAAATGTCTTTCTAAATAGAGGTAGGATATTGTGGGAAAATGTTTGTAGAAAAACCTATATCCAAATCTCAGCTTTATTATATTCTATGGACAAGACAAGTTATTCTACTTTTCCAAGCTTCAGTATTCTTACTGGTAACCTGGATGTGTTAATACCTTGCAAAACTGTTTTAGGGACTTAGTGAAATATATAATGTGTTTAGTATACAGTAGGTGCTCCACAAGTAATACTCCACTATCCTCCATGCAAAGCCTTACTGTTCCTCTATTCCTGGCTCCTGAGAAGGGTGACCAACTCATCCTGGTTTGCCCAGGACTGTCCCAGTTTACCCTAAAATTCCCATTATGCAGGACCTCCCAAGTCCCGGGCAAATCATGAGAGTTGGTACCCTGTACCCTCATTAATTGGGGATAGAGCAAGGACTAAAACTCAGGCCTACTGAGTCCTAGTCTAGCACTCTTTCTGCCACCTTTAGGATCCCTCAATTAGAGATGCTTTACAAGCATAATGTTTCAATTAGCTGATACAGCTTAGATGTCATAGTCTTCTAAATTTTAGTAGATACATTTTCAACTTATTTTTCTTTATATATTTTATATCTTTTCATAATATAAATATTATTTTCAGAACCTAAACACTGGAATTTTATCAAAGTAAGCAACTGAAGAATCTTCTTCAGTTGGCTTATATTCTCAAAGTAGGACTAAAGTAGAACCTTTAATGAAGTAGAGAAATCTGCAAGGTCCTAGAGCACTAGACCTATCAAGGCTTTAAAAATTATGTGAACTGGGGCACCTGGGTGGCTCAGTCAGTTAAGCTTCCAACTCTTGATTTCAGCTCAGGTTATGATATCAGGGTCCTGGGATAAAGCCCTGCATCGGGCTCCATCCTCAATGGGAGTATGCGTGAGGTTCTCTCTTTCTCTCCCTCCCCTCCCCCAACTCATGTTTTCTGTCTCTCTTAAATAAATAAATAAATCTTTTTAAAAAATCATGTGATCTATCATCAGGGAAATATAAATCAAAACTACAACAAGATGCTACTTTATAGCTGTTAGAATGGCTTAAATCAACATAAGAAACAATGGGTATTGGTGAGGATGTGGGAAAAAAGGAGCTCATGCACTGTTGATGGGAGTGCAAACTAGTACAGCCATTGTGGAAAACAGTATGAAGGTTCCTCAAAAAATTAAAAGCAGAACTATCCTACGATCTACCAATTGCACTACTGGTATTTACCCAAAGAATACAAAAACAATAATTCAAAGGGACAATGCACCCTTATGTTTATAGCAGCATTATTTATAATAGCCAAGATATGGAAGCTGCCCAAGTGTCCATCGATTGATGAACGGGTAAAGAAATGGTGTATGTGTGTGTGTGTGTGTGTAATGGAGTATCATTCAGCCATAAAAAAGAATGATATCTTGCGATTTGCAATGATATACAGGATCTAGAGGATATAATGCTAAGCAATCAGTCAGAGAAAGACAATTATATGATTTCAATCGTATGTGGAATTTAAGAAATAAAATAAACAAGTAAAGGGAAAAAACAAGAGAGACAGAGACAAATCAAGAAATAAACTTTTAATTATAGAGAACTGGTTGTTACCAGAGGGGAGGTTGGGGGGGGGGGGGGGAAGGGTTAAATAAGTGTTAAATAATGTAACAATGTATGTTAATTCATTGAAATTAAAATTAAAACTTAAAAAAAAAGAATTATGCGATCCAAGTATCTAAACTGTGATCTAACAAAATTTTGACACATTAACCACCCCCCTAAATTTTCCTCTGCATTCTTTTAAAAAAATCAGCTTTGTACCTAAATTGCTAAGAATTTTCATAAAAGTTTGGTAAGAGTTTGAAGCACAAATTTATTTGAAATAATTATGACAGCTAAGTGTTTTCTGGAAAAAAAATTTTTTAAGTTACCTTGCAATAGGAAGGAGAGAGGCCGGTTCAGTTATTTGACTACACTCATCCAGCACAACTACAGGAAATTTAAGATCATTCATACATGGGAATGGGCAAGCTGCACAGGTAACTCCAACTACTCGTACCTTTATTACAACAAGAATATTATTATTAATCAACAACTTTCTTAGAAAATAAGATAATGTATTTATCAAAGAACTTTTAAGGCTAAAATAAGAAATGAGCTGTCCTATTTACTTATCGGCAATCAAAAATCACAGGTCACTTTATCTCCACATTTTTATTATTTCCACATAGGAAATGGATATCACAGAACATAGGCTACTTAAGCCACAACCCCCTTAATAAGAACAAATAGAAGGCACGTTTTGATATTACAAGGAAGGTATTACAATACCAAAGATTTTTTAAAATATTAAGGATGACATACATATTTTATCCTTCTAGAGGAAGCTGAATAAATACAACATGCATTAGTATCAACACAGGCCAAAGTTCTCCACAAGGAGCTCCGAACATGCTAATGAACTGTACTCTGCTTAACCTTCAGCACACTAGGATTTTTTACTTATCTAAGAAAATAAAGGTGGCTAACTATTTCTAAACTACAGTAAATTAAAGTGTACTTGTGGCCTATAAGTATATTTGAATTTAATAATTCTCAAATATTAAAACAGAATACCATTATTCTCAAGACAAAAAGCCTGATAAAAAAGCTAATATTTAGCCTCTTGAACTAAATATAAACAAGAGGAAAATCACTGAACTTTCTAATTAGATGTAGTCAATTGCCCTAATAGTCTAATAGCTACACACACACACACATGCATATATAATTTTCTCTCCTAACAATCTGAAATATAGTTCCACTTTCTGGTAGCAAGGGTAGTCCACACAAACTGATATTTTTTGTCAGTAAATGTGACTGACACAAATATGCTTTATGAATTAATACTGCCTCCACATATCCTGTGAAATAATAAATATTATACCATACTTTATTTAATAATAAATAATTTGTTAAAAAATAATAATAACATTCGTCATATACAATAGCCCTCTGTCAGGTTTTCTTTTTGTTAAAAAAAATAAAATAAAAAAAAAAAATCCCAAAGCCTCATTTATATAGAAATTCCACAGTTTTTAAATATTCAGCTCTTTTAAAATGATCCAGCAGAAGATACCATCGTAGCAATGTACACTGCTCATAGTGCCACTCTCAAACATCATTCATTATTTAATTGCCAGGAACTGTATCTGATAAAGACAACCTAAGAATGAGACCCTGAAAGTTGTGAACCAGGAAGCAATTTTTTTTAAAGAAATTTCTAACACAAAAGCCTAAAGAACTAAGTTTTCTTTAAAATGTTTTGATTTTTTTCTTTTGTCATTATATTGTACTAAGATTCTACCCACTGAAGAGATTTTATTATTGATCTAGGAAATAGTAATTAACTATGAGGCATTTTTAAAATTTAATTTTATTGTAAAGACATATCACTTTAGAAAAGTGTTAGCTCTGAATGCCTAATTGGACCTTAGAAATTTGTTAGACAAAACTTTTTTTAATATGTTCCCTTTATTTTATTTTTTTTTTAAGATTTTATTTATTTATTCATAGACAGAGAGAGGCAGAGACACAGGCAGAGGAAGAAGCAGGCATCATACAGAGAGCCTGGCGTCGGACTCGATCCAGGGTCTCCAGGATCACGCCCTGGGCTCCAGGTGGCGATAAACCACTGAGCCACCAGGGCTGCCCAATATGTTCCCTTTTAATTAATTAATTAATTAATTTATGAAAGTCACACATAGAGAGAGAGAGAGAGAGAAGCAGGCTCCATGCACCGGGAGCCCGACGTGGGACTCGATCCCCGGTCTCCAGGATCGCGCCCTGGGCCAAAGGCAGGTGCTAAACCGCTGCGCCACCCAGAGATCCCCAACCAATATGTTCCCTTTAAAAGAGTTTCATGGGAAGCCCGGGTGGCTCAGCGGTTTAGCACCGCCTTCAGCCCAGGGCCTGATCCTGGAGACTCGGAATCGAGTCCTACCTCAGGCTCCCTGCATGGAACCTGCTTCTCCCTCTGCCTGTGTCTCTGCCTCTCGCCTTTCTCTCTCTCTCTCTCTCTCTGTGTGTGTGTGTGTCTCTCATGATTAAATAAATAAAATCTTTTTTAAAAAAATAAAAGAGTTTCATGTGGGGCTCCTGGGTGGCTCAGTTGAACACCTGACTACTGGTTTCAGCTCAGGTTATGATCTCATGGGTCATGATCTCATAGGTTGTGAGATGGAGCCCTGCATCTAGCTCAGAGCTCTGCAGGGAGCCTGCTTGAAGATTCCCACCCTCCATCCCTCCCCTCATGCGCACATGTGTTCATGAGCATGAACTCTCTCTCTCTCTTTAAAATAAATAAATAAATCTTTAAAAATAAATAAATAAGAGTTTTCATTTGTGAACAGATAACATCAGTGAGCTGATATCAGATTATGCTATCTGGGCTTTCACTTAAAATTATCAAAAAATCATTGGGTGACAGCACTGAGGGGGGCATTGGATGGGATGAGCACTGGGTGCTATATGTTGGCAAATCGAACTCCAATTAAAAAATATACAAAAAAAATTTTATATACCAGAAAAAAAATACGATCAGAAAATTATCAAAAAATCATTAACAATTATTCTTACAAATCAATATTATGTTGGATGAGTAAAATGGTAAGTAATTTGCATTAACTGAACACAAACCAAGCCCTTCTGGATTTAGTTGGGGAGAAGGAAATAGAGTTACTTCTATAACTCAAAATAGAAAGCTAGTCTGAAGCCTTTCAAGGACTTCTGTAACCAAAACTTGTAGATTGGTTGTTATTTCCAATTTCTCCCTCCCTCCCTGTGACAGTATTATACATCCATACCCTTTGTCATGTAACTTTGCAGTGTTTCCCACTAGAGAAGTAGGTGGAGTATATTTCCCTGTCCTACTAATGTTAGGCTTGGCCATAAGACCCTGTTGTAGCAAACTGAGTATCAGCAGACACGATATGTACAAAAGCTTTAAATGTATTTTGTGATTCATCCTGCCTTTTTGCACTTCTGCCATGTATCAAGAGAAAGCCATCATGCCATAGGCAACTGCTGTTCTCAGAATAAGAGACCTGAACTATAGCCTCCAGTGGGGCCATGTCAATTGACCTCTAGAGTCGTAAGTTTGTTGTCTTATTGAGATTTTGTTAAGCAGTATTATTTCTGAAATAGCTAAGCAATATGCGGACCCAAGTATGTTGATTTTTCCAAATCTTTTGCAGAAAGTAACTAATGTCCACATGGTCCAAGAAGTCAACAATCTTCTTTTCCTCCCTTCCTCTTTCTTTTCCTTATGCTCTCCTTTCACTGGAGGAAGCTACTCATTAACTTCTTTCTCATCAGCTACCATCTGAAGGGAGCTGCCCTGAATCAGAAGCTGATAAAGGGGATGATGCTACTTGTTATAGCTTGGGATCCTGTGTGTTCAGTCTTGGCCCATACTTAGAAGCAAGTATCTCAGCCTCCTAGATTCTCAGATATAGACAGACCCTGGAAGGCTTGGCTTGCTAGGAAAGCATTAAAGACAAATCTCACTTGGGTATTTTGCCCAGGGTCAGACCTTCTTTTCCCTCCCCATTTCACCTTAAAAAAAAAAAAAAAAAAACAGGTTTCTTTTAACTTGCCAGGTAATCTATTCCTACCCCTTCTCTTTCCTCTTTAAGTGTTTAAAAAGATACAAATATGGAAAAGGAGAAAGGTAATTCAGACCTGGTGAGTTAGATCTGTTCACAAATTTGAAGAATGTTCTTTGATAAGATAAAACATGCACTGGATAGACATACACACACCTTATTTTAATCTAAGCTATCACAGTCATTTATTTTATTTAAAGGAAATATTTTCCATCAGCAGGAATAAAGGGATTCTGAATAGTATATATAAAATTAAGAAACAAACCTACCTGCTTCAGCAGGGTTTTATTGGTCCCCAGTTTATGCTGCTCAATACTTTTTCTGACATAGACCCTTTCCAGAGGAGTCAAGTCTTCTTTCATTAGTGCATGTAGTTCTTTTAGTTGTTCATTTTCATTTTCTGAGCCAGCATGCAAACTAAAAAAATAATTACGTAAAAGAATACCCCTCTTGATCCCATTTTCACAACATTGTAAAAAAGTAAAATAAAGATTTTCTCAGCTAACCGAAAAAAAAAAAAAAAAAGATAAAACCTTCTCCACTCTTCTTCATAGACTAAGTTTAAGGGACACCTCAGTGGCTCAGTGGTTGAGTGTCTGCCTTCAGCTCAGGGAGTGATCCTGGAATCTGGGATCGAGTCCCACACTGGGCTCCCTCCAAGAAGCCTGCTTCTCTCTCTGCCTACGTCTCTGACTCTCTCTGTCTCTCATGAATAAATAAATAAAATCTTTTTAAAAATACTAAATTTAAAATTATATAAAATTATTATACTTCTTTGAGCGCTGTGACTTTTGGAATTCAGTGTTCTTACCTATAAGGTAAAATTGGCTTGGCAATCTTCCTGACACTCCCAACTCTGACGAACTTTTCAAAACCAAGACTGAGAAGCCTTTAAAGAAAACAAGGTAAAATAGATTCTGATCATTTCAAAGAATATAAAGCAAAGTTTCATCTAATATTTATGTTATTAAAATTAATTTTGTTTAACGGTATATTTTATAGTTATAGAATTCAATCTGATATGCTTAAACTCAGTAGATGCAATGTAAGTAAAAAACCTATTTATATATAATGTATTTTATAGGGAATTTTTAATTGTATTGAAGGTTCATTAAATGTTTATAAGATATCAATGTCAGCATTTATGACAAATAAAATTGTCTCTAATGACATAATAGTATGGAAAACAATAGCTATCATATACTTAGCATCAGGATTTATTAGGAATGCATACCTCATCTTTACATACATTATCTCATTTAATACTCATTAAAGCTCTGCATGGTAGTATTTTATCTTAGAATGAGGACTCCAAAAGTGAAGTATTTTGCTGAGGACAAAACTAATAAGTAGGGTCAGCCATGATTCAACCTAGGCAAGTCTGTCTACCTCCAAAGGCTATGATCATTTTTCTACATACATCACCCTCAATTAGGACTTTGTGAAGAAGCAACTTTCACCCACCTTCCCTCTCCTGTATCTTACAGCTCTGGCTCTATGCTCGGAACAGAATAGGGAGCTCAATGAACATCCAGTCCTCTACAACACCTTCTGTCACCTCAAATGGGAAATTAAAGACTAGAAAACTAAATAAACTATCCACATATAGTTTTCCAAAATTATTTTAAAGTAGTTTACTTAAGGTCAATACATGGATAGATTTTAACTTCTGCATATTTCATAGTCCTCATCTTGGAGAACACTCAGCTACTTTTTTAGTCTGAAAACATAGATTACATTTTTTTCAGTGCAATTTTATGTTAATTCTATGGTAACAGAGGATGCAATATCCTCATCATACCACTAAAATAGGGTAAAAAGCATGTCTGGGGGAACCTGGGTGGTTCAGTTAGGTATCTTCTTGATTTTGGCTCAGGTCATGATCTCAGGGTCTTGAGATCCAGCCCAGCTGAAGTTTGCTTGTCCCTCTCCCTTTGTTCCTCCCTCACCCTCTCATATGCTCTAATATAAATAAAATCTTAAAAAAAAAAAAAGTACATTTCATTTCTTCTCAAGAAACTCTTTGTTCCATCCTGTCCATTACAGTCAGAATATATTGTCCAAATACACTGCTAAGTGTTATTTTAATGTGAAGAAATGCGTGAGTCTAGCCTATATGCAGACTAAATATGGATTATAGATCTATATTTCTCAGGTCCTTATCAGAAACTTAAACACTGAAGAATCTTTCCTAAATGTTTAAGTATTCAATACTTACCTTCCTTCTTTGTTCTAACTTTATGATTTCTCTTTTCTAACAGGATGCAGTTAAAATTTCATCTCAAGCTAAGCAATCTAAAGCTTTTTCCTGTTTAGCCCCCAAGTAACTCCTCATTGTCTTAATAAATATATTCAGCTTCTGTTTTAGATTACTTAGAAGAGTGTACACTGGCAGATCCTTTCTGAAGGACGATTTTGCAAAATATATTTTATTTTAGAGGGAGGGTGTGCAAGTAGGGCAGAGGGAGAGGGAGAAGAACAAGCTGATTGCATTGAAGGTAGAGCCCAAAGCAGGGCTTGATCTCATGACCCTGAGATCCTGACCTGTGCAGAAACTAAGAGTCAGACACTTAACTGCTTAACTGACTGAGTCACACAGGTGCCCCTTTCTTTGCATTTTAATAAAATTTTACACAATCACAAAAATTTTACACCTGTAGGACAGACTGTGATTGCCTTCCTTAGATCCTTCTTATTGAAATAAAAAACTTAATCTGACTAAACTGATCAGCTATTTTACTGTTATATGTTCCTACAGACAGGTATATAAGAGAATAACCCATAATTTGGCTCTGTAGTTTTAGCCTACTTCCAAGGTTCTTGAGTCAAAGGATTTTTATTCATGGCACAAGAAGCAGTATAAGCATCCCCAAATATGGATCCCAATTCCCTTGGTGCCCAAGTCCAATGGAAAGACCAGAGAGTCCAGATAGATCCCTGCACATGCAAGGTGTTGAGCCATAGAAAAGGAATACCGAACTTGGAGAGCCAGTACTTTTATAAATCAGTAAGCAAGCTGTTCTTTGTCCTGGACCTGGTCAATCAAGGTGCTTGCTGCAAACACTGAGAAATGTCCTGGCTAATAGTGGTCTGGGCCTTGGATCCTACTGAAACCCTACTGGGATGCTCAGTATCCCAAAGCAGATTGAGTCCCTCAACAATATACTTTTAGCCCTATGTGTTCTTCACTGAACTTAATTTTTAAGTGAGCATCCTATCCTTGTGCCAAAATTGTCAGGTTTGGTATTTGATTTTATCCTATTACAACCTAATGAGTTAGTTTACTACGGTTTCATGGATGCTGGCTCTTAATTCAGAAACAAAGGTCTTACATTTTTGAGACACCGACAAAAATGTGCATGAACACTCAGGGACCAAGATGGATTGCCTCTCTCAACAATAACTTAAAATATTAGCTACTCAGGGGCACTGGTTGGCTCAGTCAGAGGAGCATGTGACTCTTGATCTGGGGGTCCTGAGTTCAAGCCCCATGTGGCAGGTAGAGATTACTTAAATAAATTTTTTTTAAATTAAGATAAAATAATAAAATATTAACTACTTAAACACACTAGCCATACCTACCCAAGAAGTACTCTGTCCACAGCTACATTAGTGGAAGAAGAAATGAGAAGTTTCCAAGGTCTTACATTTCCAACTGTGAGAACTTCACTCTTTTCAAACAGCTGTACAAAAAACAAAATCACCACTGCCAACAAATAACTCTTTCCTGCTCCAAAAACACCTAATTATTTTGAAGGAAGGGGGGAAAATAAAGGCAATATAAATTTATGAAAGCACAAGAAACATTTCATCCATCTGCCTTCCTCTCTCCATTTAAATAAATTTATTCAAAAACATTCACTGAGTGACCACTACATGCTTAGCACAGGAGATAAGTAGATAGATAACCAATGACCTCCAAATTTAATGAGATCCTAGTCTACTTAGGAAAATAGACAAAGTAAAGGAACAATGATAAAATAATATGTAAGTAACACTGTTATGATATAAAAAAAAAGAATGTTTCTTTCTGCTTTGATAGAGATGGGAATGTTTCCTAAAAATAAGTAGTAGCAGAATTAAGTCTTCCAGCATAACATATCCAGACTGCTTAAAGAAAGGATCATTCTAGGCAAAGGCATGATAAAGCATGTAGAGGTTAACTATTTCTATACAGCATATAGCAAATAGGCAAGAGACAAGGCTGACAAGATAAGCAAGAGGATAAATCATAAGAGTTCTCCACGGTATGGCTAAAAAGTTTAACTTTTGTCTTGCAGGCCAGGGAAAGTCACTGAAGGATTTTAAACAATAGAATTTACTTAGGCAGACTGTATTTTATAAAAACTACTTGAGTGAAAACATTAAGAAAGGTAATACTAAAGGTAGGTCACCTAGGAAGAAATATGAGATAACCATAACAATAATACATGCTAACTTTCCTGAGTGCCTCCCACATGCCAGGCACCATTCTAAGCCTTTACCAGCTAGTTAACTCATTTAATCCCCCCAGTCCTAAGAGATAGATATTATCAATTCCATGTTTTAAGGCAGGAAATTAAAGAGGTAAGTAATCTGCCCAAGATCATACAGCTAGTAAATGAAAGAGGCAGGATATAAATCCAGGATTCTAGCTGTAGAGCCCACCCTCTCATTAGTAGGTTATATGAAGGTATGATGAAGGCTTGGATTGAGGGGATGCTATTGATCTGGAGAGGAGAAAACTGGTATGAAAGAAAAGTAGAAACTAAAAGGAAAATATCTCAGTGACTGACCTGATGAAGAAAGATAAACAGAGAGTAGGAGGAGGATTAAGGTCATTCATCTAGGAAGAAAGAATAATCAAATATGACTCCCAGATATCTAACTTGGTCGACAGGGTATATGTGATGTAAATCCTCAAAGCAGCACAAAACGGCTCTGGAGTGGAGGTCTGTGAGAGGACATGAGTTGAGAAGGTGAGAGAATCCACACAGAATTATCAGCTCCAAGAGGGGAGAGTAAAGCTCCTTTACTGGAACAGAACCAAAAGATGTTAAAAATAGGTTCAAACTTAGGTAAATTGGAGGAGGGCAGGATATTTTATTTATTTTTTTTAGATTTTATTTATTCATGATAGACATGAGAGAGAGAGAGAGAGGCAGAGACACAGGCAGGGGTAGGAGCAGGCTCCATGCCAGAAGCCCAATGCAGGACTTGATCCCGGGACTCCAGGATCATGCCCTGGGCCAAAGGCAGGTGCTGAACTGCTGAGCCACCCAGGGATCCCCCAGAGGGTAGGATATTGAGAGGTGTTTCTGTTATAAACTCCATTTCCTATTTTAGAGCAAGATGAATTTCAGAGAGAGTGGGGCGGGGGCCAGGAGAGGTTATGAAAATGAAGGTTTGGAATAGCTGCTGTGGGAGGATGAAAGAGTGAGTGGACTAGAAAGTAATAAAAGGCTTTGCTGCTTAGAGGTGAAGTTTACTCTGATAGTGCAACATGTAGATATCTAAATCCCATCCAGATACACTGTGAATAATGTGTGTATAATGTTACTCATTCATCAGGCATGTGCAACCTATTCTCTCCTTGAGAATCGTCAGTTCTGCTCTCATCTAACAGTTAATTAAAGCATGTTCAGATTCAAAATAATCTATGTAGAGCTATTCTGGAATATTGTCTGACGAGGAAAATTACAAGCAAAGTAAATTACAAAAGCTTATATAACAGTATAGTTGCTAAAACTATTATTTTTCTTACTTCTTACCATGTATGATTGTGATAGGGAGGGTATGGGTTTGTACTTTCTTCACTTCTTCAGCATTTTCATGTGATGCCATCATTTGAGCTATCTGAATTAAAGCTGTAGCTTGATCCTTATTTAAGTTGTGTGCCTGAATTAATTCACTAGCTAACTGTAATGTGGCTTCTAGGCTGAGAAGTTCAAATTTTGTATTGATATTTGAGAAGGCTGGTGGGATAAATTTTCTCTTATTGACTCTCTTGTTGCTAACTATAGTTGATGAAGACCTAGTAAAAAGGCAGCAAAAAAAAAAAAAAAAAAGGAAGAAAGAAAGAAAAAAAAATAAACGGTTTTTGAAGTAGTAAGTAAACTTATTCATAATTTAACTTTCATTTTACACATATCACAGAGAACACTTTTTTAAAGGCACAAATGGATATATGCTCCAATTTGAAGGATGGGGAAAGAGAAGAGAACTAACATTTGTTGACTACCAACCATGTGCAGGCCTATGCTAAGCATTTTACGTATTATTTGATGTAATTTTAAAAACAAGACTAGGAAATAACCACCCCAAATAGAGATACAGAAATAAACTTTTCCCTAAAAGCACACAGATAGTAAGTGGTGTACTGACTTTAAAGCCCATGTTCTACTATAAAAGGCTGACTCAGGTCATTAACATAGCCTCTATTTCACGTAATACTACAATAAACAAAGTGGTTTTATTTCTATAAAGAATGAATTCATTTCAAAGATTAAGTAACATAGATAATAATAATGGAATCACAAGGATTTTTATTTTTTACCTGGAACTTCATTATGGTGAGAAAAATGAAACACCACAAGATAGATCATAAAATTTCAAATTAGAATCTAGAGTTTTTCTACCATTTTAGTGAATTTAATACAGTATCATTTGCAGGGATGCCTGGGTGGCTCTGTGGTTGAGTATCTGCCTTCGGCTCAGGGCAAGATCCTGGAGTCCCAGGATCGAGTCCCACATCGGCCTCCCTGCATGCAGCCTGCTTCTCCCTCTGCCTATGTCTCTGCTTCTCTCTCTGAGTCTCTCATGAATAAATAAATAAATAATCTTAAAAGAAAAAAAAAGAATATCATTTGCAATATTTTAAAAGGGGTATGGTACTTGAAATATCAAAAGTAAAGTTATAGGTTATGTCAAGAATAAAGTTAGTATCAATATACATACTGAATTCAACCTATAAAAGGATTCTTTTAGATATTAAATAATATGTGGCATAAAAATACAAATGAATAAAAAAATCAACACTCAAAAGATCCTGAAAATATTATTCCTTGACAAACGGAAAAAAATTTGCAGTAACATCCTTTTATTTTTAACTACTGACAAACATTAATCTCATGGTCAATAATAATAATAATATTGGCAAAATTATGTAATGTACTTCAATTACATTTTCATATTTACATTTAGTCACATATTGGAATACCAATGACCCAAAGGTAAATAATGACTTACATTGTTAACAAGTACTGTGTTAGAGGTAGAGTAGCTGGATTAAAGTAGTCCTGAATGTTTTTCAAAGTCGTCAGCTCAGTGCTAGCGTTACAAACCAACAATGCATGTACCACTACTGTAGAGAGAATGCAGAAAATGAACATTTAATGAGAAAAAAATGTATTTAAAAAAAACTATTAAAAATGTTCAGTTGAAAAAAAAAAAAAATGTTCAGTTGGCTAGCATAGTTGGTTAAGCATCTGACTCTTGATTTCAGCTCAGATTGTTATGGGATCGAGCCCCTGTCAGGCGCTATGATGAGCATGCAGCTAGCTTAGGATTCTCTCTTCCTCTACCTCAACCCCTCCACTCCAAAAATGTTCATGTAACTCAGAGCTCAGCTATTGAATTAATCACATGACATAAAATAAACCCTTAAGTACATGTGGAGGTCCTTTTATCCAATAACTACTATAATACCTGGTTATTCATACTTTTTATATGGGTATCCATAAACTGCACAACTTAAATCAAATTTGGACTTCTATACAACAACTAATGAGCAAGAACAACTGTTCTGAATTAGTATACAGGGACACTGCTTGACAGTTCCAACTAATTACCATACCATCTTGTGTTGTACAGTAGTATTTGTGTAATTTTTGAACATTTTCTTTGATTTCTTCAGTTATTTTATAAGGAATATGTGGAAAGTATAAAGTTAGAATGCTGACATAGTGAAACAACTGCAACAAATGTGAAAATATGAATACAAAAGTGACAAATTAACAAATGTTTAAGTAATTAGACTTGACTGGACTCAAGCTAGTTGACTAGTTTTTTCAGTTCTTGAAAAAAATCAAAAGTTAAAAATGTATATGAAATATTTGAAATGAATCATTAAATGTTGTGTCTCCAATTTGCTATAGGCCAAATTCAACCATCAGGAATTATTCCAGAGATCAGGATGTATATAGAAAGCTATAGATTCTTAGAACTGGATAGAGATTCAACCTACTAAAAGCTCCTTTATTAAAAAATAATAATAAGGCTGGTAGCCTACTATCTTACTAAAAATTTCTGAACATAAAAATCATATCCTCCTGTTCCACTGCTGGCAAAATCCCTGCAAAATCTATAAGACTTTCTCAATGTGAAAATAAATGATGTGTTTACTAAATGGACTTTATTAGATTAACAAACCAAAAGAATTTAAAAACCAAGAGAATCAGAACTTGATGTAAGATATTATTTGAGAAAATTCTTATTTATACTTTTAATGTTTATATTTTTAAAAATCAGGTATATAAAAATCAACTTGAGGGACCATCTGAGTGACACAATAGGTTAAGTGCCGACTCTTAGTTTTAGCTCAGGTCTGTGGTCTATGAGATTGAGCCCCATATCCAGCTCTATGCTCAGCGGGGAGTCTGCTTGAGAATCTCTCTCCCTTTTCCTATACCTCTTCCCTGCCTCTCTCTCTATCTCTCAAATAATAAGTGGATGGATCTTTAAAAAAGAATCAACTTTAACAAAATATTTAAGTGTGGGTTCAAGATTTTATTATATTGTTAGCCCTCTGAGACTTGAACTGCAGAAATATTTATATCTTCAACTTTTATTTTATTTTATTTTTTTTAAAGATTTTATTTATTTATTCATGAGAGACACAGAACAGGAGGCAGAGACACAGGCAGAGGGAGAAGCAGGCTCCATGCAGGGAGCCCGATGCGGTACTCGATCCCGGGACTCCAGGATCACGCCCTGAGCCAAAGGTAGACGCTCAACCACTGAGCCACCCAGGCGTCCCATCTTCAACTTTTATATATATTTTCAGGAACTCATTGTATACAATAATAGGAAGTAGAGATGGATGCTTTTTTTTTTTTTTTGAGAGAGAGCGCATGAGCCAGGGAGGAAGGCAGGGGGAGAAACAAAGGGAGAAGGAGAGAGAGAATCTTAAGCAGGCTTCAGGCCCAGTATGGAGCCTTGCTGGATCTCACAACACTGAAATCATGGCCTGAGTCAAGATCAAAAGTCAGACACTTAACCAAATGAGCCATGCAGGTGCCGGGAGGTAGCTGTTTTTTTGTTGGTTTTAATCAAATAATCCCACACAAAGTTAGCATTCTTGCTCACAATGTATCTTATATCTACCATTCTTCAATATAATTAATATGGGCATGGTAATACTTACTGTTAGTGGGCCAGTTAGAGGGGAAATAACCTTTCAAAGGTAGTAGCTCCACCTCATTGATAGATGATGGTCCAAAGAAAGCACTACATGCAATAAAAGTATCCAATTCAAAGTCCAATGTTTTTGAAACCACCCAAAGATCATCTGAAAAGACAAACATTTTTTAAAGAACTCAGAACTATGCTCAATTCAAAAATACTTTGGATTTCTTACATGCTCAGTCATATATTTTCTCAAAACACAAAATTATTTATCATCTACCAGATTCCACCCAAACTAAGACATGAATACATTTTATTTCCATGTTTTAATGCAATTACTTTTATGTTTTTAAAGTCATTTGACAATTATACTAAAAACAATGTAAATAAAGCAACACAACATCTAACTTTCTGTGGCTAAATAAATTTGGAAAGTGCTGTGTTAAGCAAATAACCTTAATCTAAGATTTTTCAGAACCTTAAACATACTGATATGCATTGGACTTTCAAAGATGGGAATGTAGCGCAGTAAATCATCTTTTCTGATGCAGCTAAAACTCGTGATTTGTCAGTTAATTTTCAAAGTTGTTTTAGGTCAGGGATTTTAATAAATAAACTCCTAATCCTTTATAGATGATTGAAAGAAATTCTGGGAATGGAGGAGAAAGGGTTTTCCCAGCAGATTCCCGGGATAACCCCAAACTCACCAACCAAGGGGACAAGGAGGAATTGTGGGTATAAAAGGTCAGCTGAGACATTAATTAATGGATGATGGAATAATCCTATCATTCTTGGAGCAGTTGACTCTAGGATTTGTCTTGAAGGTAAGTTAGGCTTTGGCTAAAACAAAGACTACCAGGAGGACTTTGAGCTAGAGAAATGGGGCGGCAACACACATAACTACTGCCACTAGGGATAGATAAATTGATCAGAATCCATTAGCAGGCAAGTCATGTATCTGTGGGAATACTGTTTTGTTTTGTTTTTTAATAAAACACACTAACCCAGGGGCACTTGGCTGGCTCAGTAGAGCATATGACTCTTTTTTTTTTTTTTTTTTTTTTTTTTAAGATTTTACTTATTCATGAGAGACAGAGGGAGAGAGAGGCAGAGACACAGGCAGAGGGAGAAGCAAGCTCCCTGGAGAAGCCCAATGTGGGACTCGATCCTGGATCTGGGGATCACGCCCTGAGTCAAAGGCAGATGCTCAACCGCTGAGCCACTCAGGCATCCCGAAGCATATGACTCTTGATCTCAGGGTTGTAAGATCACCCATGCTGGGTGCTGAGATGACTCAAAAATAAAATTAAAAAACAACAACAACAACAACCAAGAAGAAAAAACCTTCATACAGTAACCTATATTATATGCTGGGTCAATAGACATTTTAAATGTCAAATAGGAGCTATTATCACCATTTTATTGATGAAGGAGGACTGAGGCCCAAAGAAGTTTAAGTAAGTTATCCATAGATACAAGGCCAGTAAATGGCAGATCTGGGACTGAACTCAACTCTCTGACTTCATTGGAACTGACCAGACTGGGGTCAGCCTTCACCTATATGCATTGCCAGAAAGAACAGCTGATATCACCAGGGGGAAATTAGTTTACGGGCCAAAATAATTAGACATTTAAGGAGAACAAAGGCTCCAAAGAAGAACTTACTGGATTACAGAGTCCTACAGAAAAGGAAATGCCAGAACAGATGGGCAAATAATTTAAGTTTAGCCTGGAAAGAGATTTTCTTACATGGGGTAAGAGATGATAGTAGCATTGCAAAATAAGAACAAGAAAATAATGAAAAGAAATGAACAAAAATACCAGATTGAAAAAATATAGTAGCTGAAATAAAGTTATAATTGATGGGATAAATAGCAGAATGGATACTTTTGAGGAATAACTAAGCAATTTAGAAGACCATATTGAGGCTATTTTGAAGAAGGAAGAAGGACAAAAGCCCAGACAATATAAAAGAAATGCTAAGAGAGTCAGAGATGCTAATATTGGAATAATAAAAGTCCTAGAGAGGGAAAAATAAAGTGAATATTATTTGAAGAAATCATGGCAATCAATTTCCCAGAATTAAAAAAAAGAGAAACCATAAGAGACTTCAGAATTTTTTAAAAAAACCACTTTATGGAGGTACAACTGACATACAAAAAGCTATACGTATTTATACATGTACTGGATGAGTTTGGAGATAGAGGACTTTAGATTTAAAAGGCCTATAATGTGCCCAAGAGGAGAAAAAACTTTTTAAAACCCATATTTAGACACATTATAGGGAAATATAAAAGTCAGAGAGAAAATTAAAATTCTAAAGCTGCCAGCCAGAAAGAGCAAATAACAATATAAAGGAGTAAGGATCATAATGCCATCAGATTTTTCAACAGTAAGGGCATTACCAAGCATATTAATATGTGGTTAAAACATAAATTGCTGCTTCTGCAGATCAAAAGTATTAAATGAAAAGAGCTTAAAATCCATACTAACCTAAAATTTATGAGTTTAGATTAGTGCTATTCAAAGTAGTCTGTTTTACATAGTTTTGTTATTGGTCTGCAACATGAAGTTTGTGCTAGAATGCAATTAACAAACCAACATCATGTTTCCTTCATTCAGATAGTCTTACCACAAACAAAACAAAGAGAAACACAACTAAACTAGTCTGTTTATTAACATAATGGATTTATACTCTGGGGCAGCTCCTCACCTCTCTTTGGGAACCAGTAACAGTTTGTGGACTAGAATACCAAAGCCAGTGTGCTGATAATACTTTGAGTAGCACTATTCTATTTTTTTTAATTTTTAAAAATTTAAATTCAATTTGCCAACATATAGTATAACACCCAGCAGCACTATTCTAGACAATATCAACAAGATGTAGGGGAGGGAAAAGTGAAAGAAAACGTAATGACAAGGACACCTGGGTGATTCAGTGGTTGAGCATCTGCCTTTGGCTCAACCTTGGGCATGTTAGAATCCCAGGATGGGATGGAGTCCCACATTGGGCTCCCTGAAGGGAGACTGCTTCTCACTTAGCCTTTCTCTGCCTTTCTCTGGGTCTCTCATGAATAAATAAATAAAATCTTAAAAAAAAAACAAGAAAGAAAAAGATGAAGAAACAAGCTCTTTAAAAAAAAAAAAAAAGGAAGAAACAAGTGAAGACAGTGCTTTAAAGTTCTTACTGAACTGTAAAATTTTTTTTTTTAAGATTTTATTTATTTATTCATGAGAGACACAGAGAGAGAGACAGAGACACAGGCAGAGGGAGAAGCAGGCTCCATTCAGGGAGCCCAACGTAGGGCTTGATCCTGGGACTCCGGGATTAAGGCAGATGTTCAATCACTGAGCCACCCAGACATCCCTGAACTGTATGATTTTAAGCATCAATTTTTTTTAAAAGCAAGAAAGGATTAAAAAGAGCAGATAAAGTGGGATAAACATATAACTTAAGATTGTAGAAATACACCCAAGCATATCAATTATTATAATTAATTTAACCATTGGACTTATTCCATTTACAAGTCAAATTTTAAAAATTCAGACATATGCTAATGACACAACTATAATGTAGGAACATACAAAGGTGGAACAAAAAGATAAGAAGATGTATTGAACAAATATTTGGCAAAATAAAGCTCACATAGCTACATTAATAACTGGATTTCAAGAAAAAAGTATTATTAGAAATGAAGAGATCCTTTACATAATAAAAGTTTCAATTTACCAAGAAGATAATAGCAATTTAAAATATAAATTTAAAATGCCTAAAATAATAAAATAACCTCAGGGGCACCTGAGTGGCTCAGCGGATGAGCGTCTGCCTTCAGCTCAGGGCATGATCTTGGGGTTCTGGGATCGAGTCTCGCATCGGTCTCCCTGCGGGGAGCCTGCTTCTCCCTCTGTCTGTGTCTCTGCCTCTGTGTGGCTCTCATGAATAAATAAATAAAATTTTAAAAATAAATAAAATAATCTCAATGTATACAATCCAAAAATAATAAGGGTGCCTGCATGGTTCAGTGGGTTAAGTGTTTGCTTTCAGCTCAAGTCATGATCCCAGGGTCCTGGGATGGAGCCCTGCATCAGGCTCCCTGCTTAGCAGGGAGTCTGCCTCCCCTTTCCATGTGACTCTCTCCCAACTCATGCTCTCTCTCCATCTCTCTCTCTCTTTCTTAAATAAATAAATAAACAAATAAAATCTTTTAAAAAATAAAGTGCCAAATCTGCACTCTTTAAAAAAAAAGAAAAGAAAAAAACCCCTCCAAATGGACTGAACATTTCCTTATGTACTATGTCATTAAGAAAACCTTAATAAACTTTGAAGAAGTTAAAAAAAAAGGTCAAATTCATTTACATAAACCTATAAACAAAGAGAAGAAAGATGCTGATGAACACAGGGATGAAAATGATAATTACTTTAGGTTAGGAGAGACAGCCAGATGAGTTGGTGCGGTTACTTTATATTAAACCTAGGTAGCTATAAAGGTACTAGATTTTGCTTTGGTTCGTAGATTCAGATTTTAAATAATTAAATAATTAAAGCAATTAAAGCAAGCAATGTGAGGACCAATGATAAGAACCAAAGACAATGATGAATCCCATTTAGTGCATCTAAGCTCCTTAGAAAAAATTCTTTTAAGGATTTTACTTCCAAATATACAAATCTTATAGTCCAGTGTTGTCTAATTGTGCAGACAGTAACAGAAGTACCAATAAAAATCACTACATTTTCAGTTTATTTTTCATATTAAGTTAGATACAACTGAATTAACATAGTAATCTATGTTTTTTTAAACAAAATTAAATAGATTTGGGAGCCTTTAGTAAAGTCTTTAAAAACTAAAATTTTAAAACATGCTTTTTGGAAATGATCCAATTTATTATACAATAATTCACAATATATGCTACTATTAAGCAGTACTTTATAAAACCTCTTTAAAGAATTTACAGAGCTGTTAAAAAACTGAGATACAAGGCTAGACTCAAGTCAACTCAAGTTGCCAACATGATTAACTTACTTTTGCTGTAAGTTGAAGAACTTTCCCTCCGACTCAGCTTAAGATAAAGTTTGCTTTTAGGTTCACTATAAAATTCAGGATTTACAGTATTAAACTTCTTCAGTTTGCCATACTGTTTTCTTTGAAAATCAAATCCTTTCCTGAAAAATGAGTAAAAAATAAAAATGAATTTAAATATTAAGGTGCACATTTTTTGCTGAGATATAACTGTCATACAATACTATAGTAGTTTCAGGTGTAGATTAAAATGGTTCAATATATACATATATTATAAAATGATCACCACAGTAAGTCTAGTTAATATCCATCACCACAAGAATTACAAACTGCCATCCTTGTGATAAGTACTTTTTTGTTTTAAAGATTTATTTATGTATTTGAGTAGGGGGAGGGATAGACAGAGAGGGAAAGAGGAGCTCAAGCAGACTCCCCGCCAAATGTGGGGCTCAATCCCATGACCCTGAGATCAGGACATGATCCAAAATCAAGAGCTGAATGCTTAACCAACTGAGCCACCCAGGTGCCCAAGATGAGCACTTTTAAGATTTGCTCTTTTAGCAACTTTTATATGTATGATATAGTATTATTAACTACAGTTACCATACTGTATATTACAATCCCAGGACTTTGAAAGTAGAAGTTTGAAGGTACAAATCTTTTTTTTTTTTTTTAAAGATTTTATTTATTTATTCATGAAAGACACAGAGAGAGGCAGAGACACAGGCAGAGGGAGAAGCAGGCTCCATGCAGGAAGCCTGATGTGGGACTCAATCCCAGGACTTCAGGATCACGCCCTGGGCCGAAGGCAGGCGCCAAACTACTGAGCTACCAAGGGATCCCCAAATATTTTTTTTATTTTTAAAACACAATATTAAAAGGAAAGAACCATGGTGAGTGTATGTTTATATACTTTATACATGTAACACAAATTTTTAAAAATGCTGTGTCATAGATAATAGTAACCATCACAGAATTATCATTAGTTTTAAAAGAGATTGAGATAGGAAAAGTACCTAAAAAGTATATAATAGAGTACCTCAGTTTCAAAGACTCTAAAATAAATTATCCCCTTTAGTTCCATATTTTATAGATTATTATGATGATTAAATGAAATTATACATGTAAAGTGCTTAGAAGAGTGTAGCATGTATAAACTCCCCATAGATATTACTAAAATGCAAATGTTTATTATAGCTACATTTTGGATAATTCCACCTTTATAAGACATGCTACCTAATGTAGCATTCTATTACCCTATAAAACTATCTAGTTCTTGTGAATGACCACTGTTATCCTACACTGATAAAAAACTATTGTGGTTTGTTCAACAGAGTTTCCCTTAAGATTGTGATCATACATAAAAGTATTAAAAAAAATTCCATGCCTGAGAGTCATCTTGATATTGCTGACACTGCTTGATGTTTAGAGGGGAACAAAATAGCTTTAGAAAATTATTCCCAGGATGCCTGGGTGGCTCAGTGGTTGAGCATCTGCCTTTGGCTCAGGTCGGGACCCTGGGGAGCCTGCTTCTCCCTCTGCCTATGTCTCTGCCTCTCTCTGTGTCTCTCATGAATAAGTAACTAAAATCTTAAAAAAAAAAAAAATTATTCCTATCTTATAGTTAGAAAAATTGAGGTTTTAGATACTTTTAGATATTTTTCCTATCTCAATCTCTTTTTTAAAACTGATGATGGGATATCTGGGTGGCTCAGTGGTTGAGTGTCTGCCTTTGGCTCAGGGCGTGATCCTAGCTACCGGGATGGAGTTCCCCATCAGGCTTTCCTCAGGGAGCCTGCTTCTCTCTCTGCCTATGTCTCTGCCTCTCTCTCTGTGTCTTTCATGAATAAATAAAATCTTAAAAAATACATTTATATATATAAATAAAATAAATAAATAAACTGATGACAACTCGGGTACTTGGGTGGCTCAGTCAGTTAAGCATCTGACTCTTGATTTTAGCTCAGTCCTGATCTCAGGGTCATGGGGTCTAGCCCCACATTTGGTTCCACACTCAGCAGGGAGTATGCTTAAGATTCTTTCTTCCTCTCCCTCTGCCTCACCCTACACTCACTCTCTCCTTCCCAAATAAATAAACCTTTAAACAAAACCTGATGACAATCATATGAGGTTATTTTCTGACATAACTACACTCATTATTTGGTACCAAGAAACATACCTCACCAAAAGCTGACATTCCTCAAAGAGGGGTATATTTTGACTTCTTAAGTATAAGCCAATACTCTTTATATCACTTAAAACTATGCTAGGTAGAGACTCTTCTTGTGTCAAATATCCTGGGGTCACTTCTTCAAGCCACTTGAAAAATTTACATCGGTCAGCTTTGGGTCCATCACAGGTATAAAAAAGACGACCCTAAAAGGAAAAACATTTACAATTTAATAAGAAAAATTTTATATTTTATTGTTTTTTTATTATGTCTGTCAAGACTTATATAAAAAGTTGTTAGGCATTAATATATTCCAATAAATTATTCATTATACAAGTTAATCTTTTTATTAACTTTAAACAACACATTAAAGTTTAAAACCATTAAAGTAAACCATTTACTTTCTCTTTATCAAAAAATTATTTTGAGAATATAAGTTTATTTGAAAAATAAAATTTGTTGTTTTCTAATTTAAAACATTCACTATAGAAAACCAGAAAGCTACCCAGAAACAACTACAAGAAATATCTTGTGCATTTCTTTTCGGCTTGTCACTCACATAAGTGTGTGCATATGCACATGAGGATACATACACTTCTACTGTTTTTTCTTTTTAAGATTTTATTTTTATTTATTCATGAGAGACACACAGAGAGAGAGGCAGAGACATAGGCAGAGGGAGAAGCAGGCTCCATGCAGGGAGCTTGATGTGGGACTCGATCCTGGGACTCCAGGATCATGCACTGGGCTGAAGGCAAACGCTTAACCACTGAGCCACTCAGGCATCCCTGTTTTTGTTGTTGTTGTTGTTGTTGTTGTTGTTTTAAATGAAACTCAGATTATGATGTGTTTTCTACTCCGTAACCTAACCTTTACAGTACAACATACTGTACACTGACAACAATGTCATCAAATTATCTTAAAAAGAAAAAAAGACTTTTGATGGTTCTATATTTCATTCTATGGTTATATTATTTATAAATTCTTGCTTTAGACAACTAAATTTACATCTAAATTCACATACACAGGTATCCCTGGGTGGCTCAGCGGTTTAGTGTCTGCCTTCAGCCCAGGGCGTGATCTTGGAGTCCCAGGATCAGGTCCCTCATCAGGCTCCCTCCATGGAGCCTTCTTCTCCCTCTGCCTGTGTCTCTGCCTATCTCTCTCTCTCTCTCTGTGTCTCTCCTGAATAAATAAATAAAAACTCTCTTTAAAAAATTAAAATAAATTCACATATACAATACATAAACATTTTACTAACTTGACTTCTTCATAATAATACATTGTCAGCAATGTAAATTAAATCACTATGCTCTTATATTACTCAGGCCTTATCTGTTATTCATACTGGGTATCACATAGCAGACTACTTCAACTTTCACTTCTTTCAGGCTCACCTCTGCATTCTCTAAAACTTTAGGTTGGGACATATTCCCTTCTCAGTGCTCTAACTATAACTTGGGCATACCCCTCCTACTACATCAATTACAGTACTATATAAAATTACCTTTTATGTTTTTTTCTCCATCCACCACTATGCAATGAGTTCCTAAGCAATCTGAAGGATGATCTTAACTCACACTTGTGTATCCTAGAACACAGATTTCCTGGGAGTTTACTGTATGTTAGTCACAACACCCCAGGTAGAAGACTCCTAATCAAGACTTGCTCTTTAACTAAGCTTGTCATAAAGTAATAGGTACCTAAACTTTTTCAAGTATTGGTGGGACAACAAGCAAGGAAGAGAGAACAATACCTTATTTGGACCTTCCTTTTTAACCATGACAAGTTTTGCAGGTTGATGATGATGGCAGGATGGTACATTACTTTCTACATTTTTTAGTTTCTCTCCCTTTAATGATGTGTAAAATGATATGTCAACTTTTGAAAGAGCTTTGTGCAACCTCTGTGCCAACCCAAACAACAATATATTTAAGTGTTCTATGAAAAAAGAAAAAAAAAGTACAGATGAAAATTAAATACAAAATAACTGTGTTTGTATCATGTGTCCTGTTTGTTAGCTAAATTTGAAAATAGCCTTTTAAGAGAGTAATCTATAACCTAAAGCTAATATCTATTTTTTAAAGGCAAAAAGATCAAAATTAATTATGCATCATGCTTAAAATTTCTTAACCATTTGTAACACTTTTAGTTTTAAAAACATGAAAACTTATAACTTAAAAAAGATAATACTGTCATTTTCCACTTACAAAATTCAATTTGATCTGAAATTAGAACACAAGTTACAGTTGAAAACTGGAAGAAACATATAGAAAATAACAAATCTCAAGTAGAGAATTTAATATGAAAATTCACAATATAAGATATGCTTTCTCAAGGCTATACTACTTATATCAAGCAGCAACCAATCATAATAAAATAGATAACAATCATACCTATGAGACAAGATGTAAAAATCTGCTTATAATGAGCAGGAGACTGAAAAACAGCTGGTATATGAATTTGCCTTTGGGGAAGATAAGCAGATTTTATTTTCTGCCCACTTGGGAAGCATAGCTCAGAGGCATTTATCTCCTGAAATGGAGTAATTCAAGTTATTATAACAACTCCAGAAAAATACTGTTTTCTGTGTTTTTATTTTTTGATTTTTTTTTAAGATGTTATATATTTATTAGACAGAGAGAGAGCACAAGAAGGGTGAGCAGTAGGCAGAGGGAGAGGAAGAAGCATACTTCCCACTGGGCAGGAAGCCCACCACAGGGCTCAATCCCAGGACCCTAGGATCATGACCTGATCCAAAGGTAGATGCTTAACCAACTGACACATCTAGGCACACCCAGAAAAATACTGTTTACTAATGAGTAAATTATGTTCTATAGATATGTTTAACACATTTGTCTTTTAATTTTCAGAATTCTTAAAAATCATTTGCTAATTTTATATGAGTCATTGAGAGGCACCTGGGTGGCTCAGTTGGTTAAGTGTCTGCCTTTCAGCTCAGGTCATGGTCTCAGGTCCTGGGATTGAGCCACATTAGGCTCCCTGCTCAGTGGGGAGTCTGCTTCTCCCTCTCTCTCTGCCGTTCCTCCTGCTTGTGCTCTCTTGATCACTCTCTCTCTCTCTCTCTCTCCCAAATAAACAAAATTTTTCAAAAAAAAAATAAATGAGACATTGAATATAGCAAGAATGGCTATGGTTGGCACTTTAAATCATATAAACAAGATTAAATGTTTTTAATCTGTCCCTTAATAAATTTTTAGTTTTTGCTAGGAAAATCTCAGCTGATAAGAACAACATTATATATTTCAATTTCTGGTTACAATTACAGCTGCACAACCAACGCATAATAAGATGTAACTTTACCTTAACAATGATCTGATTGGCAAAACTGAGCTGATAGTGAAAAATGAGAACAATCACAGTTAATAGTAGTAGTAAAGTGGAAACAATTGGAGCTATAACTTATTAAGTACGTACTATGTGCCAGATACTGCACCAGACACTTTTAAATACATAATTTCATTTAATGCTCACACTACTAGGGAAGATTTTAAGTCAAAGAAGATATGACTGTACCTAGAATTTTGGAAAACTCAAAAAAGGGGGAAAAAAAGCCATCAGCTCCAAGAGTAAAATCATTGCTCCTGTATGATTTTGGTAATTCTTTTGTTGAAATAACTATTGGGAAAAATGCACCAAAATACACTGGTACATTTCCTCACCTGTAAATCTCCTGTTACACTGTAGATGTAGCAGGCAGCAGACTCTCTTAACGTGTTTTGAATTTTTTCAGTCTGGGAAGTCAGCTTTAAATTCAATGAGAGTGCTTTCTTTCTGAAAACCAAATCCTGACAGCTAAAATCCTGCTGCTGTTGATAGAGCATGCCTTTTATCATTTGCAAATATATAGAGTCTAAAGGGCTTTCATTCACAGCACCACTCTGTCTTTCACGTATATCACTTAAATGTGTCCCAGAAATAACTTTACCAGAGAAACCATCTGTTACTTTCTTATCAACTCTGTCTGGAGTAGTGAAGTTGCACTGGGGTATGTTCTGATATTTCAGCCACTTGCTTTGAGTAGGTATATTATTGAGAAGCAAAACGTCCTGTGGAGTCACTTCTCTAGATTCTTTACAGAAGGAAGTTTCACATTGGTCCTCAAGCCCCAAGCTAAATGAAAGAACTCCTGATTCTTCACATAAGTTGAATATGGGGGAGGAACCAGAATATTCTTGCCTGTCACAGTTGATCACGTATGAACAAGAATCTGAATCAGCAGGTGGCAAAGTAGTTAGTGGAACTCGGGTTCTACTTACTAATGGAAGCCTTTGAAAGTTCTTATTCTCCAAAGAACTGGATTTTTTGATAACTGAAAAAAAGAAAAAAGAGTTGATTAAATAAAAAATGTATTAGTCATCACCTAGGCTCTAAAAACCAGTAGCTATGTATATGAAAAAGTACCAACTTGCCTTAAAAAAAATCAGATTTTATTTCCTTTTTCAAAATAATCAGGGGAAGATCCATAGGTGAAATTTTAAGAAAGGAGAAAGGAAAAGAAAAGTTAGTGGAAAGAATCCTACAGAATGTATTGTACTTATTAAAAAGCAGGAAATTACTCATAGGGAAGAGTCAAAATGTTTGAAAACACAGAGACCTGAGAATGCAACTGTGAAAGCAGGAGTTGAAGATCCCCCTGATATTGCCACAATCCCAGAGCAAAAAGAGGGGAAACTTTAGACCAAAGTCAACCAATGGTGTAGATGAGACATTCACAATGAACCACTCCCCTGGGAGGGAAGAGGGCAATAGAAGGACCTGGCTCTGGAGTTAGAGCTGTGAAAAGAACTGTAATGACAGAAGACACTTTCAGAGGTCCATGATGAGATACGGACAAAAGAAAGAAGGAATCTGCGACTTAGAAGGGAATGTTGTATTTGGAAGTAAGAGCCATCTGAAATAGAAACAGGGTGTGGGAAGGCTTGAGAGGTATGACATTAAATCTGATTCTAAGATATTTTTAGTTTAGTAACAATTTCTCATATAAAAAGCTTAATTTTACACAGATATTACAGCACTACGACAGTAGCTAAGTTGAGGAAGTAAAGGTCACCAGGTAAAGTTCTTTCTTTCAGGGACTCCTCAGAGAATTCTAGCACAAAGTCTTCATCTCGTGAGTTCAAAGAAAAAGTAGAATCAGGGTTTAATGTAGAGATCTTCTGTTCTGGTGATGTTACCTATTCAGAAAGAAAAAACAAAACTATTGACCAAAATGTTATTACTTTTTTTTCCTATTGTTTGAATTAATTCTCGTAATCTACATTATAAAAATAATGCTTTCGAGCACATTATATAAAGTTATACTAGGGCAAAGATTCTTCCCAAAGAGGCAGGATAAAATAAACTCACTAAAATCAATAAAAATAATAAAAAGTAAAATACAGAACATAAAAACTATTGGATTTATTTGAAATGGGTCAAATTCTGATTTAGATAGATCTGGGTTAAGGGGATTCGGTTCTGAGGATGAATTTCCAGTCTGTGGGGCTTAAGACTAACTTAAACCTCATGTTTGGAGCTGTGAAGGTAAAACTTCCTGCAGACTCAAGAAATGAACAGGTTTTTCTTATGTCCACAGCTCTAGGGTTTATCTATAGTTGACTTAAACTGCAAAACATTGCTCCCAAATGTAGTAAACTTTTTTGATATATTTTAGACCTGAATAATCATGTTACTCATTATGCTATTCTTATAAAAGTATTTAATTTTTTCGCTGCTTGCAGAAATTAATCAGCTTAATATGATGATCACATTTAATATATTTGCATAACAATAGAATAAAAATAATGAAAATTTGGAAGAATGCATACCAAACTGTTAAGAATGGTTGGTTTCTAATGAAGATGGAATTAAGAGGAAAGAGTTCTTGTAACCTTACATACTTCTGAATGATTTAAACTTGTTAGAATGTATCTGGGTTTTTTTGTTTTGTTTTTTTAGTAAATTACAATAAGTATAAAATTTATATACAGGGGTGCCTGGGTGGCTTGGTGGGTTAAGCATCTGCCTTTGGCTCAGGTCATAATGCAGGATGAGGCCCTGCTCAGTGGGTAGCCTGCCCCTCTGCCACTCCCCCTGCTTGTTCTCTCTTTCTCTCTGTCAAATAAATAAATAAAATCTTTTAAAAGATTTATATATACATTTTAAAACACTTTCTTGATTAGCTATTTGGTTCTAGGTGCTGTGCTAGAAAATAAAGATGTGAAGATGAATACTCATGATTCCCACACTCAAGGAATTCAGTCTAGTAGAAGAAACAAACAAACCAATGAGAAATTACATTGAATCACCACCATAGTAATAGTCTTATTGTATTAACAAACTCCTACTATGTACCAGGAACTAACCTAAGCACCTTATATTTTTAACTTATTTGATCCTTACCACAACCATATGAGATCGGTACTCCCATTTTCCTTATTTTACCACTGAGAAAATTGAGAAGAGTAGGTAAGCAATTAAACTTGTTTAAATTCACCCAGCTTATTAGCTGGGTTGGCATTCAAAACCGAGGCAGTCTTGATTGTATTGCACTTTCCTTTTTTTTTTTTTAAAGATTTTATTTATTTATTCATGAGAGACACACAGAGAAAGAGAGAAAAAGAGAGAGAGAGAGAGAGAGGCAGAGACACAGGCAGAGGAAAAGCAGGCTCCATGCAGGGAGCCCGATGTGGGACTTGATTCCAGGTCTCCAGGATCAGGCCCTGGGCTAAAGGCAGCGCTAAACCGCTGAGCCACCCGGGCTGCCCTGTATTGCACTTTCGACAAAAGTAGCTGGTACTTACTACCACACCTTGTTCATGCAGTGCATGCTCTACAAACTAGCCAGAATTCTTTTTAAACATAAGTTCAATCATTTCACTCCTTTCATTAAAACTCTAATGGTTCCCAAACTCTCTCAAAGTATAAGAAGGCTGTCGGAGGCAGCTGCCTTATAACATCAGGCCCCTCACTTCCTCTTTGATCTCACTTCTTACTACTCTCTCTCTCTTTCATTCATTCATTCATTCCAGAGGGCTATCCCCTTTCTGTTCTACAAATTGGCCAGCATTCCTCTGCCTCAAAATCTTTATACTTGCCATCCCTTGTGCCTGGAATGCTCTTCCTCCAGATATCTGCGTGACATGTGCATGCTTTCCCTCCTTTTCTCTCTCCTTCCAGATCTTTACTCCAGTGTCATTTGATTAGAAGCCCTATTGTACCTATAAAATAGAACTCTGTCCCCTTTATACAGCTTTAAGGTTCTCCATAGCACTTAAAACCCTCTGAGGTACTACATACTTGCTTATTATCTGTTTCCTTTCAGCAGAATGCAAGTTCTAGGAGAGTAGATCTTTGCCTGTTTTATTCACAGGCCTACCTCTAGCATGTACAACAGGGTAACACATAGAGTAGTTGCTCAAAAAAATATTTGAGGAATGAGTGACTGATATGCTAAACTTTTTAAGTTTTCCATATTTTCCATATTTACAGTCACTATTTTTCACCTCTCATTTACTATTTAATCCACTCTAAACAGGTTTCTACCCTCACTATTTCACTGGAACTGCTCTTGCCAAAGTCACCAATGACCTCCAAGTTGCCAAATGAACACGTTTCTTTCATTTTACAACAGTAATTGACATAACTAACCCTCTTCACCTCCCAATTCCTGAGAATGGGATATAACACATTCTCACTTCTGTACACACTCTTGAATGAACCCCTCCATTCTCAGTACTTTAAACTTGGCTGTGTGCAAATGACCACCCAAACTTCTCTGATCCAGACCCATGTACCCGACTTCTAACTTTACATCTCTACTTGCCTGGCTCATAGGCATTCCTTATCTGTCTGTATATTCATCAAATGTGCTCCTCCCTGCTGTGGACTGAACTGTGCTCCCCCCCCCCCCAAATTCATATGTTGAAGTCCTAACCCCCAATATAACTTTATTTGGAGATAGGGCCTCTAAGAGGTAACAAAGTATAAATGATAAATGAGATCATCATAAGAGTGGGGCCCTAATCCAATAGAATTAGTGTCCTTATAAAAAGAGAGCTTACATTCACTTACTCTCTTTCTCTACATGTGTACACACCAAGGAAAAGCCTTGTCAGGACATAATGAGAAGTTAGTCAACATGAAGAGAGTCCTCATCAGAAACCAAATTAACCAAAGCCTTGATCTTGGACTTCTAGCCTCCAGAACTATGACAAAATAAATTTCTGTTGTTTAAGAGACTCATCCCATGATATTTTGTTATGGCAATCCCAGCAGACTAATACACTCCTCCATCTTATTCCACCCAGTGAAGACCACCTGAGTCCACACAACTGTTAAGTCAGACAGCCAAGAATCTTTCTTCTCCCTTTCCCTTAACCACTCTCTACATTCAATCCAGAAACATCCATGTTTCTAACTCCTTTCACTGCCACAATCCCCACCTTCAAGTATTTATCATTCAAGACTCCTCTTAACTGGTTTCCACCAGCAGTGCCCACCAAATCCATCTTCCACAGAGCCAGCAAACCTTTTAAAAATGTATATTAAGTCAGGTGATTTTCTGCTGAAAACCCTTCATGGATTTCCCAGTGGAACATAGAATATTATCAAAATTCTTAACCTCACCTGCAAGACCTGCTCACTTTTTCAATCTCTAATTACCACTCCTTTTCACTCACTATAATCCCACTACTTTGGCTTTCTTCCACTTTCTCAAGCCTCTCAACTTTTTCCAATCTCATGGTATTTACACTTGCCATTTCATTGCAAGGTATGTTCTTCCCCTCATTGCTGCCATAGCTGGAGAAGCCTTCCTAATTATGCATAAAGTAGATTTTTCCCTATAATTTTAGAGTACTTTGACAGCTTTCTTAGAAAGCAATTATCTCCATTAATTTGTTTGCTTGTTCTCTTGATTAACATGTCTCCCACTCAACCTCTTTTTCCTTGGCCTGTAAAGACAGAGATCACAGCACCTGGATGGCTCAGTCTGTTGATCATTCAACTCTTAATTTCAGCTCAGGTCATAATCTCAGGGTCATGAGTTCGAGTCCCACATCTGCCTTTGTACTCAGCAAGGCTTGAGATTCTTTCCCTCTGCTCTGTTCCTTCCCCTACTTGCTTGCTCTAAATAAATAGATAGTAAAATCTCTAAAAAAAAAAAAAAAAAAAAAAAGACCGGATCATACCTGTTTTGTCCATCACTCTATACTCAAGTCTTATGGTTCTGACCTATACAGGGCATTCAGTATTGTTGAACTGCTATTTATTCACAAATCTAATATTTCACAGTACAATTTCATAGTCTATTTCACACATGTTCCACACATTTTCAATTAAGTCTATGTCTAGGCATTGTGTATCATTTGTTACTATTGTTGGGACGCGTTTTCTGTTATGTTTTCTAACTGGTTTAGGAAGGCATTTAATAAAATAATAATAATAATAATAATAATAAAATAATAATAAAAAAGGAAGGCATTTAATATTCCAAGTTTACCTTGTCTTTAGCTCCCTTACAAAATTCTTCTTAAACTTCTCGTTTTTTTCTGATTCTTTTTTTTTCTTTTCTTTTTTTTCCTGCTTCTTTTAATGCTATTTCTTCCTCTCTAATTGTGTATGTTTCTCATAGCATGTCATATTAGAAAATTCAAAACATCTTTGAATAATAAAATAGCAGCCATCCACATTTTGTTATTTATTCTAATAGAAATTATGCTGCTATTTAATCACTAAAATAATATTGGTTGGTTATTGATAAATTTTCTTGATCATGTTAAAATAATCATCTGAAGATTTTTATCTTTTTAGTTTTTGCTGGATTTATTTCTTCTAAGATTACCAAGATTTGTTTTTAAAGATTGATTTATTTATTTGAGAGAGAAAAAGAGGAAGCATGCACGAGCAGGGGGAGGGGCAGAGGGAGAGAAGAGAGAGAACCTTTAGCAGACTCCCTGCTGATGAGGAGCCTGATGCGGGGCACAATCCCAGGACCCTGAGATCATGACCTGAGCCAAAATCAAGAGTTGGCTGCTTAACTGACTGAGCCACCCAGGCATCCCAAGATTACCAAGAATTTTTACTCTCTACTATTAAAACTGTCTTTACATCATACCTTATTTGCTTCCCATGAAGTCTTCTCTGCTGATTTAAAACTAGAATCCAAATAATGATAGAAATGTTCTGAATTTTTAGGAGAGAAATCCAAAATCACTGTGAAGAAAAAAAAAAGCACAGATTTTTACACAACAGTTTGTACAATGTCAAGTAGCCTTTTAAGTTATATTTTACTTAGAAATTACTTACAGTCATTTTCAATTGAGTCCTTATTTGACTCAGCTCTCACTTGAAAATTGTCTTCAATATTAAAGCTAATATCTTCTTTTGGAATGTTTCTTTCATCTGGGAACTAGAAAAACAGATCCATTTCTCAGTTTATTCAGTAAAAAGAAAAAGTGTATGTGTATATATCTATCTGTATCTTTATCTACCTCCTATAAATACACACACACACACACACACATACACAGTTCATGATTATAACTTGAGACACAGAAGAACAGAAGCAATATGTTATGAAGCCAACTCTATTCAGGAAAAGCAGAGTACATTATATTTCATCAATTCTTATAATTCACATTTTTTATATCTTAACATCACTGAAACAACGGATGCACCCTAACACTGATGACATTTTTTACATCTCTGTAACACAGGCCATAGTTATAACATAGCTGGCACTGCTATGAAAGTGAAACAAACTATATGCAAGTTAGTCATTCTGTTCATATAATCACTTGTTTAAATTAGCAGAAGATATTTACAAAGTATACAAATAACAATGAGTATATATTCACTATATGAAGAATTCCAAAAATTTTAAAAAGATAAACACATCAAGGAAAAACTGAGGAAGGGGGGCACTGAATGGCTCAGCTGATTAAGCGTGTGACTCTTTTTCTTTTTTTAAGATTTTATGTATTTATTCATGAGAGACACAGAGAGAGAGAGAGAGGCAGAGAGACAAACAGAGGGAGAAGCAGGCTCCATGCAGGGAGCCCGACATGGGACTCGATCACAGGGCTCCAGGATCACGCCTCAGGCTGAAGGCAGCACTAAACCGCTAAGCCACTGGGGCTGCCCAAGTGTGTGACTCTTGATTTTGGCTCAGGTCATGATCTTAGCAGCCTGAAATCAAGACCTGCATTGGGTTCCTCCATGCTCAGCAGGAGTCTGCTTCTCTCCTTCTCCCTAACCCTCCCCCCATGATCACTCTCTTTATCTCTCTAAAATAAATAAATAAATCTTAAAAAAAAAAAAAAAAAAAAACTGAAGGAGAAACCTAAATAAACATTTCATCAAAGAACATACAAAAAAGGCCAATAAGTATACAAAAAGGTCCCAATCTCATTTAGTTTGTGGCAAACTAAAACCACAAAGAAATACCACTATATATCTACCAGAATAACTAAAATTCAAATCAAAAACTGTCAGCACTAAGTGTTAATGAAGATATAGAGTGATGGGGACTCTTACACACTTCTGATAGAAATATAAACTATAACCAGTTTTGGGAAGCAGTTTGGCATTATATACTACTAAAAGAAAGATATGCACATCTCGTGACTCAACAATCCCACCCCAATGTAGTATAACTGACAGAAAAATGTTCACGTGTGTACATATTTATGACAGCACATGAAAATCCATATCAGCATAATCAGTAATAGGCCCCACATGCAAACAACTGAAGAATGGATAAACTGTGGAGTGCATTCATACAATGGACTAGTATACCAGCAATGAGTATGAATAAACTACAACCACAAGCAACAACATGGATGAATTTCAAAAGTGCTATGTTGAACAAAAAGAACCAGACATAACAAATACATTGTTATATTACTCTATTCACATCAAGTTTTAAGAGCTAAACTAAGGGGTGCCTGGTGGCTCAGTTGGTTGTCTACCTTCAGCTCAGGTCATGATCCCAAAGTCCTGGGATCAAACCCTGCACTGGGCTCCTGCTCAGGGGGGGAGTCTGCTTCTCCCTCCCCCACTGCTCATGTGCCTGCTTGTGCTCTCTCTCTGCCTCTCTCCCACTTGCTCACTCTCAAATAAAATCTTAAAATAAAAGCAAAACTAACATGGTATTATAAGTCAAGATAATAGTTATCTTCAGAGGGAACAGAAAAGCGTAGCAGTTCAAAGGGTGCCAGGTGACTTCTGGAATACTGGTAATGTTCTATTTCTTTCTTTCTTTCTTTTTTTTTTTTTAATGTTCTATTTCTTAAGAGTTGAGGTTATATGGGTGTGTTCATTTTGTGGTAATTATTGAATTATGCACTTATTTTGTACATGCATTATGTGTTAATAAAAAAAAAAAAAAATCGGGACGCCTGGGTGGCTCAGCAGTTTAGTGAATGCCTTCGGCCCAGGACATGATCCTGGAGTCCCCAGATCGAGTCCCACGTCGGGCTCCCTGCATGGAGCCTGCTTCTCCCTCTGCCTGTGTCTCTGCCTCTCTCTTTCTCTCTCTCTCTCTGTCTCTTATGAATAAATAAATAAAATCTTAAAAAAAAGAGGGGGCTCGGCTCGGGCTCCGCGGGCGGGCGGGCGGACATGGCGGCCAACATGTACCGGGTCGGAGATTATGTCTACTTTGAGAATTCCTCCAGTAACCCGTACCTAATCAGAAGGATAGAAGAACTCAACAAGATTTCTGGGATGCTTGGGCTCAGTGGTTGAGCATCTGCCTTTGGCTCGGGGCGTGATCCCAGAGTCCCAGGATCAAGTCCCACATCGTGCTTCCTGCATGGAGCCTGCTTCTCCCTCTGCCTACGTCTCTGCCTGTCTGTGTGTCTCTCATGAATAAATAAATAAAATCTTAAAAAAAAAAAAAAAAAAAAAATCTTAAAAAAAAGAAAAAATTTAATCTCTTTAACAGACATAGTTTTGAATATATGCATATCATTCTCTTAATGATCTCTATTTGGTAGCAAAGAGAGAAGCTTCGTTCATACTTAAAGAAGTAAGGGAAGGGATAACTTACGTTTGTTCAAAGATTTAAATATAATCTCTTCATAAAATTTAGTATTGACATAAAGAAAATGACAACTATAAAAGATATTTTTACCTGCAGGAAATCAATCTGCATACAAGCACTGGTCAATTTTGGTGTCAATAAACAAGTGTCTCTTGTGCAGTTTTCATACCCAATACTATCTGGAAACTGACCGCATTCTAGCTGTGAGCTGTGTCCTCTTATCATTACAGCACTAGTAGCAGATCCTTTCACTTGGTGCCCTTGAAACTCAACAGGCTACAAGTAAATTATTAAAAATTAGTATTATAATAAATACATATTAATATATAGTCACTATAATGAAATAAATCATAATTCAGCTTTCTATTAAATATTACTTACTGTAAATAATCTAAGTGACTAATACTGAAAACCAGAAAAACTATTATCCTAACACATGTGAATTATAAAACATAATTCAGTTATTGCTTTAATTGAATTCAAGTTCAACATTAATAAATATGAACTTTTTTATTATGACATAAGAAGTATAGTTATAATGGACTAATTAAACCAGAAAGATATAGTTGTTCTTTTCTCTATGCTTGCTCTGTACGTTATACAACTTTCCATTATAGACTTTTCACATTATACTACAATGAAGTTTCTTCTCATCTATATCATAACTATACTGTAAGATCCTTAAGGGAAAAGACCTTTTTGTTTCATCAGGGTATCATGTGCCTTTAACACCATGCGTAGCATATAAGAAGCAGTCGATAAACATGATAATAGGAAGTAAGGGAAGAAATAGAGGAAGCATTTTCCGTTGTTCAGGCATTTTTTAAACTATCAGGCTTCACAGAAGAGGGATGGTGGGCTCTCTGCCTCCCAGAATATCTGATCCTATTGCTCTGAGAACAAAGGCCCAAGAATATGATGCCAATACAGGCATGTACCTTAGAGCAGTACTATTATCCCCTTAGAGACCTGATCAGCTTTCAGGCTTCAAATGGCTTTCTCTGCTGCCCCCTTGAGGGTTCTAAAATTTTTGTTCCTCACAGGGTGACAAACTCTACCCAGAAAGTGGAAAATTAAGATTGCTAATAGAGTCAAAGGAATGTACATAAAGGACAAATTTATTTCTAACTAATAAATTAACAAAATTACAATAATAAATAATCTGAATATTCTCTTATTTAAAAATGACGATTCTACAGCACCTAGGTTAAGCCTCTGGTTTCGGCTCAGGTCATGATCCCAGGACCCTGGGATCGAGCCCTGCACGAGGCTCCCTGCTCAGCAAAGAGTCTGCTTCTCCCTCTCCCTCTGCTGTTCTGTAGGCATTCTCTCTCTCTAATAAATAAATCTTTTTAAACAAAAATAATAATAATAATGAAGATTCTAAATCACATATTTGAAAGGAAAATCAAATCTAAAATGTCTCTTACACAAGACTTTGGTTGAAAATATTCTAAATTTTAAAAGCATACACATTTCAATTTACAAAGTCTCAACTGTTAGACTCTGTATATTTCTGATTTGTTTTATGGGGAATACACATTCTCCACAAGCAGATAGATGCCTTGTTTTCTATGCTTCTCTGTAGATCTCTTCTAGAAGTCTGTTGGGTTTTAAATAGAATCAGTATTTATGAAACCCAACTATTTACAGCTATTTTCTCTATAAATTTTTGATTTGGAGTAGGTGGCACTATTAGAGCTTAGGTTATATGTACTTCTACAGAAGTAGAAGTAGTAGAGTAGACTATAGTATGTTCTAGACTATAAAGATTTTCATTTTGTTCTCCACAGAACATTCATTATTTATACTTTATCTTTCTGTCCAACCCCTAGGGTATGCATTATATATACGCATAATGCATTATTGGTTCATTAGTAAAGAGAAAGGGCTCAAGATCAAACAAGGAGTAGCAGTAATCAGTTAGTTTTTCTTGTTCCTACAACCAGATTAATTCATTATGCTCATTAACCTTCTGCCTATGAAAACTGATGGTGGTATGAAAAGACAGTTGATTAGAAAATCAAAGTTGTTCACAAATTTTACCTTAAGGTCACAGGTTTTTCTCTCTGATTGTTTAGGCATAACATCTAGAAAAGCAGTCTCTTTATCTCCAAAGGAAAAGAACTAGAATAAAATATCAATAGGTGTGTTAGCTAGAATAGTTTTATAGGCAGAACATCAGTTTGATGGGAAAATATTCCCAAAACTTAAAGTTTGCCATTTGAAAATATACTTGCCATTTCAATCTTGCTTCTGTATATATACACACATATATACATACACACATGCATACAGCTACCTCTGGCAAAGGAGTTCTCCAGCAGATAAGGTACTATGCTAATTAATTTTTAAAACTCAGCAATAAAAAATTCTAATTCTAAAATTTTTTAAAAATTTGTTTTTAGCCTCTCTCTCTCTCTCTGTGTGTGTGACTATCATAAATAAATAAAAATTTTAAAAAAAATTTGTTTTTAGAGAGAGGGAGGAAACAACACGCACACACCATAGGGAGGGGCAGAGGGAAAGGGAGAGAAAGAATCTTTTTTTTGAGATTTTATTGAGAGTACATGTGCACATGTGCGCAAGTGTGCACATGAGTGAGAGGGAGGAGCAGAAGACGAGGGACAAGCAGACTCCCTGTTGAGCAGGGAGATCAACATGGGACTCCATCCCAGGACCCCAAGATAATGACCTGAGCCGAAAGCAGGCGTTTAACTGACTAAGCCACCCCAGGCACCCCTAGTTCTAAAATTTTAGAATTTGAGTTAAAATTGAGTATTTTAAAACTAGAAAAAATTGTTGCATATCCAATAATTACCCACCTAATCTAATACTTAATGCAGATTATTTCATTCAAAAATTAGTAAGAAACCAAAGAAGCAAAAATTGTAAACAGTGTTGTTTATTTAAAGAATGAATCAGACAGCCTCGCTGGCTCAGTCAGTAGAGCATATGGCTTTTTTTTAAAGATTTATTTCTTTTAAGGATGCCTAAGTGGCTCAGTGGTTGAGCATCTGCCTTCGGCTCGGGGCATGATCCCAGAGTTCCAGAATGGAGTCCCACATCAGGCTACATTAAAAATAATAAAAGAAAAGAAAAGAAAAGAATAATTTTCTAGCAACTATAAAAACAAGATATAGACAACAGCAACTAGTAATTTTTAGTTCCCCAAGTAACTATATAAAACAACCATAATTTCTTTTTTTTTTTTTTTTTTTATTTATTTATGATAGTCACAGAGAGAAAAAGACAGGCAGAGACACAGGCAGAGGGAGAAGCAGGCTCCATGCAACCGGGAGCCTGACATGGGAATCGATCCCGGGTCTCCAGGATCGCACCCTGGGCCAAAGGCAGGCGCCAAACCGCTGTACCACCCAGGGATCCCAACAACCATAATTTCTACTATGAATTAGATAGTCAAACGGAATTTAACTGAGAAACTTTTATGTTTAAAAAATATAGAGAAAAAAATTCCCTAAATAGAAGAGGTAATGTAGTGTATTTCTTCAAATAATGGTTACTTTCCACTAACAACATAATACATTAGGGATGCTTGGGTGGCTCAGCAGTTGAGCGTCTGACTTCAGCTCAGGATGTGATCCTGGGATCTGGGATCGGGTTCCATACCAGGCTCCCTGCGAGGAGCGTGCTTCTCCCTCTGCCTATGTCTCTGCCTCTCTCTCTGTGTCTTTCATGAATAAATAAATAAATCTTAAAAAAAGAAAAAAAACAATACATTAGCACATCTGCCAACTAAGTAGTTCTTGAAAACATTCAACTTATATTTTAGAATTAGTATTTTCTAATACAATGAGTTTATTTTTTTAATGAGTTTAAAAATCAATTAGCACATTTTTTCTTCTGCTTTACAATGTATAATTAATTATAGAAATAAAATTAGCAGAAATAAAATAGCAGTGCCATTAAATATATCCTCAAAGAGCACCCTAACTTTAAATTTTCAGTTTTTTCTATACTAATGTACATGAAGAGATTTTTAGAAAGTTGTAGTATGAAAGGTATTACAAAAATGCAAATATGCTCCTATATTAATGCTAAAGATTTAAATAAAAATTTTTTTTGCAAAAGATCGTAAAATGTTTTTCTGTACTGTGAGATTACAACAGCTTTTTAAAAATAAATGATATTTGGGGCAGCCTGGGTGGCTCAGCAGTTTAGCACCGCCTTCAGCCCAGGGCCTGATCCTGGAGACCTGGGATCGAGTACCACGTCGGGCTCCCTGCATGGAGCCTGCTTCTCCCTCTGCCTGTGTCTCTGTCTCTCTCCCTCTATCTCTGTGTCTCTCAGGAATAAATAAATAAAATCTTAAAAAAATATATATATATATATATGATATTTGTTTTAAATGGCAACTCCTTCTGGAAAGTGATAGTATTTATTTGCAGTTTTACTCTGTGATAATTGTCCTTGAAAGACTTTAAGCCCTATTTTTTCAAGTGAAAAAAAGAATTAAGAATGTGATCATTTGTAATAAGGCAGTTGCTAATTATGATTTTATATATTTGATCTTATTATATAAGGATGAAAAATAATTGAGCCACCACTATACGAATATTGTTTTGTTCTCTTGTAGGGAACAGAGTTGCAAGTACAGCTATAAATGTAATGACAATTCCTGGATTAAGTAATGCTTGCAAGTTTACAAGCTTATTGGTGACAAAAGATTTGTTATTTAACCAAATCCTATTAACCATTTATATAAGACAGCAGGCCCATCTAAATAAGTATAAAGGGGTAACTAATTACAAATGAGACTGAAAGCTGACAATATGCCACATCTATACATACAATTCAATTTCTGGCTACTTTATATTTTAAAAATTAACTTACCTGCAAAGACTGAAGTGGTTTACTTGGTTCAACTTCATTTTCTTTTATAATCTTAGGAACAGAATATTAATATAAGAATAACTAAAAGGTACTAGTAAGTTACAAAATAAAATATAAATTCTATTGGACATAAATAAAAACACTATCACTAATAATCAAATGAGTAAAAACAAAATGTTAATTTAACACTATTCTGACAGCAAGAATTGAAGATACTTTTAAAAGACTGATTTATTTGAGAGACAGCACAAGAATGAGGGAAAGGGGAGAGGAAAAGAGAATCTCAAACAGACCTCAGAGTGCGCACTGAGCCTGACGCTGATCTTGGTCTCAAGATCCCGAGATCACAACCTGAGCCAAAATCAAGAGTTGGATGTCAAACCAACCAAACCACCCAGGTGCCCCAGAATTGAAAATATCTTAGTACTGATGAATGTGAAGTAAAATAAATATTCATACTGTAAGATTTTTAGCTTTGACGATATAAATCAAGAAAATTGTTCTTAGCCTTTCAAGTCATCAGTTCCACTTGTGGGACTCAAATCTAAGGAAAAAACTTAAAATGTGAACAATAATTTATGTGCAAAAACATTTACTAAACTTTTATTTATCCTAGAAAAATGCTGGAAATAACTTAAATGTTCAAAATAGGGCACTGCTTATCCAAAGCATAGGATATCCATAGGATGGGATGGTAAGTAACCTTTAAAAGATATATTTAATTGCTGGTCTGTGGTGAGCTGCCAACGTGGTCTCTGTTCTGCAGGATAGGGTTTGTTAAAGTTGTCAAGAATAAGGCTTACTTTAAGAGATACCAAGTGAAATTCAGAAGATGATGAGAGGGCAAAGCTGTTTACTATGCTTGGAAACACTTGATAATTCAGGAAAAAATAGGTACAACACATCTTAATACAGGATGATAGTTTGTGTAACCAACAGAGATATGATTTGACAGATTACTTATGCCCATATAGGAGATATGATAGTTTGTTTAACTTACATCATGAGCTCCCAGAGTATGGAGTGAAGGTTGCCCTGACAAATCACGCTGCAGCATATTGTACCTGCAGGCTACTGGCCCACAGGTTCTCAATAGGTTTGACATTGCCGAGTTCTATGAAGGCCAAGTGGAGGTGACTGGAAAACTGATGGTCAACTGGTACCTTCTCCTGCTATTTGGATGCTGGGCTTGCCAGAACTACTCTTGGAAATAAAGCTTTTTGGGCCCTCCAGGGAGCTGTGAATGGAGGCTTGTCTGTCCCTCACAGTACCAAATGATTCGCTAGTTATAATTTTTTTTAAAGATTTTATTTATTTATTTATTCATAGAAACAGAGAGAGAGGCAGAGACACAGGCAGAGGGAGAAGCAGGCATCATACACAGAGCCTGATGTGGGACTCGATCCAGGGTCTCCAGGATCACACCCTGGGCTGCAGGCAGTACCAAACTGCTGCACCACCGGGGCTGCCGCCCTAGTTATGATTTAGAAAACGAGGAATTCAATGCAGAAGTGCATCGAAAGCACATCATGAGTCAGAATGTTGCAGATTATATGTGCTACTAATGGGAGAATATGAACATGCTTATAAGAAACAACTCTTTCAATACATAAAGAGCATAACTCCAGACAAAATGGAGATGTATAAGAAAGCTCATGCTGCTATATGAGAGAATCTAGGCTATGAGAAACAGCCTGGGGACCCCTGGGTGGCTCAGACGTTGAGCATCTGCCTTCAGCTCAGGGTGTGATCCCAGGTCCAAGGATCAAGTCCTGCATTGGGCTCCCTGTGGGCAGCCTGCTTCTCCCTCTGTATCTCTGATTGTCTGTGTATCTCATGAATAAATAAATAAACAAATCTTAAAAAAAAAAAAAAGAAGAAGCCTAATAAAGAAGTTAGAAAGAGGTGGAGCCATTACAAAATAACCCTTGCTCAAGAAGAAAGACTGGGTAGCTAAAAGGAAGGCAAGCTTCCTTTGAGCTCAGGAGCAGACTGCTGAGAGCTAATAACCCAAAACACAATTTTCTATTAAGATTTTTCAGACAAAGACAATAATAAACTTACAAACCAAGCAGCTAAAAAGTTAACTAAACAAACAAACAAACATAAATAAATAAATAAATAAAAGATAGGGGGATCCCTGGGAGGCTCAGTGGTTTAGCGCCTGCCTTCGGCACAGGGCATGATCCTGGAGTTCCGGGATCGAGTCCCATGTCAGGTTCCCTGCATGGAGCCTGCGTCTCCCTCTGCCTGTGTCTGCCTCTCTCTGTGTCTCTCATGAATAATAAATAAATAAAATCTTTAAAAATAAATAAATAAATAGATAAATGATATTTAAGAAGTCTTTTAATAATGTGAGAAACATTATATATATATTTTAAGATTTTGTTTATTTGAGAGAGAGTGTGTGAGAAGATTTTATTTATTTATTTGAGAGAGAGAGAGTGTGTGAAAAGATTTTATTTATTTATTTGAGAGAGAGAGAGAGTGTGTGTGAGAACAAGTAGGGGGAGTGGCCAGCCGAGGAAAAGGGAGAGAAGCAGGCTCTCTGCAGAGCAGGGAACCTGATGTGGGGCTCGATCCCAGGACCTCAAGATCATGACCTGAGCCCAAGGCAGACGCTTAACTGACTGAGCCACCCAGGCACCTCAAGAAAAACATAATATATTAAGAGGAAAAGATACAAAACTATCTATACACATCAATCTAACCATATTTTTAAAAATAGGCCAAAAAATGCTGGAAACAGTAATAATTATCAGTTGCAAGGTTTTATTTTTCTTCACTTGTTTCTGTATTTAAAAAAGAAAACACCCCTCAAGATTAAAAAAAAAAAAAAACAGTAATATGGAAAATAGAGTAAGATACAAAATAAGGGTAAATGAAATGTTTCACTTTCTTTTCTTTCAAACATGTCTTCTAGAAAGAGCAGTGCCATATAATGAATATCCCTCCAAATATGATAATAGCATCCCCAAGAAGAAAAACTAATTTAAATGATTTATTCTGGAATTTCAGTGTATTCTAATTAGTGCTACAATTTTAATAGTATTACCATGGTTCCTAAACTGCTCAACAAGGTACTTTGGGGTGCCAGAGTAAACTCATCAGGGTCTCCACAAAATGTTTTAAATTTAAGGGAAGGGGTACCTGGGTGGCTCAGCTGGTTGAGCATTTGACTCTTGGTTTTGGCTCAAATTGTGATCTCATGGTTGTGAGACTGAGGCCTATGCTGGACTCCACACTCAGCAGAGTCCACACAAAAGATTCTCTCTCTCTCTCCCTTTGCTCCTCCCTCCACTTGTGTAGTTTCTCTCTCTCTCAACTAAATAAATAAAATCTTTAAAAATTATAAAAATAAAAAAATAAAAATTAATTTAAGGGAAATAAAGTGTCGCTTGACATCTATTGATCATTGAATGAACTAACTCAAGGTAGTTCAGTTTCAACCTCAGATCTTATGTCATTTCTTTCAATGGCATATCTTTTGAAAGCTGTTTTCAGAAACTGCTATGATAAAAATCAATTACCATGTGAAAATCAATGTGAACAAGAAAACTAATCTATTCTAAAGCTTGGGAAGCTGTGCAATACCCAACAAGTGCATATATTCCATTAGTTATTGCATGTATTTAAAAATAAAATGCTTACATGGGGCTCTGCACTGGGAGTAGAGCATACTTACAAAAAAAAAAAAAAAAAGGCAGGGTCAGGGAGTGTGTGCCTGGGTGGCTCAGTTGGTTAAATGCCGACTCTTGATCTCAGCTCAGGTCTTAACCTCAGTGTTTTGAGTTCAAGCCCCATAGTAGGTTCTGCCCTGGGCAAGGAGACCACTTAAAAAGTAAAGTAAAAAATAAAAAGTAAAGTAAAGTAAAATAAAATAAAATAAAATGCTTACAGTAATCCATATACATATATCAAATCATTATGTTGTACATCTTAAACTGGTACAATGTTGTATGTCAACTTTGTCAATAAAATTGGAAAAAATAAAAAGCTTACAAAATTACCAGGACATAATACTTAGTAAGTTGTTCACTACTATCTAATAAATGGAATTGCTAGGCTTTTTTTTTCCCCCAAAGGATGTAATGAAAACAATTACTGAGATACAGGGGGCAGGTCATGAAACCAAATATCTCAGGACTCTCTATATTATTGTAATCTCATTACATGAACAGAACATTCTATATCAAAATAAAACAATATAGGAAAAAATGTACCTGTTGAGAATCCTGGTTCAGAGGAGGCAACTTTGGTAAAGCTTGCAAAACTTCTGCAGTCGATCGTTTCCTAGCTAGAATAAATAAAATATGATTTTATTCCTCAGACGTATAGGTTTTTAAATATTTTAAAAACATCTCTAGGGGCACCTGGCTAGCTCAGTCAGTGGAGCATTTTTGACTTTTTTTTTTTTTTAAGATTTTTATTTATTTATTCATGAGAGAGAGAGAGAGAGAGAGAGAGAGGCAGAGACACAGGCAGAGGGAGGAGCAGGCTCCATGCAGGGAGCCCGACATGGGACTTGATCCGGGGCCTCCAGGATCACGCCCTAGGCCGAAGGCAGGTGCTAAACTGCTGAGCCACCCAGGCTGCCCGAGTTTTTTACTCTTGATCTCAGGGTTATAGGTTTGAATCCCATGTTGGGTATAGCAGTTACTTACAAATAATAACATCTTTTCAAAAATCCTCTTTTATAAAGCAAGGAATACAACTTAAGCTTGAAGATAGGGTAGCTTTGATAATTGTTGAATCTGGATATTTCAGGATTCACTCACTATTCTGTATATCTGTATAGTATATGTGTAGTCAAACATTTCATAAAAATTCAAGAAAAAATACTTTTTTGGTTACTTTCTAAGTCAATAGTAGAAATGTTTCCTTTTCTTTTTTCAAACTAATTGAAAAATAAATACCAAGCCAACAGTTAATAACTTATACTAAAATATGCTAAAAATGAAGTATTAACTGTTGGAATAAAGCTAAGACTATTAAACTGCTGCTATATGCAAATACAGACAAGAAAAAAAGCACTTAATGCTATTTTTAAATCTATCTTAAACCCATTTGACTCTGGTTTGAGGAAAAAAAAATCAACTATCTTCTAAGTACATTGTACCAGGCACTGGGAAAATAGTAGTCTCTTTAACAAAAGGCCACAAAAAATTTAAACAACTAGATAAATTCAGATTATGATACGAAAGAGCTTCATAACAAAGGTTGATATGATAGAGAATAATGTTAGATAGGATGATTAGAAAGATCTCTCATGAGAAGCAACATTTGAGATCTGAATACAAGAAAAAGCTACTAGCTATGCCAGGAATAAAGGTGTTCAGACAAAAGTCAGAACAGGCAGAGAGTCTCCTGCCAACAGGAGAATTGACAAGTCTGCAGAATGGAAAAGAGGACAGGGTGGCTACGCCATACTACCTACTTGAGTATCTGTTTAAAAATAGGATTTTTTAAAAAAGAGTTTATTTATTTATTCATGAGAAACATGAGGGGGGGAGGGGGGAAGGGGGGAGGGAGAGAGGCAGAGACACAAGCAGAGGGAGAAGCAGGCTCCATGCAGGGAGCCTGACATGGGACTCGATCCCGGGTCTCCAGGATCAGGCTCTGGGCTGAAGGCAGCACTCAACCGCTGAGCCACTGGGGCTGCCCTGGATTTTTTTTTTTTTTTCTTAAAGAAAAAGATACATATTCAATCATATCAATTTCTTTTAAGAAGACTATAATTTTAAAGTGGTTATTATTTGTAAAAATGAAACTCAGAAGAGCCTGGCTGGCTCAGTGGGGGAGCATGAAAAACTTGATCTCAAGGTAATGAGTTCAAGCCTTATGTTGGGTGTAGAGATTAAATAAAAAAAACTTTATTGTAAAAAAAAAATCATAGCTCAATCTAGTTAAAACTTCATTTTTAGTCAACTGTTATTTCTGGTTTCATTATTTTCCCAATACATATCATAAAGAGGTTAGCATCTCTAAAATATAAAGAACTCTTAAAAATCAATGAGAATAAAAAGACCAACAGCCATTAAAAATCTGGAAAAAAGGGTAGGACAGTTCATGAAAAATATATACAACTGATGCTTAAACATATGAAAAGATGTTAAATTTCACTTGTAGTAAGAGAAATACAAATTTAAATACACTGAAATGCCATTTCTTATCTATCATATTAGCAAAAATTCCAAAGCTTGGTAACACACTTTTGGCAAGACTGGAGAAACAAACACTCTCCCACATTACTGGTAGGGGTAAGAAATGGAGGGAATTTTGAAGTATCCAATAAAGGCACATATTTACCAAGCAACCCTACTGCTAGACATTTGCCCTGAAGATACACTTCAAACAATGTGCAAACACACACACACGGTTACTTAGTATCACATTATTTGTAATAGTAAAGTATTGGAGACAGGTTGCATAAATGATGGTTTATCCACAAATATTACACAGATGTAAACAATAAAATGAAGATATGTCCTCTGAATTGATAGGAAGCAATCTCCAAGACATAGTAAGTAAAAAGAAGGTGCTAAAGAATATATACAGTATACGATCTTTTGTTGAAAAGTTAGGGAATAAGAATGTAAATATGGAGGTATTTATTTTTGCAAAAAGAAACACAGAGATGACATATTGGCTACATATAACAGGTAGGTAAAAACAGGATGAAAGGCATAAGGAAGAGATCTGAGTTTATGGTTTTATACAGCTTCGATTCCTGAACTAGATTAATATTTTACATACATCAACAAGGATGGGCAAAAAAGTCCTCATACTGAATATAAACAGTGAACTTTAACTATATTAACATCAAATGATAACATAATCACACTAAAGAAAATAACCCAAGTAACTTTTTTAAAAGATTTATTTATTTGAGAGAAAGCATGCACATGAGCAGGGGAGGGACAGAGAGAGAGGAGAGAATCTCAAGTAGACTCCCTACCCAGCACAGAGCTGATGTGGGGCTCAGTCCTAGGACCCTGAGATCATGATCTGAACTAAAACCAAGAAAGAGTTGGATGCTCAATCAACAAAGCCACCCAGATGCCCCCACCCAAGCAACTTCTGAACATAATACTCTAACTATATCTTCTCAGTAGGATACATGGCAAAACCAAACAAAAAAATCAAAGGATTTGTGAACTTTACAAACTTGCTAGTAGTGATAATAGTGTAATAATTTGGAAGCCATTTGGTGTGTATTATAGCCTGGGTGGCTCAGTTGGTTAAACAACTGATGCTTGGTTTCAGCACGTCATGATCTCAGGATCATGAGATTGAGCCCTTGTCAAACTCTGCACTGGGTTTGGAGCCTGTTTAAGATTCTCTCTCCTCCTTCTGCCCCTCCGCCTGCTCTCTCGTTCTCTTAAAAAAAAAAAAAAAAAAAAAAAAAAAAAAAAAAAAAAAAATTCTGTAATTCTTTAATGTAGCTTCCAAAGCAAATACTTTTCATCCTCTGAGATATATAAAGAACAATCCAAAACAAACATGTCAATCTAACCTTCAGAATTACTATCTGGATTATATGTCTGTAGAGTTCCTTGTTGTTTAAAGGTAGTATTTTTCTTTTTCAATATTTCCAAGCCTTCTAAAGCTGTACTATGTTCAGACAATGACTTTAAAAGGGAAATGTTATTCATTAATCCAGAGAGTTCTGAAGGATTCCTAGGACTATTCCAATGTTGTTTGCTTTCTCCAGCAGGTTCTACTTCAATATGGTCATGGTCTAAACTTCTAATCCTTCCCAAATCTTCGGATTCAGGAATACACGCTTCTGTTTCTTTGGAAATAGGATGCTTTTCTCCGAGAAGGTACAACAAAGAATTGGAAACTTGGGTATTTGATTTACCAAGAGCAACAGGTTCTTCAGAGTGATTCTGATTAACATTTAATTGTTGGATACTGATGTCACTGCTAGAAGTTGACAGTAAAACCTGTTCATCATTTTTGTCTAATTTATTTCCCATTATAAAAGGCTTAAGCCCAGACTGTTCCGAGAATAGGCTGTTTTTAGGAATCTGATTAGTGGCTATGTTTAACTGAGGAATATGTAAATTTGAGCTTATACCTTTAGACTTACTCGGTAGTGAAGCAATATCATAGTTAATTCTGACTTTTTGTATAGATTTATTAGCATCTTCATTATTATCTACATATACATCATCAGTCCACTCTAAAGATGAATCAAAACTGCTTAATGTGTCATTATACTCTTCTATTTCTTTTCTGTTTCCAGTTTTCCAAGGTCCTGTGTCAAAACCTATACACGCTTTATCACAAAACTGTGACAGCAGAGTCTCTTTAGGAAATGTCTCTGTAGGCTTATCCTCCATAGATGTTAAATGAGACAAATGTTCACTGCCAACTTTCTTACAGCTTATATTTTCACATCTCTTTTGAACACTTGAACTGCCATCATTAACCAGAGTTTCCTTTACCCAACCCTCTGAATCCTGGGAAATTTTGTTATTTTCTTGTGATTCCTCCTCAGAGTCACTGGTTTCAAAATTGTTCAGATTAAAAGTCACCTCCACAAGTGGCTGTGTTACATTACTCATTGGTTCAGGAATACTATTAAGATTTTCATTATCAGTATTACTTTTAGAAAGCATATTGGTAAAGTCATCAGAGATCCTAGAATTGTTACTTGTAGAAGACTCAATTTGTAGATGTTCAGATTCTGGCAGGGACGACATGGGTTGGTCATACTTTTCTGGGGTTCCACATATATTTATCTTCTGAGCATTTTCTCTAATGAGAATTGATCCTTTTAGACGCATCTGGTCATCCTGACTAACAGGTATTTTATTATTTTTTTGAATGTCAGATTCTGATAATAAGCCATCATTCTCTACACTGCTACAGGTAAATGGTAAGCTGTTGCTTTTACAGAATGAAGGAATTTCCAATTTTACTTCCTGATCGCAAGATTGATCATTATCACCTACTGGCTTGTCTTCATTATAGTTTTTACCCTTTTCAGTACATGTTTCAAAAAATTGTATCCTTTTTTGTACAAGGTCTTTCAAATTTAAATTTACATTATCTCCCTGAGTTTTGGGTTTCCTTTCTATATTATTTCCATCTTCAGTAGAAGAACGTACAGGTGAACTCTGTGAGGATAAATACATGGCCCATCTGCTTTTATAGCTCATAGTATTTTCCGATTGATGCTGGTAGTATAAATTGTCTGTGCTCTTCACCTCACCACACTTGTCTTGTTCAATTATGCACTTTGGTTTAGAAGGAATGTTTACACTTTCTTGTAGTTGTATCTGAGGGAAATGTTCTGTAATCCCAGAATCTAGTTCTTTACCCATACTAGTTGATTTGGACTTTAGAAGAGCTAATATCTGTGCTTTGCTTCTGATGTTTTCTGAAACTCCTAAACAGTGAGATGTCAAACCATCTTTTTTTATGGCCTCATTGGATAGTAAAGAATCTGAATGCTTATTTACAGAATAGACAGGTGAGCAAAAATAATTTTCTTCACATAGCATTTCTGGGTTATTCTTAAAGGATGGAGTAGAGACAACAGAAGAATAATATAAGCCATTTTTCTCTCTGTTCTTGTAAATGACACTGTTCTCAGGGTCTGGTGGCATATTATTTGTATCTTTCTTGCCAGCAGTAGAAAACAAAGGAGGTGTGTTGTAGAAGGGAGAAAAAAAAATAGGGCCAGGTTTCTTAGCCTCAGGTGATGCAGCTGATTCATCATTTTCTGTAATAACCATTTTCCTTGGCACTTGACGTGGTCCTTGAAAACCCTAAAAATATTAAAACAGTTGTTAGCTTTTCCATTATCTAGAAAGAAACTATGAAGTGAATTGGCTAAAAAAAAGAAAAAAGAAAGGGAGTGTGTTTTGCAAGGTAAAGTAATAAAGATATAAAATTTGTAAAATTAAAATGTAAACACTCATTTCTAATAAGATTTTTCTAATTGGGGTTTACTTCCTGTCTACCTAAACTTGCATTATGAAGTACCATTTTAATGATAGAGTACAATAATTTCAAATTCAGTACTTCTTGAAAGAATATAAATATACATTGATTTCTTATTTTCAACAGAGAAACTTACAGTAAACTTCCTTTTTAAACCAGCAGGCTGACATCCAAGGGACCGCCCAGAGGATATAAATTTCCTTGGATTTAACTCTGATGTTTCTTTAATGACATCCGGTTTAATAGCAATGCTTCCAGCAACTTTAACCTCCTCAACTGTGATTAAGTATCGATCACCTTCTAAGTCATCTCCAGGCTTCACCTAAATTTTAAATAAATTTTAAAGAATTTTTGAAAATAAATTTAAAATCACATACATCTAATTATTTGATTATGTGTTCCAGTAGGTCATTAGCACTAGCAAAACACAATATTCAATAAATAATTGTTACAATGTATGAATCAATAACTAAATCTTCATTTATTTTCATGTACCAGTTAACTATCAATAAGCACAAAAAAAGGATAATAATATAGCAAAAAAATTTTCACTAATTTGCTTATTCAATATTATATATGTGAGACCCTTTGCAGGAGGTACAAAAAAAAGACAAATATGCCCTCTCTCAAGGAGCTCACCAAGCAAGACAAATATGCACTCTCTCAAGGAGCGCACTAAGAATCCATACAACTAAATGTACTTTTTAAAATTAGAGCTGTCAAATACCAATGATACATTTTTATAAATTCATGTCAACTACATGCTCATAATTACCACATATTAAATATTATTATAAATTACAGTTGCTTAAATCATATTTCAAAAAAGCATTTTCATTACTTTAATAACAATTTTTTTTTTGAAAAATCAAAACAAACTAACAAAACCCCCAAAATATAGCACTCGCTATTGTCTCTGACTGAAGCATAAAAATGATCATCAGGGCATCTGGGTGGCCCAGTCAATTAAGCGGCTGCCTTTGGCTCAGGTCATGATCCCAGAGCCCTGGGATCCATCCCCAGGCCAGGCTTCCTGCTCAGTGGGGAGCCTGCTTCTCTCTCTCTGCCTCTCCCCCCTGCTTGTGCACACACACTTGCTTGCTCTCTAATAAATAAAATTTTTAAAAAATAAATAAGATTATCAACCTAGTGGTGATATACAAAATCTGTGTATTATCACAGATAATATGCTTAGTCTTTTCTAATGAAATGATTTAAAATGAAGTAATAACAACAGTAGTTATATCCAATTAAGCATCTACTGAGCAGGTACTTTTCATAGACCCTCTTGATAAATACAAAAATACCACAACCACTATTAATGTCACATAAAATTTTAAAAGGTTTAACATCATGGCCAAAATCAACATAACAATAATAAGAATATGCATTTTAACACTTTTAGAATCATCATACTAGGGTGCCTGGGTGTCTCAGTCGGTTAAGGGTCTTCTTAAAGGTCATCAGCTCAGGTCATGATACCAGGGTCCTGGGATCAAGTACCATATCAGGTTCCCTGTTCGGTCCTATCCGGTGGGGAAGCCTGCTTCTCCCTCTTCCTTTGCCCCTCCCCCTGCTTGCACTCTCTCTCAAGCTCTCTCTCTCTGAAATCAATAAATTTTAAAAATCTTTTAAAAAAACTTACTAAATTGCACTTTATATAAATTATTTCAAGTTTTTAGACCAACACAATAAAGTCTGTCTTATTGTCTATGTTTTACCGTATCGAATTTAGATACCATGACTTGAACAATATTCATAAAGGAGGTAAAGAGATTTTTTAACTTAAATATAGAGATTTAAGTAACTTAAAAATAGAAACATTAAAATACCTCAAGGCACTTAAGAAATATACTCTCCAAACATTCTCCTTTGTCATCATATAAAACTGCCTATATTAAAACAAAATAAATGTTAAAAAGAAACAATATAATTCTGCTTTTCTTAAACATCTTCAATAGCAAATCAAAACTGTTTATATAAGTAAATCATATCATGAGAGAAATACCCACTTTGTTCTGGATTAGAAAGTGCATCTACTTCAAATGTTTCCTAAGCAACTATTCAGTCTGTGCAAAAAAACAAAAGTAAATGCATAAGAAATTCATGAACTTAATCTCTACCAGGAGGATCTTGGAATGGAACTGGGAAAAAAACAGAATTGGAATGCATTATAGGGCAAAACAGGAAGCAAGATGAGTAAACAAATTACAGTAATGGTGTGGCATGGAGGATTGGGGAGATGATCAATGCTTGAAGTAAGTCATCAGCATTGGGATAGGAGACTTGTTTATGAGGTATAAGGAATAAAACTTTAAAAAGGAAAGCTACTAACTGGGAAAAATACTTACAAATCACATATCTGAAAAAGGTTTCAGTAAATATATAAAGAGTTCTCTACAAGTTGAATGGAAGAAAAAAAAGGAAGCTAAGGTAATTATAATTTTCTGGGTTTCTCCTTGTGTCTTTAGCCATTTTTTTTTTAATAGAAGTTTCTCCTCTAGCCCCTTATATACTGCGGATTCCATCATCTTAGAGAATAGTTTGGCAGTTCCTTAAAAGGTTAAAAATAGCAATTCCACTCCACTCAGTATATATAGAGAAATGAAAACCTGTCTCCACAAAAAATTGCACACAAATTCACAGCAACATTACTCATAACAGCCAAAAAGTGGAAACTCAAATGTGTATCAATTGAAGAATGGATAAATATGATATATCCATGCAATAGGCTATTACTGAGCAATAAAAGGAATAAAGTATTGAAGCATGCTTCAAGGGCAGCCCCGGTGGCTCAGCGGTTTAAAGCCACCTGCAGCCCAGGGCATGATCCTGGAGACCCGGGATCGAGTCCCACATCGGGCTCCCTGCATGGAGCTTCTCTCTCTGCCTGTGTCTCTCTGCCTCTCTCTCTCTCTCTCTCTGTGTCTCTCATGAATAAATAAATAAAATCTTAAAACAAAAAAAAAAAAGTGAAGCATGCTTCAACATGAATGAACCTTGAAAACATGCTATATGAAAGAAGTCATTCAATGAAAGGCCACAATTATATAATCCCATTCATGTCCAAAACAGGCAAATCTATTGAGACAGTAAGTAGACTAGTGATTGCTCAGGGCTGGGAGGTGGGTACTAAGTAGTGACCATTAGTGGGTATTAGATTTCTTTTTGGGGTGACAAATGTTCTAAAATTAGATTGTAATGATGGTTGCAAAATCCTGTAAATATACTAAGAAACAATGAACTGAATACTTTAAATGGGTTAATTGAAGAGCATGTGGGGATCCCTGGGTGGCGCAGCGGTTTAGCGCCTGCCTTTGGCCCGGGGCGCGATCCTAGAGACCCGGGATCGAATCCCACGTCGGGCTCCCGGTGCATGGAGCCTGCTTCTCCCTCTGCTTCTCCCTCTGCCTCTCTCTCTCTCTCTCTCTCTCTCGAATGAATAAATAAAAAAAAATTAAAAAAAAAAAAAAAAAAAAGAAGAGCATGTGAATTATATCTCAATACAGCTGTTTGAAAGATTGGTGTTTACAAAGGCTCTATCTTTTCTCTGCTATTCTTTACATTCTATACTCTATCCTTTTTTTTTTTTTCTTAAGTAAGCTCCACACCCAGTATGGAGGAGTCCAACACAGGGATGGAACTCGCCACCCTGGATCAAGACCTGAGCTAGGATCAAGAGTCAGATGCTTAACCAACTAAGCCACCCAGGCACCTGTCTATACCCCATTCTTGAGTAATAACATCCACACAAAGCAGAGCATGTCATGCTTCTGCTCAAATCCTTCCAGTATCTCCACAGCTCCCAAAGAACAAGAACAAAAGTTCTTTCAATGACCAATAAGGCCTAAATAATCCCCTTGATCTCCATTCTTATCCTTGCTCACTCTACTCCTAGTTGTTTGCCTAAACGACTAGGAAAACATATTCATTTAGTTTACTGGCCTGTCTCCTCCCTGCTTTTTCCATGAAGTCAGAGATTCATGTGTTTTGTTCCCTCTGCATCCCATAGAACAGTGTGTAACTCGTGCTTACAAAATATCTGTTAAAGAAATAAATGAATGAATCACCTCCAGAAGCTTCAAATATCATCTAAATGCCATATACTCCCAATCTGTATTAGTAGTCCAGAACTTTGCTGAGTTCCAGGTCTCTAGAGCCAATTACTTAAATGTGTCCTATGACACTACAAATTCATTATGTTCAAGTGACGCCTGGGTAGCTCAGTGGTTGAGTATCTGCCTTCGGCTCAGGGTGTGATCCTGGAGTTCTGGGATCGAGTCCCAGATCGGGCTCCCTGCATGGAGCCTGCTTCTCCCTCTGCCTATGTATCTACCCTCTCTCTGTGTCTCTCATGAATGAATAAATAAATAAAATCTTTAAAAAAAATTCATTACATTCAAAATGGAACTAAAGGTCTTAATTTTGGGGGTGTCTGGGTGGTTCATTCAGTTAGGCATCTGACTCTTGATTTCGGCTCAGGTCATGCTCTCAGGGTCATGGGATCTGGTCCCACATTGGGCTCCACACTCAGTGCAAGGTCTGCCTAAGATTTTCTCTCCCTCTGCCCCTCCCCCTGCTTCTGCAAGCACATGTGCGCGTATGCGCGCTCTCTCTCTCTCTCTCTCTCTCCCTATATATACATAAATCTTTTTTAAAAATCACCATTTAGGGATCCCTGGGTGGCGCATTGGTTTGGCGCCTGCCTTTGGCCCAGGGCGCGATCCTGGAGACCCTGGATCGAATCCCACCTCGGGCTCCCGGTGCATGGAGCCTGCTTCTCCCTCTGCCTGTGTCTCTGCCTCTCTCTCTCTCTCTCTCTCTCTGTGACTATCATAAATAAATAAAAATTTAATAAATAAATAAATAAATAAATAAATAAAAAATAAATAAATAAATAAATAAATAAAATAAAAATCACCATTTTTCCCCTAACTTGCTTTTTCTTTTCAAGATATCTTATTCAGTACCATAATCACCATACAAAAGCCTAAAAATTATGGATTCTTCACATCTTCCATATCCAAGAACTTAAGATTCTATAATATTTTCATAATTTCTCTCTAATCATCCTTTCTCTCCATTGTCATTGCTAATGACTACTTGGTCAGATCCCCATCATTTTTGTGTTATTCTTTAGCTTACAGTCTTCTTAAATTCAAACTTTCATCCTACACAGCTTAATAGTTATGTTAGACATTGCTGCCGGAGTGATCTTTCTAAAACAGAAACATGATTATGCTACTCTCTGGTCATAATTCTTCACTGGCTCCTAAAGCTTATACAAATTCTCTCATGATATGACTCCTGACTACCCCTTTAAGCCATACATTCTACTATTTCCCAATACGAGCCCTTCATTCCAGGCGTATTTAATGGCTTCTAGCTCCCCAAATGTTTACGTTTCATGCCTCCATGTTGTTATAACTGTGACACCAACTTTAGCTCCTGTCCCTCCAACCTATCAATTCTATTTACAAAACAAAAAACAAATACTCAAAAAATACTCTTTATCTGGAAAGACTCCTCTGAACCAGACTTTGATATCGCTTCTATAGAACCCTAACCATATCTCTATACATATTATAATCCTTATGTTCTTAGATAAAAGCTCCTTGAAGACAAAAACTATAATGTTACCATTTACTGCATTCTTACAATGTGCCAAGCACTTTGTTAAGAGGTTTATACATTTTCTCATTTAATCCTCAAGACAACTTAAAGAGACCATAGGCCTTGAGAAGCTAAATAACTTGTCAAGATTATACATCTAATAAGTGAAGAGCCAGGATTCAAACTCAGGTCCATTTGACATTAACTGGTCTTCTACATTGGCTTTGTATGTCTTATTTAAATTGTCCCATTGCCTACCAGCAAAATATGTTTATTAAATGATGACTCAAATAATGAAGATGATCAACCCCGACAGCAAAGACTTGGACAGGTAAAGGTAATACTAGCAAGAGAATAAGCACTGGCTTGGATTTGAGAAGAAGGGTGTTATTTAGTATACAGTGAGATTACTAACTTTCATGGATCACAGAAAATCCCTGCAACTAACTTGAATTTATCTTGTTTTCCTAAGACTTATCAATACAAGGGATAAAATGGACATTCAATAGATACATGCTATAGTTGAAGATAAAGTTGGATTACAACACTAGTGTGACCCAATATTATAAATTTGTACCGAAGACAGGAAGGATATGCAGAATCTAATCAGAGATTTTTAATATTACAAAATCTGTGAGACTTTGAAGAGTTGGCCCAATGAAATAGGAAAAACGTTTTTTAGAAAATTACATAGAGGGCAGCCAGGTGGCTCAGTGGTTTAGCGCCGCCTTCAGCCCTGAGCCTGATCCTGAAGATCCAGGATCAAGTCCCACCTCAGGCTCCCTGCATGGAACCTGCTTCTCCCTCTGCCTGTGTCTCTGCCTCTCTCTCTGTGTCTCATGAATAAATAAATAAAATCAAGAAAGAAAGAAAAGAAAAGAAAAGAAAAGAAAAGAAAAGAAAAGAAAAGAAAAGAAAGAAGAAGGAAGGAAGGAAGGAAGGAAGGAAGGAAGGAAGGAAGGAAGGAAGGAAGAAAGAAAGAAAGAAAGAAAGAAAGAAAGAAAGAAAGAAAGAAAGAAAGAAAGAAAGAAAATTACATAGAATATCATCAACAGTGAATGGATTCATTAGGACAAATCAAATGATGAAAAAATATGAATGAGGACTCCAATTTACTTGGGACAGTAACATTTTTATTTAAAGTTTGTTTATTTATTTTTAAAGTAATCCCTCAACCCATCGTGGGGCTCAAACTCATGACCCTGAAATCAAGAGTCACACATTCTTTGGACTGAGCCAGCCAGGTGGCCCCTATGGGAAAGTGCCTTTTAACTCCTGAAACATTTGAAATGGACAGTGATAAGGCAGTAATTCAAACCAAATATAGCAATGTTTTGAATTAAGATCATGAATAGGTTTTAGTAATTATGCAACCAATGATTTTAAAGCATTCTGTGTTATTTTAATTTTCAAAAAATATTTTTTATTTTAAAGTAGGGGCACCTGGGTGCCTTCGTCAGTTTAAGTGTCCAACTCTTGATTTTGGCTCAGATTATGATCTCAGGGTCATCAGATCAAGCCCCACATCAGACTCTGTGCTGGGTGTGGAGCCTCCCCTTCTCCCTCCACCCCTATCCGCCATCCCTGCTCCCTCTCTTTCTCAAAAAAAACTTATAATGCTTCAATTTACATTTTACATGCATCTAACAGATTAGACAAATTACACATTTAATGACTCTAAATGTGTAACTCAGAAATTAATTTTGGGTGTTACTTTTTAATTGAAAAATGGTACATTAATTTTACTGTTTACAAACAGGATTAGAAAACTTACAGTATTTTAAGAATAATTATGTTTATGTTTAATTTCTTAGATACACTAGAAGGATTTAATTGGGAGGCTGTTGTTTGTTAGGACAACTAAAGTGCTAAAGAAACTCAGGGACAGCTGGCTGGCTTAGTCAATACAGTATGTGAGGCTTGATCTTGGGAGTTAGAGTTTAAGCCCACCTTGGATGTAGAGAGATCACTTTTAAAAAGAGTCGGTGGCGGTGTGGGGCTCCTGGCTAACTTGATAGGAGCATCTAACTCTTGATCTCAGGTTTGTGGGTTCAAGCCTCATGTTGGGTGTGATTACTTAAAAATACTTTAAAAAAATAAAGAAAATGTTTTAAAAATCAAATAAATTTGTAAATTTAAAATATTCAAAATTTTTATGTTTGTTAATAGATTATTAAAAGTATCTAACTAGAGCAACTGGGTGGTCAGTTGTTTGAACACCTGACTCTTTATTTCAGCTTGGGTCATAATCTCAGGGTCATGAGACTGGGCCTAGCATCAGGCTCTGCACTGGGCATGGAACCTGTTTGGGATTCTCTCTCCTCCCTCTGCCCACTCACACTTAAGAGCTCTGTCTCTCAAAGAAAAATAAAAAATAAAAAATAAAAAATAATAAGATAAAATCATTTTTAAAAAAGTATCTAGTGGGGCGCCTAGGTGGCTCAGTCAAGCACCTCTCTTCAGCTCATGTCATGATCCTAGCGTCCTGGGATCTACCCTAGTAGGGCTCCCTGCTGAGTGGGAGGCCTGCTTTTCCCTCTCCCTCTGCCCTTCCCCAGCTCTGCTCACTCTCTTACTCTGCACTCTATCGCAAATAAATAAAATAAAAAAAGTATCTAGCTTGTACAACTAAGTTGACTGAACACTAAACCCATTGAAAGTTAAAGTTAATAGGATTTGTAAATTGAAATTGAAGGCTTAAAGCAAAACTAGTTTTTCATTTAATTTTGTTTTAATCAATTAAATGTTAATTTACAAATAATAAGTAGGCTCTCTACATTGTAAAGCTTCTCTTATAACTTCACAATGATAGATAATAAGTGGAGTAAGAACAGAATATAGAGTAAGTCAGAGAAAGACAATTATCACATGAAGAGAGGATCGTAGAGGAAGAGGGGAAAATAAGACAAAATCAGAAAGGAGACAAACCCTAAGAGTTTTTTTTTGTTTTGCTTTGTTTTTTTAAGATTTTATTTATTTGAAAGAGAGAAAAAAAAAAAAGACAGAGAGAGAGCACAAGCAGGAGGAGCAGCAGAGAAAGACCGAGAAGCAGACTCCCTACTGAGCAGGGAGCCCAACACAGAGCTTGATCCCAAGACCCCAGGATCATGACCCTAGCCAAAGGCAAACATTTAACTGACTGAGTCACCTAGATGTCCCAAGCCTCTTAACTATAGGAAACAAACTGAGGATTGTTGGAGAGGAGGTTGGTGGAGGGATGGAGTAACTGGGTGATGGGCATTAAGGAGGGCATATGATGTAATAAGCACTGGGAGTTACATGTAACTAATGAATCACTGAACTCTATCTCTGAAACTAATAATACACTATATGATAATTGAATTTAAATAAAGTTAAATTACAAAAAAAGAATATGGGAGATCTTTAACTGAAGATCAGGACTAAAGAGCAGTTAAATAAAATCTTTTAAAAATAAAAATAAAAGTTGCTAAGAATAAATCTTAAAAGTCCTCAACACAAAAAAAGAAAAGAAAAAAATCTTATTAACTATGTATGCTGACAGATGGTAACTACACTTATTGCGATCATTTTGTGACATATACAAATATCAAATCATTATACCTGAAACTAATATAATGGTTTTTTAAAAAAGATTTTTATTTATTTATTCATGAGAGAGACAGAGAGAGACAGAGAAAGAGAGAGAGAGAGACACAGGCAGAGGGAGAAGCAGGTTCTATGCAGGGAGTCCGATGTGGGACTCGATCCTGGGACTTCAGGATCACACCCTGGGCCAAAGGCAGGCGCTAAACCACTGAGCCACCTAGGAATCCCTAATAGAATGTTAAATGTCAATTATACCTCAATAAAAATAAACAGAGCAGATTGCTTTCCCTAATTCGGTGGGCCTCATCCAATCAGCAAAAGGACTGAAGAGAACAGAAGCACTGAGTAAGAGAAAATTCCTGCCTATCTCTGAGCTGTGACAGGAGTGCTCTCCTGCCTTTTGACCCAAACTGAAACACTGGCTCTTTCTGAGTCTCCAACTCAGAATTGTTGCGAAGAATAGAGGATCCAAGAATGTTGCATAAGGTTATGAGAACTGGTAAAAAAAAATTACAATTCAGTACATGGAGACACTTGGAATGAGAAAAGAAACCCATAAAGGAGATAACCATATCTAATAGAGTAAAAGACAACCTCAGTAAATAATTCTCTCAAGACTGATAGGATCATATCATAATCAAAGTAAATGATTCAGAGAAAATGTGAAAATAGAAGAACTCTAGGGCAGCCCGGTGGCTCAGCAGTTTAGCAGGTGGCTCAGCGGTTTAGCACAGCCTTCAGCCCAGGGTGTGATCCTGGAGACTGGGGATTGAGTCCCTCGTCAGGCTCCCTGCATGGAGCTTGCTTTTCCTCTGCCTGTGTCTCTCATGAAAGAAAGAAAGAAAAGAAAGAAAAGAAAGAAAAGAAAGAAAAGAAAGAAAAGAAAGAAAGAAAGAAAGAAAGAAAGAAAGAAAGAAAGAAAGAAGAAAGAAAAGGAAGGAAGGAAGGAAGGAAAGAAGGAAGGAAGGAAGGAAGGGAGGAAGGGAAGGAAGGAAAGGAAGGAAGGAAAGGAAGGAAAGGAAAGGAAAGGAAGGAAGGAAGGAAGGAAGAAAGAAAGGAAAGGAAAAGAAAGAAAAGAAAAGAAAAGAAAAGAAAAGAAAAGAAAAGAAAAGAAAAAAGAAAAGGAAAGGGAAAATAGAAGAACTCTATACCTAATTTTAGAAATTGGCAAGTTTCCTAAAATGGTGTGTCAACTCTACATATATCATTTCACTGAGAGCATTACGGTGTTAGAAATATATTTTAATATAGGTTTTTTTGTATCATTAAATTCTTATTGCCTGCAAAGAAAAAAATGTGCCAAAATTACTAAAAAGTTTTATAGAAAATCTAATTCAAATTTTAAAAATCAAAAAGCAAATTAAATAATGTTTACTGAACTTTTAAAATGCACAAATTAATCAGCGTAATGTGGTAACTTCTGTTTTCATATTGTACCAGCTTACGGACATATCCAACATTTTATCCTCTACAAGGTCTTCTTAATATTCAATCAAAGGCAAGAATCTAGCTTTCTTTTTTTCTTTTTATCTTTTTAAAAATCTAGCTTTCACTGTAGTCAACTGCTTTGTACTTACTTTGTTTCCTAAGTGAGTGATCTTCAGAATTCCATCTTGCCACACTTTTGACTTCTTCATCTTTTGATGAGTATACAGTACCTTATTTTCAAAAGTACAAAAGAAATGGTTTCTATTTATATGTATTAAATATTATACATCCTTATACCCTTCCCCACATATAAAAAATATTTAGGTATCTTTTATTGAAATAAAAGATACCATAACAATAACAACAAAACATCAGGGCCCCTGACTGGCTCAGCCGGTAGAGCATACAACTCTTGACTCAGGCTTGTGCATTCAAGCTCCATGTTGGACATAGAGCTTACATTAAATAAATAACAAAACATCAATTTCAAAAAACAAAACTCGGTAGTAAAAGAAAAAACAGGGTAGAAAGGACACATAAAATTTAAGGAGAAAACTGAAAACTAAACAAAAAAAATAATTTGGGGCTTCTCGGTCATCAGTGGGAAGGAAAAAATCTGTTGGGTTACACATAGTCATAATCTATACTCAAAATGTAGTCCAGAGACTCCTAGAGATTTCCAAGACTTTTTTCAGGGGTCTTAAGGTCAAAACTATTTTCTTGATGCTATTTGTCTTTTTACTTTCATTTCTTTGGGAATGCATAGTCATCTCCCAGGGTTATGTAGGTGCAATGTTGCAAGATTCAATTTCAGACTGAATGCAGGGGTGGATCTAAGAATTTAGCTGTGTTCTATGAAATCAAATGCTAAGGGGATTTGCAAAAAAAGGTATAGCAATGCTACTCTTTTCAGTGTGTTTTTTTCTGTTGTTGTTTTGGAAAATATAGCTATTTCCATTTAAAAAGTGATTTATGTTCAATATAACAGGCTATTTTTAATGAATTAACAAATACTTTTTATATTTGTTATAATTTCTCATATGAAAGACATCAATAGATATAAGCCCCATAATCAAAATTCTCTGGGGTAATATTTTGAGTATGGGGATCCCTGGGTGGCTCAGCGGTTTAGCGCCACCTTCAGCCCAGGGCATGATCCTGGAGACCCAGAAATGAGTCAGCCCTGTATGGAGCCTGCTTCTCCCTCTGCCTGTGTCTCTGCCTTTCTCTCTCTCTCTCTGTCTCATGAATAAATAAAATCTTTAAAAAATTTTTTTTTAAATAGAGGATTAAAAAAAGAAATAAAGGAAATAGTGAAAACTGGTATACAACTCACAATAAATTCCTGGCTTTCCATTATTTCTTCTAAAATTATAAATCAGTCTGGTCCAGAAAATAGTCGTGGTTATTCAATTATTTATATGATCTAAAATGAAAATAGACAAGAAATATCCAACTCTGATGAAAATAATATCAAATTCAACTGTTTCCCATAAACTCTTTTTTTTCCCCATAAACTCTTGACATGAGAAAGGAATAAGAATTCTAAGACTATGTGACTACCAAGGGAAACCCAGGTGTAATCAAATTATCTGATACTAAGCACACAATAAAAAAGTGACCCCATCCTGTGGAAAATGAATTTGCCAAGTAAAGAGAAAAACTAAGTAAAATATATGAAATAATTAGCAGTGTGCAAAGCTCTTTTCCAAGTGCCCTAACATGCATCAGAAAATGATCCCTCTTCCCCCAACATTTAAATTCCTTATGGAAAGAGCTTCAACTTCCCATTTTCTGAAATGCTACAGCCACCACAAGACAGCCCCCCTTGTGTTTTGAATTTTTCCTTTTATGTCTTTAAGTCAATACATCACAGTATCCAAGGACCTAATACACAAATTTCCTGTGTGAGGAACATTATTTTCAGTATCATTGCAACAAGTACTGTATTTATCCTATGCTACTGGATAAAACTGTTATTGTGGGCAAATTTGGAAATCTAAATCTACTGTTGGTGAACTGAAGAAGTAAACAGAGATCCCAAAGAAAAAAAAATTTTTCTAAAGAAGTGGTTCCAAAGATAGGATTCCTGGACCAATAGCATCAGGACCACCTGGTAACTAGTTAGAAATTCAAGTTCTTGGGTTCTACACCTGACCTTTTAAATCAGAAAGTCTGAGGTTGGACCCATACTTTGTTTTAATATGCTCTGAAGGTGTTAGTGATACATGCTCAAGTTTGAGAACACAGGGCTAAAAGACCTAGGAGAGATTCAATAAAACTATAATTTACAATTCTGGATTCAATTCCCCCTTCATACATATACCACATACATATTATGTATAAATTACATATATTTATTTACTACTTGCCAGACACCTAGGTTGAGGTACTAAAATGAACAAATACAATTCCTAATCAAGGCATTTTCAGTAAAGCATGTTGATAAACAGTATTTACAATAAAACATGACAGAAATAAGCATAGGAGGGGCACCCAAATGGGTCTATGGAATCAAATAAGGCTTCCCCCTAAGAATGTAATGTCTAAGCTGTAAACTGAAATAACCATAACCAAAAGAAGATGCCAGGAATGTATTTCCAAAAAGGAATCAATGTATAAGGTCCTGTGAAAGACACACCAAGGCATGACCAAGGAATTCAGTTCAATTAAGGGGTCAAGTTAAGACAATGAATAGTGAGTGAGAGAGAAGATTGAAAAAAATGAGCAATAGGAGTCAGAGGGCCTTCTATGCTATGCCAAGTTGTTTGAATTTTCTATAAAGGGAGTGCAAATGGTAGGGTTTTAAGAATAAGATTACATAATCTAACTTGGGTTTTACAAAGATCGCTCTGGTTGCTGATAGGAGGCATAAGGGAGGGTAGCCCTGGTGGCGCAGCGGTTTAGCGCTGCCTGCAGCCTGGGGTGTGATCCTGGAGACCTGGGGTCGAGTCCCACGTTGGGCTCCCTGCAAGGGGCTTGCTTCTCCCTCTGCCTGCATCTCTGCCTCTCTCTCTGTGTGCTCTCATGAATAAATAAATAAAATCTTTAAAAAATAAAATACTAAAATCTTTAGAAGAGGCCTAAGTCCTACGTTCAAAGGAGTAAAAAAAAAAAAAAAACAAAGGAGTTAAAATACCGTTTACCGTTAAATAGTTGAAATGGTATCAGCTAACAACATGGCATTTAAGTGAAAAGTAAAAACAAAAAAGAAAAAAAGAAAAAATCTGGGGACGCCTGAGTGGTTCAGCCCTTGAGTAGACCTCGGCCTCCCGCTCAGGGCGTGATCCCGGATCCAGTCCCGCGTCGGGCTCCCTGCATGGAGCCTGCTTCTCCCTCTGCCCGTGTCTCTCTCTGCCTCTCTCTCTCTCTCTCTCTGTGTGTGTGTGTGTCTCTCATGAATAAATAAATAAAATCTTTAAGAAAAATTTTTTTCTAAAAATCATCTACGTCAAATGTTGACCCACCTCCAACGGGTAAAAGTTCAACGTGCACAGTTTTAAAAGCGGTAGGGATACCTCAGATGTTTGCAATAATTATATAACCACAGATGTGCACATTACCTCCCCAAAGACATTACCCATACGTCCCTGTGCTGCTTTATACATTCATATATAAAATTCTGTGTTCTCCATAAAATATGAACCAGTCTTATTTATGTTTAAGTACGAGGAGATGTTTTTGGTCTTTTTATTTTGGAACAAGCAAGATCTTTAGAATCCCTAAATAGTTCAGATTTAAAAGTTCCAGAGTCTCAAACCCAGTATCCTGTTAAGAAGTCGCTCAGTCCAAATGACCCAGAGAAGCCCACATTTCATTGCCAAGATAATAATTACCATGATTCTGTGTAACCGAATGGCAGTGAGACTTGACCCTCTGTCAGGCCTAGATAAACACAAAGAGCAAAACTCTCTCTGGTCCTTACACTTATGCCGGAAGTGCAACGCAGAGGCTGGAAAGGCTGTCACTCCCCACACCTGGTTCCAAACAGCACCAGCAACGGCTCGCTTCCGGCGCAATAGAGCCTCTCAACACTTTGCCCTAAATTGCGACGCCGCCTCTCGTTCACATCCCCTTTCCTATCCACCTTCACTCCCAGAGAAGCAGAGGACTTCACCGGTCCGTAAAACACACGTTCGAATTTCTCCCGCGGAAGGCTGTGACGTCATCAACCCGGGACCGCACGGGATCAGGACCCACTACTCAGCCCGCCCACAAGTACCGACGTTTGCAAACCGCCAATCAAAACTTCTCGTGGTCTGTGAGCCTCCTCGGCCAGCCGGGTAACCCGACGCCCCGCCCCTTGCGCCAGCTCACGCCCGTGACGCAAGCGCCGGGCGCGCCGTCTCCGTCCTCGCGCTCGCCTTTTCGGAGGCGTACGGGAGAAGCGTGTCGCCCACCCTATGACGCGGAAACCAGCTCTATAAGGATCTGGAGACGGAAAGGTTGGAGGACGAAATCACCGGCCCAGTATTTTGGGAACTGGACAGAGTAAGTTGGAAGTAAACTGTAGATCGTGTCGCTCAGGTTGAGTGAGGCTTCAAGTCTTCTAAGTCCTTTGTCACGCGCTCCATTCTATCATCTGTCGGCCCTTTCACTTCGTCCCCTCCCACAAGCCCATCGGTTTGCTCGTCCTGTTCCTCTGCGCACGCGCAAAGGTCCTTCAGCGGCCCTTGTAGTTCCAGTTTTCGGAGATTGGGGGCGCATATCGTCCGGCTTTAGGAGATCGGGGGCCCGCCCGGTATTGGGCAGCGTACTTGGGAAAGGACTGGTGTCGACGGGGGGCCGTAGCCAGAGGTGAAATCGCCGGGCCTCGTAGATGTGAGCGTTGGCGGCCAAACGATAGCGAGTGTGAGCACTTAAGTTTTTAAAGTTAAGTCACTTTCTTATTTTCGGGATTCTAGTTTTTGTCATCAGAGAATCGAAAAATCCAGTTACGGAAGGGAGCTAACAAATTATAAATGTCAGTGGAGTGTACTGAATGCGTTAATAAATGTGCTTGAGGGAAAATAGATGAGGAGGCAATAAATTAGGGGAGACGTGGTGGTGGAAAGCTGGAGAGAGTAAGATGCCATTTAACGTGGGCCTTGAAAATTGAATAGGAGTTTATAAGGCAAGTAAAGACAAGACTAATTGAAAGAACAGGCACGGTGTTCTGGTACCGTTGAATGGTCAGCCATGGTAGAACAATGACTTAACGTTTTTGACACCGTTTCCTCTAAAAATGGTAAAGGCTATGGATGAGCATCCTAGGAAGATGCATGCACGTCAAGATATTTTACGTATGATTTTGTTGGGAAATTGTGGAACACCTTGAAATGGCCAAGAAAAAAGATACTGGATGTCTTCTCTAGCTGGCTCTTCCAGGTTCTCTCTTTCATTATCATTGAGCTATTTTACATTTGTGTTAGTTGTAGGAAACGATTATAATGGAACTTAAGTCTTGTAGTTAATCAATTTTGTAGTTATGTCCCTAACCAGTTTTGCATCTATTAACAAATTCATTTCAGTGTTCCTGATTGCTTAGATCTTTTAATTCTCCTTTGAACTAGTTTTTTAATAGAATATTTTAAAATTTATTATTTATTTACTCTATTTTAAGTAGACCCCATGCCCAATATGGGCCTTGAACTCTCAACCCCGGGATTGAGTCGCGTGTTCTACTGACTGAGCCAGCCAAGTGTCCCCTCCAGAACTAGTTCTTTTGTTTTGTTTTGTTTTTTTAAGATTTTATTTATTCATGAGAGACACGGTGAGAGAGGAAGAGACAGAGGGAGCAGGCTCCTTGCCGGGAGCCGAATGCGGGACTCCACCCCCAGACCCTGGATCACACCCTGAGCCAAAGGCAGAAGGCAGATGCTGAACCGTTGAGCCACCTAGGTGTCCCCTGAACTAGTTTTTTAACACTTAACTAATTCCTTGATTAATTTCACTAAAATAAAATATTTGATACGTATTCATTTTATGTTAATTTATATTTAAATTCCTTTGTTTAAAATTTCTCTTTTGGGGCACCTGGGTGGCTCAGCGGTTGAGCGTTTGCCTTTGGCTCAGGTGGTAACACCGGGTTCCTCAGAATGAGTCCCGGGTCGGTCTCCCCACAGGGAGTCTGCTTCTTCCTCTGCCTCTCTCTGTGTTTCTCATGAATAAATACATAAAATCTAAAATAATAATAATAATAAAATTTATCTTTCATCAATTTCACAGAATTCATAGGAATGTTTGAAACTCACCCAAAATTCCATAGACTTTAGGTTAAGAATATCTGGGTCAGAATACAGAATGTATCATGACAGGCTGTAAGAGGTTCTACTAAAAGGTGGGCAGTGTAAGGGAGTCAGACTTACCAGAGCTTGTTCACTTAACTGAGCATGTTTACCCAGCTGATTTTGGCCAATTCACTTAATTTTTAAGCCTCTGTAAAAAAGAATTTGAAAGGAACCACCTAATTGTGATTGTGAGGATTTAAAACAATATTTAAAGTAACTGGAATTGTTACACAGTACCTTTATTGTTTGTGTAAAAGCCCCTGTTTAGAAGCCAATTTGATGTCACTGATTCATCAACAATTTTTTAAACTTACATATTCTAAGAAGGTACTAAGGAATTTTTAATGTTGAAAAGTTTTAACATTAAAATTAAAAATTAGATCTGTGTTTTAAACAAGTTACACAGCTTATGAGGAGGATGAATGACTTCTAGAACGGTTTATAAATTGTTCCCATATTGTAGTGATACTCTTTGTGGAAAATATTGGAGGGAAATAAAAACCATTCCAGAAGTTAAATCGGTAGGACTTGGTGACAGATTGGTAAATGATAAAATAACGATAATGTTACATTTTGTCAAGTACGTGAGAAGGTAGACTCAGAGGATCAAGACTCACGAAAGTACTGCTATGTGACTTCTTGATTTTCATAGCCATTGCATTGGGAAGTGAAATTATACCATATCTTGTTACTTCTTGTATCTTTCTCTTATGTATGAAAATATATTTGATTATCTACAGGATATGTTTCTTAAGATCACAAATTACAGACAAATGTTAGGCACACTAGGCAAGAGTTTTAGAACTTAGTTTTTCAAGTCACGAAAGTAAACCTTAGAAAAGAGAATGAAGGAAGGTCTCTGAGATGAGAGTGATGGAGAAAATCTGGTTTCGGGAAAAATTTGGACTTTCTGCATTTCTACAGTTCTGTCCACTATTTCCTTAGATAGTGGTTCTGACAAAAGGAATTGGAGAGCTGATAGTCTGTCCTTTACAATTTGGAGTTTTTGCAAAAGAGAAGGTTAGCATTGAATCCTCCTGTATTGATCATTTATAGCTTCTGTTTGTATTTTATTTATAATCCTACCCTTTTTTTTTAAGCCTGCCCCCTTTCAAAAGAACTTGAAATGCTAAACACTTTGTAATAGGAGGTCCTTTTAAATATAGTATTTAAGAAATGGTTGGATTGTGATTAAGCTTAAGTCTCTGCCTTTGTAGTTTTTGCATTCTAGTGGGGTAGACAGACAATAAAATTGTAATTCCAGGTAGCAACAAGAGGATACAAGGAAATAAAGTGGTAGGGTGCCTGGGTGGCTGCCTTTGGGTTGGGTTGTGGTCTCAGGGTCCTGGGATGGCCCCTGCCCGTATCAATGGGACTCCCTGCTTCCCCCTTGCTTGTGCTGTCTCTCATATTCTCTATCTCTAAATAAATAATATCTTTTTTTTAAAGGATACAAAATTGTGGCAGATGGAATGGATAGGGTTAGGATTGGCAGAACAGAAATGTTTTTAGATTGAGTGAAAGGCCTCTTTGAGAAAGTGACATTTATAGAGACCTGAATGAACAGTGAAGTAATCCCTCCAGATGTGGGGAGGAGGGTGAAGAGAACAGCAAGAGCAAAGGACTTGGGGTGGGAATGGCCTTAGCATGTTTAAGGAATGGTATGTCATAGTTGGAGTGAGCCTGTTGGAAAGAATTGTAAGAAATGTAGTTAGATATCCCCAGGCCAGATCAAATAGTGCCAGGCAGGCCACAGTAAGGGCTTTGGATTTCGAGTATGATAAACCTTTGGAGGATTTTGTCCCAGAGATTGGCATGCTCTGATTTACATATTTAAATGATTGTTTTGGTTACTATCTGGAGAATTGATGGTAATTGATGAAAATGGAAGATAATGATTGATTGGAGAATTGATAATGGAAGAGTAGAAGCAAACACAAGTTACAGTGTTCTTGGAGGAGAGTAGGCAAGACATGATAGTGTGGACCAGGTGGTTGTGAAAATAGAAAGTATTCTTATTTAGGATATATTTTATAAAGTTAGAGCTAACATAAATGCTCCTAGATTTGTTGTGGCATATTAGGAAAAGAATTTCAGAATTTTACTCTCAGCAGTGTTGTGATCAGTGTCTTCTGAGTTGGGAATACATGGCAAAAAAATAGGTTTGAGTTGGGTTTTTGTTATTCTACATAAGAGAAACTCTTAAGATAAATAAGTGGAGATGTCAAATGAGCAATTGAGTGATGGAATGGGGGGCAGCAAATGGGAGAAGTCAGCTCTAGAAAATACAGATTTGTGAAACATCAGCATGGAGCTAAAAAGCTTAAAGCCAGAGACCCTCAGAAAGGATATGTGTGGAGATAAGATGGAAACCCAGGACTGAATAGCAAGTAAAGATAGAGCTAACTAGGATGGTCCAGTAAAGGAGATTAAGAAAACTCTCCTAGAAGCCAAATGAAGAAAAGGTTTTCAAGGAAGTTTAACTGCAGATGCCCCTGAGGGGTTCCAGTAGTCCATGGAGATCACGGGTTTCAATTCACTAGAATGGTGGAAAGAGAAGCCTGACAGAATGGGTTTAAGGGAGAATTTGGGTGAAAAATGGGATTACTCAGCACTAAATGACACTTGATTGGTTTTAACACTGGGATGGGAAAGGTCCCTTGGAAAAGAAAAACCCGCTTCTATAGCTTACCAGTTAAGTTCCGCTTCTAAACAGAAAAACAGTTAAGGGGCATCTGGCTGGCTCAGCCAGTAGAGCGTGGGAGTCTTGACCTGAGGGTTGTAAATTCAAGCCACATTTTGGATAAATTGCTGAAAAATAAGTTCTTTAAAAAAAATTTTTTTAAATAATCAGGAATAAATTATTTACTTGGAGTTTGAGATGGAGAATGTCTGAATCCCTTAATCTTACACTTTGACAGTTTGGATTAAAAGTGTAAAAGTTAAAGTGTAGTTTGGTGTAATACAGACATACTATATAGGAAGATAATCTGGCCCTGCAGTAAAAGTGCATCAAAAAGTAAAGCTAGGATTCAGAGGTAAAACAAGGAAAATGAAAAGTGACAATTAAGAGACTGAAGATGGGTCAAATGAAAATTTCCTTAACTGATTGCTAGGTGTTACCCCAAAGTTTGTCCTCTGCCAGCTGACAGTCTCTTAAGCTTTCGGACAATTAAAGGCTAATAATTATCTGAAAGTCTTCCTATATAAATTTACCTTTTTTCAATGAACAGGAATGGAAACTGAAGGTGGAAATCAAGAAAAGGCAATGGAAGAATGCACTGAAAAGAAAAAAGAAGTAGAAAAAAAGAAACGGTCACGAGTTAAACAAGTGCTGGCAGATATTGCTAAGCAAGTGGACTTCTGGTTTGGAGATGCAAATCTACACAAAGATAGATTTCTTCGAGAGCAAATAGAAAAGTCCAGAGACGGATGTAGGTTTATTTTACTGTACAACAAATGTTAACAATGTAGTATATATATTATGGTACACCACATATTATATACAGGAGCAACTTTTATTTTCCCACGTAAAACCCTCATAAAGGACACGAATTTCCTTAAAGGACTTAGTGTAGGATGCAACAAATTCAGACCAAGATTTCAGTTACTTTGATAACATCCTAGTTTTTGTGGTGGAGCTCCTGGCAACTCAGGTAGACTCTTGACATCAGGGTCAATTTGAGCATTACTTTGGGCCTAGAAGTCCAGGGTTTTTCTTATGTGCTTACAGGTTTAATTCCTATGGGTTTTATGCATAAAGGCATTTTATTTACTCCAAAACCAAAACTTAGTTTAGGAGTGTGATTAATATTTTATCCAGAAGTCCTGGCTTGTTACTTTATTATATTCTGTAATGTATTAACTTTTGTATTTCTATTAGATGTTGATATATCACTTCTCGTGTCTTTCAACAAAATGAAAAAATTGACCACAGATGGAAAATTAATAGCCAGAGCACTAAAAAGCTCCTCTGTTGTAGAGGTAAGAATTGTTACACAATTTATTTTATCACATAATTATTAGTTTATTAACCTCATGTACCCATTTAAAAGCTGGACTTGGAAGGCACCAGAATCCGGAGGAAAAAGCCCCTGGGGGAACGACCAAAGGATGAGGATGAACGGACAGTGTATGTGGTAAGCCATTTTAAAAAAAAGCTCAGAGATAGTGATCACAGACAAAATTGACAGAAACACTTTAATATTACTAGTAAAAATTTATTAACCTTGAGGACTTGTAAAAATTTATTAACCTTGAGGACTTTACTATTGCTTCTAATTTATTGTAGGAATTACTTCCCAAAAATGTTAATCACAGCTGGATTGAAAGAGTATTTGGGAAATGTGGCAATGTTGTTTATATAAGCATACCACATTATAAATCTACTGGAGATCCAAAGGGATTTGCCTTTGTGGAATTTGAAACAAAAGAACAAGCAGCAAAAGCTATTGAGGTAGGTCCAGAACCTAAAAGGAAAAGCAAAAAAATTAGCGAGTACTTTTAGTGACAATTTAATTGGTTTTTAATTTATTGATTTTTCAGTTTCTCAACAACCCACCAGAAGAAGCACCAAGAAAACCTGGTGTATTTCCTAAGACAGTAAAAAATAAGCCCATTCCTGTCCTTAGAGTATCAGGTAATTTAATTCAATATTAATACTTAAGCATATGTAGTTGAAGGAAAATGAAAACTAATGATAGCATCGTTACAGAAGAAAAGAAAAAGAAGAAGAAGAAGAAAGGCCGAATGAAGAAGGAAGACAGTATCCAGACCAAAGAGTTAAATACGGACACAGATAAGGAGAGTGTTGCTAAAATGAAAAGATCGAGGACCACGTCTGAGGGATCAGAGGTAGAAATAACTGAACCCCAAAAGCCGCCCTCAAAGAAAAAGAAAAAACGGGAAAGACAAGAAGTATCCAGCCTACCTATAGTTAGAACAGGAAAGAGAAAGAGAAGTATTTCTGAAGAAGCAGAATCCCCAACTCCCAGGTCAAAAGTAAAGAAAGTGACTCAGAAAGACATTAAAAAAGAAGATTTAGAAGTTTCCAAAGAAAACAAAGGTATCAACAACATTTATCTTGAGCTTGTATAATCAAAGTTTTCTTAAACTTATGTCTTTCCTTTCTGGCATTTAAGATTTAGAAGTCTCTACTGAAGAGGAAAAGGATACTGGAGATGTAAAAGATGGATCCCTTTTAAAAGCAAAAAGGAAGCATAAGAAAAAACACAAAGAGAGGCACAAGATGGGAGAAGAAGTTATACCATTAAGAGTCCTTTCAAAGTAGGTAGACAATAGAGTTCTGGTGTAGATGGACACCCTCCATCACCATTGCTAAAGTGCAATTCCAATTTGTATTGAACAGAGTTGCATATTAGCAACAGTCATGGCATGTAGCCAAGATCTGCATAAATTATGGGATTAGGATGACTGAGGATTAAAAAGGAACCACCACACTAAAACATGGAAGCACTTATTTTTATCATGTCACAGCAAGTGCCTCCATGTTAAAGTAGAGGGCGTTCCTTATAGACTCAAAAAAATACAGCGTAAGTATACCAGACAGGTAGTTCAGTGAGGCAGTCTTAAATATTTATAAACTTCTAAAATGTAAAAGTAAGACTTACCATCACTAAAACATGGAAGCACTTACTTTTTGAGTTTCAAAGCAAGTACATCCACGTTTAAGTGGTGGGGAGCCCAGTCTTGGAAAAACGTAAATTGTGAAGATTCTTTAACCTGTAAAGTAAGCTTAGAAATTAAGTCGTGTCCACTTGGAGACACCTCCACTGAAACATGGAAGCACTTACTTTTGTTTTACACAGCAGGTACCCCCATGTTAAAGCAAAGGGGAATCCCTCGGGGCTCTAAAATTAACAAACTTGCCTTATTACATTCGGAGGAATAATTTGGGTTCACTTCTACTAAAACATGGAAGCACTTACTATTTTGAAAGTCAAAGAAAGTACTTCCATGTTAAAGTTAAAGGGAGTCCAATCCACTTGAGGGGTGGAAGGCAAGTTAAAAGAAAAAAAAATTCCATACCTTTGGGAAGAAAGATTTTCTTAATTTTCCCCGAATAGTACTCTCCCAGCGTTTTGTCTTCCCCTTGAAGGTTAAAAGGCAAGGACTTCGGGCACTTGTATTTATACTATTCTTAACTGCTGAATTCCTTTTGCCTTTTTATCTCTGAGAATCATTACAAGAGGTTTTTGTTATTCTAATGTATCAGCTCTCAGGGAATGTACGATCCTGGGTGGGTCTGGATACTTTTTTTTTTTTTTTTTTGAAGTATACAGATGTCAATAATAACAGCTAAGACCATTACCACAAGATATCCTCCTCTTTAAAAAAAAAAAAAAAATCCCCTATCTGCTTGTTTGATGGCATAGATTAGAGTAACAATGAGTGCTCCTGTGGAGCCTGGAGAGGCATTGTGTTTCTATCTGGAGGACCTCTAGCTGTTTGAAGAAACATCTACATGTTAAATGTATGTAAATAAATAAATTGCTTCCATGGGGTGTTTTTTTCTTCTTAGAAATTCCTTTTGATTCGGGTAAATAATAAAGGATGTTATCTCCCAAATTGGAAGCAGTTTAACTAATAATCTTTAAATTATAATCTGCAATTATTCTCCCAGAGATGACTAATTGTCACTAGTTAATTAATTCAAAATTTTTATTTTCATAAATAAAAATATTTGAAACATACTCAAGAATTGAATTGCAAAATTTAAAACATTTAATCTAAATGTTAGGTCAGGGGAAACTTCCCTTTTCATATTTCCTGGATCGCTTAGAACTCTAGAAGTAATTTGAATGTGTGTGTTTAAAGAAGGAAAAGTTAGGAGCGCTTACAAGATACTGAATGTATGTATTTAGATACTTACTTTTGCTCATCTGTGTTCACTATTTCAAAAGTGCATTCTTTTCATTGCAGGAGCGAATGGATGGATTTGAAAAAAGAGTATTTAGCACTGCAAAAGGCCAGCATGGCTTCCTTAAAAAAAACGATATCCCAAATGAAATCAGAGTCAAAAATGGAAACAAATGGAGTACCTACTACATCTGAAATAAAAACTGAAAAAAGTAAACAGCACTATGATAGTTTTTGTAGCATTACATAATTAAATTTTCATTCTTCATCAGATTTAGTAATGAGTGCCTAGTTTATGAATTAAGCAAGTTTTGTAGTAACAAAAATTGTAATTTCTCATCCGTAACTTATCCTAATATATTAAGATATTATTTTGAATTCTTAAAAGTTGAAAGTATAATTTTTTCACATTTTAATCATGTTTATAGAATCTTTTTACTTATTTTGTGTCTATTAAGTTCAGTACTTTTTTATTTGATTAAGGGAAAGGGTTGGGGTTTGTTTTTTTAAGGTTTTACAAATGTTTTTCTAACAACACTTTGCAATTAGAGTGGTATAAGTTACGGTATTTTATTTCATGGTAATCTGCAATAAGCAGGACAGGCAACATAACTTACTAAATTATTTTACAGTTAATTTAAAATTAAGTTTGAATTAATTATTTAAATCAGCTTAAGTCTTCATTGTTATTCTAAAATGGGCCTACTATGTTAACTTATTAAGTGTAAGAGGCTTATTTCTGGCCTTTCCTTTTCAAATCAACAGCAAACAGTGAAGAGTGTTGTTCCCAGGAAAAGGTTAATGCAGCGGGACCACAGTTTGTGAGTGGCGTGATTGTGAAGATCATTAGCACTGAGCCTCTACCTGGCAGGAAACAAGTCAGGGTAATGCTTTTGTGTGTCAGGGGTAGTTGTTAACTCTTTCCTCTTTAAAATTTCCCTGTATGAAAATGTTTTGCATTATAGAAAACCAAGCAAATCAAATTAGAATTTATTCCTCTGTGGAAAAATACTTGTATGATTTGATTCCACAAAAATTATTGTGTTTGATTTGAAGCAAAATCTGAAGTCTAAAATTGTACACTAGATCAGACTTGAGTACAGTTTAAACATCCTTTTATAGAACTGTACTTTTTTCTTATTTTTCAAGGTGCCCTTAATGGTTGTTGTGTAGTTGAATGACGAAGGCTTACTGTGGTCATTATAACTTAAAAGAATAAAAGTGAAAAAAAAAAAAAAAAAAAAAAAAAAAAATAAAAAAAAAAAAAAAAAAAAAAAAAAAAAAAAAAAAGAATAAAAGTGGTAAAATATTGTTATAATATGCCTTATTTAGACTTTATCTGTTTTCAGAGAAAATGGGTTTTAGAAAATACTTTCTGTCAAAACTTTAATCAGCATTAGAGTTCTCTGAAATTATTTTGAACTTTTAATCATCTACTGTTGTAGATTTTTGAAGCAAGCTAGAGAGTTTGTGTTTTTATTAGAGCTCTTAGCTTTCAGTACATTCCTAAACGATTTTGTGACTTAAAGAAAGTCAGAACTAGAACTATTTTGATATAAAAGGGATCAATTGCATTTTTTTATCTTAATATAAACTTTTTGTATGTTAATCCTTTTGGAAATTGAAATTTTTTTCCTGGTAGAAATGCAAGATTTTTTTTGGAGAAAAGAGCTTTTGTTAAATTTTATTTTAAATGTTTTTGTTATTTTCAGTTTGTGTTGGATAGTTACAAAAATGAGAAACTGTTAAAATCTTTTGTGAAAAGCCACAAAAGTTTTGTATTGGTGTGCAAATAGTTTTACAGTTTACAAACATCTACTTTACAATCATTTTTTATTTACAATTTTATTTTATCTAACAGCCTTTTGTACCGAAACAATAATATTTCTTTCTCAGTGGCATATTCCTGTGTAAAATGTCATATGGTATGGCAAATATATTTAAAATTGTTATACTGACATTCATGTTTTGGTTTTGCATAGACTCCTATCATTCATGTTTCTTAACTTGCATAAATCTTGTAAACACTCATTACCTGAAACCCTGCTTCTATTCTATAAAATATCACTAACACGTAAATTTCGATTCTTAAATATTGATAAGGCATTTAGTTAGTGCTGCCTGACTTGCCCCTGTGATTACCAGGTTAGTTTGTAATTTTAAGAAGGCTTTTAATTCAGGAGATTTGCCTAACATTATAATGTATATATATCATAAATATCTTTTGATTGTAGTAATCGAATCGATTATAAAACTTAATACTACCATTTAACATTCAGATTTCATCAGCTTGCTATCAATTAATGGTTTGCTTTATGTCTAAATTTAGTACAAAACTTCATACTACCATTTAACATTCAGATTTCATCAGCTTGCTATCAATTAATGGTTTGCTTTATGTCTAAATTTAGTACTTAAGTATGTAGAGAAATGGGAAGAATTAAGTATATTTTGAGATAGGCAGTATGCTAAAAGTAGGGATGAGTTAAAATTTAGTCCTTGGCTTCACAGATTTTTACTGCTTAATCATTATTAAAATCTAATAAGCTTTCCTTATTTTATGATGAAATAATATTTTCACGTATTGCTCAGTTTTTTCTGTATTTCAGACTTTAAAAAAACCCAACTGCTAAAAGTAACCTAAATTCCTTGTGGCTTGAAATTTGGGTCAAAATGAAAGGAAGCCAGTTGAGTAAAATACCTTTTCTTAGGTTGGGAATCTCGAGTAATTTCTTTAGCTTTCTGAATGGAAGTTGATGAATGAAGAATTATGTTAACATTCCTGCATAATTGCATTGTTTACACCTCAGAACTTGCTGGGGAAAAAATGATTAGGAATGCAGGAATCTTGTTAATTTGCCCTCACAGCAGGCATTATAGGTTAAACTTTTCCTTGCTGGGTGACCACAACTTGTTCAGAGGAGATTTTTAAGCCTGTCATCAGAACATGTGAGCTATAGTGAGATATTCCCATAGATCTACTCGAGAACCTAGGATTTTTGTAGAATCCCAAGAAACGTTTTTTCCATTCGTGAGTTTGAAAAAGCTGAATGTCTTTTACATACATTTTAAGTCATAAGTGATTTTGTACAAGTGAATGAAAACACTGTGCCCACCAATCCATTGTGAGTGGATAATTTTTAATTTTATTCACTATTGTAACTACAGCACCTTGGTACCTTCTTGATTTGGGGGTTGGGAGAAATTTTTGTACATTATGTTCTACAAATCTATTGTCCTTGTGCAGTGTTCCCATTCTAATTAATATTTTAGGATTGTGCTTAATTAAAAGAGTTACAAATAGAGTTCAAGTTTGTTCAAGTCCATTTTTAAGAGTATTTGTGTAGTTTTAGGAGTGCCTAGCTGGCTCAGTCCATGGAGTGTATGACTCTTGATCTCAGGGTTTTGAGTTTGAGCCCCAGGTCTGGTGTAGAGATTACTTAAAAATAAATCTTTAAAAGAATATATTTGTGTATATTTTAGAAGAAATGTTTAATGTAGGAAAGTTACTCGTTTCAAACTGTATGTGGCTTATTTGTATACTACATTTTGACAAAACCATGTGAATAATTTAGAATTCTCATGAAACATTTTTATTATTTATTTCAATTTTTTCTGAATTCTAATGCAGGATACTTTGGCAGCAATCTCAGAAGTTGTTTATGTTGATTTGCTAGAAGGAGACACAGAGTGCCATGCTAGATTTAAAAGTCCTGAAGATGCTCAAGCAGTAATAAATGCATGTACAGAAATTAAAAAGAAATACTGCTGGAAACTGGAGATCCTTTCTGGTAAAAATTCACAAAATAATCTTTTTAAATTCTTGTTTAGGGGTGATTCTGTTAGATTTTCTGAGTTTGGCTAGTGAAACCAGTTTTCTTTTCATATTCTAATATACAAAAAGTAGTATTAAGTGCCATCAGACAACTATAGTTTTATTATTGAAATGAAATTAATGCCTTGAATATGTTTCTTCATATGTATCAGTGATCATCGTTTTTGTTTTTAAGGTGACCATGAGCAGAGGTATTGGCAGAAGATATTGGTAGATAGGCAAGCCAAACTTAATCAGCCTCGTGAAAAGAAAAGAGGCACTGAGAAGGTAATTCATTTTTTGGTTTTTGTTGTCGTCCTTATTGTTCTATAGCCTAAATTCAACATTTAGATAAATATTTTCTGAAAGTTAATAATATGCAGACACAACAAAGACTTAGTAGATTGCGACAGAACATTTGTTTTTCTGGATTTTAACATACATGAAATCTATGAAATTAGAATTATTTTCCCCGTAAGGGTACACAATTTAGAGTTTTCTTGTTTTCCATTCTTTTATTGTAACTAGTTGTGGCAATTTAATCAGTATTGATTTCTAGCTGCTGTGTTTTGTGGTTTGGTAGTAAATGATTATTTAAAGATTGTCTTATTGGTAAAACCCAATGTATTTAAAGAGTGTAGTTTTTAAAGATATGAGCCTCCCCAGATAAGATTGGGAGGCTTTATGCATAATAGTTGCTACAGCAAAGATAAGCTTTATTCCTTTTTCTCTAGAATACTCAACAGGTGAAACAAACAAGCGTAAATTAAACAACTTAAAGCAAGATTCTCAGTAATTTTGTTTTAAATAACAATAATTTATCATGCTTACTGTTGCTTGTGAGCTGTCACGTTTGTTCTATTAAAACAAATTACATGTAAAGATTAGTACATGCTTAGGACTAATTAGGGCACATAAAAACTAATACTATTATTAAAATTTTAAAATGTGTCTGTTATAAAATATAAATCTGAAAACTTATATGTTCTTCTATGATTGGTTAGCACTTAAAATCACACTTCCTGTATCCTATTTTTATTGCTTCGGGGTTCTATTTGTACAGTTCTCTTTTTTTTGTTTTTATCAAATAAAAATCAAGTGTTTTTTCATCAACCTTGCATTGCTTAGGATTCACTGGAATTTGAGATTGAGGGAAGATTTCCTACTGATCTTTATTAATTCTGTTTGCATGAGTACAGACTTAATTTGCTGAGATGTAGGAAGGCTACCTTCCTCCCTAAAGACTTTTTCAAGTCTATGAGGTGTTCATTTTAAAGCCTGCCTGAGATTATTTAAATGTTAAAAAATTGTTGATCCGGAACTCATAACTAAAATGAAATCATTTTAAAAAAAAAATAAATAAATAAAAAATAAAATGAAATCATTTTGGTAAATAATAGTTATCCTTCTGATTGATGTGAAGTTTCATGTAAGTTATATATGTTTTTAAAAGTAGGAATTAAGCATTTTGTTTCCAGAAAGGGCTGACCTCAGTAAACTAAATTTAAGGCAAGGAAGTAAGCACTGACTAGGGAGTTTTATAAATTCATTTGGAACACAATGCATAGCTCTATTATTGAGTTGGAACGTTTTTTCCTGATCTCATTTATCTGTTGCACCACCAAGCATTTTCTTAGCATGATTTTTTTTTTAAGATTTTATTTATTTATTCATTGGGGGGAGGGAGGGGCAGAGACAAAGGCAGAGGGAGAAGCAGGCTCCATGCAGGGAGCCTGACTTGGGACTTTAGCCCGGGTCTCCAAGATCAGGCCCTGGGCTGAAGGTGGCGCTAAACCACTGAGCCACCCGGGCTGCCCTCTTAGCATGATTTGTAAACAATAGAGGATCCTAGCTGGACCTAGGAACTGTGATAGTTGGCTCCTGTCACAAAATGAACATAAGGTGCCACACAAAGTGGGTATTATACAGGCTTTTCAGAGAAGACAGTAATTAGTATGTCAGTCTACTTTTTTGATAATCATTAAATTAATATTTTCTGAGTGCTTCTTTGTGTTGACCACTGTTCTAGGAACTGGACATAGAGCCATGAGTAACAAAATTCCCTGTTTTCATGAAGTTTATAGATGAACAGTTTAGGTCAGGTGATGACAAGTACTATGTAGAAAAATCAGATTAAAGGATATCATGAGATAGCTTTAAGTCAAGTGAGGTTGTCTGGGAAGTACTCTGTGAAAGTGACATTAGGAAAGTCAGCACACCAGCAGGAGAGTTTAAAATGCACAGCTTTCAAGGCAGAGGCAACAAAAAGTACAGAAGCCTTGACGGGAAAGAGGCTGTTACAGTTAGAATACTGGGAGTAAGTACCTTAGTAACAGAAGTTCAATGTTATTAGCAGCCAAAAGTATAACATTGGCACTTTTTTCATATGACACCTCAACCTTTCCACGGTAGTATTGTATTACTTGGCCAGTAATTGAATAAAGAAAAGCATTGATAATAAATCTTGGTTTTTGATTTTCACCTTATGAGGCAGGAGACTGGGGATTTTCCTAAGCCTCAGTTTATACGGAATTAAAAGAGGAATAGGTGAAGGAAAATGTTATTTTCTATTTTTGGTATTTTTACATATAAAAATCAAGTGTGAGGCGGCAATCCCTGGGTGGCTCAGCAGTTTGGCACCTGCCTTCAGCCCAGGGCGTGATCCAGGAGTCCTAGGATCCAGTCCCACATTGGGCTCCCCACAGGGAGCCTGCTTCTCCCTCTGCCTGTGTCTCTGTCTCTGTCTTTGTGTGTGTGTGTGTATGTGTCTCTCATGAATAAATAAATAAATAATTTTTTTTAAATCAAGTGTGGGTAAGACCTCCCACAAAAGATTGGTAAGATGAGGGAAATCTCTATCAGAAAGGGTCTCCTCCTTGCTACACCAAGCCTTTGTAGTCTTCCCTATCACTTTGAGCACTTGGTAAGAGTAGATAACAGCTACTGGAGACAGAGTTTGTCTTTTCTCATTTGTCATTAGCTTTTAAAACATATTTGAAATGTTTTTTATCACCATGGTCTTTTCTCTACAAATTACTGGTATTTGGATATTCAGCAAGTAAAGACAGAATTCACAAAATTTGTGAACAGTTATAAATATTTATATTTTTGACTCACCTCACTGATGAAAAAGCTTTTAGTTTAATCTTAAAGTGAATTCCTAGGAAAACAACAAATACAGGGTACCCCTATTTTCATTTCCAAAGTAACCAAACCTTTACTTCCATAGATGCAAGCCTTAATTCTGGCTTTGCTGAAGTCCGAAGACCTTTGAAATGACACTGGTCAATGTGGTCCTCACTGTGGCCATCCATTATTGTTTTCTGTCATAAACAGATCATTTGGTAACCTGGGCAACTTTTGAATTTTTTTTTCTTTAAATACATGTATTTTTAACTCTTCCAGCCAGTCTGTTGACTGACTCACTCTCTAGATTTTGAGTAAACTTTTAATGTTTTACTAAACATTTTAAGAAACTAAAAAATAAATCAAGTGACTTCCTGCCAAAGCCACAGTCACCAGACACCTCAAAGAAACTCTAGTGAATACTTTATTAGAATCTGTATTTTTAAGAGAATAAGATTTTTATTTCTTCCAAGGATATATAATTAAAAATTTTACATCAAGAAATCTTTTCAGCAGCCCCAGTGGCTCAGTGGTTTAGCGCCACCTTCAGCCTAGGGTGTGATTCGGGAGACCCAGGATCGAATCCCGTGTCAGGCTTCCTGCATGGAGCCTGCTTCTCCCTCTGCCTCTCTCTCTCTCTCTCTCTCTCTCTCTCTCTGTGTGTGTCTGTGTGTCTCATGAATAAATAAATAAAATCTTAAAAAAAAAACTTTTGGAATATTTTGACATCGAAATATTGATGTCTGCTTTCTACATTTCATTTGCCGCCTTTAAAAATATTAAAGGGGCATGTGACTGGCTCAATCAGTGTAGTGTGTTGTGTGACTCTTGATCTCAGTCATGAGTTTCGAGCCCCATGTTCAGTGAACAGATTAATTAAAAGTAAAGTCTTTTTTAAAAATTTTTTAAAGTTAAAGTCTTTATGTAAGGCTATAATAAATAATAATAAGTACTCTTAAAAGCAAATCCTTAATTGGAATATTCTAATTTTCAAATTTGTAAGCAAACGTTTGTGTAGCACTCAGCCCAAAATAAAATGTCTCATTCAAATAATGAATTCTCATTTATTATGTATTTACAAAGGACTGAGTATCCTTTAAGAAACATATTGGTAATTAATACTGAATCCCAAGGGAATATGAGACAACTAACAAATAATGGGTCCCAAACCCTCCTAAAAGGTTAAAAATTGCCAACATGGATTGGCTATCTTTAATTGAAAAAATATTAGTAATGTGGTACTATAGTGGGAGTGTTTTAGTAATTCTAAAGATTTAATTTAATATCTATTATATTTAATAAACCATAAACCTAAATAGTTCTCCCTCTAATTGATTTGGACTAAGCAGATAGATACTTAAATGACTGAGCCACCCAGGCACCCCCACCTTTCCAAAAAAATTGTATTCAAACTGATAGTTTTGAAGTTTTTTTACTCTTAATTATCTTTTTGTTTTAGGTGTCCAATATATTCTAATTTCTAAATTTCTTTCTCCATAGTTAATCACCAAAGCTGAAAAGATAAGACTTGCGAAGACTCAACAAGCAAGTAAACATATTAGATTTTCTGAATATGATTGAAAAACAATTTTGCTTCACCTCTTAAGATTTCACTGGTTACTTGAACTTTTCTTAGGAAATACATTTTATTTTATAGTAATAAATAATGTTTTTCTGAAACCTCTGTTAATTAGAAGAAATACTTTTGTTCCTTGTAAGACTTTCTTGAGACAAGTACATGTATACCACAGCTTTTCATTAAAAATTCTATTTGCTGAAATTACCTTACACAAATCAACCCCAAAGTGATTTAGTAAATGTTTTCAACATTATCATTAATTTTGTTGTTTTTATATTACAAAAACAATATTTGCAAAAATAATACTATATAGTAGAAAAAAATGTTTGACATTGGATTCACTGTACTTATTTTGTAATTTGCTCTTTGCTTTTCAAATGTCTAGGATATCTTTTCATGTTGATTTATACAGAGACATATGTGTGATATTTCATTCTGTTTCTTGCACTTTGCTTACCTGAGCTTCCACTAAATGGGCCATATGAACTGTTCCCAATTAAAATGTTAAACTTTAAAAGTATTGAGTTTGTTTCTCATAAATGAAATTAAACATTTTATTTTGTCTAAAATAACATATACCAGATGCTGTGAACATGGGGAGGGAAAAAATCTAAAAATCAGCCATAAGCAAAAATGTGTATTTTATTCAGGAAAATTTCAGACCTGGAGTATTTAAGGTCTTCTCAGAACTGAACCCACAGGGCCTATTCATTAATGGCATCTTAATCCCATATCAGAATATCAAAAATGTACTCTGGACAGCCATGGGGTTTATTCCCTTAGGCTATAAACTATATGCAGTTCCATCAGCTTTGTCCAAAATTGGGTGCACTTTTGATTTGGTGCCCTTTCTATGCATTAGGAAAGACTTACAGTCAGGAAACTACTTTCAGGAGCCAGGGATTTGAGGAGATTGGCTACCTCACTGTTGGGGTGACAACTGCCACATTGCTCATAGTAGTAAGAAAGAGCAGACAACTACAAGTTCAACAGAAGCATGGTTATATAAACTACAGTACATCACTACCATGAGATGCAACAACAATCACTAGAAGGTAAGTTTCGTGGAAATAGGGATACAGTCTTGTTCACTTTTTTTTTTTTTTTAAAGATTTTAATTATTTGACAGAGCACAAGGAGTGGGCAGCAGCAGATGCAGAGGGAGAAGCAGACTCCCTGCTGAACAGGGAGCCCAACTGGGCTGAATCCCAGGACTCCAGAACCAAGATGTGAGCCAAAGGAGGCACTTAACCAACTGAGCTACTCAGGTGCCTCTTGAATAACAATATCAAAATGCTTATAGCTCTCCAAAAGATGTAGCTGATGCCAGGAAAACAAAAAGCTATTTTATGTCTTGAGCCCATTTGATATGTTTGGTTAACTTCTGATTGTGTAGATCTGATTTTGGCTCAGATCATAATCTCAGGGTCATGTGATCAAGCACCTGCATCAGTATCAAGAGTCTGCTTGAGTTTCTCCCTCTTGCACTCATGTTCTCTTTCTCAAATAAATCTTTTTTTAAAAAAATTGTCAAGGGTACCTTGCTGTCTCAATTGGTTGAACATGTGACTCTAGATCTGAGGGTTGTGAGTTTTAAGCTCCATGTTGGGCATACAGCTTTAAAAAAACTATCATGATTTAAGGGGTTTTTTTCCCCCCTATGCTTGAAGAACTTTTCTTGGAATTACTTTTAAAAAGAACCATTCAAACATATACCTGCCTAGTGTGTATTTTAAATAAAGTGATTTATACAAAAATTGGATGGATGTATTAAAATTAATCTTGATATCCTTGGCTTAACTAGTAAATTCATTATTCAGCTGATTAGATTTTGAACCCAGTGGATATGGTCAAATAATAATGTATATCCTAAAATAATAATGTGTATCTTACAGTACTTAAGTATTATAAAATCCATTATTTCTGTTGCAATATAAATAGCCCAAAAATTAAGGTGTGCAAGAAATACAACTTTATTTTCTTAAAATTCAGGTTAATCTCTATTTCAAGCCTCATATCCCACAAAATTCTTAATCAATTTAGGGTTTTCTCCCTTTTTCTTAAAGTTGAATCAGTATTCTGGATGCTTATGCAATACCAAGTGGGAGGGGCACCCATTTGTCTCAGTCATATTATCTGAGTAGGCCACCATCCCAGTTTGTTCCAAGTCATTCGTTTACTCCAGGTTTATAGGTATCCCTGTTCCTCCCACATACTTAGCCCGGTAGGTCTCATGCTACTTCTCAGGCATGCACAAGACTCAAAAATAAGCAGAGAGCTTTTGTACTGTGCTATACTTGCCCAGTTCATGAAATAAACAGTGATTGTTGACTGACTTCACCATTGGAGTAAGGATAGGTCAGTATGGGACTCAGCAGCATATTTATACAATAAGTATGCCAGAGAAGAAAAATAAACAGAAAAAAGAATAAAGCTTAAGAGCAAGTGAGAAATTGTATTATTTACTCGTTTTTTAAGGAGGCTGTGCACCCAATAGGAGTTTAAACTCCTGACCCTGAGATCAAGAGTCACATGCTTTACTAACTGAGACAGTCAGGCGCCTTTGCCCTGCTTATTTACTATTCTTTGGTTGCAAGAAATAGAAACTAACTGCACTAGATTAAGCAAAGGAAAAGATTAAATATGTGGGAGACTTGTGAAATCTGAGGAAGTAGATGAATAATAAAGCTCATGAAGTACAGGAGACCAGGCAGCTGTGGATTTCCTGACAGGAGTTTTTAGAGAGGCTACTTCAAATTACTGTAAGTTGACTCAGCAACTGTTCTTTAGGCTCATGGACACTAAGTTTAAAATTCCAGTTCCCTGATTAGGAGACAGTGATGATCAAGCTTGAATCAGGTGCATTCTTACATTAACCAATTAGAAGTAGATACTCTAATACATTAAAACTACAGGTTTGATAATTCGTTCTTAACGAAGGCAAAGGTTGTTAGCTGACCTTTGTTACCACCAAACCTACTAATTCTTTTACATCACTAGAATTTAAAAGACCGCATATGTAAAGATACTAAAGTAGGAACTTGCCTGGTGTGTTTGGGACAGTGAAAAAATCTTACCAGCTGAAGAAAGTTGGTAAAAAGAAAATGGGACAAGATAAAGAGTGAGAAAGATTGCTAAGGATCGGTATAGAAATTTTTTGAATGTCATATTCAGGGATTTGCCCTGTAGCAACTATAGATTTTAAACAAGGGAAAGAAAGAAAAAAATAAACAAGGGAAAGATAAAGTATAGGTCTCAAAAAACGAGCATCAATATGTCGACTACTGGAAGGGAAAAAGGAAGAAACAGGTATCAGTGAATCAAGGTTAAAGCTACTAAAATACTTCAGTCTTGAAGAAATGGGAGTTCAGTGAAAATAACATTTTGTGAATGCAGGTCTGGGTCACCAGAAGAACTGACAATCCTTGGTGACTGATCAGATAAAAGTGTTGGTGGAGGGGTACCTTGGTACTTCAGTCTGTTGAGCATCTGCCTTCAGCTTCCTGGGATCAAGCCCAACATCTGGCTCCCTGCTCAGCGGGTGTGCGCATGCTTGCTCTCTCTCTTGCTTGTGTGCACCCCTCCCTCCCTCTCTCTCTCTCTCTCTCTCTCTGTCAGATATCTTAAAAAAATGGTAGGAATGAAAGAGCCAAAGCTATCTAGGAGGTTTTAGGCTAGGTGACCAAACACATCAGTTGATTTAAAAAAAAAAAGAATGAGAGTTGATTTTCAGGAGGTGGGCTGGTGGTGTAAAGTTATTGTAAGCTTTTTAATATGTGTTAATTTGGGGGTGGAGTTCTACATGAAAAAGTCCAACAAATTGTTTGACAATTATAGAAACTATAATCAGATAATAGCAGAGGCCAAATACAAGGACATGGGTTTCCCCCAAATAACTGCTATTGAAGCTGTGATGAAAGAGCAGTCGTCTCGGAGTATAGGTTTATGTGGGGGTTTTTTGTTTTTTAAAGATTTTATTTACTCATGAGAGCCGCAGAGAGAGAAGCGGAGACACAGGCAGAGGGAGAAGCAGGCTCCATGTAGGGAGCCCCACGTGGGACTCAATCCCGGGACTCCAGGATCACACCCTGGACTGAAGGCAGGCACTAAACCACTGAGCCACACAGGCTGCCCAGGTTTATATATTAGTCATCTAGTCATTTATATATGCAAAAGCACAGCTAAAATTCAATAAAAGTAACCTAAGCATTTTATGTTGCATAAAGCACCTGAAGTAGTAAAACATGTAATAGAGAACTGGGGGTGCCTGGGTGGCTTGGTCGGTTAAGTTTCTGACTCTGGCTCAGGTCATGATCTCAGGGTCCTGGGATTGAGCACTGTGTCGAGCCCTGGGCACAGTGGGAATTCTGCTTATCCTTCTCCCTCTACCTCTGTCCCTCTCCTCGAGCTTTTTTTAAAATAATCTTAAAAAAAAAAAAAGGGCAGCCCTGGTGGCGCAGTGGTTTGGTGCCGCCTGCAGCCTGGGGTGTGATCCTGGAGATTGAGTCCCACATCGGGCTCCCTGCATGGAGCCTGCTTCTCCCTCTCCCTCTGCCTGTGTCTCTGCCTCTCTCTGTCTATGAATAAATAAATAAAATCTTTAAAAAAAAAAAAAAAGATGGAGTGGTGAATGGTTCTAAAATAAAAAACAAAAAAACTGCTTTGAAGTTTGTAAAGCGCAATGAAATTTTACAAAAGGAACACCTGGATAAACCCCCAACTGAAGAAACATAAGCACCCTGAGCCTCTCTTCCAGTCACCCTCCCTCCACAAATGGAGAAGGCTTAACAGCATAGGTTACTTTCAACTGATTTTGTACTTTATATAAATAGAATCAAATGTTTAAATGTTCTTTTGTGTCATTGGTTTGCTCTTTCCAAGAAAACTTCTAAATCCTCAAAAAGAAACCAGTTCTTTACATCAGCATACATTTATACAGTTGTGAATGCTCTGCAAAGGTTAAGATTGAAGTGGAGGAACAATGTTAAAAGTCACTAATAATAGATGATGAGCCCGTCTGAGTACATATATTAATGTGTCTAATTTTAAAAAGCATGTATCAAATGTGTGCTGTTACATTCATTAAACACATTTTAGGGGTGCCTGGGTGGCTCAGTTGGTTAAGCACTTGCCTTTAGGCTCTGGTCATGATCCCAGGTTCCTGGGATGGAGCCCTGAGACAGGCTCTGTGCACAGTGAAGAATCTGCTTCTCCCTCTGCCCCTCCCCCTACTTATTCTCTGTCAAATTTTAAAATCTTTAAAAAAATTTTTTAAATACACAAGAAATCAATAACTGATCACTTTGGTGAAGAAGAACTGAAATAAATATACTATTTTAGGTCTTTGTGTCCTGCTTGTGTTTTGTTTTTGTTTGTTTTTAAGATTTTATTTGGGAGAGTACCTTTGAGCAGTGGGGAGTTGGAGAGCAGAGGGAGAGGGACAATCAGAGTGCTGAGCATGGAGCCCCAACTTGGGGGCCCCATCCTGGGACCCTGAGATCATGACCAAAATCAAGAGTCAGATGGTTAAAACAATCAAGCCACCCAGGTGCCCTATTTGCACATTTTAATAAACATGAATTTTATTCATCTTTTTAAATATAAGTAAGAAGTAAAGAATCTTTCAAATATAATCCTCATATTTAATTTGAGAACCCTTGTTGACACCTGTGCAATAAGACATTGGCCCGTGAACTCTAATTACATTGTTATTTTCAACAGACCATTTTTGGCCTAAAAATTCTTGGTGTAATCGGTGACCCACTTAAAATTGTTGAACTGTTAAAATTGTTGGTTTAACTTTGAATCAGGCCATTTTCAAAGTCATGATTTTTCAAGTTCCCTAAAATAAAATCAGACTGATAATTAGTATGCATATCTATTACTCAGGAAATCCAAACAGTTTTAAAAGAAAGTAATAGAAAAAAAACAAAAAGAAAAGAATGTTTGGGAGCTTTAGCTGCTATTACTAAGGAAACCAACTATTTGCCCTGTCACTAGATATAAAAAGAAAAAAAAAATAAAAGCCAGGAAGTCTAATAAAGAGTAAGGAAGAAAGACTAAATAAAGGAATGAATATATATTTTTAAATTACTACGAGCACTAAAAATAACTATTGGGGTGCCTGGATGGCTCAGTTGGTTAAGTGTCTGACTTCAGGTCAGGTCATGGAGTCTTTGGAGTCCTGGGATTAAGCCCCGTGTAGGCTCCATGCTCTATGGGGAGTCTACTTCTCCCTCTCCCCTCCCCAGTCATGCTTTTTCTCTCTGTCTCTCTCAAATAAATAATTAAAAAATAATAATAAATTACTACTTTTTTTTAGCTTCCATGCCCAAGGTGGAGCTTTAACTCATGACCCCGAGGTTGAGTTACATGCTGTACTGATGGAGCCAGCCAGGCACCCTAATAACTTTAAATTTTTGTATTATTTACTTATAAAAAATTATTTTTTAAAGATTTTACTTATTTGAGAGAGAATGAGTAGGGAGAGAGGCAGATAGATTGAGAAACAGGACCCCTGTTGAGTAGGGAGGCTGACGTGGGACTCGATCCCAGGACTCTGGGATCGTGACCTGAGCCAAAGGCAGATGCTTAACTGCCTAGGCCAAATTTTTATATTTTTTAAATTAAAATTTAAGTAATTTCTACATCCTATATAGGGCTTAAACTCATGACCTTGTGACCTATAGTCAGATGCTTCACGGAATGAGCCAACAAGGCTTCCCATTGGAGTTGTGAGCTAAAGTCCCCAGGTTGAGCGTGGAGCCTACTATAAAAAAAAAAAAAAAAAATTGGGGGGGGAGCTGAATGGCTGAGTTGGGCATCCAACTCTTGGTCTCCATTCAGCTCTTGATCTCAGAGTCATGGGATTGAACCCCGCATTGGGCCTACTTAAATAAACATTTTTTCTTAAAATTCTTTTATCTTTGAGTTACATAAAGAACACAAATTCACTAAGAAAAAGAACTAGAAAATACATGAGAACAAAAAAGAAACGGAAGTCACCAAAATTGTATATGTGTTCTTACACTTTCTTAACTTCCCATGTTTACTAAATAGTATACAGTAAAAATTTTTCTGTCAATAGATATTATGTTCTCTGAGTCAGGTTTCTTGTTGTTTTGTTAAGATGTTATTTTTAAATAACCTCTACACCCAGCATGGGGCTCAGACTTACAACCCCAAGATCAAGAGTCCCATGCTCTTCCAACTGAGCTAGCCAGGCGCCCCTCCAAGGCAGATTTTTAAACTACAAGTTATAGATGGTAATGTTATGTACCATCTCGCATATGCTTGGCATATGGTAGTCATTGGTCAGTTGTGCATCTTTCAACAATAGCATCATTATTTTTAATAGCTACTTGTTACACCATTATGTACCTACTATAGCTTGTAAGATTTATTTTATTTTTAAATCTCTACAGGGCAGCCCGGGTGTCTCAGTGGTTTAGCACCGCCTTCAGCCTGGGATGTCGTCCTTGGGACCCGCGGTTGAGTCCCACATCAGGCTCCCTGTGTGGAGCATGTTTCTTCCTCTCCCTGTGTCTCTGCCTCTCTCTCTCTCTCTCTCATAAATAAATAAAATCTTTTTTTAAAAAATTTTTTTAAATCTCTATACCCAACATGGGGCTCAAACAACCTTGAGATCAAGAGTCACTCTGCTGACTTGAGCCAGGCAGGCGCCCCCTGCTATAACTTATTAATCAACTCATAATTACTTGACATTTGGTATGTGTGCATTTTGGATAAATTCCTAGAAGTGTTGGGGCACCTGGTGGCACAGTCCGTAGAGTAACCAACTCTTGATTTTGGCCTAGGTCATGATCTCAGGGCCCTGGGCTTGGACCTGCATCAGGCTCTGCACTCAGCATGGAGTCGGCTTGAAATTATCTCTTCTCCCTCTGCCCTCCCACTCGTGCTCTCATTCTCTCTCTCTCTCTAAAATCTTTTCTTAAAAATTTCTAGAAGTGTTCATGACAGGCAAGTGGTGGAGTACAAAGGAAGTGGTCCATGAATTCCTAAGTAAGAAACTGCTAAATATTTCTCCTTCTTAAAATATTTATTGGGACGCCTGGGTGGCTCAGCAGTCGGGTGCCTGCCTTCAGTTCAGGTCGTGATCCCGGGATCTGGGATCGAGTTCCGTGTAGGGCTCCCTACAAGGAGCCTTCTTCTCCCTCTGCCTATGTCTCTGCCTCTCTCTTCCAGTCTGTGTCTCTCATGAAGAAATAAATAAAATCTTTAAAAAGTAAATAAAGCAGGCAGCCCAGGTGGCTCAGCGATTTAGCGTTGCCTTCAGCCCAGGGTGTGATCCTGGGGTCCCGGGATCTAGTCCCACATCGGGCTCCCTGCATGGAGCCTGCTTCTCCCTCTACCTGTGTCTCTGCTTCTCTCTCTCTCTCTCTCTCATGAATAAGTAAAAATCATTTTTTAAAATAAATAAAGGCTTCACTAAATGTAAAACTTGGAACTATAAAACTCCTAGATAAAGAAAACACTCCTTGATTATTGTCTTCGCAATGATTTTTGGGATTGGACACCAAAAGCTTAGTCGTCAAAGGCAAAAAGAAGTCGAAAAAAGTCAAATTAATAAACTTTCATACAGCAAAGGAAACAACCAACAAAATGAAAAGCAACATATGTAATGAGAAAATACTTGTAAATCACATATCTAAGGAAATCATATAATTTAGTAGCCAAATATGTATATACATATATCTGATTAAAAGAATGGGCAGAGGACCCAAATGGACATTTTTTCAAAGACATACAGATGGTGGTACTGTATGCAGGTACCTAAAAAGATATTAAATATCAGTAATTACCAGGGAAATTAAAATCACAACCACAGTAAAATCACCTCACACATGTTACCATGGCTGCTATCTATAGAACAATAGATACCAAGTGTTGGTAAGGGTATGAAAAAACAGGAACCCTTGTACCTGTTGGTGGGAATGTAAATTGGTACATCCATTATGGAAAATGGTATAGAGATTCCTCAAAAACTTAAAAATAGTACTACCATGTGATCTAGCAATCCTGCTACTAGGTATATATACAAAAAAAAAAAAAAATGAAATCAGTATCCTGAAGAGATGTTTGGGCTCCCAAGTTCCTTGCAACATTATTCACATTATTCACATTAACCAAGAAATGAAAACAATGTAAGTGTCTATTGACAGATGAATGCATAAAGAAAATAATGGTATATGGAGGCAGTGGATTATTATTAAGCCATAAAAAATGAAATCCTGCCATTTGTTACAATGTTGATGATCCTGAAGGACATTAGTGACTAAGTAAGTAAAATAAGTCAGACACAGAAACACTATGATTTCACTTACATGTGGAATTCAAAAAGGTCAAAATCATAGAATTATAACTTAGAATGATGGTTGCAAGGGGCTGAGGATGGTGGAAATGAGGTGATGTTAGTCAAAGGCTATAAACTTTCAGATATAACAGAGTAAGTTCTGGGGATCTAAAGTACACATGGTGACTACAGTTAATAATAGTGTATCGTAGGAACTCCTGAGTGGCGCAGTCAGTTAAACATTTGACTCTTCTTGGTTTCAGCTCAGGTTTATGATCTCAGGATCATGAGATTGAGCCACCAATGGCACTCTGCTCAGTGCAGATTCTGCTTGAGATTCACTCTCCCTCTCCCTCTGCACCTCTACCGCACTCATGTGAGTGCTCTCTCTCTCTCTCTCTTTTAAAATAAATAAAATCTTTTTTAAAAAATAATACTGTATTGTGTACTTGAAATGTACTATGAAAGTAAATCTTAAGCTTTCTCGCCACAAAAAAGGAAAGAAATTAAAAATTGGTAACTATGTGAGATGATGGATGTGTTAGATTGATTGTGATCATCATTTCACAATGTATACATAAATCATTGTGTTGTCTACGCTTAAGAAAGATAAAAGTTGGTCAAGCACCTGCCTTTGGCTCAGGTCATGATCCCAGGGTCCTCCAATCGAGCCCCGCATCTGGCTACCTGCTCAGTGGAGAGTCTGCTGCTTCTTCATCTGCCTCTCCCCCAGCTTATGCTATCTCTCGCTCTCTCTCGCACTCAAATAAAAAAATAAATTCTTAAAAAAAAAAAAAGAAAAAGAAAAAGGATAAGGGTGCTGGGTGGCTCTGTTGGTTAAGCCTCTGCCTTCCGCTCAGGTCATAATCCTGGGGTCCTGGGATGGAGCCCTTCGTCAGGCTCCTTGCTCAGTGGGGAGTTTGCTTCTCCCTCTACCTCTACCTGCCATTCTGGCTACTTGCATTCTCTTTCTCTCTGTGAAAAAAATAAATATATTAAATAAGTAAAGACAAAAGTATAGACTAAGCTTATTTTAATAAATAAGCTATTTTTATTAAAATTCATTTACAAAAAAATAAATAAAATAAAATTCATTTACATATCCTATTAACTTCAAATGATTCCTATTTAGTGACATTTTCTTGCACTCTGCTAGTCCATCTTGAAGCACTGCCGAGCAGTTTATGTCACAATAGTGTAATTCTTTTCAGTTATTCTTTAAATCATATTTTAACTAATGGATACATCTTTATCCATTGGTTTAATTTGTGAGGCCAGCATCTATGAAATCACATAGAAGGGGGATTCCTGGGTGGCTCAGTGGTTTAGCACCACCTTCGGCCCGCGGCTGATTTTGGAGACCTGGGATCGAGTCCCACATCGGGCTCCCTGCATGGAACCTGCTTCTTCCTCTGCCTGTGTCTCTGTCTCTCTCTCTATATCTCTCATAGCAAGCAAGGACTGCACTGGTTTGATGAGGCTTAAACAGTGTAGCCTTTACAGCTCCATGCAGGTGGAGGGGCTTCAGAAATGTATTTCATGGGCGCCTGGGTGGCTCAGTGGTTGAGTGGTTGAGCGTCTGCCTTCGGCTCAGGGTGTGATTATGGAGTCCTAGGATCAAGTCTCACGTTGGGCTCCCTGCAGGGAACCTGCTTCTCCCTCTGCCTGTGTCTCTGCCTCTCTCTGTGTCTCTCATAAATAAATAAATAAATAAATAAATAAATAAATAAATAAATAAATAAATAAATAAAATCTTAAAAAAAAAGATGTATTTCAGAAATACAGTGTTGAGGGGCACCTGCGTGGCTCGGTTGGTTAAGGGTCTGCCTTTGGCTCAGGTCATGATCAGGTCAGGGTCCTGGGATCAAGCCCTATGTTGGGCTTCCTGCTCAGTGGGGAGTCGGCTTCTCCTTCTCCCTCTCCCACTCCTCCCTGCTCATGCTGTCTCTCTGTTTCTTAAATAAATAAATAAAATATTTTTAAAAATATAGTGTTGAGATTGGTTCAAGAAAACTTGAACTACTTTTTTTGTATGATAGAACTCGGGGTATCAGTCAAAGGCTATTCTTTCCAGCACAAATTTTCAACAGGCTATTTTACACAGTGATGCTGGAGGAAATAGGACAGAGCACTGTGAAAGCACATTAGGGATGCAACAGGAGAAAGGCCTAGTAGTGCAAAATGTTATTATATATCTTGTTCACAATAATTCTTGCTTTAAATGGCTTATATTGCCAACAATATAACTCATGGATATTACTTCTATATCAATAGTCATTTTGGAAGTCAGCCTTTTTTAAAAGTGTTTTTTATCACGTCACTGCCTCATTTGTGAATCTATCAAGATTCCTTGTTTACTGGTTACCGTATCTCTCAGCTTAGCATTCTGGGCTTGCTCTCAGCTCCCCAACCTCATCTTTTGTAATTCCCTAACATGACCTTCTTTTTGAGCCAAGTCAATTGGCAGATAGCACCCAGCACATGACTTGCTAGTTCCTCTCTGTGGCCCTTGGAAAGGCCATCCTTTAAACCTGGAATGCTTTCCCCATCTCTGCCAATCTGTATCCATCACTTCCTCTCAGTGCTGGTCCAAAACTTAACTTTCTCTGGGGAGCCTACCCATTCTGATCATTTTTTTCCTGCATATTCCCCAGTCACTGAAACTCTGAGGTGCTTCTTATTATGGTCCTTGTTAAGTTCTTTAAATTACTTCATGTAACTGTTGTCTCTAGGGAGCTGGGACTGATTCTTTGTTTCTTTGTTATTTGAGCTGAATTTAGCACTAGGTAGCTAATTGCTCTCCTCTGTAGGAGATTCAGTGCTATTGCCACTACTTGTCATAAATGTCAGAGTTGGGGCAGCCTGTGTTGCTCAGCAGTTTAGCGCTACCTTCAGCCCAGGGCGTGATCCTGGAGACCTGGGATCGAGTCCCACGTGGGGCTTCCTGCATGGAGCCTGCTTCTCTCTCTACCTGTGTCTCTGCCTCTCTGTCTCTGTCTCTCATGAATAAATAAATAAAATCTTAAAAAAAATAAATGTCAGAGTTAATTGCTTAACATTTGTAAACCACTGAAAAGGAAACAAAGATTGTAAAGCATAAAAATAGTAAGCATATGGATTAAACTGATACATGGAAGTGGCACATAAATCAAGTGAAAAAAAAGGAATAGCCTCAAATAATTAATAGATAAAGCTAAAGCATAAATATACAAAATATAAAACAAAAATAAAAATTGAATCACAAAATAGGATGTATATACTGATTTCAACTCAGTAAAATATTATGTACATTTATTTCATACAATGTAAATAGCATTAGAGATTAATTTTTGTTCTGTAAGTTTGAGTATAATAAAAGCCAAAAAGTAAGAAAGAGTGATGGAAGTTGAGTAGTTCTGCTTCTTCAATTTATGTGACAATGCTCTCCCATCCCTCCTTTCCTGTCTTCCACAAGTCACAAGAACTGATGAAGAATCTATTCTGTGCAGGGCATTGGCAGTTATGATCTATCTACCAGCAGGTTGATTGGCACTTATTAAATGTTGGAGAATTACTGCACTAGGGTTGAGATCTTGTAGTACTCAAACTTTAAGGTGGCATCAGCATCGTGTGGGGGGTTTGTTAAACTCTCTACCTGCAAAGTTTCTGATGGCATAGGTCTGACAATTTGCATCTTAAACCTGTTCCTAGGTAATGCTGATGCTGCTTGTCCAGGAACCACACTTATTTAAAAATATATTTTTTTTATTGATTATTCATGAGAGATACAGAGAGAGAGAGAGGCAGACACATGCAGAGGGAGAAGCAGTCTCTCTGTGGGGAGCCTGATGCGGGACTCAATCCCCAGACCCTGGATAAGGCCCTGAGCCAAAGGCAGATGCTCAACCGCTGAGCCACCCAGTCGTCCCAAGATGACTCTGCTTTAGTTGGCATCCAAAGCTGATGTTTAATCCCAAAATTGTGAGACTGTGTGCAGGCCTGAAGAAGTGTTTGGGTTTTACCACACCTCTGGCCCCAAACTGCCATCATTGAACTGTTGCCTCTTCTGATGATACACTTAACTTTGGAATGGTTTGAAAAGGTAGGAGGGGACTTAAGACCTCCCTTATGTTGTTCTGCTCTCAAAAGGTTATTGAAAATTGATTTCAGGAAGACACAGAAACTGTAGCAGAGGCCAAGGTACTGGTTTGAGGCTGCTCACGCTCTCAGAAGTGAGAATGCTGTCACCACATGATAAATGTTCTGCAGCAGCTGGGAAGGCACACGGAGCTTCCAACGTGATACAGTGTATTTTTGCCTGGAGTCACGTAGTCCTTGCCTTTAAATATCCAGGTTGCACTTTGAAAGGATGAGCCAAATACCAGATACTTTTAAAATTTGTGATTATTATATGCAAAATACAGAATTGTTAACCTTAGTTTCTTAAACTTTCCTACCTCAAAGTTGAAACCAGGAACACCGTAATGTGTGCCTCGTTGACAGGCTTTTATTTTGGCAGACTTATTTTGGCAGGCTTTATTTTTTACAGTACAATGTAGCTATATTTAGTTAGTCATTCCTTTCTAGGCCCTTGAAGTAATTTTTTCCCCTTTTTTTGGATCTCATAACATAAATGAGAAATGGCCACAAAAGGGTTTTAATACAGCAGTGAAATTTTTGAAATGAGGTTTGGGTTTTCCTCAATTGCCAGAAATTTTTATCTATCTATCTATCTATCTATCTATCTATCTATCTATCTCTCTATCTCTCTATCTCTCTATCTCTCTATCTATTTATCTATCTATTTGACAGAGAGAGAGCACAGTCAGGGGAAGCTACTACAGAGGGAGCTGGAGAAGCAGGCTCCCCACTGAGAAGGGAGCTTGACCTGAGGACTCCATGAGCCTCATGGAGACTTGATCCCAGGACCCCAGGATCATGGCCTGAGCTGAAGGCAGATGCTTAACTGACCGAGCCACCCAGGCTCCCCCTCAATTGCAGGATTAATGCAGTCTTATTTCTGGCCCACTACAGAGAGTTAGCCTTCTGCCCAATGATCAAGTAAACAGATTTATCTTCAGACTCTAAGACTGCCCCATTCTCAGGGCTCCTGGCTGACTCAGCCAGTGGAACATGTGACTCTTGATCTTGGGGTTGTGGGTTTTAGCTCTACATTGGGTGTACATTTTAAGTAGAAAATACTTAAAAATAAAATCTTAGGGAAAAAAAAAGGGCTGCCCATTCTGTGTCCTTCACCTTCTTGGGTGATGTCCATCTGATTCTCCTGCTGCCTTTCGTGATTGTACTTTCATTAAAATATTTTCTGGGGCACCTGGGTGGATCAGTCGGTTAAGCATCTGCCTTCAGCTTGGCTCATGATCTCAAGGTCCTGGGATTGAGTCCCAGGTTGGGCTTCCCACTAAACAGGGAGTTGGCTTCGCTCTCTCCCCCTCTGTCCCTCCCCACTGCTCATTCTCTCTCTCTAATAAATAAATAAAATCTAAAAAAAAAAAAAAAAAAAAAATTCTTAGGACCCTGGGTGGCTCAGTGGTTAAGTGTCTGCCTTCTGCTCAGGTCATGATCCCAGGGTCCTGGGATTGAGTCTTGCAGTGGTCTCCCTGCTCAGGGGGGAGTCTGCTTCTCCCTCTGCCCTCCCCCATGCACATTCACGTGGTCTCACTCTCTCTCGCTTTCTCTTGTTCTCTCTCTCTCTTAAAAAAATAATCTTTAAAATATTTCCTAGATCTTCCATTACAAATGGCAATGTATATGATTCATTTTTTCATTCAGCAAATATTTATTGTATAGCTATTATGGGATAAGCATCAGCAATAAAATAATATATCTTCCCTGGTTGAGCTTAAATTCTAGGGGTGGGAAATAGCAAGAAATATTATATATAGTATTATATATATATATATATGTATATATATATATATATATATACACACACACATATGCACACACAAGCACATTCTATGTAGGATTATGATACACACTATAAAGAAAAATAAAGCCAGGAAAGGAGATAGGGAGTTCGACTGGGTGGCGTGTATACAGATATTGCAATTTTAAGTAAGGCACTCAGGGTTGGTCTCACTGAGAAGATGACAGTTGAGCAGAGACTTAAAAGATTGTGAGACAGGAGAAAGCAAGCTTTCAAGCTCAGGGAGAGCAAATACAAAAACCCTGAGGTGGGAGTGTACCTCAGATATTAAGTTATGACAAGAAGACCAGCCTGGATGGTGTGGAATGAATGAGGGGGAGAGTAACAGGAGATGAGACCAAGCATGATGCTGCGGGTCGGATGACATGGAGCCTTGGGGATCACTGCAAAAAAAAATATTTTGATTCTGAGGGAGATGAGAAACACTGGAGGGTTTTGAGCAGAATAATGTGGTCTAGAGGCTCCTCAGTGGGGCTCAGTTAAGTGCCTTCAGCTCAGGTCATGATTCCAGCTCCTGGGATCACACTGTAGCTCTCCTAGCTTGTGCACTCTCTCTCTCTGTGTCAAATAAATAAATAAAATCTTCTTTTTAAATATTTTATTTATTTATTCATGAGAGACACAGATAGAGAGAGAGAGACAGACAGAGACAGAGACACAGGCAGAGGGAGAAGCAGGCTCCATGCAGGGAGCCTGACATGGGACTCGATCCCAGAACTCCAGGATCATGACCTGGGCCAAAGGCAGATAGATGCTCAACCACTGAGCCACCCAGGTGTCCCTAAATAAAATCTTTGTAAAAAGAAGAAGAGGAAGAATGTGATCTAAAACATCTTAGGGATGCCTGGGTGGCTCAGTGATTGGGCACCTGCCTTTGGCTCAGGTTGTGATCCCAGGATCCCAGATAGAATCCTGCATGGGGCTCTCTGCGAGGAGCCTGCTTCTCCCTCTGCCTATGTCTCTGCCTGTCTCTCTGTGTCTCTCATGAATAAATAAATTAAAATCTTTAAAAATAAATAAATAAATAAATCTTTAAAAAATAATTTTTTTTAAAAAAAAGTACTGTCCCTTTTAGGACTACAAAATTGTAGAGATAAAGTAATGACAATATGTAATATGTATATTACAGTGATATTAGAAATAACCAACATATATTGAACAACTAATATGCACAGGCACTATGATAAGCATTTAATAAGGAGATTCTGAAATAGAATTTCAGAGATAGGGACATCTGCCTTCGGCTCAGGGAATGATCCCAGGTCAGGGGATTGAGCCCCACATGAGGCTGCCCAAAGGGAGCCTGCTTCTCCCTCTGCCTATGTCTCTGCCTCTCTCTGGGTCTCTCACGAATAAATTGAATTAAATTAAATTAAATTAAAGTAAAGTAAAGTAAAGTAAATTAAAAATTTCAGAGATAGAAAGATATTTTTAGGCAGGGCGTGTCTTTATGAAATACCTCATTTTCTCTCTTTCTCTGTCTACAGACACCATTAGCCATACAGTGCTCTGAATTTTGCTGGTAGTGTGAGAATGAAACTATTCTTTCAGCGAGAAGAGGTAAAATAGGAAATAAAAAGTTTCAGATTACATTGTTCCAGAAATATTCTTACTGTAAATCCATCATTAAGGGAAACCCATTATTGCTAACTCATCATTAAAAAAAAAATGCTGAGGGGTAGCTGGGTGGCTCAGTCGGTTAAGTGTCTCCTTTCAGCTCAGGTCATGATCCTGGGGTCCTTGGATCAAGCCCTATGTGGGGCTCCCTGCTCGGCAAAGAGCCTGCTTTTCCCTCGCCCCAGCTTGTACTTTCATTCTCTCTCTAATAAATAAATAAAATATTTTTAAAGATTGCTGACCAACTCTTAGATCTTCATATTCATTCATATTCATGTATATGGCTCTTTCCTTTTGAATCCTAAATTCTTTCTAGGACCTGGCAGAGAAATTATGTCTTTTCTCTTTTCTTTCTAAATTCTCTGCTTGAATCAGATTTATATCCAGAGTCTCTGAAGCTGATGGCTAATGCAAGTCCTATGTAACTTGGCTGTCAATTCAGTAGTGCAGACCCTATGGCAACATGCTAGAAAACTCCTGCATGTCCTACTGGCCACACTTTCAAATTCCCAATCCCTTTCTTTTCTTTGACACGCACCCAAGTAGACTCCTTAGTGTGGGATAAGTACATGGCAATGTTGAGCACCACTTTGCAGCATTGAAAGACCAAAGAGCTTTCTCTCTCCCTTACAAAATTTCTCAGATGCCTCTACTAGTAAAGACTTGAACTCAAGTTTACATGAGCTCATCTATTTCCCTCAGTTGCAGCACATACATGAGACACCATTCTGGCTGTAATAAGAAAAAGAAACTATCTGCCTGGCCATATATTCGTCTTTTTGAATAAATTATTTTATTTAAGACTTAGATTTTTAGGGATCCCTGGGTGGCTCAGTGGTTTAGCACCTGCCTTCCATGCAGGGTGTGTTCCCAGGATCTGGGATGGAGTCCCCACGTTGGGTCCCTGCATGGAGCCTGCTTCTCCCTCTGCCTGTGTCTCTGACTCTCTCTCTCTCTCTCTCCCTCTGTGTCTCTCATGAATAAATAAGTAAAATATTTTTTTAAAAAGACTTAGATTTTTGGTTAGATATTATTAGCTCCATTTTGTCTATGGAAATTGAAGCTTGGAAAATCCTCAACGCAGTTCTTACAACTAATAAGTGGCAAAGTCAGGAGAAAGATTTCAAATTTATCTGACAGTAAAGTTCATGTTTTATCAGCACAGATGGGGGTAGCCTGGGTGGCTCAGCAGTTTAATGCCGCCTTCAGCCCAGGGCCTGATTCTGGAGACCCGGGATCGAGTCCCACGTCAGGCTCCCTGCATGGAGCCTGCTTCTCCCTCTTGCCTCTCTCTCTCTCTCTCTCTCTCTGTCTCTCTTGAATAAAAAAAGAAAGAAAGAAAGAAAGAAGAAAGAAAGGAAGGGTACTGAGAAAATAGAACATCTATTTTACAAAGTAGAATCGATATATATCAAGCATACAATCCACATATATATGTTCATTATTCTCTGGAACATTAAACATAATTAAACTATTTAAATTGTGTATTTCAGTGGCAATACAGTTCTATCTTTTATTGAGGCACCAATGTTATCAAAACACAAGGAAGTGCCCTAGGCAATGTCAATCACTAGAAGCCCTAAGAAATCATTTAGGACCAGCTGGAATGTCATGGGCATGTGCATTGTAGGGTTAGCACAGGAGAGCGAGAGTTTAGTCTTATCATGTCATAACGTGTGTCTCCTCAAGGGCAGGCACTTGGTGTTCGGCAGGAGGCCCGGTGCAAGATGAGAAGCAGCAGCAGCTGAGGATCCAGGGCCTCTCAACCTGTTCTTCAACCTTGACTCATTATTTCCATTTTATTTTACAACCAGCATCAACCTTCTCTCACTTTGTGTTTCCTGTTTCCTGATCTGAATAGATAAAGCTTCCTAAATCCCTTTGAGAAAAACATCACAAGAATATGAAATTTCATTCCAAGGATGCAGCTTTTATTTTTTTTCTAAGATGAAAAATTAGGTTTTTCTTCACTGTTAATGACAACACAGATAAGTGCAGATGAAGTGCAAGGCTCAAATACACATACATACACATTAAAAAAAAAAAAAAAGATATAGGGGAGCCCAGCTAGCTCAGCAGGTTAAGTGTTTGCCTTCGGCTCAAGTCATGATCCCAGGGTGCTGGGATTGAGCCCCACGTCAGGCTTCCTGCTCAGCGGAGAGCCTGCTTTTCCCTTTCCCTCTACCGCTCCCCCTGCTTGTGCTCTCACTCTGTGTGCTTGCTCTCTCTCAAATAAATAAAATCCTTAAAAAAAAAAACATTTTTTTAAAGATGTAGAATGGTATATTCCAGGAGTTAGTCTTGTTGCTTGGATTACAGTGTTTGTATTTTTTTTCCTTGTCTGTTTCATAATATTCTTTAAGTGACAATTCATAAATATACATGAAAACTTACAAAAATATTAAAAGTATAAAACTAACAAATAAATTGGAAAGCCTATGTAAGGACAAATGTAGCACCAAAATAGAATTAAGGAAACTCAAAATAATGAGTGAATAGTTAAGGAAAATCTGGCATGGAGACTTCTGTAAGTATACCTCCACTCTTTGGAAGTCTGTTGGATGGACATGGGGTGCTAAGGGAGGACAAAAACAACACTTGACTTGATAGATTAATCTAATAAACTCTGATGGATGACTATTTAAAAATAGTAAAATGCAAATCATATTGATACCCATAATAAATTCCACAGAACATTATTTTCATTTAAAGTATTCTTGTGAAAACTAGTATAGGAAAATGTCAAATGAATAAATCACGATGTAAAATCATATTTATAGTAATAAAAATAAGTTTTTTTAAAAAAATAAAAGTAATCTAAGTATTAAACAAGTAACTGAAAGGAAATCTATGAATTCTCTATGACAGTGACTGGGTCATGGGATAATGAATAAGCTGTTTTTCCTACTTCTTTCGTTCTTTCTAAATTTTTTTTTAAGATTTTTTATTTATTTATTCATAGAGACACAACTAGAGAGAGAGAGGCAGAGACACAGGCAGAGGGAGAAGCAGGCTCCATGCAGAGAGCCCGACATGGGACTCGACCCTGGGTCTCCAGGATCACGCCCTGGGCTGCAGGCAACGCTAAACGGCTGTGCCACCGGGGCTGTCCTCTTTCTAAATTTTTAAAAATAAGTATATTGCTTTTGATATGAAATAACAGTAAAGCTATAGTAATAAAAGTTTTTAAATAATTATCTTTTCATATACATTTAAAAAAGAAAGATATAGGGGAGCCTGACTGGCTCAGCATGTTAAGCATTTGCCTTCGGCTCAAGTCATGATCCCAGGGTGCTGGGATTGAGCCCCAAACAAATAATTTGAGAAAGACTGTTCTTGTGGAATTTTTTCTTTTTTTAAATTTAAATTCAGGGATCCCTGGGTGGCGCAGCGGTTTGGCGCCTGCCTTTGGCCCAGGGCGCGATCCTGGAGACCCGGGATCGAATCCCACGTCGGGCTCCCGGTGCATGGAGCCTGCTTCTCCCTCTGCCTGTGTCTCTGCCTCTCTCTCTCTCTGTGACTATCCTAAATAAATAAATAAAATATTAAAAAAAAAAAGCTTTAAATTTAAATTCAATTTGCAGGGATGACTGGGTGGCTCAGGGGTTGAGCGTCTGCCTTTGGCTCAGGGTGTGATCCCGGAATCCCAGAATCGAGTCCCGCATCGGACTTCCTGCATGGAGCCTGCTTCTGTCTCTGCCTCTCTCTCTCTCTCTCTCACTGTGTGCCTATCATAAATAAATAAATAAATAATTTAAAATCTGTTAGACAGAAAGGCTTTCTTTCCTCACCTTTCCAGCATCCAGCACATTTATTGGCTTTCTGTCAGCTTGCAGAAATATGAGATAAATAAATCTTTAAAAGAATCAACAAATGAATAAATGAAATAAGATGAAGCCCTGTGTATTTAGGCCACTTTAACTGCTAACTTGTTTCCACATTTCACATCCAGATCATTCTCAGCTTTTGTCAGCCTTCTCTTTATACACAACCCAAAGCTGACCTTTTTTGTAACCGACACTGATACCATTCTAGTCTAAACTACCAAACTTGTAAAACTGGGCAAATGCGGTAACTTCTTAGCTGGCCTGCCTACCTTCATTCTTGCTGTCTACAAACAAGCAGTAAGAGTGTAACTCAGAATGCAGAACTCCTGTGCTCTGAGCCTCCAATGATTTTCAATGACAATCTAAATGATCAAAAGTGGCTAGTCAGGCCCTTTGCAAGCACCTGGCCCTGCCCTACTTCCCTCTAACCTCCTCTGCTGCCTCTCTTCAGTCCGTTCTGGCTACATTAGCTTTTTGCTCCTGCCCTAGGTCCTTTGCACCTGCTTCGCTCTCTGCCTGAAATGCTCTTTCCCAAAATAACTACAAGCCTTGCTCCATCACTTCATTTAGGTCCCTGCACAAATGTCAGCATGTCAGAGGGGACTTCCCAGATCTTTCTATTAAAAGTAGCACTATTCACATCTATTTCTCTCCTGTCATTTTCTGTGACTTTGTCCTTTTTTTCTTCACAGGCCCTTTAACTATCTGAAATTGTATATATTTATTTGCCACACCTGTCTCCCCTTCCATCTCCCTAGATATAAGCTCCATTAAAGCAAGGGATGTTCTTGAGTTTTTCCCTGCTATATACAAAATTAATTTTTTGAAAACTACAACACAAAATTACTAATGGTCAAAAGATTAATGATAAGTTCTTCCCTCTGAATTATCTCAAAGATTTGTAATAAGGATACCTTAAGTTCGTTACTTCTTTTAGTTTTTAAAGCTGAAAAGTTCCAAAATGTCTTAGTGCTATAAGATAATGTGGTAAGCAGAGCTGTACAATGAGAGTTACTAGACATCTGGTATATAAGATACTATAATGTACCTGTGTACCAAATTAGGAATATTTTGATTCATTGAATTTTTTAAAATATTTTGAGTAGTTACTGGCTGGCTCAGTCAGTAGAGTATGTGACTCTTGATCTCAGGGTCATGAATTCAAGCCCAAAATTGGGTCTAGAGCTTACTTTAAAAAGAGAGAGAGAGAGAGAGAGAGAGAGAGAGAGAAACATTAATCTATGTTGAAAATTATATATAAATTATGACAGAAGAAATATGGTAGTAGCCATTGCTTGATATTTTTCTGAGGTTGTGTCTCTATAAATATGACTCCTGGGGACCTAAAATTTTATTTCAATCTCCTTGCTGCAGTCTTAATTACCTAGAAACACTGGTTCCACAGAGCATGCTCCATATATTTGTTTCAGACAATTTAGGTGGACTGAATATTATAAGCCTTATTCATATATGAATTACTGTAATAATGAAAAGATTATTCAACTCTTCACTGACTTTGTGATCTTGGCCAATGGAGTTAACTTTTCCAAACTTCAGTATTCTTGTCTGTAAAATGGGACTAATCATAGCAGGTAACTAGTAGGCTCGTGGTAGAAATTATTTTTTTTTTCGTGGTAGAAATTAAATCAGATAGTATCTACCAAAAGTAGAACTATTCTATGACTTAGCAATTGTACTACCTAGGTATTTATCCAAAAGATACAAAAATATAGATTCGAAGTGGTACATGCACCCTGATGTTTATAGCAGCATTATCAACCATAGCCAAACTATGGAAAGAAACCAAGTGTCCATTGATGAATGAATAAAGAAGATGTCGTATACACACACACAAACACACAGGTATATTACTCATCCATAAAAAAGAAAGAAATCTTGCCATTTACAAAGACATGGAGAGAGCTAGAGAGTATAATGCTAAATGAAATAAGTAATTCAGAGAAAGACAAATACCATATGATTTCATTCATATGTGGAATTTAAGAAACAAAGCAGGTGAACATATTAAAAGAGGGGGAAAAGAGAAAGAGAAATATTGGGAAACAAACCATAAGAGACTCTTAACGATAGAGAACAAACTAAGGGTTGATAGAGGGAGGTAAGTTGGGGAATGGGCTAAATTGGTGATGGGTATTAAGGAGGGCACTTGTAGGGACACTTGGGTGGCTCAGCATTTAAGCATCTGCCTTCACCCCAGGGCGTGATTCTGGAGTCCCAGGATCAAGTCCTGCATCGGACTCCCTGCATGGAGCCTGCTTCTCCCTTTGCCTCTACCTGTGTCTCTGCCTCTCTCTCTGTGTCTCTCATGAATAAATAAAGTCTTAAAAAAAAAAAAAAAAGGAGGGCACTTGTTAAGATAAGCATTGAATGTTATATATGAGCCACTAAATTCTCCTGAAACCGATAATACACTATATGTTAACTAACTAGACTTTAAATACAAATTTGAAAAGAAAAATAATCAAATAATGTCTATAAACTACTTAGCATAATACCTGAAACACAGTATGTGTCCAGCAAATACTAGCTTTCGTTATTATCACAAAGACATATATGTATATATGAGGTGAGGAAAACAATCTCTAGGGTATTCTTCCAAGCAAAGGCGCCCATTAAGATATGAAAGAATAGGGATCCCTGGGTGGCGCAGTGGTTTGGCGCCTGCCTTTGGCCCAGGGCGCGATCCTGGAGACTCAGGATCGAATCCCACATCGGGCTCCTGGTGCATGGAGCCTGCTTCTCCCTCTGCCTGTGTCTCTGCCTCTCTCTCTCTCTGTGTGACTATCATTAAAAAAAAAAAAAATGAAAGAATAAATTCAACCTCATTAGTTATCAAAAAAATAAATTAAAACAATATGCAGTATTTCACAGGGCACCTGGGTGGTTCAGTTGGTTAAGCATCTACCTTCGGCTCAAGTCATGATCCCAGGGTCCTGGGATTGAGCCCTGCAACAAGCTCTCTGTTAAGGAGTCGGCTTCTCCCTCTCACCCTCCTACCACTCATGCTTGCTCACTCTCTGTCTGAAATAAATAAATAAAATCTTTTAAAAATATATGTCATATTTCACCTATCAAATTGGCAATATTTTAAAAATGAATGCACACTGTTTATATGGTGAAAAGATCACTATATACTTATCACTCATGGGAGTCCAACCTTGTAAAATCTTCCAAATTTGTATTATATATTTTAAGCTTCAAAATGGGAGCACCTGGGTGGCTTATTTGGTTAAGCATCTGCCTTCTGCTCAGGTCATATTCTCAGGATCCTAGGATTAAGCCCCGCTTTAGGCTCTCTGCTCAGCAGTCTGCTTCTCCCTCTTACTCTGTGCTCTCTCTCTCTCTCAAATAAATAAATAAAATCTTTAAAAAAAAAAAACCTTCAAAATGTATATGTAAAATCTTAAAAAACAAAAACTACAAACTCCTAGTTAAAAAGTAAGTCATGGGGATGTAATGTACAGCATGGCAAATATAGTTCATAATACTGTATTAGTATATTTGAAAGTTTCTAAGAGAGTAAATCATAAAAAGTTTTCACTACAAGGAAAAGAATTTGTAACTATGTGTGGTGACTAGACCTATTGTGGTGATCATTTTCAATATATATAAGTATTGAATCATTATGTTGTACACCTGAAATTAATACAATGTTATTTGTCAGTTACAGCTCAAAATAAAATAAAATAAAATAAAATAAAAGGATAACATTAAAAAAACCCAAAAACTTGTCTCATGAGATTTAATGAGTTAACGGATATAAAGTGCTTAGCACAAACTCAGAGTTAAAACAAAACAAAAACACACCTTCTCCAAAAAATGGCCTGGTAGCCCTTAGAGGAAGATCTACAAAGTTGGTTGACAATCAAATAGAGTAAAGGAGGGGAGATCTCATGACAGTAGGCTGAGCAAGCCTGTAACCTGTAACCTGTAATCAGCTTAGTGGAGGTTACAAGATTGTTTGAAAGAGGCACTGATAGCATAAATTTAAAAGGGATTACAAGATTTACCTGATAAAACATTGATGATTTACCATTTTGGTGAGGCTTTAGTTTTCTTTCTGTAATTACTGATATATATACGCCTATCTTATTTTGGAGGAGTTCATTTCTGCAAGAGAAAATGCCCAATAAGCAGTTGCTCTCAAACTATTATCTTTATTTATTTTTTTTAAAGATTTTATTTATTCATGAGAGACACACGGAGAGGCAGAGACACAGGCAGAGAGAGAGAAGCAGGCTCCATGCAGGGAGCCCGACGTGGGACTCGATCCCAGGACTCCAGGACCACTCCCTGGGCTGAAGGCAGGCGCTAAACCGCTGAGCCACCCAGGCGTCCCTCAAACTATCATCTTTAAAAATTTTTTTCATTTTCTTGTGGTGAGTCCACCTAACATGATGGCTACTCCCTTAAAAAATTTTTAAGTGTACAATACATTATTGTTGGGGCAGCCCGGGTGGCTCAGCGGTTTGGCACCGCCTTCGGCCCAAGGTGTTGATCCTGGAGACCCAGGATGGAGTCCCACATCGGGCTCCCTGCGTGGAGCCTGCTTCTCCCTCTGCCTGTGTCTCTGCCTCTCTCTGTCTCTTTCTCTCAATCTCTCTCTGTGTGTCTCTCATGAATGAATAAATAAAATCTTTAAAAAAATACATTGTTGACTATTTAAATTATCTTAGTCTATTCATAACACAGTAAGAAGAGTGTTTTTGTTTTCATTTTTCAGGTTAGGGAATAAAGAGGGATCCCTGGGTGGCTTAGTGGTTTAGTGCCTGCTTTTGGTCCAGGGCCTGATCCTGGAGTCCCCGGATGGAGTCCCTCCTCGGGCCCCCAGCATGGAGCCTGCTTCTCCCTCTGCCTGTGTCTCTGCTTCTCTCTCTCTCTCTCTCTCTCTCTCTCTCTCATGAATAAATAAATAAATAAAATCTTAAAAAAAAAATGAAATAAAGGGAGAATAGCTGGTTACCCAAAGGGACCAAGGATTTAGGCCTGGATCATCTTTTCTTAAGCTCATGCTCTTTTCATTTCACCATATACTGAGGAATATCATAGACAGTGCCAGATATTTAAATCAAATCAATTTTACAATTTGTCTTTTCACAATATCATATCTTTTATTTATTTATATTTTCTTTTTTTAAAAAATAGACTCCACATCCAACATGGGGCTTGAACTCACAACCCTCTTGTATGCTCTACCCATGCAGCCAGTCAGGCATGCCCACAATACTATATCTTACTACTATTTTTTAAACAGGTATATGTTCACACACTAATTTCTATTTTGGTGGATCTTAGTTTTTAAAATGGTACTAAAATTTGATACATTAAGACCACTGCTATCCAGAACCAAAAAAATCTTGAAGTAAGGAAAGTATTCTGAGTAGGCATAAAAATAGTTGTCATAAAGTCCAGTACTCTAGAGTTCATGACTATTGTTTTTTTTTTTTTTTTTTAAAGATTTCATTGGGACACCTGGGTGGCTCAGCGGTTGGGCACCTGCCTTCGGCTCAGGTCATGATCCTGGGATCGGCGATTGAGTCCCACATCCGGCTCCCTGCAAGGACCCTGCTTCTCCCTCTGCCTATGTCTCTGCCTCTCTCTCTCTCTCTTTCTGTGTCTCAAATAAATAAATAAATAAATAAATAAATAAATAAATAAATAAAGAATAAAATTAATATAGCCTAGAACATTTTTCTTTTCTTTTTTTTTCCCTAGAACATTTTCTACATAAAATGATTAATACGAAAAGACTTTTGGTGCTTATAAAGAGCACTGTCAGCTATTCTTTAAAATCTCTGTTCATCCAACCATCCTTCCATCCATCCACTAGACACCATTCAAATTGAATCCACTATGCAGGGAATTTACATTGGAGCAGGGAGGAGAGACACATAAATCATCAGGGCATAGTGACAGTATTGTGTAATTCCTGGCATGTAGTAGGCACACAAGTATCTGTTAAACGAATCGAAGAGTAACATGGGTAAAATAAGAACATAAAACAGGATTTTATTTTATTTTTTCAATTTTACTTATTTATTCATGAGAGACACAGAGAGAGAGAAAGAGGCAGAGACACAGGCAGAGGGAGAAGCAGGCTCCACGCAGGGAGCCCGACGTGGGACTCGATCCCGGGTCTCCAGGATCATACCCCGGGCCAAAGGCAGGAGCTAAACCGCTGAGCCACCCAGGGATCCCTAAAACAGGATTTAAAATTAGATTAATGTGGGTGGGGATATCAAAATCCAGAAGAAGGACCTTGAGGAAGCATTGTTTTATAGAAATAGGGAAAGAGCATTTGAGTCCTAGGGAGCAGGGTGTTTGAAGGCAAGATGCAGGAAAGGAGCGATACATATTCGGGGTGCTGTGTGCAGTGTGCACCTTATGAAAATGGTAGCCAATGTTGCAATAGCCACGGGCAGGGACCAGGCCATGAGGAGCTTTGTGCAATTAAACTAATGGGCTTGGATTTTATCCTGAATCCTATGCAGTGCCTTTGAAGGAGTGTAGGCAGAAGTGCCACCTGATTAGACTTCTGTTTCAGAAAGATCGTTGTAGGATAAATCACAGGAACTCACAGGATCAGAGCGGGAGAGAGCAGTCAAGAATCCCTGCAGTAAAATGGAAAAAAAGAGGCAATAAACTAAAATCGAGGCTACTGGGAAGAAAGAGAAAGGGACTGTCACAAAAGAAGTTGGTATGAAGAGAATTTAATAACTGATGTGGGGAAGATTGGTAGAAGAGAAGAAGGAGATTAGGATAATCCCTGAATTTCTGGGTTTCACTGTGGTTTGTACTGAGAGAAGCAGCTGAAGTTGGTTTGGGTCCTGCTGTGTGGGGTGCTTGCTGGGTCTGAATAGTTGACCTATATAAAGGATGTTTTATCCTCATCCTGGTCTTTCAGTATTATTTTTCTCCTTATCCCCTTTTGTACTTAAAAAAAAAAAAAAAAAGAGGCATGGAAGTGAAGAAATTATTTCAAGGACACCAACTGAAACTATGCTTGCATGTCAAATTGAAAAAAAAATAGAGATACTTAAAAGCTAAGTAACATATAAAGCACTTTTAACATAAACAGGAAAATAATTGTTTAGTTTGCAGATCTAGACATTGCTTTGGCACTGAAGTAAATTAGTCTTTATTTCTTTCCTGTCTCTCTGATCTATTTTTAGACAGTTACATTTATGTGCCATCTGCAAAACTATGAAATTTGCTATTCAAATTTTCCTAGTTGCCTGTGAATATTCTGCTCCAATTTACAGATTCTTAGATCACGTTTTAATTGATAAAAAAAAAAACATAAAGTGTCAAATCCACATTCTCTCATATATAAAATTATATCTGACTTGATTTCCTCTGTTTTTATTTTCTTAATCACCTCAACAAGAACCAATATCTATTAGGAAAGAAAAATCTATCACATGGCAAAAATTCTTATATATTTTATAATATTGTTTTTGATCTACTTTCTTCTTTTAGAAAAGTCTTTTTTAAAGCACTTAAACAAAAGGGTGTGGGGGGCCTGGGTGGCTCAGTTGGTTAGGCATCTGCCTTGGGCTTGGGTCATGGACCTGGAGTCCTGGGATCCAGCTTTGCATTAGGTTCTCTGCTCAGCGAGGAGTCCGCTTCTCCCTCTCCCTCTGCCTCTCTCTACTCCCTGCTTGTGCTCTCTCCTCTCTCTCAAATAAATGAGACAGAGAACAAAAAAGGTGGGGGGGGGAGGGCAGGGAAAAGGAAAGAAACTTACACAGACTCCTGCCCATCCATCATGGAACCTCATGCAGGGCTGGGCATGGGGCTCAATCTCACAAACCTGAGATCAGGACCTGAGCCAAAACCAAGAGTTTGATGCTTAACTGACTATGCCACCCAGGTGCCCCTACAAAACTGCTTTTTGAAAGAGTACTATTTCACATTTTCTTTTTTTTTTTTAAGTTCCTATCAAGTTTATTTACAAACAAACCAATGAGTACTGGCTGCCAGCACATGGGAAACAGCCGAGAGTGGTGTCCCACAGCTGGCCGGCACCATAAACATTATAATTACAGCATGCACATCCGGTTCTGGCTTCTCCAGGGCACTGAGCTCACTTCTCATGGACTTTTCTCCTTGTGGGTCATAACGGCTTTGAGCTTATTTGCATTTAGAATTGGACTGGCAGGGTTTGAAATAAGGGGTTTTCATTTTATTTTTTTAAAAATATACATATTTTTTGGGCAGCCCAGGTGGCTCACCGGTTTAGCACCTGCCTTCGGCCCAGGGTGTGATCCTGGAGATCGGGGATCGAGTCCCATGTCAGGCTCCCTGCATGGAGCCTGCTTCTCCCTCTACCTGTGTCTCTGCCTCTCTCTGTGTGTGTCTCTCATGAATAAATAAATAAATAAAAATATTTTTAAAAATACGTATTTTTTAATTGAAGTTTGATTTAACAACATATAGTATAACACCCAGTGCTCATCCTGTCGAGTGCCCCCCTCAGTGCCTGTCACTCAGTTACCCCATCCCCCCCCCCCGCCTCCCTTTCCACTGCCCTTGTTCATTTTCCAGAGTTTGGAGTCTCTCATGTTTTGTCACCCACTATTTCACATTTTCAGAAACACTTTCTATAGCTGTTTCAGCAATTGTGAGGTGAAATGTATCCTCAATTTGCAGTTTTCCTCAGGTATCTTTTACTTCACAGTTTTCCTCTTTTTTTTTTTTTTTTTTTTACTTTACGGTTTTCTAATTGCTCTGAATGGTGAGTATTATCTGTTTAGTGGGTGAGGAGTAATAGTATCTTAATACACTGTGATACTTCCTGTCTTTCAACAGAAGTTGTTTCAAACCCTAGAGCAAGTCCATAAAAGAGTACTTCACCTGTTTGACCTCCTCAGCTGATTTTCACGTGGGCTCTTCATGTACCAGGCATATTGCCCTGGATGAACTAGAAATATTCCAGTGGAGAAGAAGGTCAGAAGCCTTCTGGAGATTTCTTTCAATCTAAGATTATTGTTTTTGTCCCTTAAGGTCAAAGTGTATCATGTCGACCAAATGATAAAACATGCAGTCACAGGGACCCCTGGCTAGTTCAGTGATTGAGTGTCTCCTTTGGCTCAGGCCAGGATCCCAGGGTCCTGGGATCAAGTCCTACATTGGGCTCCTCATGGGGAGCCTGCTTCTGCCTCTGCCTATGTCTCTGCCTTGCTGTGTGTGTTTCTCATGAATAAATAAATAAAATCTTAAAAAAAAAAAAAGCATGCAGTCACAGTGGGCCTATGTAAATTTTATAATACGGTCTTTGACTTTTAGAGTTGCTTTTATTTGATTTATTAAAATGTGTTGTGATAGAAGATGCTGTGGTGTTTGATAATACCACATTGTTTATGGTATTAAGACTTACTACTACACTGCAATCAAAAGAAATGAACTATTGATGCATGCAATAACCTGATTGAATCTCCAGAGAATTTCTCTAAGCAATAAATGTATCTCAACAGCTTGATCTCAGTTACAGAAACGAGATGATGAAGATGTTATCATCTGGAAAGTGTTGCAGTAAGATACACATGTTGTACTGCTGCTCTGGTCAAAGACCTACCACCTTCAGAAGTTGACCTTTGGCAAATGTGGCTATCCTGCCAGGAGGAGGAGGAGTACCAAGACTAAAAGACAAAATAGCACTGGGACAGGTTGAATAAGGCACCTAAAAATTGTATTCTGCAGATTCAGGCCTGGATTTTGTGAAGGAACAAAACCTAAACCAAGAGGGCAGCTGTTGGAACATCCAGTTCATCTTAAGCATTTCAATGACAAAGATTCACACAGTAAATGTTCTAGTTAAAAAAAAAAAAAAGTCAGGGATGCCTGGGTGGCTCAGTGGTTGCACGTTTACCTTTGGCTCGGAGCGTGATCCCAGGGTCCAGGATACAGTCCCACGTCGGGCTCCTGGCATGGAGCCTGCTTCTCCCTCTGTCTGTGTCTCTGCCGCTTTCGGTGTCTTTCATGAATAAATAAATAAAATCTTTTTAAAATAAAAGTTAAAATTAAAAGAAAAATCAATCCTGGGGCACCTGAGTGGTTCAGTAGGTTAAGCATCTGACTCTTGCTCTCAGCTCTGGTCTTCATCTCAGGGTGTGAGTTTAAGCCCCACGTTGGGCTTCATGCTGGGTGTGGAGCCTACTAAATAAATTTAAAAAAAAATTTTTAAGTCAATCTCAAAAGACAACACTTTGTATGATTCCATTTATATAATATATATTTTTTATTTTTTTTTTTAATTTTTATTTACTTATGATAGTCACACAGAAAGAGAGAGAGAGAGAGAGGCAGAGACACAGGCAGAGGGAGAAGCAGGCTCCATGCACCGGGAGCCCGAAGTGGGATTCGATCCCGGGTCTCCAGGATCACGCCCTGGGCCAAGGGCAGGGGCTAAACCGCTGTGCCACCCAGGGATCCCAATATATATATTTTTAAAGATTTTATTTATTTGAGAGAGAGTGCGAGTGAGAGAGAGAGAGCACAAGCAGGGGGAGCGAGAGTAGCAGGCTCCCCACTGAGCAGGGAGCACCACGTGGTGCTCAATCCCAGGACCCTGAGATCAGGACCTGAGCCTAAGGCAGATGCTTAACCCTCTGAGCCACCCAAGCACCCCTATAGACCATTTTTTAAATGACAACATTGTAGATATAGAGGATGGATTGGTAGTTGCAAGGGTTAAGGAGGGACTGTTTATAAAATGGGTTAGCATGAAGGATCCTTATGTGTGGGAACAGTTTAATATCTTGCCTGCATAGGCAGATATCTAAATTAATAGGTGATAAAATTGTACAGAATTTGGGACCCCTGGGTGGCTCAGAGGTTGAGCATCTGCCTTTGGCTCGGGTTGGGATCCAGCGGTCCCAGGATTCAGCCCCCAGTAGGGCTCCCCACAGAGAGCCTGCTTCTCTCTCTGCCTCTCTCTCTCTCTCTCAATCTCTCTCTCTCTGTCTGTCTCTCATGAATAAATAAAATCTTTAAAAAAATTTTTTTTAATTGTATAGAACTTACTATAAACATATGCATGCCCACATACACGTACACACAAATGGGTACAAACCAACACTGAGGAAATCTGAATAAGATTGGCAGATTGCATCAATGCACCATACTGGTTGTGATGTGCTATCTATAGCTTTGCTAAGTGTTACTGTGGAGGTGACTGGGCAAACTGGACAAGGGGTTTTGCTGTATTATTTATGATTGCATGTGATTATCTCAAAAAGTTTAATTTAATGAAAAGTAATGGCAAGAATTCATGGTTTCATTATATCAATATAGGCTCATCTCATCATGTTTTATTTTAATTATTATATATCTGTTACATAAGTTGTTTGTGGGTATCAAGTATATTAAAATTTTAAAAACTAAGTAGATTTATATATACTGATATGCAAACGTGTTATATTGCAAAGAGGAAAAAAAAGCACTTTGTGGGGGGAAAAAAGGGGAAAAAAACCCCACCATGTAAAGTAGCATAGCATATTTCCTGAAATGTACTTAATAGATCTTTGCAGGGGATCCCTGGGTGGCGCAGCGGTTTGGCGCCTGCCTTTGGCCCAGGGCGCGATCCTGGAGACCCGGGATCGAATCCCACATCGGGCTCCCAGTGCATGGAGCCTGCTTCTCCCTCTGCCTGAGTCTCTGCCTCTCTCTCTCTCTCTCTCTCTGTGACTATCATAAATAAATAAAAATTAAAAAAAAAAAAATAGATCTTTGCAGACATGTATGCTAAGAGTCCAGGAAGGAAAAATAAGAAACAATTTATGGTAGTTGACTTCGGCGGGTGGGGGGGGGGGGGGGCATGGGACTAAAGTAATGGGAAGTAAAGGACTCTTATTTTTCACTTTATATACTTTGCATGTTTGTATGTTGTATGTTGTTTACTACAAACACGCATTGCCTCTATAACTAATATTTTACAAAAAAAAATTCTTGCTTAATAATTATTTAGAATCTTAATAAAATTTTGTAAAATACTGGGATATGCTTATAAATATAAAGGTCCGGAATGCCTGGGTGGCTCAGTGGTTGAGCATCTGTTTGCCTTTGGCTCAAGTCATGGTCCCAGAATCCTGGGATCAAATCCTGTATCGGGCTTCTCGCAGGGAGCCTCTTGCTTCCTCTGTGTCTCTCATGAATAAAAATGAAATCTTTTCTAGACTGTGAGGTCCCTCCTCACGGGCAGGGACCGTCTGTGTTCACTCTTTGTATTTCCTATGGCACCTAGCACAGTGCCTTGCACTTAATAGGTGCTCAATAAACATCTGCTCAACTGAAAAAAAATGAAATCTTAAGAAAGATAAATAAATAAGTAAAGGGTCCAAAACATCTGGAATAACTTCAAGTAATAAGGTATATTGTTATTTAATATATGAATGTAATGCAATATAATGAATAATATATATACAGTATAAGTTGTCAACTGAAGACCAATGTGTTCTTCAAAACTTGTCTCTCTATATTATTATTTTGAAGAAACTGAGAATGACTGAAAAATGGGAAAATAATCCTTTTTTTTTAGAGTTCTTGTGTAAAAAAATACCCATTTCTAGGGATTTTTCCATTTCTGGTGACTTTTTCAAAATATCAGTATCAATCATTTATTTCATGCCTATTCTGTGTAGAATGTGTGCTGAGTTCTGGAAATAAAGGCGAGTATATGACATAACCCCTGACTTAAAGATGTTAATGACATAGCAACTGGGAAATAGACTACATACATAAAATACAGATAACTATAAGTATTATACTACAGGTATTATATACACATAGAATTACATGATTGCTACAGACAATAAGTGCTAATAAATAAGCAAAGGATGAAGTCACTACAAAATACAGGGAAATCCAGTAATACTCTAGCTAGTAGGCAGAAATAAATGTGGAGTTTTTGTTTTGTTTTGTTTGTTTTTTAGGCAGGCCCCATGCCCAATGCAGGGCTTTAACTCAAGACCCTGAGATCAAGAGTTGCATGCTCTACTACTGACTGAGCAAGCCCTGTGCCTCTGTAGGGGTTAAGAATTAGACCAATTCAGCTGAAAAAATGTTTATGTAAAGAAAAGATAGGAAATAAAATTGGAAAGAAACAAAGGAGTCCTAATGTGAAGTCTTCAATGTCAGCTTCCTAACATTCAGCCTATATTGAATATGAAATAGAATTTGGATCAAGGTCTATGTAGGCTGGTATATCTGAATTTCAATCTATTGATTTGTTTTGTGTAGGTGAAGCTCCTGTTCTTTTAGTTGATTACTTTTAAGATTGCTCTGGACCTTATACATATTGATTTAATGTGTTTATTTGGGAATAGGCCCAATTTTCTTTAGAGATTTGTTACCCTTCTCAGTTTTGTCAGGAAGCTGTAGAAAGATTTAAAAAATTTTTTCTTTTTCTTTTTTTTTTCTGAGAGAGAGAACAAGTGCACCTGCTCAGCACAGAGCCCTACCAGGGTCTCAATCTTACCACTCTGAGATCATGACCTGAGCTGAAATCAATAGTTGGGACACTTAACCAAAGGAGCCACCTAGGCACCCCCACAAGCTTTTTTTTTTTTTTAATTCCAGCTAGTTAACATACAGTGTAATATTAGTTCCATATGTAGGATTTATTTATTCATGTTTAAAAGATTTTATTTATTTATTCATGAGAGACACAGATAGAGACAGAGACACAGGTAGAGGAGAAGCAGGAAGCCCAATGCGGGACTCCATCCCGGGACTCCAAGATCACGCCCTGGACCAAAGGCAGGCATCAAACTGCTGAGCCACCCAGGGATCCCCTCATATGTAGGATTTAGTGATTCATCACTTACATACAACACCCAGTGCTCATCACAAGTGTTCTCCTTAATGCCCATCACCCATTTAACCCATTCCCCTCCCCTCCCCTTCAGCAACTCTGCTTGTTTTCTTTTTTCTTTCTTTTCTTTTCTCTTCTTTTCTTTTCTTTTTTCTTCTTTTCTTTTCTTCCTTTTCTTTCTTTCTTTCTTTCTTTCTTTCTTTCTTTCTTTCTTTCTTTCTTCTTTTTTGAGTAAAGTTGACACACATAGCCATTTTTTAATCTCAGAGTTTAGTGTGGAGAGTAAGGTTTAAGGCCTTTAGACTATCAATCCTGCCTAAAATACCAATTATGCCATATTAAAACTATCCTCTCATATGAATAAGATGAGTCCTTAGCCTTTTATCCCAGTTACACATGGAATTAGAGAAGAAAACACCTATAAACGAATTAAAACACTGTGACCAGGTGATATGCTGAGGGCATTGATACTTGACATTTGTAAGCTCTGGCTACTTATCATTCACATGGTACCATCACATAAATTTGATCCTCTGGAATTGAGCCTTTGATAAACATCAGAAGGGGTCAAGTAGTGGCACATTAGTGGAGACCCATAACTTCCAAGGAAGTTGATTCAGCATTTTAGGTGATGTAATCTGGTTACAAATTGAAGCATGCATTTCATGTCCTTTGTGGTCTTCAGTTTAGCAAATAGGGAAAAGCAGGTAGAGGGAAATAAAGCCTCAGAGTTAAAAGAAAAGAAAATGCTTTTAGTCAGAATCAGAAAAAAACCTGTGGATTTCCTCCTCTCTTCTCCAAAATACCTGCGAATTTTAATAAAGCTCCAATGTACTATAATTCAGCAGCAAGTGTCCAACAAGGGCTCTGAAAATAGCGGTAGTAAGGATGCCACTTGGGTCATAGATCTAAACTCTGGATGTCATTTTCCTTATTTGTAATATAAGGATAACACTGTCCTACTACTCCACGTAATAGTTGTGAAGAGAAAATATATGACACATGTAAAAGCCTACAAATACATGAGTAATTCTAGGGGTTCCTGGGTGGCTCCATGGTTGAACATCTGCCTTCAGCTCTGGTCGTGATCCTGTGGTCCTGAGATTGAGTCCCATATCAGGCTCCCCAAAGGGAGCCTCTTCTCTCTCTCTCTCTGCCTATGTCTCTGCCTCTGTCTCTGTGTCTCTCATGAATAAATGAAAAAAAAAATTTTTTAGGAGAGTAATTCTAGGGGGATCCCTGGTTGGCTCAGCGGTTTAGCACCTGCCTTCAGCCCAGGGCATAATCCTGGAGTCCCAGGATCAAGTCCCACGTCAGGCTCCCTGCATGGAGACTGCTTCTGTATCTGCCTCTCTCTCTCTCTCTCTTTCTCTCTGTCTCTGTCTCTCATGAATAAATAAAATCTTTAAAAAAAAAAGAGTAATTCTAAATATGAGAATGTCAGATTAAGGAAGAAAATAGTACCTAACATTTGCAGTCATTGAGTTTCCAGACACAATAAATGATTTATATCCCAACCAAATCCCCAACTCCAACCACATACACACAGTTTATGAGGTTTAAAGGGGTGATTTATCTAATGTTACAGATTATAAGTTACAGAATCCATACTTAAAGCTAAGTTTGTTACACTAAAATACATACCTTTAGTTTTTGGACCTGTACAAATATCTATATATTCTCCCAGTGATGGTAAGAGTCTCTGTTCTGGAATAGAGATCAGTAGATATTTAGACATTTGAGAAGTTGTAGGCCTTATGTTTTCTGAAGCTTGATTGAAGTAGTAATTAATGCAGATTTTAAATATATTTATAATGTATATAATACTATTTGGGTAGTTTTATGTACCTAAGAAAATATGAGACTTTACAAATTTATGCTTAAATTTCTGTATCTCCATAAAAGGAGATAAGTCTTTGAGAAGACAAAGCCTACACCTCTGAGAAATGTTGACGACTGTTTTCTGAGAATTATAAGGTTTTTGTTTCTTTGTTTGTTTGTTTTAGGGATGCCCGGGTGGCTCAGCGGTTAAGTGTCTGCCTTTGGCCCAGGGTGTGATCCTGGAGTCCTGGGATCGAGTCCCACATTGGGTTTCTTGCAGAGAGCCTGCTTCTCCCGCTGCCTCTCTCTCTCTGTGTCTCTCATGAATAAATAATTTTTTTAAAAAATCTTAGAAAAAAAAATTTTTTTTAAAGATTTATTTACTTAGGGGCACCTGGGTGGTTCAGTCAGTTAACTGTCTGCCTTCTACTCAGGTCATGATCCTAATCAGGCTCCCTGCTCATCTGGAAATGTGCTACTCCTTCTCCCTCCGCCCCTCCTCACCTGCACTCGCACCTGCCCCCATTCATGCTCTCTCTCACTCTGCTCTCTCTCTCTCTCTCTCAAATATTTACTTGAGACAGAGCAAGCATGGGGGGAAGGCAGAGGGAGGGGGAGAGAGAAACTCTCAAGCAGACTCCCAACCGAGTGCAGAGCCCAATGAGCAGCTAGATCCCACAACCCCGAGATCATAACCTGAGCTGAAATCAAGAGCTGGTTGCTTAACCTACTGCCACCAAGGCACCCCTGAGAATTGTAAGTTAAGAACTATCTAGTTATGTTTCTTTGCTTCATGTTTGATAAAATGCTCTCCCAATTATTTACACAAACACACAAACCTACCTATACATACACACATTCTCTCTCTGTCTCTCTTTCTCACACACACACACACACACACACAGCTTGATGGAAACTCAAAGCAAACAGCTAGCTGTAGTTATAAATTATGATTCAATATTGTTTCAAGTTGTGCTTCTTGAAATCACAACCTTTATAGAGCACTTACTAAATGTGAAAAACTATGCTAGACACTGAAAACTCAGAAAAAAAAAATACAGCCTAGTCTTGACTTTTGAGATCCCATAATCTGGTTGGGGAGATAATTGTGCAGACAGAAACATTACAGATGGGAAAATATTAATATAGAACGAGCTAAAATTGCTCTGGGGGCACTGAGAACAAAACTCTATCTAAGGGAGTAAGGAAAGACTTTCTCTTGATCTAGGTCTTGCAAGGTGCACAGATGTTAGGTGAAGAATAAAGGTGAGGAGATTCTGGACAGATGGAGCCCAGCATGTGGAGGGCCATAGGCACAGTCAACGCTGGCTTCCAAGGACAAGAAAGTGGCAGGAACAAAGAGTGAGTCAGGAGCAGAAGGAAACAAGCTCAAAAGGCCAGTTGCAGAAAAGATCACGAAGGGCATTAAAGAAAAACAACTAATATCTTGAAGAGATTTTATTGTGATAACTACTATACCTGAAACATTTGCCTAAAGTATTACTTGAATGGCTGAATGGCATTCCATTATACATTCCCATATGTGGAAGTTCCATAATGTATATACTCCATTCCCTCATTTAGAATATTTAGGTGATTTCCAGGTCGTTGGTATTATTTATTTTATGTTTTCACTATTATAAAGACTGCTGCAATAAAAAAGATCTTTGCTCATGTTTTGCTCATGTTGATTATTTTCAAACTCAAAAATTATATATATATTGTTATGGCTTCTAAAAAAGATTTTATTTACTTATTTATTTGAGAGAGAAAGAGAGAGCACTGGGAGAGGAGCAGAGGGAGAGATACAGGCAGACTCTGCACTAAGAACAGAATCTGACGTGGGGCTTAATCCCAAGGCCCTGAGACCATGACCTGAACTGAACTGAAATCAAGAGTTGAACACTTAATGGACTGAGCTGCCCAGGCTCCCATATGGCTTTTTTTTTGTACAGACTGACAAGATACCCTTCAGAACATTCATACAAATTTACATTTCTATCAGTAATGCCTGAGTATTTTTTCTGAAGCTCTGGAAGGATTTTCATTGCTTAAAATTCTCTTCTCTGCCAATTTATAAGTGAAAATAGTATTTGTCATTTGAATTTGCATTTCTTTTCTTTCTAATCAGACTAAACATTTTTTCCATCTGCTCATTGGAAATTACTATTCTTTTGTGAGTTCTCCTAAAAGTCCTCCTCCCCTTTGATAAGGTACTGGTCTTGTCTATATATCAAGGTTATTAATTCCCTCTGTCCACAAAAATTGTGTAAATATTTTTCCTTTTCACTTAGCTTTTAATTATTTTCTGTTCACATGCAAATATATACTCAAGTATCTTCATAACCTATAACAAAATGAGTTTTAATATAATGAAGTTTTACAATTTTATATAGAAAAATATATCACTTCTCCTTTAAAAATGTTTTTTTCTAGCTATCATTTTTAGAAACATCTTCCTGAATACATGAAACGTATATTAATATTAAGAAGAGCTTTTACTTCCAAGCAAAGGGTTGTAGATTTTATCCTGAGGGCAATGGAAAGCCATCAGGGCTTTTGAAATGGGAGGTTTTTTTTTTTAAGGAAGATACTCTGAGTGAATTATGCAGGATGTTCCAGAATAGAAAAAGCTCTGAAGGGCCATTATTAAGAAACGATAACAATACACTAAGTGTAGCTGAACTAACCTGGACTAAAGCCATGAACATGGAGAAAAGGAAGCAGGACTTTACCATATTAGAATTCACAGGGTTTGGTGAAGATTACAGAATGTGAGACATGACACTAAAGTTCCTAGTTTGAGTGACTCAGTTAACAGTGAGACTCTTTAAAAAAAAAATTTATTTATTTGATAGAGTGAGAGACAGAACAAGAGGTGAGAGGATCAGGAGAAGATTGCTCGCTAAGCGGAGAGCCTAATGCAGAGCTCCATTATACATTCCCATATGTGGAAGTTCCATATGGGAACTCCAATCGCAGGGCTGGATCCCACGACTCCGGGATCATGACCTGAGCCCAAGGCAGATGCTTAACCAACTGAGCCACCCATGTGCCCTGACAGTCAGACACTTTATGTAGATTAGGAATGAAGAGGTTGGAGCTGGTTCTGACTATTTAAAAAGTATATGGATGGATAGATGGGATGGGTAAGGGAAAAGGCATGTGTTGTATTTTTTTTTTAATTTTTATTTATTTATGATAGTCATACAGAGAGAGAGAGAGGCAGAGACACAGGCAGAGGGAGAAGCAGGCTCCATGCACCGGGAACCCGATGTGGGATTCGATCCCGGGTCTCCAGGATCGCGCCCTGGGCCAAAGGCAGGCGCTAAACCGCTCCGCCACCCAGGGATCCCATGTGTTGTATTTTGAATGCTTTATATTCTAAGGGCTGAATGATGTCTTTTCTTAACCCATTGAAGCTAGGTAACACTTACCTGAGGCACTCTTCTTTTTTAAAAAGATTCATTTATTTATTTGAGAGAGCAAGCATGAGCTAGCAGGAGGGGCAGAGGGAAAAGGAGAGAGAATCCCAAGCAGACCCAACACTGAGTACAGAACCTGTCTTAGGGCTCGATCTCATGACCCTGAAATCACGACCTGAGTCAAAACCAAGAGTGAGACACTTAATGGACCACACCACCCAACTTACCCCTTCCCTGAAACACTATTAACTGTTATAGCAAGTGACAAATGACACCAAGATTTATGAAAGTGAAAAATGGAGTAGTATCCTACTTATAAGATTATATTATCTATATATCCATATCTATTGTCTACTTAAACCTTTAATGTTATTCATTGATATGTTCATTTTTTTTTGTTAATTTAAAATAGGTACTTAAAAAAAGAATAAAAAAAAATAAAATAGGTACTTCAAATCACTAGATATCGAAAACCCTGCTTTGGATTATGATGTGCTCAGTCATGACATAGGCAGCAGGGAGTCTTAGCAGCATTACATAACACTTACTTGTCTTGCTAAATTTTCCTTTATTCTCTGAAATATAGGGTTTCCTTTTTAATTACTTTTATTCTCAGCCTCCTATTTTCTAGGTAGATATCATTACATAAGTTAATAGTAATAACTATCTTATTGAGTGCATTCATTGTGTGTTTATAATGTTTCTGTATATCTATTTAATAATCACAATGACCCTGTAATTTAAGTACTATTACTTCCATTTCACATATAAGAAAACTTAGAATAGAAATGTTAACTTAGGGACACCCAGGTGGTTCAGTAGTTGAGCATCTGCCTTTGGCTCAGGTCTTGATCCTGGGGTCTCAGGGTCAAGTGTTGCATCAGGCTCCCCATGGGGAGCCTGCTTCTCCCTCTGCCTATGTCTCTGCCTCTGTGTGTCTCTCATGAATAAATAAATAAAATCTTTAATAAAATAAAATAGTGAACAAGAGAGGCATCTGGGTGGCTCAGTCGGTTAAATGTCTGCCTTTGACTCAGGTCATGATATCAGGGTCTTGGGATCAAGTCCTGGGATAGAGCCCCACATCTGGCTCCTTGCTCCGTGGGGAGTCTGGTTCCCTCTCCCTCTATCCTTCCCCCTACTCAGGCTTGAGCACTCTCTGTCTCTCAAATAAATAAATAAAATCTTTTTAAAAAGTAGTGAGTGGCCCCTGGGTGGCTCATTTTGTTAAGCGACTGCCTTCAGCTCAGGTCATAATCTTGGGGTCCTGGGATTGAGTCCCGCATCAGGTTCCCTATTCAAAGCTTCTACCTTTCTCTCTACCCTTCCCCCATCCTCTCTTGTGCTCACTTGTTTTTTTCTCTCTCTCTAATAAATAAATAAAATCTTAAAAAAAATAGTGAACAAGGGCACCTGGGTGGCTCGGTCTATTGGGCATCTGCTTTTGGCTTGGGTCATGATCCTGGCGTTCCAGGATCAAGCCCCATATCAGGCTCCCTGTTCAGGGGGGAACCTGCTTCTCCCTCTTCCTCTGCCTGCTGCTCCTTGTGCTTGTGCTCTCTCTGTTAAATAAATGGGTGAAGGGGATCCCTGGGTGGCTTGGCGGTTTAGTGCCTGCCTTCTGCCCAGGGCATGATCCTGGAGTCCCAGGATCGAGTCCCACATCAGGCTCCCTGCATGGAATCTGCTTCTCCCTCTGCCTGTGTCTCTGCCTCTCTCTCTGTGTCTCTCATGAATAAATAAACATAATCTTAAAAAAAAATAATGGTGATGCCTGGGTGGCTCAGCAGTTGAGCACCTGCCTTGGGCCCAGGGCATGATCCTGGAGCCCCTGGATTGAGTCCGGCATCAGGCTCCCTGCATGGAGCCTGCTTCTCTCTCTGCCTCTCTCTCTGTCTTTCATGACTAAATAAATAAAATCTTAAAAAAAAAAGCAACATAGTGAATAAGGCCACATTCCTATATTCGTGGAACTTACCTTCCAGTGATAGATAAGCATCAATAAACAAGTAAATATATAAACTGTATTAGGGACACGTGTACAGGAAGGATATACTGAGGAGAAGAGGAAGAAAGATGAAAGTGTTATTATTTTACAGGACATATTAGTTTTCTAGGGATGCTGTATGCTGTAACAAAGTACCACAAACTGGGTGGCTTAAACAATGGAAATCTATCCTCTCCCAGTTCTGGGGGCTGGAAGTCTGAGGTCAGTGTTAGCAGAGGAGGTTCTTCTGAGGGCTATGAGGGAAAATCTATTTCATGCCACTTTCCAAGCTTCTGGTAGTTTGCTGGCACACTTTGGCATTTCTTGATCTGTAGATGCATCATTCTAATCTCTGCCTTCATGTTCACATGGCATTCTCCCTGTGTGTGTATCTGCATCCAAGCTTACCCCTTTTATGAGCACACCAGTCATATTGGATTGGGGATCCCCCCACTATGACCCTATCTTAACAAATTATATCCGTAACCACTCCATTTCCCAATAAGGTTACAATCTGAGGTACCAGGGACTCGGACTCATTAGATAAATTTTGGGAGACACTATTCACCAAGGAGACCTCCCCCTCATGGATAAACTGATATTGGCTCAGAGGCCTAAAGGAAGTGCAGGAATGATGTCTGCCGGTATCTTCTGAGAGGAGTGGTTGAAGTACAAAAGGACCGAAACCGACTATGCCAGGAATGCTCAGGAAGTAGAAAAAAGGTAGTGGGCAGGAAGGGAGGTTGGATTACACAGACTTCATTTTATATCAAAAGGTCTTTGCTTTTCCTCTGAGTAAGGTGAATAGACATAGGAGGTCTTTGAGAATGGGCTATCTGCTCTGTTGCAAGCCAACTGTGAGGCGCAAGAGTGGAAGAATTCAGACTGATTAGAGATTTTTGCTATCAGGCAAGTGAAAGATGATGGGGACTTGAACTAGTAAGACTGTGGTAGAAATAACCAAGTGGTTGGATTCTGTATGGATGTAGAACCAACAGGATTTACTGTTAGATCAAAAGTGGGTCATGAGAGCAAGCAAGGACTTAATTAAGACTATCTCTAAGGTTTTTGCCCTGAGCATCTGAACGGTGGGTAAAGCTATAGCAGAGCAGTTGATTTGGCAGGGGAAGAGAACAAGGAGCTCAGTTTGCCCATGGTAAGTTTGAAACTCCTAGATACCTCAGTAGAGGAGGAGGCTGTTGGCAATAGGAGTTTGAACTTAAAGGGGAAATTGAGGATAGAGATAAACATTTGGAAATATGAATCAGAATACAGATTCTAGGGGCACCTGGGTGGCTCAGTGGTTGAGCATCTGCCTTCAGCTCAGGGTGTGATCTCAGGGTCCTGGGATCGAATCCTGCTTCGGAAGCTTGCTTCTCCCTCTGCCTACGTCTTTGTGTCTCTCAGGAATAAGTAAATAAATTCTAAAATATATATGTTGTTTTGAGATCAAGCCAAATGAAGCTTGAGAAATGATTTGGTAACATGAACATCATTGGAACCTTGTCAGTATAAAGTTTGGTGGAATAAATGGAGGAATACTTGGATGGATTGAGACAGATTGAGTTCAGTGGAGAATATAAGGAGAAGGATAGGAGATATTGAAACTTTGTAGAAGATCTTGCTGATACAGGTGTAGAGAACTGCAACACTAGCTGGGGAGGGCGGGCAAGGAAGGGTATCTGTGGTAACATTTTCTTTTTTAAAGATTTTATTGATTTATTTTAGAGAGAGCTAGAGAGCATGGCTGGGGGAGAGGGGAGCAGAGGGAGAGGGACAAGCCAATTGCACTGAGCGCTGGTCCCTATCACTGCTTAAGGCCAGCACCCTAAGATCATGACCTGAGCGGAAATCAAGAGTCTGGATCCTCAACCAACTGAGCCACCCAGGCACTCCCTAATGTTTGTTTTTTTAAAGGTAGGAGTATGTTTATATCTAGATCCATAAGAAAGAGGAAATTGCTGCATGAGACAGGGAACAATTATTCTCTTGAGGGTCACCTTATCTGTAAAAAGCCGTAATTTCCACCTCAATGGAAATAATTGCTCATAATTGCTCACTTCAATGGGGCAGCTGAGCCAATAATTGGAAAAAAACGATCAGGTCTTGGAAAGTGGTTTGCGCTTAGTCAATGATAGCTCCAGCTGTATCCCTGAGAAACAATAATGCAAACAAAGCTGGGCCCTGTGTGGGATTCATTCCTCCTGCCACAAGTTTGTGCACATACTGAGATCTGCAAAACCTGGGCCTGTCTTTTAAGCTCTTCACAGGGGGGACGCCTGGGTGGCTCAGCCCTTGAGTGATCCCAGGTCCTGGGATGGAGTCCCACATCGGGCTCCCTGCATGGGGCCTCCTTCTGCCTCTGCCTGTGTCTCTGCCTCTTTCTCTGTGTGTGTGTCTCTCATGAATAAATAAATAAAATCTTAAAAAAAAAAAAAAGTTATTCACAGGGCTTCACTTGAGGATGTGGTCTTCACTTTAGTGAGGATGGGGCCCTCACTACCCATCTGGTAGCTGGACGAGGTTCTCTCACAGTGAATGAAGATGCGAGGGGAGAAGCCCAAATAGGAAATGACACACTGCCTAAGGCACTCCATCAGCCCACATTTGACATTGAAGTGCATGTCACACCCGCGTTCAATCCATAAATTAGGGGAATCCCCGGGTGGCTCAGCGGTTTGGCGCCTGCCTTCAGCCCAGGGCGTGACCCTGGACACCCAGGATCGAGTCCCACGTCGGGCTCCCTGCATGGAGCCTGCTTCTCCCTCTGCCTGTGTCTCTCATAATAAATAAATAAATAAATAAATAAATAAATAAATAAATAAATAAATAAATAAAATCTTTTAAAAAATCCATGCATTAATTCCTGCTTCTAGGTGGAGATAAGGTTGGCAGAACAAAGAATGCGTGCGGCGGGGGCCAGCTGTGAGCGCGTGCCCACCCCGACGAGAGGGGGAGAAGGAGCGCGCATGGAAGGGGCCGGGTGGGCCGGAGAGCGGCGGAGGAGGGCTGGGCTGGCCGTGCCCTCCAGGCCGGGGCCTCCCGGGGGAGGCCGGGCCGCGCAGGAGCCTCCCTGTCCCCACCCACCTCCCGAGCTCGGCAGTCAGTGGTGCATATAGACATATTTCTGGGAGCTGTCCATGAGCTCATCGCTCTCCCGGCGCTCGCGGCCGCGGCGAGGGCAGCCGCCTCCTTTCTCCGCGCGCCGCTAGAATAAGCCCCGCCGCCCGCACACCGAGCTCCGGGAGCGGCCGCCGTCCGCCCAGCCTCGCGGCCAGGGTCGCGCCGCCCCCGGCCCGCCATGGCCCCGAGTGCCCCCGCCGGGAGGTAGGTGGGCGCGGGAAGGCGCGAGGCGCTGCGGCCAGGACTCGGCCGGCGAGCTCCGGGGGCGGCGGCGCCCGGCCCCCTGCGGCGGAGCAGCCCGTCGGCGCGGCGCGGCGCTGCGGAGCCTCCCGGGCCCCGCGGGGCGGCGGGCGCGGCGGGCGCGGCGGGCGCGGCGGGCGCGGCGCGCAGGACCCGGGCGTGACAGGAGCAAGGAGCCCGCAGCGCCGGGAAGATGGCTTCTCCCACCTCCCCGGCCCCGGAAGGCGGGGCCTGCACCCCGCCGAACCCGCCGCGGATTCGCCAGGTGGGTGCACAAGGTGCGGGAGGGGCGCCCCGCATTGTCCTCGCCTCCCCCCGGGACGGGGACCTCGCCGCGGCGCGGAGGCCGCCGAGAGGCGGGGCTGACATAGGCGCACTTGGCCGCATCGCCCGGCCCAGGACCGTTCTCCGAATCTCTTTTTGCTTAGTTCCACTTCATGCACAGACACACACACACACACACACACACACACACACACACACTCCTAGAAAAACACGTCGTCCCAAACCAGCCGTGTAACTTCTGCGCGCGCACACACACACACACACACACACCCCTGCAAACTCATCCTCTCCCCCCACCGCGCACAGGGGCACACACCCAAATGTCACATGATCTGCTGCGGAGCTACACACTAGAAGGGCTCCGCCGTGCCTTCAGGGTGGAAATGCTCCCCAGATCCAGATCCGCGGGGGACTCAGGGACTGCCGCAGGCGTCCACTCCCCACCCTTGGGAGGGAGGGAACCGTGTCTGGATGTTACTCTCCAGCTCTTCACTTTCAAACAGAGCTACACCAGACAACTGCAACCCTGTATCAGACGTGCAGCACGAGAAAACATGTGTTCCTGCTCTCTCGTGTGCAAAGACAGTTTTTTTCCCCAACACTGCAAGGGGGGGGGGATGCACATTGCTTTGACTGTTAGAGTGAGTCCTGTTTTCTGTTTGTATGGTAATATTAAAACAAGGGAGTACTCCATCTGGTTGTGATCTGTGATTTGGTATCTAAGACTTTTTTTTTTTTTTGGTTTCCTGCTGTCATTGCCTGAACTACAGCATTACCGCTTTAGGTTATCGTGGTAGAAATGCAAGTGTCCGCTTGCCCTGCCTGGTCAGAGTAGTGCATGGGCGTGAAAATATGATCCACTGATTCCAAGTAGGCAACCTCTTTACCAAAGAGAATTGGATTCCTGTTTAGAAATAGAGTGAAAGTGGTTGGTCGAAACTGGGTGGGAAGAGGATACCCAACAGAATGGTCTTTCTTCAGGGTGATGTAGAAATTTCGAATACCAGGGGCTGCAGAATTTCTGAAAGTCTGACGGTGAAATTGGTTGACACTTAGCAAGGTCTTTGCCACATTTGAATTTTATTATGTATAGGAAATGTTATTTTAGGGGCAACCTTTGCTTATGTACATTTTTAATGCCATAACTAAAAATTAATGTATACTTTTTTATGGCACTTTGTGTTGCAAACAAATTGTTAGGGCTTTAAATTCTTATGGGTTACAGGACTTTAATTTTATGACAATGCATTTTTAATTGCACTTGAGCTATTTTTTCCCCCTGAATTGTAGTGGCAGTCATCATTAAATTTGTCTTTTGTGATATTTATGCATCTAAAAACGAAGGGGAAATTATTGGTACTTGCAACGTAAGAGAGAGCACATCCTATGCAAAAAATCATTTTTGTATCTATTTGGCCAAATATGCATGTATGTATATTTATATAAGCATTAAGGACAAACATATTAATTATATAGGATATATGTACTCATAAATTCCCTATGAAATCTGATTCTATATTTAGAATACTCCTGTTGACCTAAGACATAGTATGTATGAAAAGAATTACTAGAAAAAATTTGCAAGAAAGGTCATTGTTATTTTGCAGAGTAGATACTCTACTTAGAGGACTCACAGTTAGAAGCTGTATAAATGACATAATGCTGCAACATTCAAGTAATGGACTGGTGTCCTCTGTTTAGGTTTTCATTTATTTGACCTTATGGAAGCACTCTTTTAGCTATTGGTGCATTAATTTGCATAGGATGTAGAAATAGGTTGCTGAAATTATTGGTCATTCCATTCTACCTGATTCATCCAGGCAAGTGGGAAAAAAAAATACTGACAGCCTCTGACTGCAGTATCACCATTTGCCTGCAAGTGATTTTGAACAAATTAGAAATAAAAGACAAAAGGGATAACAGTGTTTTCCTGCAAGTGGTGAAATATGTTAGGCCCCAGTCCCAGTATATTTTAACTGTGTCACTGTTTCTCAGACATCTTTCTCCTTGTTTTTTAATAATTCAACTCAATTCTGGATTGAATCAGAATGAATTAAAATCTAATTTTTCTTCCTTCTTAAACCATGATTAAGAGAAAAAGTATACTTGAGAAAGCATAGAAGTCCAAAGGGGTGAATTTTAATTATATAATGAACATTTAGAAAGAAAAATACTTTAAAAAAGGGCTTTTGGTGAGTATAAATATAATTGTTAAATTAGTGTATTTAACTTCTAATCTCCATGCAAATATGCTATGTGAAGATTAATTTATTCAACAAACATCTATTCAGCATAAAGTAATATTTCATTACTAAAGATAAAGGAGGGAAGTGGACAAAAAAAATCTTACCATTAAGAGGTGTACCTACGTATTTTTAATAAAGACTAACAAAATGTTTGAAATTTTAACTGCTTATAGGGTCCTTTCCACATTATTTTAAAAAATGTTTATTTCTTAGATTTTGTTTTGATCATTCTTCTAATAACGAGCCTAAATAATACCTAAGTTTGCATATATCTAAAAAGTCACTGTACAGCTGAATGCATGTTTGCATTTACTTGATATATTTCTGTTCTCTCAATTATTTAATATAAGAATTACATATCAGATACTATATATATTATTTTACAACTTGATCTTCTGGACAAAGTTTTTTTTTGTTTTTTTTTTTTTAAGTTTTTGGGAAATACTGATGCAGCATGAAATAGCTAAAGTAGTCCAGTGTCTTTATGTAGTATAGTTAAAATCTAGATTCCAAAAATGAGAAGGTCAGGGGAAAATGACCTTCAGCTTCATTCTGTCATGTTTGGGGAGAGATAATTGATCAATATACTCTGTCTTAGGCTCCTAAGATACTTGATATGTAATTTTTTTCCTCTTTTAAGAAAAAGGTTATCTTTATTTTATATGCAATGCAACTGAGGTACAGAAATTTCACCTACTTTTTAAACATCTAAGTCAAATTAGTTACCAATAGAAAGACAAATTTCTAGATTTCATCTTGTGTTTATTCTTTATTCATTTTCTCACTTTGTGAAAGAAAATATTAAGAAATTAAAGTTTTGAAACTAAGTTTTTAAATAGTTTGTATTATGTATATTAAGAGACCCACATGATTCTTGTGGTCATTGCCAGATAATTTAAATCAATTAATTAAATGAGTATTTATTGAGATCTTGAGGTTAAGATACTTTGCTAGCATCTTTCTGGGCTTTAACCATTTTTCTGATGAACTCTGATGGGAGTTTCCAAAGCAATGATTGCTTTGAGAATTGGTAAGTTGTAAGACATCCTTTATAAATTGGTGCCAGTAACATTTAGTGTCTTTCTTGTTTCATGATCAATCCTTCTCCAAGATTTATAGTGTTGGTGTCATTGCACTTATGGCAGCAAACTAGTGTTCCTTCATTGTTTACCATAGAAACTTAGAGAACTTGCACATGGTAATAGTGAAATATTTATGAGTCAGGTGTGATGATAAGCTACGTACAATTTTCCCGACAGTCACCTGAAGGAGGTATTGCTAGTCTCCTTTTCCATATGAGAAGAATGAGTTTACAGAAATTGAACTACATGCCCAAGGTCATAGCTAGGAAGTTGCAACTCAGGGATTTAAAATGTGGTCTTAACCATGCCTTGTTTCACGATCACTATTATTGTCTTCCCCTTCTAATTTTTTTCAGACATTGTGACTACTGTGGGAGTGTATCTTAGCACTCCTGCTACTTTGAGCTATCTGAAACCATTTTTATGAAATTCTCCTTCAGGTTACCTTGAAAATAACTGTAGGACAGTTGAAGTAATTTTAATTACTCTTACTCTTCAAATGAGAATAACTTGAATTCCATGTTCACTTCTGTATTCTCTAAGAGAGCATTTCGTTAGCGTCATGGTTGGTGAGAGAAGAGACTAAAGCCCTCATTTAGCTTTTGTGTACCCCTGAGAACTCCTCAATTATTCTTGCTGTTTCTATGATGTCCTGAGAAAAAATAATTCTAAGAATCAGTTGGGTTAATGGACAGTCTTCTTGAGCAGGCATAAAGAAACAAACAAATAAACAGGCTTATATTTTCAAGTTTTTCAGTGCATCTGATGTTAATTCTATTCTTTGTTTATGGTTGTCAAGACAACGTATATTTTGAATTTTCATGTTATGCAAAGTATTTGAGTTACAAAAGGATAGTTCCTTTAGACAGGGAAGGGAGGGAGAACAAGGCAAGAAAATAATATTGCGATACATTGATATAATTGGTGTAGAGTTTTTAATTTTTAAAAATTTACATACAGTAAAATTCACTTTTTATACAGATTTATGAGTTTTGGCAAATACTTAAGTGGTGGATCCACCACCACAGCCTAGGTTCAGAAAAATTCTCTTTCCCTGAAACAGTCCCTTGTGCTAATTCCACTGTAGTCAAACAGATCTTCCCTTCTCCAACACCTGGTAGTCACTGCCTGTTCTTTGTCTGTATATTTTTGCCTTTGCCAGAATGCCAGAATGCATTCTATAGGGAATGATCTAAATAATAACTTTTTGAAGGTGACTTTTCTCTGTCAGCATAATGCTCTAAATATCCATCTAACGTCCTGCGTGCATTAATATTTTGTTCCTTTTTATTATGGAGTAGTATTTCCTTGTACCACTTTTTAGCCATCGATATGAAGGACATTTGGGTTATTTCCAGATTATAGCAATTATGAATAAAGTTGCTATTAAATATTTGTGTGCAGGTTTTATGTGAACATAAAGTTTGAGTTTCTCTCAGATGTATTTCTCTCAGAAATAGGATTACTCGGTCATATGGTAAGTATATATTTAACTTTATATAAACTGCCAAACTTATCCAAAATGGTTGTACTATTTTGCATTCCTCTCAACGATGAGAGTTCCTAATGCTCCACGTCCTTGTTGACATTTGGTGTTATCATTTTTTGTTTTAGTCATTCTAATAGGTGTGTAGAGGCATCGCATTGTAATATTAATTTCTCTTTTTTGTATTTCTCTAATGACTGATGTTGTTGAACACTTTTCATATACTTAGTTGCAATCCTTACATTTTTTTGGTAGAAGTATCCAAATACTTTGGCCATCTTTTAGATTGGGTTGTTGTTTTCGTATTGTTTAGAGTTATTTACATGTTCAGGGTTTAAGTTCTTTGTTAGATATATGATTTGAAAACATTTTTTCTTAGTTTCTTGCCTTTTTTTTTTAAGATTTTATTTATTTATTCATGAGAGACACAGAGAGAAGAGAGGCAGAGAGACAGGCAGAGGGAGAAGCAGGCTTCATGCAGGGAGCCCAACACGGGACTCGATCCCGGGTCTCCAGGATCACACCCTGGGCCGAAAGTGGTGCTGAACCGCTGAGCCACCCAGGGATCCCCATTACACTGTCTGTCTCAAGCAAATATTTTTAATTTTGATGAAGTCCAATTAGCAATTGTTCCTTTTATGGGCTACACTTTTATTATATTTAATAGTTCTTTCCCTAATCTAAAGTCACAAAGATTTTCTCCCATATTTTCTTTTAAAAGTTTTATAGTTTTAACATTTTATATTTAAGTCTTTCACCCATATTGAGATAATTTTTGTAACTTATAGCTCAAGATCCTCCCCCCGGTTTTTGCCTATCAATATCCAGTTATTCCAGCACTTTTTGTTGATAAGACTATGCTTTATCTATTAAATTGCTTTTGCATCTTCATAAAAAAATCAATTGACATATCGGCATGAGTCCATTTCAGGATTTTGTCTTCTGGATTTAGATTTTTCTTTTTAATTAGAGAGAGAGTGCGCACATGATTAGGGGGAGAAGCAGAGGGAGGTGAAGAAGCAGACTCCCTGCAGAGCAGGGAGCCCTATGTGGCTCTTGATCTCAGGATCTCAGGACCTTGAGATCAAGACCTGAGCTGAAGGAGGCACTTAACTCAGTGAACCCCCAGGTGCCCCATTAGATATTTTGAGTTTTTCAGATTTTAGAAAAAGGTATGTATCATGTAATTTTTTAAAAAAAGATTTTATTCATTTATTTGAGAGAGAATGAGAAAGAGTACAAACAATGGGAGGAGCAGAGGGAGAGGGGCCAATGCTGGGCTTGATCCCAGGACTCTGGGATCATGACCTGAGCTGAAGGTAGCTGCTTAATCAACTGAGCCACTCAGGCACCCCTATGTCATGTAATTTTTAGGAAACCTTAATGATACTAATATATTTTTGTCTTAATTTTTTAATTATTTAAAAAAAAACATTTTATTTATTTATTCATGAGAGACACAGAAGGAGAGAGGCAGAGACTTAGGCAGAGGGAGCAGCAGGCTCCATACAGGGAGCCTGAGGCAGGACTCGATCCAGGGTCTCCAGGATCACGCCCTGAGCCGAAGGCAGTCGCTCAACCGCTGAGCCACCCAGGCGTCCCTGACTTTATTTTTTTAATATGTTTTTTTACATAATTTTCAATCTGAACATTATATGAAAGTATAAGGCAAGCCCTCATGTCTGGGAGGGAAGCTATTTATGGTAGAGAAATATGTATACAATAAAACTATATCAAGGTAACAAATGGAAAATGACAAGATAATGCATCATGTTGTGAACCTACTTGATAAATACAGAGATTTTTCAGAGTCTTTAGAGAAAAATTCTAGATTAATTATATTCAATATGGACAATGAAATGAAACATAAATGGGACTTTAAATTTAACTCAGTATAAGTTTTATAGAACATTGGCATTTCATGTTTTTTAAAGAGTTATTTTTTAAAAAGTTATTTTACGGGTAGATTATGATATATGAAGGAGCCAGTTGGGGGGTGCCTGGCTGGCTCAATCAGTAAGCAAAAGACTCTTGATCTCAGAGTCATGAATTCAGGCCCCACGTGGAGTATAGAACTTTTTTTTTTTTTAAAAAAGGAGCTAATCATCTATTCCTAGTGACACATACAACTTTGAGTTTAGTATTCTATAAATGTAGCTTTTAAAAAACAAAGAGGGCAGCCCGGTGGCTCAGCGGTTTAGCACCGCCTTCAGCCCAGGGCTGATCCTGGAGACCCTGGATAGAGTCCTGCCTCAGGCTCCCTGCATGGAGCCTGCTTCTCCCTCTGCTTTTCTCTCTCTCTCTCTCCCTCTCTCTGTGTGTGTGTCTCTTGTGAATAAATAAATAAATTTTTTAAATAAATAAATAAATAAATAATTTAAAAGGGTTTATTTATGAGAGAGAGAGATAGAGAGAGAGAGAGAAAGAGAGATGGGGAGTGGAGAGTGGGGCAGTGGTTGAGAGAAAGAGAATCTCAAGGAGACTCCACACTGAGCATGGAGTCCTGACACTGGGCTCCCATCCTAGGACCCTGAGCCATGACCTGAGCCAAAATCAAGAGTCAGACACTCAACCAATTAAGCCACCCAGGCACCCCTGTAAACTTAGCTTTTATTGCAAGGATATATAAATAAAGTTTCAGGTATCTATTGCTACATAACAAATCACCCCAAGCATAGTAGTTTCAAACAATAGTAATCATGTATTTTGCTCATTAACCTGTAAAATGAGCAGGGCCTTGATGAGGACATTGGGAATCAGTTGGGATTACTGGAAGGCTTGAGGTGACTTTATGACTGAAGGCAGGAATCATCTAAGCTTTGCTTTCTGGTAAATCTGGTGGCCAATGCTATCTGGGCCGTTGGTTGGAACACCTGTATGAGTCCTCTCCATATAGATATTTCTCTTCCTCACAGCATGATAACTGTGGTCTCAGAGTAAGTCCCACGAAATCACAGCAAAAGTAAATGGCATCTTTATGACCGAGCCTTGGAAATCACATAGGGCCACTTTTGCCATATTCTCTTGGTTGAGGCAATCACAGAGTTTCACTCACATTCAAGGGGAGAGGACATAGATCCCATTACTCTATGAGAGGGATGAATATCAATATTACAATGTAAGAATAGCATGTGGAATATTGGCCACGTTTTGAAACATGATCTACCAGAGGGAGTGAAAACGAAGTTAACACAAAGTAAGCTGGTATGTTCATATTATTTTTGTCATTGGATTAGGAGGTAACATACATGTGACAACAATTAGTTAAATAAACATTTCAGAGAGAATATTTTCCAATTTAAATCTTTATCAAACACTATATGAAAACACCAAATATACTCTGCCTGACTTTCAGTTGCTCAGTAGTCCTGGATTTGGGTTTTACCATTGGAGTTTGGAGGGAGTTACACAGTATTATCCTTAGACACAAGCAGAAGCCCTGGCCTGTGGAGGCTCCCACTGGGCTTCCTCTGACAATATCCTTTCCTACTAAGTGAGGAGTGTGTGGAGCCAAAGAACTTGCTCGTGTTGAATCAGCACTTTGTCTTTGAAACTATGCTCTAGGTAGTCAGGAATTAGAATTTTCTGTTCCAATGACCTCAAGTCTGCCTTCTGGGTGGGAACCAGTCTTTCCTTCCAGTCTGTTCTCTAAAGAATGGTTTGAGGGGCGCCTGGGTGGCTCAGTGGGTTCAGTGTCTGCCTTCAGCTCAGGTAACAATCCTGGGGTCCTGGGATCAAGCCCCATGTCTGGCTCCCTGCTCAGCAGAGGAGTCTGCTTCTCCTTCTGCCTCCCCCCCCACCCCCCCGCTTCTGCTTGCTCTTTCTCTCTTTCATAAATTAAAAAAAAAAAAAAAGAAAAGAAAAAGAGCAGACTGAGAGGTCAATGTGTAGACCTCTGGCCCAAGTATTGTGTGTGGAGGATATAGATAAAGTTTGACAGTAAAGGCTAGTGCAAAGTCTGGTTTAGGCGCTTACTGGCCATGCCATGTGACCTTAGGCAAACTACTTAACCTATTTGTGTCTTGTTTCTTCACTTATGGAGTGAGGATCATAGCAGTATCCATTGCATAAAATTAGTTTAAGAATTAAATAGAAAAAAAAAAAAAAAGAATTAAATAGTATAATGAATACAATGCACAATGCATTTGCTTAATGCTTAGCACTTAGTAAATACTAAATAATTTTAGGTATTATCTTTTAAAAAATATTTTTATTTATTTATTCATGAGAGACAGAGAGAGAGAGAGAGAGAGAGGCAGAGACACAGGTAGAGGGAGAAGCAGGCTCCATACAGGGAGCCTGATGTGGGACTCCATCCTGGGTCTCTAGGATCACACCCGGGGCTGAAGGTGGCGCTAAACTGCTGAGCTACCCAGGCTGCCCAATTTTAGGTATTATTATACATGAAATACTTAATAAATATTAGCCCCTTTCCTTCCCCAAGGACAGTGTCAGAAGCAGACATAAAGGTCTTCTTGCTGAGAAGTAGACCTAAAAGTCAGAAGTCAGGCTTATATAGCTGCCCTGTCACTATTTGCATAAATAAATTATTATGAGTAAATAAATTATTTAATTTTGCTAAGCCTTAGTTTTGTAATCTATAAAATGCAAATAATTATCATTCTATCCTATAGGCCCATTATTAGACTCTAATGACTCTAAGTAAACCTTATTCCAAACCAAAATTCTGTAATCCCCTACCCCTCAACCAACCACTTCTTATGTATTCCCTCTAGAAATATTCTGTTTATAGAAAAATGTATCTGGGTACATACCTCTCTCTCCTTTTGTTTACATAAAAATGCGATCTTACTATGCACACTGCTTTGTACTCTGCTTCTTTCTTAAAAATTTATTTTGGTCATCACTCCATTTTGATACATACACTTCCTTTTTTATTCAGTTACATATTTTATTGAATGAATGTATCATAACTCATTTCAATCTTTCTCTATCATTGGACATTTAGGTTGTTTCCAGCGTTATGCAACAGTGAACATCTTGCACATTTTGTTTAAGGATAATGTGTTTTTGAATACATGTATTGGTAGATAAATTCCCAGAAGTAAAATTGTTGCATAAAAGGCTAGTTTTTAACCTCCTCTCACTTCTGAGTACTATATTTCAACATGGTAGAAACCCCGAGTAACAAACTGAATTACATCAATTTTGGTTTTAAGTATACAATTGCCAACCAAGTTTTGTATCTTGCAAATCCTTTTTTGTTTCTTCCACTTTTAATTATTACATGCTTAAATGTCAATGTATCAGGTAAAGAGCTATCATAATATTGTGATGAGTCATTATAGATTATACATACTTTTGCTGAAACGTTGATTTAAGTCCATTCTTTTCTTAGATCACTTTATTTATTTTTAAGGAATTGATTGATTGATTAATTAATTAATTTATTTATTTTAAGGAATCTCTATATTCAGGTTTGAATTTACAGTCCTGAGATCAAGAGTCAGATGCCCTACTGATTGAGCCAGCCAGGTGCCCCTTTAGATCACTTTAGATTATTAAGCTCTGGAGTGTTTACTTTTTTAAAGATTTTATTATTTTATTTATTTGAGAGAGAAAGAGTGAGAGAGCATAAGCACGAGTAGGGGGAGGGGCAGAAGGAGGCAAGAATCTCAAGCAGACTCTGTGCTGAGCTCAGAACCCAATGCAGGGCTTGATCTCACAACCCTGAGATCATGACCTGAGCCAAAATCAAGAGTCCCATGCTTAACCGAATGAGCCACCCAAGTGCCCCAAACTCCACAGTGTTATTAGCAAGTACCATTTCTGGTACTCGTGATTATTTTTCAGATTCCTTCTTTCAGTATAATTCTTTACAGTCATTTAATGACTAATATCTGTAACAGCTTGGAAAGTAAATAATCTGTATTTTAGATTTCAGATAAGGTAAATGGATCCACATAGAGTATAATGTGCTCAGGATTACCTAGCAAATGAATGACAGTCTGAACAAAGCCCTGATTAGTAACTATTTGCTTTTAACCAATGGAACTTTATTGCCTTTCAAACAAGAGAGCTATCGACAGTCACATTTTCAATTTTAACTATTGCCTGATAGAAGATACACCGACAATGTAACTCTCCTTTACATTTTCATTGGACATTTGAAAAGGTTGCTCTTATTTTTTTTAAGATTTTATTCATTCATTCATTCATTCATTCATTCATGAGAGCCACACAGAGAGAGGCAGAGACAGGCTGAAGGAAAAGCAGGCCCCCTGCAGGGAGCCCAACATGGGACCCGATCCCAGGACCCCAGCATCATGACCTGAGCTGAAGGCAGACACTCAACCACTGAGCCACCCAGGTGCCCCATCTTAAAATGAAAAACCAAATTTAAAATTGTAGGTGTCACCTGGAATATATCCTTATATGGTCATTATAGAGATAATTTCCTCAGGTTTTTCAAAAGATAAGCCATGATTATAGAAGTTATAGTTCATTTGGAAATTTTTCTTAAAAAGGACTTTAGATTTATCACTACTCTCAAGAATGTTACTATCCGATTATAGAAGATGAAATCAAGCAGTGTATAGAGCTTACTATATAGTATAGATAGAATATGGTAAATACAATAATAGAGTACAGAGGTGACTGGTTTAGGAGTCTGATTCTTGATTTCGGCTAAGGTTGTAGTCTTAGGGTTGTGGAATCCACTCCCACGTTGGGCTCATGCCCAGCGGGGAATCTGCTTGGGGTTCTTTCTTACCATCTCCCTTTGCCCATCCCCTTCCTGCAGTCTCTCTCTCGCTCTCTCTCAAGTAAGTGAATAAATCTTAAAAAAAAAAAAATACAATAAGAGGACAGATAAAAGACTGTTGGAAGAAATCATAATAAGTTTGGTGAAGTAGTTCAAGTTTCAGATGTATATTGAATTGGTTTGATTTTGACAGGTAGAGACTGGATAAAAAGCATTTGAGATTTAGAATGAGTGCATCCTCATATGTGGAATTTAAGAAACAAAAGAGAGGATCATAGGGGATGAGAGGAAAAAATAAAGCAAGACAAAATCAGAGAGGGAGACAAACCATAAGAAACCCTTAATCATAGGAAACTGAGGGTTGCTAGAGGAGATGAGTGAGGGGGGATGGGGTAACTGGGTGATAGGCATGAAGGAGGGCACGTGATGTAATGAGCCCTGGGTGTTACAAAAGACCAATGAATCATTGACCTCTACCTCTGAAACCAATAATACATTATATGTTAGTTAATTGAATTTAAATACAATTTTAAAAATAGAATGAGTGCATGAAGAAACACACAGAAATTGGAAAAAAATCGAAGAATAGTCGGAATGGTTAGTAATCAAAACTGGCTACAGAGTAGGAGACAAGGAGTGATTAATGAAAGATAAAATTGGAAAGATAATTGGTATATCATGGAGAGTCTTTAATTCACTAGTGTTTGGTCTTTAATCTATAGAAAATGAATCCCTGGTAGGGCTTGACTCTATCATAATTGTCATCATCATCATCACTTAATCCTGGATAAGATATATTTTCAGTCTTAACTAAAATGTGAATAAAATAACAGTAGGAAACGTTGCTATTTTCATAACTTCTGTAATATAAAATCCAAGAAAAACAATATGTTTACATTCTACATAAGTAACTTCATGCCATGCTTCCTTAGAATCTCCCTGTCTTCCTATCGGTTTGCCTTCCTTTGGTCCCAACTAAGTAGAAATTCTGGAGCTGTCATTGCATGTAAGGATTTTAGTTGAAAGAATAATTTATTTCAAAGGCTGAACAATAATAGATTTAATATCATAGCTCTAACTAAGATCATTTTGTGCAAATGTAACTTGTAGAACACTCAGAAGAAAAAGAATGTTGTAATAGAGTTGATTATCTGGTTTGGCTTATTTGAGCACCAGGATCTTGACTAATATCCAGGTATGAGACTAGATATCTTTTTATAACAATGCTTGGAAGAGATGTGTTTTGTTTGTTTGTTTTTAAGAAAGCTCTACATCCAACATGTGGCTTGAATCATGACCCCCAGATGGAGAGTCCTATGTTCTATCAACTGAGCCAGCCAGGCACCCCCAGGTTCTTTAATGTAGGACTTATGAAGATAATAAATAATTCATAGGGACTAATGGAACTCACAATATAGAATGAAAATTACATGCATTTAGGGTTGGCTGGGTGGCTCAGTGGTTGAGTACCTGCCTTTGGCTCAGGGCGTGATCCTGGAGTCCCAGGATTGAGTCCCACATCGGGCTTCCTGCATGGAGCCTGCTTCTCCCTCTGCCTGTGAGTCTGCCCCCCCCCCCCCCGTGTTTCATGAATAAATAAACAAAATCTTTTTTAAGAAGTGCTCATACAGTTTATTTAGACACCTAAAAATAATTAAACACACATTCGTAAATATAAGAAGCTATGTTGTACAAGAATTCTAGAGCTGTTAACTAAATTAGAATTCTAATTGGGTAGGGGAACTTGTATGCCAACTTAGAAAATCCTCTCTATTTTCTTTTTTTAAAGATTATTTATTTATTTATTTATTTATTTATCTATCTATTTATTTATTTATTTATTTATTTATTCATGAGAGACACAGAGAGAGGGAGAGAGAGGCAGAGACACAGGCAGAGGGAGAAGGAGGCTCCATGCAGGGAGCCTGATGTGGGACTCCATCCTGGGACTCCATCCTGGGACTCCATCCTGGGACTCCAGGACTATGTCCTGGGCCAAAGGCAGGCGCAAAACCGCTGAGCCACCCAGAGATCCCCTTCCTATTTTCGATAAAAGCTTAGGTTTTTTTTTTTTTTTTAGGTTGTTGTATTACTGACTTAATTCTTTCATTCAGAGTAAAAAATGTGATATCTATAAATGCCTCTTTTATAGTCACCTTATTCAAATATAAAAGAAGACTAGAAACATACCTCTACCTCTAAACATAGTATTTTTACATATTCTTGTTTTCTTTCTTCCTATTTCAGAGGGAGAGTTATCCTGACCTTGATCACACTCCTTTTGCCTATTCTAGGGTGTTATTTTGTTCAGGAATTGTTTCCTTTTTTCCCCCAACTTTATATCTTCATTGTTATAGAGACTGGAGCAGGATTGAGCCTGATGGTGAAATTAAAGAAACCAAACTGCTGAGAAGAGAAAGATGCTTTGGTCGAAAATTTATCAAACTGACAGATCTAATGTTACTAGACTTCTCAGCAGTTTAGATTCTGTTGTTTTTTCCTTCCTTCCTGAAACTCTTCCAGGTAGGATTGTAGAGCACCATTCATATATTCCACAATTATATTGAACTCCCTCTGAAATATGATGCTCATACTTAACTGAGCCTGAGTGTGAGCCAAGTTCTTTACATGTATTCTCTCATTTCACCCATCTATTCTAGGAGATAGGTACAATAATTATCCCAATTTAATGAAGCAGGCTTAGTAGTTTACTTAAGATCATACAACCAAGTTAATGGCTGAGTAAGGGATTTATACCCACATTTAAGGTATCACATCTTTAAATAGAGCATATAATACCACCTCTTCATGCCATGGTGCCATGTTAAGGCCTGGAAATGCAGAGGTGAAAACACTGACTACTCATGGAATTTACAGTATAATGGTAAATAAACAGATTGTGATGATTTGGATGATGGAGGTATAATCCTAGACATTGGGGGTGGGGAGGGGCTTTATTTACTTGGGGAATTCAGCAAAGGCCTCAAAGAGAAGCTGGGGCTTGAGGGAAGTGTACAGGTTTTCGACATGATTAAGACAGGGAGGGAATTCCAGGCAGAGGACATGCAGGTGCAATGGCATAGAAGTAGGAAGAATATTGCATTTTACAGAGTAATCAGCAGTTCTGAATGGCTAGAACAGAGTGTCTGTAGGTGGTCACAGGAGATGAGACTGGTGATTCAGTGAGAGCCAGGTCATAAAAAGCCTTATTTATGATCATGACTCGTTCATGATTTTCCTCCCAGTGCTTTCCCAAGCAGTTCTTTATTATTCTCCATCATTTCTTCTTCCTTCACTTGTTATTTTATTTTTTTTAAAGATTTTATTTATTTATTCATGAGAGACACAGAGACAGAGACAGAGAGGCAGAGACACAGGCAGAGGGAGAAGCAGGCCCCATGAAGGGAGCCCGACGTGGGACTCGATCCCGGGTCTCCAGGATCACGCCCCAGGCTGAAGGCGGTGCTAAACCGCTGAGCCACTGGGGCTGCCCACTCATTATTTTATTATTAGTGTCTCTCAGGGTTCTGTTTTCTATTTTTTATTTTCTTCTCTTATATATTTAAACTTCTTACCAGACAAATTATTCACTCTCATAGTCTACATTCCCACCCATATGCAGAGCTTTCTTCCATCACTATCTTAGTGGCAACCCCTCTTTTGACTTAATATTTTCATCTTCTGAAAACCTTCTCATCTTTATCCGCAGGCCCTTCAAACATAACATGTCTAAAAGGATCTCACTATTTGCTCCCCACTCCACAAAAAGTTTCATACATGTAGACTGGATAAAAGGAAAAAAATATACTTTGGTTTTATAATGTATGTTTGTTATGGTATTTCAAAGCACTTTACTATGTAATGGATAACTCAAATATTTGTTGTCTAGAGATTGTGTTGGCAAATGAGAAACCCATAATGTACTTAAAAAGAACTTAACTTTGTGACTGTTAGAGAAGGATAAAGGACATATGACTCCATGATTTCGAAGTTTTACTTACTGTTGTTTTTCTGAAAAGTACTACGGATTTATTTTAGTATTTAGGAAACCCCACCCCCCCCACCTCTGCCAGTATCTGTGGGCTCTTTTTATCCTTTCCTTGCTGCATAGAAAATAAAATCCCTGAATCCTCGAGTTCGAAAACCCATGCTCCCAGGCCACTCTAAAGGTTGGATACATGAAAGGGAAGATACTGAGGAAAAGATAGGGCAGGAGATTGAGAGTTCTTCTGTGCTTCTTAGAAGTGAGTTTGCCATTGTGATGAAGATATTGGAGACTACTTTTATCATCCTGGAGCTGACCAGGGGTTTGGCTGCCTCAAGGAAGACAGTGTTCCTCTACACCTGGAAAAAGGTTGTGAGCCTCCAAATTGGAATATAGGAGAAATAGAAAATAGGGGAAGTGATTCTAAAAGATATTAGGGGCATCTTGCTGGTTCAGTTCATAGGGCATGCAATTCTTAATCTCAGGTTGTGAATTTGAGCCCCAAACTGGGCATAGAGATTTTTTAAAAAAAGATTTTATTTATTTATTCATGAGACACACACACACACACACACACACACACACACACACACAGGCAGAGACACAGACAGAGGGGCAAACAGGCTCCATGCAGAGAGCCCGACATGGGACTCGATCCCGTGTCTCCAGGATCACACCCTGGGCTGAAGGTGGCACTAAACCGCTGAGCCACCTGGGCTGCCCTAGATTTTTTTTTTTTTTTAAACTATCAAAAGCAAGTCATTGTTTGAGTAGGTGAATCATCTGGGATCACACTAATCTACACTCATGGCATCTAGAATGATTTCTGAAAGTGAATTTCTCCTAGAAGAGAATTGAAAGCATCAGAGAGGGAATTTGCATATCTTACATGCATTATTATTGGATTTCATTTGTTATCCTTAAATTTAATGGAAAAAACATAATCTCATAAAGCATTTTTTAAAATTAACTTTTATTAAATATTTTGTTTAAATAAAGATTTTGGAGCACCTGACTGACTCATTGGATGAAGCATCTGACTCTTCATCTTGAGGTTGTAAGTTTGAGTCCCACACTGTATGTAGACATTACTTAAAAATAAAATCTTTAAAAAGAGATTTGCTTCCTTAACTTTTATGTCCACAGATCCCTGACCCTGCAGGTATGTTATTCGAGTCATTTCTTTCTATTTTTTTAATTTTTAAGATTTTATTTATTTATTTGAGAGAGAGAGAGAGAGAGAGAGAGAGAGAGACCACAAGCAGGGGGAGCAGCAGAGAGGGAAGGAGAAGCAGGCTCCCTGCTGAGCAAAGAGCACAATGTGGGGCTTGATACCAGGACCCCCAGAATGGTGATCTGAGCTGAAGGCACACACTCAACAGACTGAGCCATCCAGGCGCCCTCTTTTTTAAAAAAAATTTATTAATTTATTTGACAGCGTGAGAGAGAGCACAAGCAGGGGGAGCAGCAGAGAGGAGAAACGGGGTCCCCACTGAGCAGGGAACCCCAATGTGGGACTAGATCCCAGGACTAGATCCCAGGACTGAGCCACCCAGGCACCCCTATTTGAGTGATTTCTAATCAGCTACCACCATTCCGCATACCCTAAATTGCTTGAAGGCCAGCAGGAACAGCTCCAGCAAACATAACATAGTTGCAGTTTCTCTTATGTTTGGTCCTCTACTTTTTAAAAATTTATGCTTACTTCAGTCTCCAAAGCTTTAAAGTTTGGAACACCGAACAGTCTCTCTCTCCTCTCCATCCTTCTCCCTCTCTCTCTGCAAATGATGAAGTTGTGGTCCAGAATCCTAACTGTTTAATGGGAGAGTCTACCTAAAACACACACACATACACATGCACCATTTAAAATGTTTCCTCTAGGGGCAGCCCCAGTGGCTCAGCGGTTTAGCGCCGGCTTCAGCCCAGGGCGTGATCCTGGAGTCTCGGGATCGAGTCCCATGTCGGGCTCCCTGCGTGGAGCCTGCTTCTCCCTCTGCCTGTGTCTCTGCCTCTCTCTCTGTGTCTCTATGAATAAAAAACTAAAATCTTAAAAAGAAAAAATTTCATCTAATCTTACCTTAAGCCATAAAGAATCTACTGTTTATCCAACAAGGAGGAGGAGAAGTTATTAGTTCCAGGATTATTAGTTCAGTGGCTTAATAATGTTATCTATGATTGAAGCCTCTCGGGTCTGTTTTGTAATCCTCAGGTGTAAGCTGTGTCATCCTTCTTGGTCACAAGATGGCTACTACAGTTCTAGACATCATGTCTTTTTTTTTTTTAAGATTTTATTTATTTATTCGAGAAAGAGAGAGAGAGAGAAAGAGAGAGAGAGGCGGAGACACAGGCAGAGGGAGAAGCAGGCTCCATGCAGGGAGCCCGATGTGGGACTCGATCCTGGGACCCTAGGATCACATCCTGGGCAGAGGGCAGGTGCTCAACTGCTGAGCCACCCAGGCATCCCTGAACCTCCAATTCTTGATTTTTGGCTCAGGTCCTGATCTCAGGGTCGTGAGATCAAGCCCCACAATGGGCTCCACTTTCATTTTTTTTTTTTTTGAGATTTTATTTATTTATTCATTCATGAAAGACAGAAAGCCAGAGAGACAGGCAGAGACACAGGCAGAGAGAGAAGCAGGCTCCAAGCAGGGAGCCGGACATGGGACTCGATCCCGGGTCTCCAGTATCACGCCCTGGGCTGAAGGCGGCGCTAAACCACTGAGCCACCCGGCTGCCCCCTCCCCCTTGTTTTAAGTACTCACTACACCCAACATGGAGCTTGAACTCACAACCCCAGGATCACATGGTTGCATGACATCTTGATATAATGTTGACCAAAGCAGAAAATAAGATTAGGGGCTGAGGAGATGGTGACACTCTTTTTTTTTTTTTTTAAGATTTATTTATTTGTTTGTTTGTTTATTTATTTATTTATTTATTTATTTATTTATTTATTTATGATAGACATAGAAAGAGAGAGAGGCAGAGACACAGGCAGAGGGAGAAGCAGGCTCCATGCAGGGAGCCCCACGTGGGACTCGATCCCGGGATTCCAGGATCACACCCTGGGCCAAAGGCAGGCGCTAAACCGCTGAGCCACCCAGGGATCCCTCCTTTTTTTTCTTTATCAGGGTAAAGAAATCTTTCCTAGAAGCCATCCCACAAAAACCTTCCATTTCATTGATAGAACTGGATAATGTGTTCACCCCTAGAAAAATATCTAGGAATGAATAACGAGATGTCATGTGTTGTGTTGGAGTACATTATCATTCAACCAAAATGGCTGGGGAAGATTAGAGAAAGGTGTTAGGTAGCAAATCAACAATATCTGCTACATTTAAATAGCTAAAACTTAAAAAAAAATACGATTTTATTTATCTATTCATGAAAGACACACACACAGAGACGCAGAGACACAGGCAGAGGGAGAAGCAGGCTCCACGCAGGGAGCGGGATGTGGGACTCGATCCCGAGACCCCAGGATCATGCTCTGAGCCAAAGGCAGATGCTCAACCTCTGAGCCACCCAGTGTCCCTAAATAGCTAAAACTTGATTGAATTTTAGATCTTATGAATCTGCAACTAATTTACTAGATATTTACTACTTTGGCTTAAATACTGAATCTTATGTTCAATTTATCATGCTCAGTGGAAAAAAAGTAGTTTTTAAATTCTTTTTTCTGTTTAGCTGTCTTTAAAAGAGCTTGATATAAACTTTGTGGTTAATGTTTCCATGGTGAACAAAAGCATCATCATCTAAGAGCATTTTTTTAGAACTAACAGCAAAGGACATAGTTTAGATGATGATCACAGGAATAAACAAAAATGGTCCTTGACAATTGTTGGGAATGTGTTTTGAAAGAATTTGTTCCTCAGTTGATGTGATATATGCATTACATTACTGAAATTACATCTGGATTTAAATTTTAAAATAGCATCAATAGAGATAAGAGCCTCAATTTTACACTATATTCTGAGCAAATCTGTTGCGATGGTCTATAAAATAATTTTTACGATAACTATTCTCTTATCTTTCAACTTGAAAATTATGCTAAGCTAGGGGTACCTGGTTGCCTCAGTTAGTAGAGCATGCGACGTTTGATCTCAAGATCAAGCCTTACATTGGTCATAGAGTTTACTTAAAAAAAAGAGAAAAAAAGAAAATTATGCTTCTAGGATAAAAGAAATCTTTAAGGTGTGGTACACTTGATTCATTCTGCAAGTATTTTTAATATATATATTTAAAGATTTTATTCATTTATTTGAGAGAGTGTGCACGGAGAGAGAGAGAGAGAGAGAGAGAGAGCGCAAGCACACGGGGGTGGGGGGCGGAGGGGGCAGAGGGAGAATCCGACTTGCCGAGGAGCAGGGAGCTGGATGTGGGTCCCACCTGAAGACCCTGAGATCATGACCTGAGCCTAAGGCAGATGTTAGCTGAGTGAGCCACCCAGGCGCCGCTACAAATATTTTTTGATGCCTATTATGCTTATATAACACTGCCAGGCAATGTTATAGAATTTGGGAAGCAACAGTGACAAAAATGAAGTCTTGGCCTTGTGGAGTTTATATTGTAGTGGGTAGGACAGATAGAAAAGAAAGATATAAAAATAAATATATGCCACCTCACACCTATTGGAATGGCTATTATCAAAAGGCAGCAAATAAGTGGTGAAGATGTGGAGAAATTGGAACCCTTGTGCACTGCTGATGGGAACGTAAAATGGATATAGTTGCTGTAGTAAACAGTAGGGCAGTTCCTCAAAAAATTAAAGACAGAACTACCCTATGATCCAGTAATTCCATTTCTAGGTATAAAACCAAATGAGTTGAAAGCAGAACTTGAATAGATGTTTGTACATGCATTTTCATAGAAGCATTCTAGCCAGAAGGTGAAAGCAACCAAAGTGTCCATCAGTGGACTAGTGGATAAACAAAATGTGGTATATACATATAATGAGATATTATTTAGCCTTAAATAGGAAGGAAATTATGACATGTGCTACAAAATGTATGAACCTTGAACATTATATTAAATGAAATAAGCCAGTCACGAAAGGACAGACACTGTATGATTGCACTTATATGAGGAACCTATAGTAATCAAATCATGGAGACAGAAAGTAGAAGGGTGTTGTCAGGGGCTATGGGGAGGGTGGAGTGGGAAGCTGTTTAATGGGTATGAAGTTTCAGTTCAGGAAGATGAAGGGTTCTGGAGATTCGTTGCATGACAATGTGAATGTACTTTATACTATTGAACTGTACTTAAAAATAGTTAAGACAGGGCAGCCCGGCTGGCTCAGTGGTTTAGCGCCGCCTTCAGCGCAGGGTGTGATCCTGGAGACCCAGGATTGAGTCCCACGTCGGGCTCCCAGCATGGAGCCTGTTTCTCCCTCTGCCTGTGTCTCTGCCTCTCTCTCTCTGATGAATAAATAAATAAAATCTTTAAAAAAAAAAGTTAAGACAGTAAATTGTATGTTATGTATATTTTACCACGATTAAAAAAAATAAGAAGGGAAGGAGGGGAGGAAGGAAGGAAAGAAAGAAGGGAAGAAGGAACTATCTTTATGGTTTATAGAAAAGAAAAAACAAAGACAGTTGAAAGATGTGGGAGCACAGAAGGTAAAGGGGGTGTGGATTTCTACTTTATATTTGGTGGTCAGAGAAGACCTCCCTGGTGAGTCATGCAGAGTTTTGAAGCATACGAAGGAGGGGATCACACATCTAGAGGAATAGCATTTTAGTCAGATGTTAAGCAAAGGAGAATGGGCAGGAGCCCATTGGGTAGGAGCAGTTTGATACATTCCAGGAATAGGGAGCTTGCCATTGTAGCTTAAGCGGACTAGGTGAGGTAGAATGAGGCCTCGGAAGTAGGATAGGCAGATCGTGTTTCAGGTTATGACACTGAGCATGTACAAATGCATATTGGTATGACTAAAATATAGGTATTATATTTCTCTATACTTGTAGGCATAATGTCATTTGTTTGAAAGCAGATGATTATATTGACATAATCATATATGTTTTTGCTCTCTATACTCCTACAGTTAACAGAGGAATGTTAATATTGCTGTACACAGTCCCTAAACTGTATTTAGTGAGATTCTCCTCCACTCCCCTTACCACCTCCCACTCTATCCCATCTTGACAGTCTTTTAAAGAAATATTTTTCCAAAATTTTCATATTACACAGTATTGTGTTTATATCTTCAAAGTCAGAAACTAAGCTTATTTTAAGAATTCTGTTATTGCAAGGGGAAATTTAAAAGTACAGAAATCAAAGTACAAGACTTCTTTATCTTATTTTATTATTTTTATTATTTTTAAAGATTTTATTTTTTTTTAAAGATTGTATTTATTTATTCATGGGAGACACACACACAGAGAGAGGCAGAGACACAGGCAGAGGGAGAAGGAGGCTCCATGCAGGGAGCCCGATGTGGGACTCGATCCCGGGTCTCTAGGATCACGCCCTGGACTGCAGGCAGCGCTAAATCGCTGAGTCACCCAGGGATCCCTAAAGATTTTATTTGTAAGTAACCTCTACAGCCAACCTGGGCTTGAAGTTGGCAATCCCAAACTCAAGAGTTGCATGATCCTCCAACTGAACCAGCCAGACAGCCCTAAGCCTTCTTGATTTTAGAATCATTGAGTAATTTACTGAAAATATATAATAAGATGAATTTTCTTAGTGTTTATAAGTATCCAGCAATGGTTTACTAGCAACTTTAAGCATAAAATTAAATATTATATACATGGTTCAGCATATAATAACTGTAGTGTGCAGTATAGTTATTGTTAAAATGCTGTTATATAAATTATTTACCTCGAATTTTTACATGGAACTGAAAAACAAAACAAAGTTTGTTCTAATTACGGCACATATGTGATTATACCATAAGACAGCCTCAAAAGATGAGGTTCAAGTATATGTTTTTTTTTTTAAAGGCTCTATTTATTTATTCATGAGAGACAGAGAGAGGGAGAGATAGAGAGAGAGAGAGAGGCAGAGACCCAGGCAAAGGGAGAAGCAGGCTCCATGCAGGAAGCCTGATGCGGGACTCGATCCTGAGACTCCAGGATTACACCCTGGGCCAAAGGCTCAACCGCTGAGCCACCCAGGCTACCCAAGTATATGTTATTTACTAGATATAAGCTCTTTGGAAAGTTATGAAGCCTCTCTGAAACTCTGTTTCTTCAGTTGAAAATAATATCCACCCAATATGGTTGCTGTAAGGACTAACTGAAATCTATTGAGAGAATATGGGATATGCTCAATTAATTGTTATGAAATTATAAATGACATATCATTAATGATGTCATCCAAGTAGGAATTATCCATGCATTTTCAGTGGCTCTCCTCCATCTAGAAGGAGATTAAAGGTGGAAATCTGATTAGAAGGGGCAGAAACATTGGAGGAATCTGGCTTCAAGCTGAATTTGTAGAGCAAACATACTGTTTTAGTTAGGTTGTATGTTCTTTTGGGGCCTCTAGGGAAGAAGAGTCACCCTAGGCACCACTATGAATTTAGTTATTCTGAAAATTACAGTGTATATAAACACTCCAAAATCAGAGGAAATGGTCTCATTTATATTATGTATGGTATAGTAACTAATATCTACACATTTTATGTATAATAAAATTAAAACTGCAAAAGTAGTTAATTGGTAGAATAGGCTTACCAAGTGCCTGTTTTATAAATGTTTTACATGTAGTGTTGTGCCATCTACCAGTTCAATAGAGCCTCTTGTTAAAATATCAAAAATTCCATGAGCTGATTGACCTCACATTGGTAGCTTGACCTTGTATCAGTAGGAAATTTGTAATTGCTACAAAGCAATCTTACCCCCTAGACCAATTTTAAACATTTGCCATCACACCACTGTGTGCACCAACTCCTCTTACTCTCACAATGACTCCATAAAATGGATACCATTATCATTCTCGTTGTAATTTACAGATGAAGAAATCAAGGCCAGGGCAGTTGAGGTCACTTGTCCATGGTCACATGGATAGTAAGTAGCACAGGGATCCCTGGGTGGCTCAGTGGTTTAGCGCCTGCCTTCGGCCCAGGGTATGATCCTGGAGTCCTGGGATTGAGACCCACATCGGGCTCCCTGCATGGAGTCTGCTTCTCCCTCTGCTTGTGTCTCTGCCTCTCTCTCTCTCTCTGTTTCTCTCATGAATAAATAAATAAAATCTTTAAAAAAAAATAAGTAGCACAGAAGAGATTTTTATTGTATTAGTCAGGCTCTGAAGTTCATGGTCTTTTTTTTAATTTTTTTATTATTATTTTTTTATTTATTTATGACAGTCACACAGAGAGAGAGAGAGAAAGGCAGAGACACAGGCAGAGGGAGAAGCAGGCTCCATGCACCGGGAGCCCGATTTGGGATTCGATCCTGGGTCTCCAGGATCGCGCCCTGGGCCAAAGGCAGGCGCCAAACCGCTGCGCCACCCAGGGATCCCTGAAGTTCATGGTCTTAAACTCTACATTGTTACTGTTGATTGCTCCTAAAGCAATGTTCTCTCCTTGCAGTGTTTTCTACAAAACAGAATGCAGCCTCACGATTGAAGGTTGGAATGTACTCTTAGAAGTCATCTACATGGTTCTCCACCAACACCAAACTGTATGGGCTACTCTGGTTTGGAAAGAGCCTGGATCTCCCTCTAACTAGTACTCATTATTTCTCCTGAAATTCAGATTCCTCATCTAAAAGTAAGGAATTTGGATTTGATTATATCTAAAATGTCTTCCAGATATAAAATTCTCACTTAAATAAAGCCTATCCACTTCTGTCTCTTGACGCTGGTTCCAATGGAGATTCAGTATCTATTCCACAGGTAGCCTAGAACTCTACCAGTGAGCAAGCATTTGAGTTCATTGGCAATTTTTCTCTAGTTGTTTTACATATGTATATATTTTTAACAAATTAGGTAAGTTTTAGGCTAATAACTTATCATGATTTTGAAAATTAGATTTTAAGGGCAGCCCCGGTGGCTCAGAGGTTTAGCGCCACCTTTGGCCCAGGGTATGATCCTGGAGACCTGGGATCGAGTCCCACGTCAGGTTCCCTGCATGGATCCTGCTTCTCCCTCTGCCTATGTCTCTGCCTCTCTCTCTCAATCTCTCTCTCTTTCTGTGTCTGTCATGAATAAATAAAAATAATTAAATAATTAATATTTATATATTAAAAAAAGAAAATTAGATTTTAAGCTTAGTGAAGGCATGAACTCTGTTTTGTTCACTGGCATAGACAGAACATCTAGCTCAAATTAGACATTTGTGGAAGAAATACATGAAATTTTTTTCAGTTCATTGCAGCAATTTAACTTCTATTGAGATCATCAAGAGTTAATATTATGGGTATAGGTTGAGTATTGGAGGTGGAAAGAGATTAGAAAATTGGAAACAGAGACCAGATATATAATGCAATATGATATATGTGTGTGTTTGTGTAACATGCATATATGTATAGGCATAGAATATCTGTGGAAGGACATGGAAGGAACTGATAATATTGCTTTCCTTTAGGAGTAAAGAGTGTGAGTTCAGTTGTAAGCCTACCTATATACTTTCCTTAAAAGAAAATGCCAATGGGATGCCTGGCTGGCTCAGTCCATAGAGCATGACTCTTGATCTTGGTTTGTGAGTTCAAGCCTCATGGGGCATAGAAATTTTTAAAAATAGGGGGTGTCTTTTTGGCACAGTCAGTTAAACATCCAACTCTTGGTTTCGGCTCAAGTCATAATCTCAGGGTTGTGAGCTCCAGCCCCATGTTGGGCTCCAAGCTCAGTGTGGAGTCTGCCTGAGACTCTCTCTCCCTATTACCCTCCTTTTCTACTGCTTCAAATAGATAAAGCTTTTAAAGAGAGAGAGAGAGAGAGAGAGAGAGAGAGAGAGAGAGAGAAGATGCTATATCTTCTACTCTTTTGGGGAGGAAACCAACTATCCAAACTGGCTCACTGATGGGACTTTTCAAGTTATATAAAACATTATCCTTAATGTAGTAAGTGATGGAATCATTCCTGCTATTCCCTCTTTCTAGTTAGGTTCAGGGCCAAAATGCACCTCAGGGATGGCTGAGTGACTTTCCATATTAAGTGATCAAACTCATTAATTGTCCGGAGTTACTTACTGAGAACTTATGTGGGGAAGAACTCTTAGGGGTATGCAAAATCAATGAAAGACAAGCCACTTGCCACCAAACAGCTGTAATTCCCACTTTGTTTGGTGATACAGAGATGTAGAGAGTAATCTGAGAACTCTGAGGGAATCTAACCAAGAGAACATGTCCCTTCACTTTATCAAATATGATCCCCATCATTTTTCTTTCAGGATCCCAAGGACTACTTCATTTTCCAATGTCATTTATTAGAATAGCAATTTGTTTCATTAAATGTTTTTCCATCAGAAAAAATATTCATGCTTATTTTTAAAACATGGGGGGCAGCCTGGGTGGCTGAGTGGGGTAGCCTGGGTGGCTCTGTGGCTTAGCATCTGCCTTCAGCCAGGGTGTGATCCTAGAGACCTGGGATCGAGTGCCGTGTTGAGTTCCCTGCATGGAGACTGCTTCTCCCTCTGCCTGTATTTCTGCCTCTCTCTCTCTCTCTCTCCCTCTCTGTGTCTCTCATGAATAAATAAAAAAAAATTAAAAAAACAACAACATGGGAATAAAAAGTAATACAGAGAAGGTCTTCTATTGTTTCACTGCCCCAAAATACCCACCATTGCTGTAAGACACTTCTTTTCATTTTCACTTTTTTATAGTACTTTGTTGGTATGTGTAGGAAGTAATCTGGGCATTTTGCCCGGTTTGGTTTAATTTTTGTTTATTTGTGAAGTGTCTTAGATTGCATTACACTTATTAAATCATTACTGTTATTAGCTGTTCCTAATGATACATCATAATGTGTTCTTATCAATTTAGAATTGAAGCAATAGAAGTTCATTCCTTAGGGCAATCTCATATATTCTCTCAATTATGAAGAAATGACACACAGTGGAAATATAACTCTAACTACAATGAATTAAAAATTCCCTTGGTTGTGGTTCTTTAAGTATTTCTTCCCTGTATATAATGTTTAGTGTGAAATCAGGGTAGTTCTTTTCCTATCCCCCAACACATCATGGCTTTTCTACCTTCCAGATTTTCTCATGTCTTCAATCTGCCCAAATTCTACCTGTCAAGATTCAATCATCTTCAAGGACTGCCACCAATTTTATTTCCTACAAAGAGGCTTTCCTGTCACATTGACGTTCACACTGAATGGATATCACATTTCCTCAAACCCCTACACTACTTACTTTCTGTACCATTCATGTGGTATTTATATTCTATTTCCTTACTTTTTTATTGTGGTAAACAACTCATAACATAAAACTGACTGTCTTAACCATTGCAAATATACGATGGAGAAGTGTTAAATATATTCATATTGTGGTGCAGCTGGTCTCCAGAACTTTTTCAACTTGCAGAACTGAAACTGTGCCCATTAAACAGCAACTACCCATTTCCTTTTACCTCAGCCTCTAGTATCCACCATTTTATGTATGTTTCTATGAATTTGGCTACTCTTGATACCTTATATCAAGGATATCATATAGTATTTGTCTTTTTGTGACTGAGATTTTGTATATTTGATTTTCCTTGGTTGTATTTATTTATTTATTTATTTAAAAAAGATTTATTTATTAACGACACACACACACACACACACACACACACACACACACACACAGAGGCAGAGACACAGGCAGAGGAAGAAGCAGGCTCCACGCAGGGAGCCTGACATGGGACTCGATCCCGAGTCTCCAGGATCACACTCCGGGCTGAAGGCAACGTTAAACCTCTTGAGCCACCCGGGCTGCCCTGGTTGTAATTATTTATATCTATATATCTTTTTTTTAATTTTTTTATTTATGATAGTCACACAGAGAGAGAGAGAGAGAGAGAGGCAGAGACATAGGCAGAGGGAGAAGCAGGATCCATGCACCGGGAGCCCGGCGTGGGATTCGATCCCGGATCTCCAGGATCGGGCCCTGGGCCAAAGGCAGGCGCTAAACCACTGCGCCACCCAGGGATCCCTATATCTATATATCTTTATATATATATATCTTTTCCTTTCAATCAGATTTTAAGCTACTGGAAAGATATTGTCATGTACATTTTCTGATTCTTCATATTAATCAGTATAGAATAGTTTTCATTAATATGTTCAATAATTTTCATTACAGAACTGTATACTTGCAATGGTTAAGACAGTTTTTTTTTAAGATTTTATTTATTTATTCATGAGAGACACGGAGAGAGAGAGAGGCAGAGACACAGGCAGAGGGAGAAGCAGGCTCCATGCAGGGAGCCCGACGTGGGACTCGATCCTGGGTCTCCAGGATCACATCCTGAGCCAAAGGCAGCGCTAAACTGCTGGGCCACCGGGGCTGCCCCAAGACAGTCCCAGTTTTATGTTGTGTGTTGTTTACCACATTAGAAAAGAAGGGGAATAGAATATAAATACCACATGAATGCTACAGATAGTAAGTAGTGCAGGGTTTGAGGAAATTGAGTCCAGAGAACTTGGTATACAGAAGAATATGGCAGATCTTCGTCACTTCCCCTCTGTGATGGCATATTTCAGGCATTTACCAGGTGGAGAAGAAATCTTTGGTCACATAGACTTTTCCTTGCAATTACATCATTTCCAAAGGTGCTGAATATTGGTAGGGTTAACTTTTTTTTCCTGCAAATCCTTTGTAGAGATAAAATGGGTCATGAATCATCTAGCTCATAGGCGCTGGTGAAGGACTAACTTGCAGTGATACTGCCCATTGTCTCAGTAGCCCTAGGGGAGCATTGCTGAATGAAACTAGAGAGAGAAAAGCAGTTAGAAGATGTTGACAGCAAATCTTTCTTTAAGGAGCACAATTAACATGCTTATGACTATTGAGTAGTGGTGGTGGTGGCAGCTCTTTCCAGAGTGTCCCTTGGTGTTTTTAAGATCTAGGCTCTGAAGATTCTCTGTCTAGGTTCAAATCCTGGCTCTGAATTTTGCTCACTATGTGACCTCAGACTGGCTAAAATCATTTCCCTAATCCTCAATTTCCAAGTTGGTAAATTAGGGATAATCTGTGTGGCATAGAGCTGTTGTGAGAATTAAATGATATCCGGTACCTAGGGAATATTTCAGAAACATTAGTTATTTTTCATGGCTAAGAGAAAAGTGCTAACAGGACCTAATGCTTGCTTGCTTGATTGATTGATTTAAAGATTTTATTTATTTATTCATAGAGGCACAGAGAGAGAGAGAGGCAGAGACACAGACAGAGGGAGAAGCAGGCTCCACACAGGGAGCCCGACTTGGGACTCGATCCCAGGCCTCCAGGATCACACCCCGGGCTGCAGGCTGTGCTAAACTGCTGCGCCACCAGGGCTGCCCCTGATTTATTTATTTTTTTTAAGATTTCATTTATTTATTCATGAGACACAGAGAGAGAGAGGAGAGACATAGGCAGAAGGAGAAGCATCTATCCTGTGCCACTGCATGTAGTAGGCACCAGGAATACCACTTGTATAACTGAACAAAATGTACAAGAGCCTTGTCTTGAGAAAGCCTACATCAGGCAATTCAAGTGATTTGATTAACTCATAATTTAATGGGGGCTCTGAGAATGGTAAGAACTATACTGCCAGCATTTTAGCAGGCACCTTAACTTAGTCTGTGGGCTCAGGAAAATTCTGATTTGCAAGGTAAAAATAATACATTCTGTAGGAGTTCGATGAAAGTAGAGAAGCAAAGGTAAAGTAAGCAAGGAAGAGTCTGTTTTGTCTGCTGTTAAATTATGTGAAACACTTAAAATAGTAAGGTGTAGGGGAGGATGCATTCCAGATGAAAGAACCCAGGGCTGAGCCTGGAAGCAAGCCTGTGTGAATGAGTGGTTCCTTTCTGTAGCAGGAGTGCTGGGTTTTACTACTTTACTGCTCTCTAATTTGGGGCCATGGCACGTGCTTACAAATAGCAAGCAGAGAGGAGTGCATTTGATACTCATGAGTCTAGGGATTGACCCTTCAACCTTGAGGTTATCAACAAAATACCTAAGTGATTCCAGAGAGGGAGGCAAGCTTTTAAAAGCTGCCTCTGGTGATACCTGGGTGGCTCAGAGGTTGAGCTTCTGCCTTTGGCTCAGGGCATGATCCTGGGGTTTGGGATCGAGTCCTGTAAGGGGTTCCTTGTGGGAAGCCTGCTTCTACCTGTGCCTATGTCTCTGTCTCGCTCTTTCTCTTAGGAGTCAATAAATCCTAAAACAAAAATAAAAATAAAAAATAAAAGCTACCTCTGTTCTCCCCACACCCTTTTGCCAAGTTACCAAATTCTTGATGTTACCCTAGGAGATCTGGGTGCAATTTCCCCCCACCTCTCCTCCAATCACTTGTTCTGACAAATCTGTGTTGTTGCCTTCTCCTTTATTAACAGAGGAAAATATTAGAGGACCATTGGTTTAATTCAAGTGTGCTAAGAAGTTTCCAGAAAAATATTTCTTAATAAAAATATCATTGTTGGGGATCCCTGGGTGGCTCAGTGGTTTAGCGCCCGCCTTCAGCCCAGGGTGTGATCCTGGAGTACGGGATTCAAGTCCCACATCGGGTTCCCTGCATGGGGCCTGCTTCTCTCTCTGCCTGTGTGTGTGTGTGTGTGTGTGTGTGTGTGTGTGTGTGTGTCTGTTTCTCATGAATAAATAAATAAATAAAGTCTTTAAAAAATATCATTGTCATTGTTGAATATTATCATTGTCCAATTTTCTATTTAAAATAGGAATTTTTGTCAATTAGAATAAAACAAGGACGCATTTAGTTAATTTAGGCCTACTCACCTGTATGATAAGGAAGCTGGATTAGATCTGTTAGTTTAGGTTTAAAACTGTTTCAGCTTTAGGAATGAAAAACATGTAGTTTGGGTTTTATTTTTCAAATATATTTGTTTCATTTATAGACATTTTTTAAAAGCCTACACACCAAAATATGTTAAGTACAAAATTTAATAACTGAAAACCACAAATTTGAGTTAAATTAAAATCTCCATTTACTTCAAGCCTGTACCCCATTGTTAAATTTGATCAAAGAAAAATACACAATGATGGTGCCTGGTTGTCCTTTAGATTAATAATCCTGAACCTCAAGGGTCTCAGTGCTGTCCAGAAATGTTACTGCACTCACTTCCCTCATCCTAGGCACTCAGATTTCAGAGAGTATCACTCTTGCCCCTGGTTGGGGTGGCAGGGTTGTTAAAATGAATGAAAGGATATTGCACCTCCAGTTTCTTTTTCTTTTTTTTTTTTTTTGCACCTCCAGTTTCTGATTAGGCCTTGAGAATTTGTAATTGCTAACAAGTTCCCATGTCATACTGGTGCTGCTGGTCCAGGTAGCACATGCCAAGCACACAATAAGCTCAGTTATTTTCTTAGAGGAGTCTTATGCAGTGTCTTTACAAAAAAAAAAATAGATTTGAATTAAAAAAATACATTTAATTATTTTAGAGAGAGAGCAGGGGGAGGGGCAGACAGAGGCAGAGGGAGAGAATCTAGAGCAGACTCCTTGCTGAAAGTGGAGCCCACAGTGGTTTGGTGCCTGCCTTTGGCCCAGGGCGTGATCCTGGAGACCAGGGATCGAGTCCCACATCAGGATCCCTGCATGGAGCCTGCTTCTCTCTCTGCCTGTGTCTCTGCCTTTCTGTCTTTCATGAATGAATAAATAAATAAAATCTTAAAAAAAAAAAGAAAAGAAAGTGGAGCCCACTGTGGGGCTTGATCTCACGACCCTGAGCTCAGGACCTGAGCCAAAAAATCAAGAGTTGGAGGTTCAGGGATGCCTGGGTGGCTCAGCAGTTGAGCACCTGCCCTCTGCCCAGGATGTGATCCTGTGGTCCCGGGATTGAGTCCCACATTAGGCTCCCTGCATGGAGCCTGCTTCTCTCTCTGCCTATGTCTCTGCCTCTGTCTCTGTGTCTCTCATGAATAAATAAATAAAATCTTTAAAAAAAAGTCAGAGGTTCAACCATCTGAGCACCCAGGCACCCCTATTTGAATTTATATAACACATTTATCCTAATAAAATACAGCCAATATCACTTATATATTGGGTTGCTATGCATTTATCTATTTAAGTTCTTTTTAAAAAAATATTTTATTGCCCTGAGCCAAAGGCAGATGTTCAACCGTTGAGACACCCAGGAGTCCCAGTTTATGGCCTTTAATATCTCTTGCAGCTGAATTACTTTTGGACTTAATGTAATGTGGAAAAAGGAGATAGGAATTGAAACGAGACAGAATAATCCTCAAAAAGGAAAGAAGGGGTGTCATTTCCATGGAAAAATGAAGTAGAGAAAAACTACAACGGTTATTTTTGTTGGACAAAAGGTCACTGTCATGATGAAAAACTTCTATAAGGAGTTGTTTATTAGTAATCAGTCACCACATTAAAAGATATTATGGAGATGAGTGACATCATCTGAATTACCTTTAAAATTTATCAATTGCTACTGTATGGTGCTTCAGTGGAATGAGGACAAGAGTGTTAGCAAGACTAGTTAAGATAGTACAGTAATCCTGGAAGAGATAATGGTGATTTGGATTAGTGCCATCAATGGAGATAGAGAAAAGTGGGTGGTATTGAATACTTAGGAGACAGAGTTCACAATCTTTTTTGACGAATATGGTGGGTGAGGGAAAGAAGGGGAACAAGAAGATGCAAGGTTTGTCATTAATAATAGTTTGAATCATTTTATTTTCCTCTTAATTCTTTCTGTTTTTCCCCAGTTGTCATCTTGGATCAATAATGAGAAAGAGGGGCAGCCCTGGTGGCGCAGCGGTTTAGCGCCGCCTACAGCCCAGGGCGTGATCCTGGAGACCTGGGATCGAGTCCCATGTCAGGCTCCCTGCATGGAGCCTGCTTCTCCCTCTGCCTGTGTCTCTGCCTCTCTCTCTAGCTGTGTCCCTATGAATAAATAAATAAAATATTAAAAAAAAAATAATGAGAAAGAAGTAACAAATGTCATTTACACTATTAAAAATAGTGAATAAGGGTGTCTGGGTGTCTCAATCGGTTAAGCATCCGACTCTTTGTTTCAGCTCAGGTCATGATCTCAGGACTGTGAGATTGAGCCCCACTTTGCCCCTCGTGGGGCACCCAGGTGCCCCAATAAAATAAAATATTTTTTAAAAATAGTGAATAAAGTTGTAAGCCATTTAAAAAGAAAGATGGAGATATGCCTGGGTGGCTCAGCGGCTGGGCATCTGCCTTCAGCTCAGGGTATGATCCTGGAGTCCTTGGATCGAGTCCCAAGTCAGGCTCCCTGCATGGAGCCTGCTTCTCCCTCTGCCTGTGGCTCTCTCTGCCTCTCTCTCTCTCTCTTTCTCTCTGTGTCTCTCATGAATAAATAAATAACATCTTAAGAAAAAAGAAAGATATGTTAGAGTAACTTCTGAAATATCTGAATGCTGTATAAATTCATAAATGCTATACTAATGAAAGAAACTTTCTAATTTACTTTTTATGACAGTGTTTTTTTATTTTTAAAATATATATATTCTTACTTTTTTAAAGATTAAATGTAAACTCTTGTTTACAATAAACAAATTTGACATATTTATTGAACGATAGATACTTTAGGTGGACAATCTTCAATCTCTTCAGTATTAGCATGTGTTACTATATTTTCTTCAGAAGGATGTGGGAACTTCAAAATACTCCAAACTGATTGGATCACTGTTAATCCTAGGGAATTCATTCTAGCTCTAAGAAAGCCCAAGCAAATGTCAGGTTAATTTTTTAATTTGTGGTTTATCTATTTACTTATTTCCATGAAGCTAACAGTTTGCCCTGAATTAGAAACATGGTCTACTTTAGATGTAAGTGTGTAATTAATGCTCATGCAGTGCCAGAAATCACCAGTATGCCTTTTTTTTTTTTTTCTTCAGTTTATCTGAAAGGTATAATTAGAATTTTAGGGCTGAGAGAAGAGCCATACAAGACATTTTTATACTTAAGTAATTGATTAAGGGGCCCCTGGGTGGCTTAGTCAGTTAAGCACTGCCTTCGGCTCAGGTCTTGATCCCAGGGTCCTGGGATGGAGCCTCCTTTCCCATCAGCATCCAGCTCTTTCCTCAGTGGGAAGCCTGCTTCTCCCTCTCCTGTCTGCCACTCTGCCTGGTTGTGCTTTCTCTGTCAAATAAATAAATAAAACCTTAAAAAAAATAATCGATTAAAATGAAATCTTCGCCACTGTGGTTTCTTCCTCCCTGGTAGGATGATCTAGTATTGTCTCTGCTCCACCTCTGCTCCTTTGCTTTCCTTACTCTCTTGTTTCTTATTAGCTTGTCTCTAGTCTCACGCTGTTCTAGCTTATCCTTTACCACCAGAGAGATCTTTACAAAGCTTCAAATTTTATAAAGATTTATTTCCTTGCCTGAAAAATTCAATGATTCCTTATTGCCTTTAATATGAAGTCCAAATTCTTAATAAGGCTTCTAAGATCCTTCAGGATCTGGCTTGTCCCTCTTGGGCAGGGCCCCAGGTCTCTGAAAGAGCCAGGCATTTTTGCTTCTCATCCAAATGCCTTTGTTTTGATCCAGAGCCTTCCTCATCCCTGTCAACCAGGGATCCTACTTCTCTTTCTAGAATCATCTCAAGAGTCATCCCTCTATGGGAGCCTTTTCTGAGTCTCCCAGGATGAATCCATCAGTCCTCTGTGCTCTGCCTCCACCTTTACAGGCTTTCATTGCTGCCTCCTACAGCAGCTTGATGCACTTCTTTTTTGTAACAGCTGTCACCTCCTTGAGGGCATGGACTATGTCTTATTCATCTTATCCCCAGTGTCTAGCACAGCGCACAGTGCAGAGAAGGCACAAGATACAGGTTAAATGCATTGTTAACTGAATGGTAATGTTTTCTAGGGTAAAAAACCTTTTCAAGGGCAGCTCTGGTGGCTCAGCAGTTTGGCGCCTCCTTCAGCCCAGGGCATGATCCTGGAGACCCGAGATCAAGTCCCACATCAGGCTCCCTGCATGAAGCCTGCTTCTTCCTCTGCCTGTGTCTGCCTCTCTCTTTGTGTCTCTCATGAATAAATGAATAAAATCTTAAAAAAAAACAAAAAAAAACTTTTCAAGAAATAAAAATCTTGGTTACAGGCTGATTTTTCTAGCTTGGCTATTTTATTTTCCAAATTCTCATCATCAGTCATCAACTGGTTCCTTAAAAAAAAAACAACATTTTATTCATTTATTCATAGAGACAGAGAGAGAGAGAGAGAGATGCAGAGACACAGGCAGAGGGAGAAGCAGACTCCACGCAGGGAGCCCGATGTAGGACTCTGTCCCGGGTTTCTGGGATCACACCCCGGACTGAAGGCGGCGCTAAACCCGATGAGCCACCAGGGCTGCCCCAACTGGTTCCTTTAAATGTGGTTAGCTGGCAGTTTTTCTAGTGCAGGTTCTGAAGAGGGAGGAGGAAAAGAGGAAAAGCAGAAACAAATGGCTGTTATCAAAAGGGCAAAGGCATTATTCTCTGAAGGCATATTATCTCATATGACAACTACTCTCTCCTTAGCAACAATCATTTTATCATGTGCTTCTGTATCCAGAGATTCAGCTTTGCCTTTCTCACCCAGGCATAAACACCCAGGAGAAAGAATTAGCTCAACTTCCTTTTCTAACTGCTCCCAAGAGGAGCCAGTAGGCTTCCCCTTTTCCAATAGCACTTTCCAATAAGGTATCTTTTCTCAAAGACTGGCACTCCTACATTTGGCCCTATCCAGAGAGCTTCCTTTTCCTTACATGGTCATCCTGACTGCCCTGTCCATGCTCTCTCTTAGGACTGGAACTGGGAAGTGTGGGTGGCAGAGCAGTTAAACCGTAACCCACCACAGCCAGCTCTTAACAGTGCTGGGGTTCACAGAGTTCTCTAGTGCAAAACATTCATAGTCAGATTTTGTTCTAGATATAATTTTATAAATGTATTCTTTTGTTCTTTATTCCCTTTAGATTTTATTCTTCCTATAAAATGGCTGGTTTGCGAATCTTTATAATTGGCATTGGACTCAAAACACTTCATAAAGCATTTTCTTACTAATTGGTATAAATAGTTACGATATAACAGTGTTTCAGGTACTAGATGATAAATACCTGGCCCCTTTACTTGAATAGTTTACTGTTTAGAACAGAGAAAAAACACTTAGACAAATAAAAGTGTGATAAATACCACACAAAGCTGAGAAAGGTCTTCTTTCTACTTTATGTTAACACTACATCCTGAGGGACGCCTGGGTGGCTCAGCAGTTGAGCGCCTGCCTCTGTATGTGTCTCTCATGAATAAATAAATAAAATTTTAAAAACCCACAAAAACACTGTGTCCTGATTAAACTTTTCACTCAAGTGTGTGTGTGTGTGTGTGTGTGTGTGTAAGGGAGTGTGTGGAGTTGGATGAGCAGAGACCCTAGATAAGGCTGGTTCAGGTTGGTTGGGGCCAGAATGTTAAAGGCCTTGTTTGTCTTGATAAGGAAGAGTTTGTGCATTATCCTTTGAACAATGGTTACCCATAATAGATTTGCAAGTAAAGGAGTAACATGATCAGATATATCTTCATTCTTAGAACAAAGTAAAAGTAAAATGGAAAAAAAGTTCCCCAGAATGAAATGTCAGATGATCCAAAATTCAATGACAACAATCCAGAACAGATTTTGGGGATTGCAATTTCAGTCCTCATTCCACATCTCTTTTTGAGATCTATTCGGGCTACCATATCGGGTCAAAACTCAAATATTGACCCCGATCCTTTGCATGAAGAATATGGAACTTTAATCTTCCTTAGGCTGTAAAAGCAAATATTTTCCTGTATCAATTCACTACCTTGCTTGGTCAATAATGTTGTTATTAGGGAATTGGCTTCTTACCTACTCTTACCAATTTAATGGTACTTCTAAAATCTTTCCTTTTCATTTGAGACAGAAATGTGAAAGTGCAGGCAGTTCTCTTTGGTTGATACCCAACAAGTCTATGATTGTAGAATTTTATATGGTTCACTTTGTTAATTTACTAAATTATTTACATATTTTAATTCTACATAATGAATTTTATTTAAGAATGTGTTATTTTGGGCAGCCCTCGTGGCTCAGCAGTTTAGCGCCACCTGTAGCCCAGGTGTGATCCTGGAGACCCGGGATCAAGTCCCACATCAGGCTTCCTTTTTTTTTTTTTTTTTTTTTTTTTTTTTTTTTCACATCAGGCTTCCTGCGTGGAGCCTGCTTCTCCCTCTGCCTCTCTCTCTCTCTCTGAATAAATAAATAAATAAGTCTTTTAAAAAAATTAAAAAAAAAAGGATGTCATTTTCTGTTTACAGCATAATATATACTTGTAAAACATCAGACACTATAGAAATATATTAAAGGGAAATGAAAGTCTTTCATCGTTCTCTAAAGAGAACTTCCTTAGTATATAGTCTTCCAGCTTTTTCAAATGTCTGTTGCTTAAACCAACACTTGTAGATGTATATTTTTATTTCTCATTGAACATTGTTTTTGTTGTTTTTTTTTTTAAAGATTTTATTTATTTATTTATTCATGGGAGACACGGAGAGAGAGGCAGAGACATAGGCAGAGGGAGAAGCAGGCTCCATGCAGAGAGCCTGATGTGGGACTCAACCCCAGGATCCCAGCATAGCCACCTGAGCCAAAGGCAGATGCTCAACCATTAAGCCATCCAGGTACCCCTCTCATTGAACATTTTGGATAAAATAGCACAAATTGAATGGCTACAGAGTATTACATTTAATAGATAATTCTACTCTCTGAGACATTTGCATTGTTTGCAAGTTGTTCATGTTATCTATAAAATTTCTTTAGGATGAGATACTAAATGTAGAATTTTGAGATCAGACTATGTGTAGCTCACATACTACATTTAGTATAGTATATTTTGCTAAATTGTCCTCTGTAGTTATGACACAAATGTACATTTCTGCTTAAAAAATATGAGAGTGCCTGTTTCAGCAAATGCTTGTCAACGTTAAATATTTTATTTTTTATCTTTGCCAGTCTGGTAGCCAAAATAAATTTCATTAGATTAACATGTATTTCTAAATTTGTCATCAGATTAAATCTGGTCATATCACACATCAACACATATTACAATATCAACTGTAAATCATACATAAAAACTCTAATAAACTTTCTCTTTTTTTTTTTTTTTTGCAATATAGTATTAATCTCGTCCTTTTATCCACCCCTTCTCATTTCATCCTATTAAGGTAATCTACTGAATTTTCAATTACGAGTGGCCTAGATATTTTGGAAGTTCTTAGATGAGATCACACATATTTGAGATGACAAGTTAGTATGTATAACCAGCTTCTGTTGATCATCATGTACAAGAATAAAGAAAATTGAAAAATTATATTAATCACAGATTAGTTTTCAAAATATAGCTAAAGAGCAAATTGTGTTTAACTTTAGTTAAAACTGCCTTTTTAGCTTTTACGTATGATGTAAATAAAGGAGAGTCTAAATAAAATGTTTGATTTGTAAAGTAGCAGAGTTAACTAGGGAACCAGAAAATGCCTTTGATAGCTACCTCTCCTGACATGAGTAATTTTCTGAAGAAAGACATCATTATTTCTCTTATATTGGAAAGATACAGATGATGCGTTCCTTAGATTAAGCATATGCTTTACTGTTAAGTAATATTAGTATCACATGAAGATTTATAAAATAGGAACAAATATCTGACACATATTAATCCAAAGAAATGTATTCATTTTTATAATTTAAAATAGATTTAAATAACGTATTATGTACATTTTAATCATGCACAACAGAGAAGGCCTGGTAAAAGATTATTAAAGTTATTCCTATTATTTGATGACAAAAGACATGATATTATTTTTCTGCAAATACTTAAAATATATTCAAATATCCAATTTTAAGCAGTAAGTAGGTTTATAACCGTATTCACACTTCTATAAAATCCCTAAAGAGAATTTCAACATGTGTTATATTATTTTGGGAATTGAGTACAATTAATGGTATCAGACATTACCTTTACAATCCCTTAAAAGAAGACAGGAACAGTAACCAGATCTTTTAAGGTTAAGGAATTTCTAAGAGCGTTAGTTATAATAAAGGGTATCAACATCCTGAGGTGATACATTCTTCACCCAAACTGTGGGGATTTTCAAAGTGAGAAATTCTTTTGTATCTTTGAAAGCAGGAAAATCAAAGGAATTTCTTTTAATCTGGCTTACATCCAGGTCAGTGAGTGGCACTAATAAGGAACAAACACATTAGCACCAAAAGGACATGATAATTAGAAACGAAATCTTAATCCGTAGACCACAGGCTGGGATCTCTAAAGCCTTGCCACCAGACTTTAAATGTAAAAATCACATTCAAATGTGCAAAATGGTAATACACAAGAATATTTGCATGTGAAAATGAGTGGCTTATGCGCAAATTGATTAGGTGAATACCTTTTGTTGGGGAGATGGGAGACGGTTGCTTTCTCCTAGGAACTCCTGGGGGTGGGGAAAGGAGCTTCATTTTACATGAAAAGACTGAATTTAAGAGTAAATTTATTTCTCAAATTAGAAGGTAAATATTAAGTGTTGACAGTTGAGCAAAGTGATTTTGTTCTGTAGTGATACATCTTAGGATGGTTCTCTAATTTTGGCTTTAATTATTGGAATCTAGCTTCCCTCTTCATACTGACAATAAAAGTTAGGTGGGAGAATTATGAGGGGTTATAAAGCAGAGAAACAACAAACCTTAAATAATAGACTGTAATCCTCCAGTATTTTAGGATTGGAAAAGAGAAATACTAATTGTGAAATAAAATTGCTAATGATTTTAAATACTGATAACTGCTGATGTTATCAGTATAATCCTAGCTCAATGGGTTGACTTCTATTTTAGAGCATTCATAATGCTATTATCATAGATATATTTATGAATTTTTTTCATTGATGAAAAGATTTGGCTAATATCCTACAACATAAGTCCTCCATTAGCCATCGAGAGATAGTAAAAGCTGTTTTCATACATACGTTTTTTTTGGTAAGGCATACTCCAAGTGATTTCAGTATCTTATGTATATCAGGAAAATATGGTGATTAATATTGTATGATGTATAACACTAAAAGCAAGCTCTTCCGGAAGACTGTCTTGTTCTTTTTTTTTTTTTTTTTGACTGTCTTGTTCTTGAATTTCCATACCACTTGACAAGGCATGCCCAAGCCAAAACTAATTTTTAATTTGGAGCTGAATACCACCAGATTTGCCTCTTTACACAACATGTTTACTGTGAAAGAGTTGTAAAATGGCAAATTAAAATGATCACTGTGGATTTTATAGAGTAAATGTGATAGCACAAGTCAGAAATAAGTTTCAAGGTCCCCAAGTGGTGGTAAATTTAACTCAGACTTGCTAGACCTGAACCTGCTGTGGAAATGTAGAGAACACCTTCATAATTAACCTGAGCAGCTTAGTTCCTCTAGCAATGTGTGTGTGACCAGGTGTCCTTAATCCCAGTAGAGGGTCAGTTCATAGTGATAAATTCTTCCTTTTTCAAATCTGCTTTTCTTTTTGTTTGCTTTTTCTTTAACCTATAAGAGTATGTTAATTTCATGCACAGACAACAAATTCCTGTTTGACCTTCCTGTTTTTTCTCTGATTCCTGCTGCTGTTCCCCCTGAAGTTTCTCACTACATGATTTTGTCCTGGATATGCTCTGAAAGTGTGTGAATACAAAATACTCATTTGCGAACATGTTTTATAGTTTCCTGAAGCAAGGCAATTGAAAACCACTTGGTCGGAGAATATCTTGAAACATACCTTGGAATTGGAAACAAGAATTATTACACAATCAACTTAGTAAATAGCAGTTAAAAGTAAGTTTGGTTCTCTAAAATAAAGCTGTAGGGCTAACTCATGATTCTCCAGCACCTTTAATTGATTCTTTATGAATACTGCACATTTCTGCAGTTATCACCATATGTAATGTCTCCACTGATGTTAATGGTAACATATATATGAGGATATTAAGTTTCTGTTGGGAAAATGTCATGGGTTGATTGTGCTTAGCTTTATTTTCTTTTTTAAATTTATTTTCTTTTTTCTTTTTTTATTATTTTTTAAAAATTTATTTATTTATTCATGAGAGACAGAGAGAGAGAGCAAGAGAAAGAGGGAGACAGAGGCAGAGACACAGGCAGAGGGAGAAGCAGGCTCCATGCAGGGAGCCCGACTTTGGACTGGATCCCGGGTCTCCAGGATCACACCCTGGGCTGAAGGCAGACGCTTAACTGTTGTGCCACCCAGGTATCCTTGTGCTTAGCTTTATTTTTATTTTTATTTTTTAAAAAGATTTCATTTATTTATTCATGAGAAACCCAGAGAGAGAGAGGCAGAGACAGGCAGAGGGAAAAGCAGGCTCCCTGCAGGGAGCCCAATGCAGACCAGATCCCGGGACCCGGGGATCATGCTCAACCTCTGAGCCACCCAGGCGTCCCTGTGCTTAGCTTTAAAAATAGATCCATAGATACTAATGGCAAGCACTTTTAATGAATCAAAATAAACTTTGGAATTTGGGAGAAAAATGTTACACTCAGAAAATGTATTGAAAAGCATGAGCTGTTTACTCTAAAATTTTCCAAAGTCAGCTGTCCCCACCCCAGCAGAACTTGTGAGCTAGATTGTCTGAATAGAATCACCAGATTGAAAACAATCACAACAGTATTTTCTAGGATTGTCCTGGATTTGTAGGATCGTTCCTGGATGGTGCTGGATAATAAGGAAGCAAATCGTTGTATCAACATTTATCATAGAATATAAAAGGTGTTCATTTTCGGGTTATTCACCTCTAGCACCTTCTAACACACTAATTTCCTCCTTCTACAGTTTTTTACTAAGTATCTCAAGGAAGATGCCCCATGCACAACTTTTTTTGATTACCCTAATGATCATGAATGAGAAAAATCCTACCAGATCAGGACTATATGCACACTTGTTTGTTTCCATGCAGTGGACCATAGATATTATTAAGATTTATTTTATTTGTAAGAACTCTTGCTTTCTGTTAAAGGAAGCAGATATTGAAGGAGTAAATATCAGGTTAACTGAAGAGTAATTAACTGGGGGAGTCAGTGGTTATAGAAAGCCTCTAGAATCCCCTGCCCTGTTCCACATATTAAGGAAAGACAGAGAAATAGAAGCCCTTCAGAAGTTCACTCAGTAAGAAAAGTCTACCTACTTTTTTAAAGAAAAATCACCCTTTGCGATGCCTGGGTGGCTCATTGGTTGAGTGTCTGCCTTTGGCTCAGGGCAAGTCCCACATCAGGCTCCCTGCATGGAGCTTGCTTCTTTCTTTGCCTATGTCTCTGCCTCTCTCTCTCTCTCTCTCTCTCTGTGTCTCTCATGAATAAATGGGTAAAATCTTGAAAAAAAAAGAAAAGAAAAGAAAAATCACCCTTGAAAGATTTATGTATTTACATCTGGATGAGTTACAGCTGCAGACAGGAATCTCAGCACACATCCTTTTAACCAATTTTATTGTTTACTATCATATTTCTACACACATGCAAACACACTAGTATATACAGTGTATATATTGTATGTATTTGTGGATTTGGAGATTTCTCCAAAGCTCTTTCTACCACCTGCCTGCACAGGTTTTCAAATTTCAGCAGATAAATCAAGACTGGCATTCTGAACATAAGAGAAGAACCTGATGTATCAATGAGGAGCCCTAAGAAGGAAAGTCCCTAGAACTGGAAAAAAAAGAATAGGCGGGGATGAACACCCAGGTGGCTCAGTCAGTTAAGCTTGGACTCTTGGTTTAGGCTCAGGTTGTGATCTTGGGGTCCTGGGATCAAGCCCCTATTGGGCTCTGTGCTTATGGAGTCTGCTTCTCTCCCTGTGCTCTCTCTCTTTCTCTCAAGTGGATAAATAAATCTTTAAAAAAAGGGGGTGGTGGTGGTGGAATGTAGGCCTGTGGAAAGTGAGAGACCAGACTAGTTGAAAGGCTACTGAGAACAGCACTGGTATGAAATAATAAAGGCAATGGGTGGTGAGAAAGATAGTCCCAGCCAGGGAAGTGTTGCTTAGCAGAGAGCTAGTGAGAAACACTGTATATATCATCTATGACCAGACTGAGAATGAAGCAAGAAGTGCCTATTGCCTCAAATTTAATGACCCAGAGAAAAAGTGCCTCCCTTGCTTCATCTTTGTCCCATCTGTATCCCAGGTGTAAGTGGGGTGTACATCACGGGTAACCTACCAGTGTCTCTCAGGGAGGGTTTGGTGGGGTTGAAACAGATGGCAGGGCAGCCCGGGTGGCTCAGCGGTTTAGCTCCGCCTTCAGCCCAGGGTGTGGTCCTGGAGACCTGGGATCAAGCCCCGCTTGGGCTCCCTACATGGAGCCTGCTTCTCCCTCTGCCTGTGTCTCTGCCTCTCTCTCTCTCTCTGTCTCTCATGAATAAATAAAATCTTTAAAAAAAAAAAAAAAAAAAAAAGAAAGAAACAGATGGTAACGAGCAGAGAGTAGTGTTAATTTAATGAGGACCAGAAACACAGAGTGAGGTTCCTAACAAAGTGTTCAGTATAGAAAACTCAGTAGAGGACTGATGAATGAATAAAGGGTTGATTTTCTTTTTCCCTTTTAATTTCTTTCTTCTTTTTTAAGATTTTATTTATTCACTCATGAGAGACACACACACACACACACAGAGACAGAGACACAGGCAGAGGGAGAAGCAGGCTCCATGCAGGGAGCACGACGCGGGACTCGATCCCGGGTCTCCAGGATCAGGCCCTGGGCTGAAGGCGGCGCTAAACCGCTGAGCCACGCAGACAGCCCTGCCCTCCCTTTTAATTTCTGTCTCCTAAAAATGTAGTCAGTCCGGGGAATGGGCATTAGGTTATGGCATGTATAAGAAGTCTTGGCTTCAGTGGTCATTTACCACTGAAGTCCTAGAAATGGAGGCAAATACACCAGAGCACACCCCAAACTATAGTCCCCCTATTCTTTTGTACTGAGAGCAAAAGTAACTCACAAAAATTTCACAGTATTCCTTAAGCAGGCTTCCCACCTCTGGTGCAACATCCCTTCTTGAAATTTCACCACATCCCTCCAGAAGAAAAGATCCCCAAATTTGCCCCACTACTTAAATCCTTAACAATTCACTTGGGATTCTTTATGCAGATGAACCTCACTTCCTCCTTTAGAGATAAAATCTCTGCCATCTGCCATCTGCTGTAAACTCCCTCCACACCTTCCCATATCTCTGGGTGCATTCCTGTCCCTACATTTTTGCCAAAGCAGCTTTCTTCAGTTTTCCCCTCCCCTACTTCTATTCTATCCCTCCCCCACTGCTACTTAATCCTTCTCATCCTTTGGGACCTAATCTAATCCGTGGCTTCTCTGCAAAGTTTTCCCTGACATTTCCTGCCCACAATGATATCTTTCTTCTTTGAACTTCAATGAAGTCTGTCATAAAAAGTCTTAGAATCATCAAACTGGCAACTCCTTATGTCGCCTTCCAGTCTAACATCATCAGTTTACATATTTGCCTAGTCTTTTAGCTAGTTAATGGCTGAGCCAGGACTAGCCTTCTGTTTTCTGATTCCAGGGCTTTGTTAGCTGAGTCACCATATTTTTAAAATTAAAAGCCAAGTGTTTCTTCCCTTTCACAGGTTGCCTGATACTAGTCTATGGCATTCTAAATGCTGGCAGGTTTTCTCCATATTTGCAAGCATTGTCACATTTTATATTGCTACATTTCCTTGGTGGGAGGGATTGGGGTTGTTTTGGGGGAACCACAAAGCAGTATGATAGAGCAGGAACAGTTTGAGGTTGGAGAAGAGAGTAGGGTTGAGAGGACAGCATTGGCTGGCCATAGACACCTGATACTTTTATTTTCTTTCTTCTTTTCTTTCTTTCTTTCTTTCTTCTTCTTTTCTTTCTTTCTTTCTTCTTTTCTTCTTTCTTCTTTCTTTCTTTCTTTCTTCTTTTTCTTCTTTTTTATTTATTTTTTATTTTTATTTTTTTTTCTTTCTTCTTTTTTTAGATTGATTGATTGATTGATTGTTTCAGAGAGAACGAGAGAGTGGCAGAGACACAGGCAGAAGGAGAAGCAGGCTCCATGCAGGAAGCCCAACTTGGGACTTGATCCCGGATATCCAGGATCACACCCCCAGCTGCAGGCGGCGCTAAACTGCTGTGCCACCGGGGCTGCCCAGATACTTTTATTTTCGTTCTATTTCTGTACATTGAAAAATCTTATTATTGCATGGACATTGATAAAACTGCTTTCCAGGTATTCACAGATTATTTCTTCCATGAGACTGTGAGCAGCTTGAAGACTGGGCCTTGAAGGCATCCAAGTCCTCTGCCTGGTGTAGTAATACATTTCCAGTTAACATTTGTTCACCTGCACTGAAGCCACAATCCCTCTTTGGGTCTGTTTCTTTTTGCTATAAAACAATGTGTTTACTCCTGATGATTTCTAAAATCCTTTCCAGTTCTAAATTTTTATGGCCAATCTGAAGCTTCTTATAAATCAAAATCAGAGGCAGCTGACTACTTATGGTCCGGATTAGCTCCACGTCATATTTTTGTTGTGTGTGTGTGTGCGCATCTGTGTTCACCTGCATTCTGCATTTATATTACAAACTTTTAATTAGTTTGCAGTGATTAAAAGACTTCATATTAATGTGGAATTTCTACCTTCTCTCAAAACAAAAAACAAAAAAATATGGCACATTGAGCTTGCTTTCCTTCGGGTAGGCAATGGCTGCTGGAATCACTGTCATGTGGCTGCCACATGGAGACTCCGTAAAGTTCACCAGTTCCCAGGTCTCTGATGCTGTGTCGGCCTTTCATGTGATTTCCTAACCACTTTATGTTCTTTGTCTGTAGTCTCTGCCATATGGCTGCCCAAGAAAACTTGGCAGTGGTAGGAGAGTGAAGGGTTGTGTAATGAAAAATCCAGAGTAGAGATTTAGGGAATGAAATACTGAATTGAATGACAAATTTTTTTTTTAACGATTTTATTTATTTGAGAGAGAGAATGAGAGAGAGAGTGAGAGAGAGAGAGAGAGAGAGAGCAGAAACGGGGAAGGGCAGAGGGAGAGGGAGAAGCAGACTCCTCACTGAGCATGAAGCCAGATGCAGCTAGATTCCAGGGCCCTGGGATCATGACCAGTCAAAGGCAGACACTTAACTGACTGAGCCACCCAGGTGCCCCAAATGACAAATTCTAGTATGATGACAGTGGTTACCTTGCAAATAGAAATAGAAGAGTTAAAAAAAAAAAAAAAAGAAAAGAAATAGAAGAGTAGAAAGGAAAAGGAAATCTTTTACTTCTTACCTTAAACTCTTGTGTTTTGACATCCACAATGGAAAAAAATCCAAGATGAAAATTTGAAGGCACATTGACAACTTAAAAAGTAGCTAATAGGGATCCCTGGGTGGCGCAGTGGTTTAGCGCCTGCCTTTGGCCCAGGGCGTGATCCTGGAGACCCGGGATCGAATCCCACGTCGGGCTCCTGGTGCATGGAGCCTGTGTCTCCCTCTGCCTGTGTCTCCGCCTCTCTCTCTCTCTCTCTCTCTCTCTCTCTCTGTGACTATCATAAATAAATAAAAATTAAAAAAAAAGTAGCTAATATTTACTTTGTCAAGATTTTATGTCTTATGTATGACCAAGGTACATGCCTTGTGGTATGAACAACTCTTTTTCATTACCCTATAAGCCTGCAGAATGCTACTGGTATGGAATAAATGTTTATTGAATTGAAATAAGAGAAATATTTATCTTAAGGTTATTGCTTTTATATAATTGAAACATGCATGTATTTCAGTATTTCTCAACATTGATTCCTAGAATCTTTTGGTCTAGTCTTTGCCTGAATGAGGTTTATGAATGTGATTTGCATCCATTGGAATGATGGTTCCACTATACCTGACCATGTATTTGCTAGCATCTAGTCCCACTATGCACTGGAGGATGTTCATTCAAGTGGTCCTAGGGCAGGTTATTGGGTTCTAGTTCATTAGCATGTCATATGACTTTGTTAGTGAACTTTAGACTGTGGACCTGGTTTCTACAGTTTAAAAAGGAGAGACTAGGGACACCTGGGTGGCTCAATTGGTTGAGTGTCTGCCTTTGGCTCAGGGTGTGATTCTGGAGTACAGGGATTGAGTCCTGCATCGGGCTCACCAAGGAAAACCTGCTTCTCCCTTTTCCTGGGTCTCTGCCTCTCTCATGAATGAATAAAAAAAAAAATAAACCAAAAAACAAAAAACCTTAAAAAATAAAATTAAAAAATGAAAAGGAGACACTAGGTTTTCTTTCTTTAAAAGATTTTATTTATTTATTCATGAGAGACACACACAGAGAGAGAAGCAGAGACACAGGCAGAGGGAGAAGCAGGCTCCATGCAAGGAGCCTTGATGTGGGACTCGATCCGGGGTCTCCAGGATCACACCCCAGGCTGATGGCTGCACTAAACCACTGCGCCACCGGGGCTGCCCGACACTAGGTTTTCTAAACTCAGATGATAAGTGCTTCATAAATATTTGTTGAGTAGATGACTTTGGTCCTTCCAATATTATCTTATCAACATTTTTATTCAGGTCTCCTCTGCTACTGAGCACAGTGGAGGAAATCAAAGCCTTAACTTTAAAAATAAATATAATTCCATTTCAAGAAGTTTAAGTAATCTAAAGATGCAAGGTCTGTTCAGGTCTATCTATACTCCCTAACAACTTCTGGATGCCAGAGAGATTCAAATGTACCACTTAAGATTCTTTCAGGAGAGTCATCTAGTTTATTCTTGTAGATCTGCCTTTTCTAATTTTTTTTGAGATCTCCAAAGTTACTCAAATGAGTAGTTGTTCTTTAACAAAAATAATGTTTTTTAACATTTTTAAATGGTTGAAAAAATGGAATAATAATATTGGATTACATGTATGAATTCAATGAAATGCACATATCAATGTCCATAAATAAAGGTTTTTGACACCACAGACATTCTTATTCATTTATGTAGTGTCCATGGTCACTTTTGCAGTGCATTGTGGCAGGTGAGTAGTTCAGATGGCATAGTTCAGAGAGACGATATGGCTGGCAAAACCTAAAATACTTTCTATTTGATCTTTAATAGAAAACGTTTGCTGACTCCTGTTTAGTGTCATTTCTTTTGTAATTGTCAGAGTCAGTGGTTTTAGTATTCCATGATTCTGATATTCTGGAACTCTAAGATTCTATCAAATGTTATTCAACTTCCCATTCAGACCTGAACCTCAAACATAGACCAGTGGAAGTACCTGGCTGGCTCAGTCTGTGGAGCATGCAACTCTTGATCTCAGGGGTTATGAATTGGAGCCGAATGTTGGGTGTAGAGATTATTTAAAAATAAAATCTTGGGCAGCCTGGGTGGCTCAGCGGTTTAGTGCCGTCTTCAGCCCAGGGCGTGATCCTGGAGACCTGGGATTGAGTCCCACATTGGGCTCCCTGCGCTCCCTGCATGGAGCCTGCTTCTCCCTCTGCCAGTGTCTCTGCCTCTCTCTCTCTCTCTCCTCTCTGTGTATTCTCATGAATAAATAAATAAACTCTTAAAAAATAATACTAATAAAAATAAAATCTTAAAATAAATAAAATAAAACCTTAAAAAATTTTTTTGGTTGACTTCACGCAGGGAAATCCACTGGGGCTATTCCTCTTCTTCATATTTCTAGTCCCTCAGCTTCACCCCTAGTTCAACAGGTTTTGGTAGGATGTGGGAGGCAACTGAACATTTTTAGGCTGTTGTGTTTAGGTATCAGACCATCTGAGTTCAAATTTTGGTACCTTTAAAATTTTTTGGAATAAATGTCTATTTTAAGTTTGAGGTAAGGTTTACTGTTGTTCTTGTAGTAAATTTTGTTGGAAGAATACCAAATACAGTACTAGCTTTTATAAAATCAGACTGTTGAGGGTAAAAAAAAATAAACTCACCCACAGTTTATAGAAAATAGAGACTCCAAAAGGTTCTCTATAGTTATAACTTTATCGACATCTATATTCTATAGTTCAATTGATGACATTAAGTGAGAAGGTATTAAATGTGAAAGGAGGGGATCCCTGGTTGGCTCAGCAGTTTGGTGCCTGCCTTTGGCCTAGGGCGTGATCCTGGAGACCAGGGATCAAGTCCCATGTCGGGCTCCCTGCATGGAGCCTGCTTCTCCCTCTGTCTGTGTCTCTGTCTTTCTCTCTCTCTCTCTCTCTCTGTCGCTCATGAATAAATAAATAAAATATTAAAAAGAAAAAAATGTGAAAGGACCCTTCTAGCCCTTAACTGCTGACAGACTGGGGAGGAGGAAGGGCAGTGAACTAAGAGTAGCAGTGTGATGTAGGGGTAAAGGGTTACCGTATTAAGGCAACAAAATTAAGATGTTGTAATTCAAAATGACATGTTTTCATAACATGTAAAATGGCAATTACTCAGAGGGAGTTAATGAGCATTCTTTTAATCTCTTTATTTAATTTACAACTTTGTCTAACTTTACCAATGCTCTTATATAGATAAACTCTTCTATTATTATTTTCCAACCATTATGTTTATAAATATTCTACATTATCTGTCTATGCAACAATATCTTTCTTTTTTTTTTTTTTTTACTGGAAATGATTGTTAAAATGAGTCACTATGTTTCTGGATAGTTTTAAACAAAGAGAAGAAAATATCATCTACTCCTTAATGACTGAGTAGAAAATATATTCAGGAGAGAAAGACCCCTCAGTCCTTCTAACAAAGGGCTTTCCTTGCTGAGAGCTCAAAGGCCCTTGAAAGAGTCAGGAATGCAGGACTGGCTTCTGGCTAGGGAGCCTTCACCAAACTAAAATGGGATCTAGTGACAGGCCAGTGCAAAAGGGCCTAGAAGAGAAAGCAAATGTAGGTGATTTTATTTATTTATTTTCTTTAAAACACTCCTTCTCCATATTACAAAGACAGTGTCCAAGTATTTGCTTTAAACAGAGTGAACATTTCTTGTAGGATTCAGGAGAAACTGATATTATTTGTTGTCTCTGGGAAGAGGAGCTTATGTTGGGGGAGGGGGAGTATACTTTTGTAAATTTTGTCTCTGAAAATATTTGAATGTATAAGTAAAATAACAAGTGATATCTTGTAATTGCAGAAAAATAAAAAAATAAGTAAAAGAAGAAAGTAAAAATATCCTAATTTTATAACCCCCAAATTATCATTGCTAGTGTTTAGTGTTTTTGAATTTTTGTTTTTGTCTTTAAAGGAGATGGAACTTTATTGAATACACTGCAAGAGAGCAGTGCAGTGGGCAGGACAGCAAAGGACAGATAGATGTGCTGCTTCTGCTTGCTTTCTCTCTCTCTCAAATAATAAATAAATAAATAAATAAATAAATAAATAAATAAATAAATCTTTTAAAAAAAAGAATATTTTAGATCTGGAAGGAATCTTAAAGATGGAATTCAAATCACATATTTATTTATTTTAAAGATCTTATTTATTTATTTGAGGGGGAGAGAGGGGAAGGGAATGGGGATCAGGAGTGGCAAAGGGAGAGGAAGCCGACTCCTCACTGAGTAGGAAGCCCAACGCAGGGCACCATCCCAGGACCCTCAGATTATGACCTGAGCTGAAGTCAGATGCTTAAAGGACTGAACCACCCAGTTGCCCCCAAATCCTTAATTTTAGAAATGAGTTAATTGTATTGTGAAAGGTAAGGCTGGTGGATGAGAGAATTGGCCTCAATCTTAGGTGAGGGATCCCACATTGTGTCACCATCTAATTCTTCTGAAAATCTTAAATTTCAATGTGTGGAAAGACCCCAAATAAGAAGAAAGCATAGAAGTGACTTGACTTCCCTTAACACTGAAGAAATTTAATTTTGTTTTATGTGGAAGTTGTTTTAAAGTAAAGGCCAACGCCTGGGTGGCTGTCTTCAGTGTCTGTCTTGGGCTTTGGTCATGATCTCAGGGTTCTGGAATGGAACCCCATGTCAGGCTTTCTGTTCAACAGGGAGACTGCTTCTCTCCTCCCTCTGCCTGCTGCTCCATCTGCTTGTATGTGTGCTCTCTCTCTCTGTTCAATCAATCTGGCCTAAAGCAAAGGCCAAGATTATTAATGGCAGTAGAAATGAAGAATAAACCAGCAAAAATAAAATTCCTTTGTTGAATTGATTAAAACTTTTTAAGGTAGCAGGAGACTCAATAATAAATAGTAGTGATTAATTACATGGTTGTTTTAATAGCTGTGTACTTCGTATTGCTTTTCCAACTCTAATTCCAACAATTAAAATTTCTTACTTTGAAAGTTTCAAGCTGGGATGCCTGGGTGGCTGAGTAGTTGAGCATCTGCCTTTGGCCTGGGGCATGATCCTGGAGTCCAGGGATCAAGTCCCACGTTGGGCTCCCTGTGGGGAGCCTGCTTCTCCCTCTGCCTATGTCTCTGCTTCTCTCTGTATGTCTCTCATGAATAAATAAATAAAATCCTAAAAAAAAAAAGTTTAAAGCCTTTATAGAAGTAGAGAATAATTTAATAATCCTTTCAATAGCCATCACTGATTCAACAGTAATCAACATTTGACACTTCCTTCATCCATCCCTATTTTTATCTTTCTTCCTGTTCTTTATTTTTGTTGTTGAGTATGTTAAAGCCAATCCCTGACTTCTCATTTCACCTTTAATTATAATTTCACTGCTGACAATTTAGGTTGGCACTTTTCCTGAGCTCTGTTACACTAGCAGTGACATGTCTTAGCAGTAACTAACAGGATTTTTCTTTTTTAAGATTTTATTTATTTATTCATGGCAGACACACACACACAGAGGCAGAGACACAAGCAGAGGGAGAAGCAGGCTCCATGCAGGGAGCCCGGTGTGGGACTTGATCCCGGGTCTTCAGGATCATATTCCCGGCTGAAGCCAGTGCTAAACCCCTGGGCCACCCAGGCTGCCCCAACTAACAGGATTAATGAGAGTCTACATTGGTGGACAATGTACTGTACTGTGTGCCAGGCACAGGTCCAGGCATCTTATATGTATTATTTTTTTGATCAATCCTTTGAGGTGTGAGCTACTATCATTTCTGGTTTTATAGATGAGGAATTGAAGATACACAGGTTATGGTAGATTACTTTTGGGCAGTTAATCACTTATTTAATGAGTATACAGTTATGAAATTTTTTTTTTAAATTTTTATTTATTTATGATAGTCACACAGAGAGAAAGAGAGAGAGGCAGAGACACAGGCAGAGGGAGAAGCAGGCTCCATGCACCGGGAGCCCGACGTGGAATTCGACCCCGGGTCTCCAGGATCGCGCCCTGGGCCAAAGGCAGGCGCCAAACCGCTGCGCCACCCAGGGATCCCTACAGTTATGAATTTTTATAAAATAAAGGCATGCAGGTACTCAGTCATGAATATTTTATATTTTTCTACATTTTACCCCCTAGATTTTAGGCCAAATCTTATTTTTTTTTTAAAAGATTTTTATTTATTTATTCATAGAGACACACAGACACACACAGAGGCAGAGACATAGGCAGAGGGAGAAGCAGGCTCCATGCAGGGAGCCCGACGTGGGACTCTATCCAGGGCCTCCAAGATCACACCCCAGGCCACAGGCGGCGCTAAACCGCTGCGCCACAGGGGCTGCCCCCAAATCTTATTTTTGTGTCTGTGGTCATACTGTCCTACCACAGGAGTAAAGTCTGTGGATTGAAAAGTGGTATATGTGAAGAAAAAAGAAACATAAGAGGTTTCTTAATTTCGAGTTGTTAATTGTTTTCCTTAATCTTCTAAAGTTTCCTGGCTAGTTCTGAAACGTAGACTGGCAAAGATTAGCATGAGAAAGCACACAAATGTAATTTAATATGTTTTATTTATTTATTTTTTTAAAAGATTTTATTTATTTACTCATAGAGACAGAGAGAGAGGGGGCAGAGACACAGACAGAGGGAGAAGCAGGTTCCATGCAGGGAGCCCGACCTGGGACTCGATCCAGGGTCTCCAGGATCACGCCCTGGGCTGCAGGCCTCGCTAAACCGCTGCGGTGCCGGGGCTGCCCCTAATACAAGTTTTATATAACATGGGGGCTCTTATAAGAAAAGATATGAATAAGTGGTTAAACCTGAGCTTTGTTATGAAGAGTGAAGTTGTGGAATGATACGATAGGACAAAGGATATGAAGTAGTTATAGTAAACTGGAGAAATTTAACAGGGCCTGTTCATTCAGATTTATTTTTGTGTCCCTTTCTGTTTAGAGATAGGGATGCTTCTTTCTATAGGGAGGGCATATTTCACATGAGGGACTTAAGACTTGCTTCAGGGAACGTTAAAGTCCTTCCTGCATCTGCTGTTTTTCAGATTCCTCCAGTTTAAAGTGTTCAAAATGCAAAGGTGCTATATTTTGTGGTAGCATGTCCTGATTATGAACCCTGTAAAATCCTTTTAAAGATATATAGTTGGGGTACCTGGTTGGCTCAATTGGTAGAGCATGTGACTCTTGATCTCAAGGTTGTCAGTTCTAACCTCACACTGAGTGTAGAAATTACTGGGGGAAAAAAAAGATGCATTGTTTTAGGTGTTTGATAATGAATTGCATACAAGTTTACTAATAAGTTGGGAAAAAAAAAGTTTTTTTTTTCCTGTCTATAGTCTATCTGGAATTGAAATACAAGCCTAAATGTATTTTGTTGTCTGATCAATTTTAAATGTTATTTCTTCCTAATTAGTTTTTCTATTGATAATTTTTAGAAAACCACACCATAGTTCAGATCTATTATCAGAATAGTCTTAAAAGATAGCAAATTTTTCTAATTACTAAATTTAAATAGCTGTTTTCTTTACCTTTCTAGGAATTGTTATCAGACAATAAGAATGGAGTTGGGAGTTGCATAAAAATAAGAGGATTCCCTGGGGTCTGTCCCTTGGTGGTAAATTCCATCTCAATACTGTAGATAATGGGGAGATGAGTCAATTAGCATGTGCAAGGAAAGCCCACTTTCTCTCTCATCTTCAACTTCTCTTGTTTTGATTAGTTTCTGCAGTATCAGTGCAGCATTTTTCTGTCATTCAATCCTGAATTGAATTTGATTAATAATGATTATTATGGCTCCATATATTGTAGAGGACTTTATGCTTTAAAAATGCTTCTGCATCCATGATGTACTCTTTTCCCTTCATTTTTTCCCCCCATTCTATTTACTGCCAAGTTCTTAATGATCTCTTGTCTATAATGTCTTTTAAATTCAACCTTTCCATTCCAGTAGCTGATACCATAAAAATCACAGCATGGTGGGGCTTGAAGTATCCTTAAAGACGATTGAATAGGAATTCCTCATCTTTTAAATGAGGGCATTGAGATATAATTGTTAAATAACTTTGGTAAGATTGTAGGTACTCCCCAAGTCCCCTGGCCACTTGCCTTCCAGGCCCACAAATTAAGTTTGGACTGCTTAGTTTCCCCCACCCACCCCCACCCTACCCCAATTCTAGTTCTTTACTGTGAAGCTTGGAGGGAAATCTATTTCAAATTCTACTTTTGTAAAGCTGGGCTTTCTCTTCTAGACTTAATGAGACTTCTTATTTACTCATAAATTAAATCAAAGTTGCTTTAGGTTGGTTTATTTCTTTATTTTAAAGATTTTATTTATTCATGAGAGACACACACACACAGAGAGGCAGAGATAAAAGCAGAGGGAGAAGCAAGCTCCATGCCGGAAGCCCGACATGGGACTTGATCCTGGGACTCTGGGATCACGCTCTGAGCCAAAGGCAGACACTGAACTGCTGAGCCACCCAGGCATTCCTTTAGGTTTGTTTAATATGCGTTCTTTTTAAACAATACTTTTTTTATCTGAACACATACGCATTTTCTTTATAGTAAATTCATTACATTTGAATGTATATTGCTTTTATTACTGTCTTGAGGTTTTGGATACATATGTTTTATTTATCCAGTAGGCTTAACATATCTTCTGTTAGACATAGTACCACTTATTTCTTTTGTGTGCTTTTCCACATGCCTAAGACTGTGTTCTTAGTTGGTACTCAGGTAATAAAAATTAAACTGTCTTCCAAGGTGAAAGTAAAGACAGTGCTTGGAAGTATTTTTTTCAATAATGAATTCATAGTGTTTACTAATCTTCCTTTGTTGTTTATTTCATTACTATACCCCTATTTTTGCACATAATTGTATTTTTCTTCCTCTCATTTCCCCACTCTATTACTAATAGTAAGAGAGGAAAGTATCTTTTTCCTCTACCCTGTTTAGTTCTCAACAGGACAATCAGCAACAAAAGATAAAGAGAAACAAGAGAAGAGCATACAAGTGTATTTAATGTAAGTTTAATGTGACATAATGGCCTTCATGACAAAGTGAAGACCCAGTGAAATGGTTAAATCTGAGTGTTTTCATGCTAGGTTTGAGGAAGAGTGGGAAATCGTGGAAAGATATGATGGAACAGAGGATAGGAAGTAAGTGTAGTAAGCTAGGTAAACTTAGCAAGTCCTGTTCATTCAGATTTCTCTCTGTCCTTTCCTCTGCAGGAGTGGGAATGCTCCTTTCCTCTGGGACTTGTGACCTTTATTAGGGGAAGGTCAGAAAGCCCTTTGGGCAGGTGCATTTTCTCAATTTTAATATGCCAATTTGTCACATTTAATATTCAATATTTAAAATATTCAATATCCAATCTGCCGTGTTTTGGGGTAGCATGTCCTGAGCCCTGTGATATAAACTCTTTGAGGGAAAAACTGAGCCTCTTGCATGGCACACAGTAAATATGTATTTATTCATGAGAGACACAGAGAGAAAGAGAGAGAGAGGCAGAGACACAGGCAGAGGGAGAAGCAGGCTCCATGCGGGGAGCCCGACGGGACTCCATCCTGGGTCTCCAGGATCACGCCTCAAACCTAAGGTGGCGCTAAACCGCTGAGCCACCGGGGCTGCCCCTGGAAGGAAAAGCACTGGATAAATAAAGCCTACTGGATAAATAAAACACATGTATCCAAAACCTCAAGACAGTAATAAAAGCAATATACATTCAAATGTAATGAATTTACTATAAAGAAAATGCGTATGTGTTCAGGTAAAAAAAGTATTGTTTAAAAAGAACGCATATTAAACAAACCTAAAGGAATGCCTGGGTGGCTCAGCAGTTCAGTGTCTGCCTTTGGCTCAGAGCGTGATCCCAGAGTCCCAGGATCAAGTCCCATGTCGGGCTTCCGGCATGGAGCTTGCTTCTCCCTCTGCTTATGTCTCTGCCTCTCTGTGTGTGTGTCTCTCATGAATAAATAAAATCTTTAAAATAAAGAAATAAACCAACCTAAAGCAACTTTGATTTAATTTATGAGTAAATAAGAAGTCTCATTAAGTCTAGAAGAGAAAGCCCAGCTTTACAAAAGTAGAATTTGAAACATTTTATATATTTATTCATGAGAGATACAGAGGCAGATACACAGGCAGAGGGAGAAACAGGCTCCATGAATGCATGAATGAATAAAATCTTAAAAAAAAAGGAATCATAACTTTTTTTAAAATTATTTATTCATGAGAGAGAGAGAGAGAGAGAGAGAGAGAGGCAGAGACACAGGCAGAGGGAGAAGCAGGCTCCATGCAGGGAGCCCGATGTGGGACTCGATCCCGGGTCTCCAGGATCACACCCTGGGCTGAAGGCGGCGCTAAACCACCGAGCCTCCCCCCGCCCCCCAATTTAAAGATTTTATTTATTTATTCATGAGAGACGCGCGCGCGCGTGCACACACACACACACACACACACACACAGAGGCAGAGACACAAGCAGAGGGAGAAGAAATCATAACTTTTTCTACAGGTGATGTCCTAGAGAAAGCTGGACCAATATTTGACCTAGGCCTTGAATTACTGGGCTAAGGGACAGGACATTCCAAGTAAAAGAAATTATTTTGGGATGCCTGGGTGGCTTAGTTGGTTAAGCATCCTACTCTTGTTTTTTGGTTCAGGTCATGATCTCAGTGTCCTGAGATCAAGCCCCAAACCGGGCTTGGCACTCATCACAGAGTCTGCTTGTCCCTATCCCTCTGCTCCCTTTCCTCCAAATTTCTCTCATAAATAAATACAATCTTAAAAAAAATAAAAATAAAAAGGAAATTATCTTACCAAAGTAGGGAGATTTCCAGCATTTTATTTTTTAAAGATTTTATATATTTATTCATGAGAGATACAGAGGCAGATACACAGGCAGAGGGAGAAACAGGCCCCATGCAGGAAGCCTGATGTGGGAGTCGATTCCCGGTCTCCAGGATCATGCCCTGGGCTGAAGAGGGCACTAAACCGCTGAGCCATCGGGGCTGCCTAATTTCCAGAATTTTAGATGTGATTTTATCCAAGTTGTCCTAGTTGATTAGTGCATTGAAAGATTGAAAACACAGATCTCTAAGGGTTAGTGTTTCCTTAAAATGTGTTAAGTAAAAATGTTTTTCTTAACTTTTGATTAAATCAACGGAACATGAAAGGATGCAAAGATACATGCTAGTTAAGGGGAAATTACTAAGCTCAACTCTGCACTCTTAATAAAGTGAGGCAATCAATTTGGTTAGGCAGAGTAACATACAATTTGAAATTGAACCAGGAGGGACACCTGGGTGGCTCAGCCATTGAGTGTCTGCCTTTGGCCCAGGGCGTGATCCAGGAGTCCCTGGATCAGGTCTCACATTTGGGCTCCCTGCATGGGGCCTGCTTCTCCCTCTGCCTGTGTCTCTGCCTCTATCTCTTTCTCTCTCTCTGTGTCTCTCATGAGTAAATAAATAAAATTTTAAAAAATAAAAAGAAATTGCAACAAGGATTGATTATATTATTCTGTTGAATCCTTTTTAAGAGGTTCAAATACTTAGCAGCAATGTTGAAAAATAAGTTTGAAAATATCTAATGGAAAAAGAATACAATTAAGCACAAGTTAGGTTTCCTAAATATTTCAAGAGTGTAACCTGTAATTTTTTTTTGTTTGTTTTTAATACTTCAAAATGGAATTGTGTAGCAAATTTGAAAACCTATGTGTTTCGTGCTTGTGCTTGTGCTTCTTGGCTTTTAGTGCCCTCCAGTGGCAGGAATGAATGGTTAAACCCTTAATTAAGTGTTTTGGAAATGCTCAATACTACTTGATATAGTTGATTTTATGCATATTCAACATTTCATTAGGAGAAAATTAAGCTTGCAACTAATGGGAAGGAAGTACTAATTTGGATTAGTATAAAGTAATAATTCCTAGAAATATTGTTGGAACACATGATGAATATTCAATGCATTTAAGGAAAAAAAGAATCTGTGGGTTACAGTTCTCGAAATGTATTAAGATACATAGTTTGGAGCTGAATGCCATGGCAGTTTTCTCTAGGAAGATAAATGTATCAAGTCAAGAGGATGTGGAGACCATAATAAGTGGAGTGTGATTTACATAAGTGGAGTGAAATTTTTACAATTTCACCTATAGATTCATGATAATTAGGAAATACTGCCTCTGGGAGGGGTAGTCTGCTGCATTGAAAAGATAAGTAACTGTTGGAATTTACCCTTGTCCCAGAAATCAGATTGTAGAGTCCCAGAGTACCAGATACCTGGTCAGGTTTCTTTTGGAAAACTCAAGGCAGAATCATTCAGTTAAAAACTTTAAAAGACCTTGGTTCTAGTTCAAGATCAATCTTTGATCACCTTTCACTAGTCAGAGGGAGGTGCCCACAATATTTTAAATGCCCTTATTTCCATTGTGTTTGTGGTGGGCTCAAGATCCAGAATTTCAGGACACCTGGGTGGCTTAGTGGTTGAGCATCTGTATTTGGCTCAGGTCATGATCCTGGGGTCTTGGGATCGAGTTCCACCTCGGGCTCCCTACATGGAGCTTGCTTCTTCCTCTGCCTGTGTCACTGCCTCTCTCTCTCTCTGTGTGTCTGTCATGAATAAATAAACAAAATCTTTAAAAAAGAAAGATCCAGAATTTCAATGCTGAGTTTGGGCACTTGCCCCAGATCTAACTGGCTGTTGCCATTATCCTTACTGGGCTTCAGTTTCTCATCTGTAATGTGCCAATAGTAAGAGTTTACTATTTATTACTTTATGTGACTTGAATGACATGTGTTTATAGAACCCTTGCTAACTTTTTTTTTTTTTTTAAGATTTTATTTATCTATTCATGAGAGACACAGAGAGAGGCAGAGACACAGGCAGAGGGAGAAGCAGGCCCCATGCAGGGAACCCGATGTGGGACTCTATCCCAGGACTCCAGGATCACACCCTGGGCTGAAGGCAGGCACTAAACTGCTGAGCCACCCAGGGATCCCGGTTCTTTCTATACTTTGACTAGATCTACCATCTGGCAAACAGGAAATTTTCCCTCAAAGAAGTCATTCCTGGGATGCCTGGGTGGCTCAGCAGTTCAGTGTCTGCCTTTGGCCCAGGGCATGATCCCGGGATCATGGGATCAAGTCCCACATCAGGCTCACTGCGTGGAGCCTGCTTCTCCTTCTGCTTATGTCTCTGCCTCTCTTTCTGTGTCTCTTATGAATAAATAAATAAAATCTTATTTTTTTTTATTTTTTATTTTATTTATGATAGGCACACAGTGAGAGAGAGAGAGAGAGGCAGAGACACAGGCAGAGGGAGAAGCAGGCTCCACGCACCGGGAGCCCGATGTGGGATTCGATCCCGGGTCTCCAGGATCGTGCCCTGGGCCAAAGGCAGGCGCTAAACCGCTGCGCCACCCAGGGATCCCAAATAAGTAAAATCTTAAAAAAAAAAAGAATGTCAGAAGAACCTTGCTTGTGTTGAATTATTAAAATAATTTGTCTCTTTAACTGAAAGCAGTGACAACTGCCAGCATTTCTGAGACAGAAATTTCCTCTTATCATACTTGGTCTTTTTTTTTTTTTCTAATGGAAGGCTGAGTGCTTCCTATTTCCGTATTTTATTAGAGTCTTTTATTTAATCCACACAACTTTATGTTGGAGGTATTACTATGAGCCTCATATTACAGATAAGGAATTGGATGGAATAGAGAAGTGAAATAATATGTTCAAAGTCAATTCCTAGTATTTAGCAGTGTAAAGATTTGAACTTAAGAAGTGTGACTGCAGAGTCCTTGCTGTTAACTGCAGTATAAAGCTGGTATTTGTTTTAGGTCCCTGGTATCAGGACCTGAGCTGAAGGCAGACATACTCTTAACCTACTGAACCGCCCAGGGATCCCAGTGTTTTCGTTTTTTTAAACCTTCCTTTCTTCTTGGCATTGTTAAGTCTTTCCTCTTTCTTGAAATTCTTTTGTTTTCTGTAACGCATGAATCTCTTAATTGCACTGCATTCCTTTGTTCCTTTTTTAAGTCATTTATTCAGGCATTCATTTAGTGGGTGGATGAGAGACAGAGACAGAGACAGAGAGAGAAAGCAAGAAGGTTGAAGCAAGAAGAGAGGCCTATATACCATTCTTTGGAGGTTAAAAATGAATTCTATGGTATTTTATGTTTTATTTCTTGACCCAAGTGCTTATTATAAGGATATATTTACTTTGTGAAAATTCACCCGTCCTACATTACTTGTGCACTTTCTTTTAATCTTCAGTAAAACATTTTTTTAAAAGATTTTATTTATTTATTCATGAGAGACACACAGAGAGAGAGACAGAGACACAGGCAGAGGAAGAAGCAGGCTCCATGCAGGCAGCCCGACGTGGGACTCGATCCACGTCTTCAGGATCATGCCCTGGGCGGAAGGCAGGCACTAAATCGCTGAGCCACCCAGGAATCCCGTCAAGCATTTTTTTCTGCGTTGGTCCTTATATCATTTGCTTTTTTGTAACATTTTTTTGTATTTAATTGAAACCCTTATTTGTCTTTAACCTTGTAATACTTGATACCGCTCTGTTCTGCCTTCTGGAACAAGTTTACCTCTTCTACTTTTCTTTTTTTTTTTTCTCACTGGGACTTCTGACATTTTTTATATACATGATATGCCTTGATGGCTCCAAAATCCTTAGTTCTATGATGTCATGGTCGGGATCTTTCCCCAGATTCAGTGGTTCTCAATCAGAAGTAGTACTGCCCTCTAGGGGAACTTGTGGAATGAGTGACACTTTCCGCTGTCACAGTGACTGGGGCCTTACAGATGGATATTGGGCAAAGGGGAGGGTTGCAAAGTTCTTCTTTACTTGGAATGATCTTGAGCAATTAAGAATTATCATGCCTAAAATAATAATAGAGCTTGTGTTGAAGAATGCTTGATCCTACTTAATTTCCTCTTTGGTTGGAGACATCTGGGTGGCTCAGCGGTTGAGCGCCTGCCTTCGGCCCAGGGCATGATCCTGGAGTCCCAGGATCAAGTCCTACATTGGGCTCCCTGCATGGAGCCTGCTTCTTCTTCTTCTTCTTTTTTTTTTTTCCAAAAGATTTTATTTATTTATTCATGAGAGACACAGAAAGAGAGAGGAAGAGACACAGGCAGAGGGAGAAACAGGCTCCATGCAGGGAGCCTGACGTGGGACTCGATCCTGGGACCCCGGATCACGACCTGAGCTGAAGGCAGACGCTCAACTGCTGAGCCACCCAGGCGTCCCTGGAGCCTGCTTCTCCTTCTGCCTGTGTCTCTGCCTCTCTCTGTGTCTCTCATGAATAAATAAATAAAATCTTAAAAAAAAATTTCCCCTTGGGTTAATTGACAAGATGTGATACACTAGCACACAGTGGGTAAAATATTTGTTGAATGAATGCATGGACTTTGAAATTTGACTTTTTAAAGCAGACATTTATGTATGTATATGTATTTAATCTCTATACTCACATCCCCAAGTTCAAGAAGATTCTCATGCTGTTCTAAGATGGCTAGGCATCCCAATAAATTCTCTCTCTCTCTCTTTTTTAAAGATTTTATTTATTGACAGAGAGTGACAATCAGGGGGAGCAGCAGAAGGAGAGGGAGAAGCAGGCTCCCTGCTGAGCAGGAAGCCCAGTGTGGATGCAGGGCTGGATCCCTGGACCCTGGGATCATTACCTGAGCCAAAGGCAGACTTTAACCAACTGAACCATCCAGGTGCCCCATCTTTTTTTTTTTTTTTTTTTTTAAGAAATCTCTACATTCAATGTGGGGCTTGAACTCATGACCCTGAGATCAAGTGTTGCATGCTCTACCAACTTAATCAGGTAGGCACCCCAGATAATGGAAGTTTTGAAAGTTTTTAAGAAGAGATTCAACAGGGCAAGACAGATGCTTTATCTGAAAAATAACCCATGCTATTATTTGTGAGAACTAGGGTTAATAATTTTTTGGAACTCCCAAAAGAGGATTTTTATTGATATACAACATGGTCTTCCTACCAGCTGCTTCCCCTCTTGTGGGTTTTGTCCAATAAGAGTGTGGGGGATAAGGTTTGTCTGGGGGACCAATGAGCAGTGAAAAGACTGATAAATGATTCTCTGCAGTATAGACAGCAAAGGTAGGATCTCAAAACTCCAAGATCAAGAGTCGCATGCTCTACTCACTAAGCCAGGCAGGCGCCCCACCAAGTATAGGTTTATAATCACAGGCTAACAAGGACTAAAGCCTTGGTGGTGGATCAGATTGCCTGGCTGCAATAGTTTTCCATACTTTTGGCTTGCATCTGAGCCACCGGGAGGCCTTGCTGAAATTAATTGCAGAATCTCATCCTTGGAGTTTCCGATTCAGTCTGAGTAGGGGCCAAGAGTCTGCAGTTCCAACACATTTCCAGGTGATGCTGATGCTGCTGGTCTGGGGACCACACTTTGAGAAGTACCAGCCTAAAGAAATAGATAGTGAAAGAAGAGAGCTGCTGGTGGGACTTCCTGGAGTGCCTAGGTTAAGAAGGAAGTGAAGGGGGATCCCTGGGTGGCGCAGCGGTTTGGCGCCTGCCTTTGGCCCAGGGCGCGATCCTGGAGACCCGGGATCGAATCCCACGTCGGGCTCCCGGTGCATGGAGCCTGCTTCTCTCTCTGCCTGTGTCTCTGCCTCTCTCTCTCTCTCTGTGACTATCATAAATAAATAAAAATTTAAAAAAAAAAAAAGAAGGAAGTGAAGGAAGAAGAGCTAGTGAGAGATACCTGTAGACATATCTTACAGTTCCCTTGCATGGTCATAAAAATAATCGCACATTAAATCTGTACATTATGCATATCTATTTGCATACTAAATATGCACACATCAGGTGTACAGTTAGATAAGAAGTATCAGAAGAGAACTGGGAAAAGAGAATGCTGTGAATCCTGGAAGTTTGGTCTTTGGAGGAATCCCTCTCACTCTGTTTAATCTCTGAGTGGCTTTCGTTTGGGAGTCATCCACTACATATAGGTCTCAGTGGCTACTCCTCTCATTAACTGATGATGAGCTTACCCATTACTAGAAAAAAAATGTCAAGGGGCAGCCCCCGTGGCTCAGAGGTTTAGCGCCACCTTCTGCCCAGGGCCTGATTCTGGAGACCCGGGATCGAGTCCCACGTTGGGCGCCCTGTGTGGAGCCTGCTTCTCCCTCTGCTTGTGTCTCTGCCTCTCTCTGTCTCTCATAAATAAATAAATAAATAAATAAATAAATAAATAAATAAATAAATAAATAAAATCTTTAAAAAAGGGATCCCTGGGTGGCGCGGCGGTTTGGCGCCTGCCTTTGGCCCAGGGCGCGATCCTGGAGACCCGGGGTCGGGTCCCACGTCGGGCTCCCAGTGCATGGAGCCTGCTTCTCCCTCTGCCTGTGTCTCTGCCTCTCTCTCTCTCTCTCTCTCTGTGACTATCATAAATAAATAAAAAAATAAAAAAAATATTAAAAAAAATCTTTAAAAAATATATCAAGCCAAATTTATAATTTGAGATTTTCTGTGAATTGCTTCTAAAAAATTGAAATGGATTTTTTTATTACAAGGAAAAGGAAAATAACATCAATAACAAAAATAAGTGATTGTTGGCATAATATAGGCATGTTAATTTTTGTTTCAGGGCAGCCCCGGTGGCTCAGCAGTTTGGTGCCGCCTTCAGCCCAGGGCGTAATCTTGGAGACCTGGGATCGAGTCCCATGTCCGGCTCCCTGTGTGGAGCCTGTTTCTCCCTCTGCCTGTGTCTCTGCCTCTCTCTCTGTGTGTCTCTCATGAATAAATAAATAAAATTTATTAAAAAAATTTTTTTTGTTTCAATATACAGTTTTGATTTGAGGGGGAAGCTGCATACAGCTGACCAGAAATATGCATATAGAAGACTCAGATGAGCACAATCACATTGTGGTAAATGCTCATCAAAGTAATAATTTAAAAAGCCCTGTTAATAAAAATATTGGAAAGTAGTGAAATTAGTTTTAAAAGAATGTATCCATGATTTCTTGTTTGAGAAATAACCACCATGAAGATTTAGGTATATTTCTTCCTAGTCTTATATATATTGTAGGGGAGGAAAAATTATTTTTCCTATTATACTCTAGGTTTGCTTGCTGGGGCTCTGCATAATGGACTGAAAAAAGACTAACAAGAGAAAAAATGCATACACATTTAAGTTGTTTTGTTTTTAAAGATTTTATTCATTCCTTCCTTCATTCGTTCGTTCATGAGAGACACAGAGAGAGAGGCAGAGACACAGGCAGAGGGAGAAGCAGGCTCCCGGCCAGGAGCCTGATGCAGAACTTGATCCCAGGACTCGGGGATCCCTACCTGAGCCAAAGGCAGATGCTCGGCCACTGAGATACCCAGGTGCCTCTACACATTTACGTTTTATGTGACATGGGAATCTTCACAAGGAAATGAAGCCCCGAAGAAGCCATTAAATCTGTTTTTATACTAGATTTGATGAAGAATGTATAGTCATGGAAAAACAGGATAGAACAAAATTTTATGAATGAAGGGTAGTAAACTGGGGAAAACTTAGCAAGGACTGTTCATTCAGATTCCTCTTGGCATTTCTCTGTTTTCAGAGATAAAGGATGTTTCTTTCCTCCAGATAAAGGGAGGGCACCTTTCACATGAGAGTCTCATGACCTGTGTTAGGGGAGTCCAAGGAGGTCAGAGAATCTTTTCTGCACTTGCTGGTTCCCAAACGTCTTCAGCTTAAAATATTCAGTATACCAAGTTACCATATTTTGGGATAGCATATTCAGAAGTCTATCAATATTTGGAAAATTAAAATCAAATAATTTTTAAAAAATTTTTTCATGACAGACACAGAGAGAGAGCCATAGACATAGGCAGAGGGAGAAGCAGACTCCCCGGGGGGATCCTGATGCAGGACTCCATCCCAGGACTCTGGGATCATGACCTGAACCAAAGTCAGACAGATGATCAACCACCTGAGCCACCCATGTGCCCCTAAAATCAAATAATTGATTCAACTTTGTATCACATTCTTTTCCATTCAGTGTTATAATGTGGACATTTGTCCATGTCATTAAGTGCCTTTTGGAAACCTCATTTTTATTGGCAGCACTAGATTCTAGTTTATGGTTGTATCATCATTTATTTAACTATTGCCTCAAGTTGTTTCCTTTTAAAAAATCATTCTAGGGTGCCTGGGTGTCTCAACTGGTTAAGCGTCTGCCTTCAGCTCAGGTCATGATCTCAACATCCTGGGATGCCTTGGGCTCCCTGCTCAAGTAGGGAGTCTGCTCCTCCTCCCTCTGTTATGCCCCCCTACTCATGCTTACTCTCTCTCTTTCTCTCAAATAAATAAATAAAATCTTAAAAAATCATTCTAATCAAAACATAGTGAGGTAAATATTAATATTCTTTTTTATATGATAGAGAATTTCTACTAAAATGTCATGAACAGAAATTTGGTTTTTGGCAACATTCTCTGCTTTTTAGATATTTAAGTGATATTTTAGTTCGGTGGATGCATCTAGTGCTCAAATATGCTCAACAGTTTTACTTTTCTCAATTTCTTTTGTTAGACACGAGTCAATTGTTTGGGACAATTTTTTTTGCTAACTCTATGTGTGTAACTTATAACAATACTCAATAGTAGACATGTATTGACTCTGTTATCAAGAAATATTAGGTATTGGGGGATCCCTGGTGTCTCAGCAGTTTGGTGCCTGCATTTGGCCCAGGGCGTTATCCTGGAGTCCCGGGATCAAGTCCCACATCAGACTCCCTGCATGGAGCCTGCCTGCTTCTCCCTCTGGACTGTGTCTCTGCCTCTCTCTCTCTCTCTGTGTGTGTGTATGTGTGTGTGTCTCTTATGAATAAATAAATAAATTATTAAAAAAATATTAAGTATTATGGGAAATTACGAGATAAACAAGATGGGACCTCTGCTCTCAGAGAGATGATCTGTAGTAAGGCGAAAATATGATTAGACTATAAGTGATAATCAAATTTATTGTAAAATTTTATTTTTAAGTTATCTCTGCACCCAACATGGGGCTTGAACTCACAGCCTGAGGTTTGATCTCAACCCTGAGATCAAGAGTCACATGCTCCTCCAACCGGCCAGCCAGGCTCTCCCCAATTTTTTCTTTAAATGATAATCAAATTTAGTTTATTGGTCAACTACTTTCTGATCTAAGGTTTTATTTATTTTATTTTATTTATTCATGAGAGATACATAGAGGCAGAGACACAGGCAGAGGGAGCCGGATATGGGACTCAACCCCAGGACCCCAGGATCATGACCTGAGCTCAAGGCAGATACTCAACCACTGAGCCACCCAGGTGCCCCTTTCTTTTTTTCTTTAAGATTTTATTTTTAAGTAATCTTTACATCCAACACGAGGTTTGAACTCACAGCCCCGAGATTAAGAGTTGCACACACCACTGACTGAACCAGCCAGGCACCCTCCTAAAAGAGTTTTATTCTAGAACTACTTTTGTGGACATTTAACTATCTTTGCCTTCTGTCATCTTTGATCTGGCTAATCACTGCCAGGCCAATATTCCCAATCCGCAGCTCTCATCAGAACAAAGTGAGAACAAAATCTTTGCTGATTTGGGGCCACAGCTAATTCTGGGATTGTCAAGACAGTTGTTCTCCATCTTGGTCACAATCAAGACCAAGATCCTGCTGTTAACAGGGAGACTGTGAAGAGCAAGTTATGGTGGCTGTCAGCAGCCCTTTTCTTTGGTTGTTGGAATTGTTTTTCTTCTTCTTCTTCTTCTTCTTTTTTTTTTTTTTGAATTGTTTTTCTTTTAAAGATTTTATTTATTGAGAAGAGCATGAGAGAGAGAAAGAGAGAGCACGAGCAGGGGGAGAGGCAGAGGGAGATGGAGATGCAGACTCCCTGCTGAGCTGGGCCCAAGACCCTGGGACCATGACCTGAGCCAAAGGCAGATGCTTAACTGACTGAGCCACCCAGGCATTCCTGGTTGTTGGAATCCAGTAGTTCATCAGATGAGGTTTGGAGAAAAGCACACCTGGATACAGTGTAACATAGTGAGGCCCATATTACCTATCTTTGTGTCTTTAGGGAAGTGTCCCATGTAGTCTTGGTCAGCTTTTATAAATCAGGATAACAACTATTTAGCTCCCTCTGGAAGTTATGGTAAAAAAGATACCAGCTGTATATATGAAAGTGCTTTCAAAAAGGATAACTTGTTTCACAGATGTATGTAAGTTAAATTTTGGCAGTATCCTGCTACTGCAAAGGCTGGCTAAACACAAATCCTGAGATATTATAATTTACAGTCAACTGTAACTTCAGGAGACATCTGAGGAGGAATCAATGAGACCCTAGTGTGTTAAGGGCTGGGGAGACAGAGATAGATAGAACACAGAGCTCCTCTCCTGAAGGGGCTCATCATGTCCAGCTCCTCTGAAGAAGGTCCTTATGCCTTGCTTGCTCCCTTGTCAGAGCTGTGTCATGGAACCGAATGTTTGAGGATGGATCCCAGCCTGCAACAGGATTGCTAGTTAGAGTGTTCCTGTTTGTGCTTGGGGGTGGGGGAGGTGGGGATGGGATGTGGGAATGGCTGAGCATCAGACAACTGCCCACACACCATCGCCTACAACTGATCTGTCGGTTTGCTAATCTTTTGTATGGTGGAAAATGAATGTAAAATGACTTCCGACTTCTCAGCATTATCATTTATAGGCAGCTCTAGTACTTGCCACTGATTTCTAACTTGCTGAGCAAGCTTAAATTGCCTATTCTTTGCATAAAATTGGACCTCTAGGGAAATCTAGTTTGTACCAAAGTGGTTAAGATTGGAAGCCTGCTCCTGTGGGAGCTTTCTGGATCATCAGGGTATGTGATCTGCAGCCCTCATTTTTCAATGCTGTCTTCTTGGACTGTGGAACCACTTTTGGGTGAGGTCCTGGTGTGCTCTCTAGAGCTGTGCACATCTTATAATATCAGTGTACAATATGTATGTAATTTTTTGATAATGCTGCTTTTTTCTTTAAAAATCAGTCACCTTTTTCTTTTTCTTTTTTTTTTTTATGATAGTCACACACACACACACACACAGAGAGAGAGAGAGAGAGAGAGAGAGAGAGGCAGAGACATAGGCAGAGGGAGAACAGGCTCCATGCACCGGGAGCCCGACGTGGGATTCGATCCCTGGTCTCCAGGATCGCGCCCTGGGCCAAAGGCAGGCGCTAAACCGCTGCCCCACCCAGGGATCCCCAGTCACCTTTTTCTTATTGACAATGCAGTATAATAGTACATAGATTTCTTATTCTCTTCTCATTGACTCACATAATTATCTCAATTACACAAATGTATGAGAGATATTTTTAGATTTTACCACAAGATTTAGCATTATTCTCAAAGTCCTGGAGGGTGGAGCGTTCTTTCTACATGACTCTTTTACATAAACATTTGAACGTTTTAATTTCAGACCTTTTCACAATTATTTTATCAGACAGTCTTGTCTTACCTTCACCTGAAAAGAATCCTAAAGTAGGATGATGGCGGAAAATAAACAATTTATGATAGAACTTGACTTCCTTTTTCAGAATGAAGGGTTTGTTGCAGTGCATCTTTCAAGGTTTTCTTCTCCCAGGGCACTATGCCAGGAGAAGGCGCTGTGCTCCCCAGCCCCTCACCGGCACCCAGTCATTAGCCAGCAGTGAAAACTGTAGTTGGAAAGCCTATTAGTCCCAGGGAGGTTAAGCTGACAGGAAATGAACTTGCTTCTACATCTCCAGTCAAGGACAGTGCCAGTAATGGCTGCAAAACTACAATATCCTGGACTAAAGATTTTCAAATTCTATTGCTGGAGCACCATTAAGGCACTTTCACTTCAGTTTCGACCCAGGGCTGGAAACCTGAGTAATAGAACCACAGTTGTTAAGACAGACGCAATTGGAATTATGAAAGAAATAAGTGAATTCTAAAGGGAATCGATATATTGAGTTAGCTGTAGAATAGACCTCTTAGTGTTTGTTACACTCGAATGACTGTAAGTTGAATCTGTTTTTAATTTTCAATGGCATTTCCTTTTTAAAGATGCTAATTGATGGTTATGCCTGAAAAGACTGCACTGGCAAATTTTACTTTAAGTAAATCTAATATGTGCATATAGTAAAGAGGTGAACACTAAGAAGAGTAAAAAATGAAAAGTAATACTTGCCTTATTGAATTTCTGACTTCCATTCCCACTGCCAGCGGTAATAGCGTTTGAAATATTCTTTAAAAAATAATGAAAAAGAGATGCCTGGGTGGGTCAGTGGTCGGGGTTCCCCTCAGGGAGCCTGCTTCTCCCTCTGCCTATGTCTCCGCCTTTCTCTCAGTGTCTCTCATGAATAAATAAATAAAATCTTTAAAAAAAATGAAAAAAAAACCCCAGATTATCTAAAAAGCAGAAACAGGCCCATATTCCTCACCATTTTAATGTTAATTTAAAAGTTAATGGGGTGACTGGCTCAGTTGGTAGAGCATGAAATTCTTGATCTTGTGATCTTGGGGTTGTGAGGTCAAGCCTCCTGTTGGATATAGAGCTTACTTTTGTTTTTTTTTAAGTTTTTTTTGTGGCTGCCTGGGTGGCTCAGTGGTTGAGTGTCTGCCTTGAGGGCAGGATCCTGGGGTTCTGGGATGAAGTACCCTGCATTGGGCTTCTCACAAGGAGCCTGCTTCTCCCTTTGCATATGTCTCTGCTTCTCTCTGAGTGTCTCTCATGAATAAATAAACAAAATCTTTAAAAAAACAAAACAAAACAAAATATATTTTTTTTGTTTATTCATTTGAGAAAGAGGGAGAGAGCACCAGCAAGAGCACAAGCAGAGGGGAGAGTCAGAGGGATAACAAGAAGCAGGCTCCCTGCTGAGTAGGGAGCCTGACTCAGGGCCCAATTCTAGGACCCTGGGATCAAGACCTGAGCCAAAAGCAGCCACTTAATCCACTGAGCCACCCAGGCTTACTAAAAAAAAAAAAAAAAAAAAAAAAAAAGTAAAAAATTACTGTGGAAGAGACCATCAACCACATGTAGAATATGGAACCTTATTTGGATCTTGATTGGAAGAAATTATTAAAATTATAAAAAAACAAAAAAACCTGACATCTTCTATTTCTTCTCCCAGGTGCTGGTTGGTTATGTAGGTATGTTCATGTGGCAAAAAAATTCAGCAAGCTATATACTATAAACACTGCAACACAAAATTTACTTATAAGTATTTGTGAAACAAGCAAGGGAATTTTTATTTTTATTTATTTATTTATTTATTTATTTATTTATTTATTTATTTATTTTTAAGTAAGCTCTAGGCCCATCGTGGGGCTTGAACTCAGCAGCCCAAGATTAAGAGTTGCATGCTCTACTGACTGAGCCAGGCACTCCATCAGGGAAATTTTAGTAGTGACTAGATATTTGATAATATTAAGGAAATGTTAATTCTTCAAGTCTGGTAATAGTATTTTTTGGTTATGGTTTTAAAAGTCTTTATGCAGGGGCCCCTGGGTGTCTCAGTCAGTTTTAAGCATCTGCCTTCGGCTCAGGTCATAATCTCAAGGCCCTGGGATAGGGCCCCACAATGCAGAGTCTACTTCTCCTTCTGCCTCTGTACCCCCTGACCCTCCACTCGTGCTCTCTCTCTCTCAAATTAATAAATAAAATATTTTTATTTATTTTTTAAAAAAGATTTTATTTATTCATGAGAGACACAGAGAGAGAGAGAGGCAGAGGGAGAAGTAGGCTCTATGCAGGGAACCCGATGTGGGACTGATCCTGGAACTCCAGGATCATGGTCTGTGCCAAAGGCAGGTGCTAAACTGCTGAGCCACGCAGGGATCACCAATAAAATCTTTTTAAAAAGCCCTTATATATTAGGGATATACAATGAGATACTTACGGATAAAATCTAGGATTCCTTTCAAAACAATCTAATGTATATTTTTGGGAAGGTAATAGGGTAGAAATGAAATGTGACTGGCCATGATTTTCTAATTATTAAAGCAAAATGAGGGGATCCCTGGGTGGCGCAGCGGTTTGGTGCCTACCTTTGGCCCAGGGCACGATCCTGGAGACCTGGGATCAAATCCCATGTCAGGCTCCTGGTGCATGGAGCCTGCTTCTCCCTCTGCCTATGTCTCTGCCTCTCTCTCTCTCTCTCTGTGACTATCATAAATAAATAAAAATTAAAAAAAATAATAAGCATTGTTTTTAAAAAAAAATAAAGCAAAATGATTGGTACATCTGTGCTTATTTTGCTAGTCTCCCTGCTTTTGTTTATATTTATAGTTTCCTATAATAAGTAGTAAAAAATATTTCCATGAAATATTCCAGGCATACCAAAAGGTCTAAAATACAGGCATTAAGGAGAGCACATGATGAGCTGAGCACTGGGTTATATATTATATGTGGGCAAATTGAATTTAAATAAACTTTTAAATTTATTTATTTATTTATTTATTTATTTATTTATTTATTTATTATTATTTATTTATGATAGTCACACAGAGAGAGAGAGAGAGAGAGAGAGAGGCAGAGACACAGGCAGAGGGAGAAGCAGGCGCCATGCACCGGGAGCCCGACGCGGGATTTGATCCCGGGTCTCCAGGATCACGCCCTGGGCCAAAGGCAGGTGCCAAACTGCTGCGCCACCCAGGGATCCCTAAATAAACTTTTAAAAAGCTATAAAATATAATAGCAGCTAATTAAATAATGCTTATCCATATGTCAGGCATTAAGTGCTTTACGTATATTAACTTATTTGATCCTCACTCTGCCCCTGTGAGATATGTATTATTATTATTATCCCTGTTTCACAGATGAAAAAATTAGGTTATAACTTGTCTAGGGTCACAGAGCTAAGCAGTAGTGGAGCCACATGAGTTCCTGTGAATATTTGCCTCTCAGCTTAAGTGATCAAACTTTTTAACTTAGCTAAAGACCACTTACATATAGGTTGAATTATGTGATGTGTTTGTAGGTCAAAAATGGTGGAACATTGGCAATGTCATGTAGGTTGACCCAATACCTCTTCCTAATTACATCCTACTCTGAGTTCCCAGATAGTAACTACCATCATTCCCACACATTTATTTGTATTTTTACTTCATGTGTAAGCGTCCCTAACAGTACATAGAATTGTTTCTCATGTTTTAAAATTTTATATAAGTGGCATCATACTATTAGTATTTTAACAGATTGCTTTTGGCTTTCACCTTATGTTTATGAGGTACATTTATGTTGATACGTTTATGAATATATTGTGGTATACTCATACTCTGGCATATTTTACAATGGTAAAGATACAATAACAAAAACTAAACGTTTTATTTTCGCTTTCATTACTTTTTTTTAAAATTAATTTATTTATTTATGATAGACAGAGAGAGAGAGAGAAGCAGAGACACAGGCAGAGGGAGAAGCAGGCTCCATCCCGGGAGCCCGATGTGGGATTCTATCCCGGGTCTCCAGGATCGCGCCCTGGGCCAAAGGCAGGCGCTAAACAGCTGTGCCACCCAGGGATCCCTTAGTTTTTTTTTTGTTTTATGATTTATTTATTTATTTATTTATTTATTTATTTATTTATTTATTTATGAGAGACACACACAGAGAGAAGCAGAGACAGAGGCAGAGGGAGAAACAGGCTCCATGCAGGGAACCTGATGTGGGACTCGATCCTGGGACTCCAGGATCACGCCCTGAGCCAAAGGCAGATGCTCAACCACTGAGCCATCCAGGCGTCCCAAAATAAAATCTTTTAAAAAAGAAAATCAACAGCGACAGTTTAAAAACTTTAAAATTAGTAGATAAAAATGCCACACTAATCTTCTTTAGCTTCTAGAACATATTTGATTGGATTTTATTTAGTCCTTCCTGACAGTATTCCAGATGGTTCTCACCGATTCTTGTGACAGACTTCAGTGTCATCTGTTCTTTTTTTTTTTAATTTATTTTTTATTGGTGTTCAATTTACCAACATACAGAATAACACCCAGTGCCCGTCACCCATTCACTCCCACCCCCCGCCCTCCTCCCCTTCTACCACCCCTAGTTCGTTTCCCAGAGTTAGGACTCTTTATGTTCTGTCTCCCTTTCTGATATTCCCCACACATTTCTTCTCCCTTCCCTTATATTCCCTTTCACTATTATTTATATTCCCCAAATGAATGAGAACATATAATGTTTGTCTTTCTCCGATTGACTTACTTCACTCAGCATAATACCCTCCAGTTCCATCCACGTTGAAGCAAATGGTGGGTATTTGTCATTTCTAATAGCTGAGTAATATTCCACTGTATACATAAACCACATCTTTTTTATCCACTCATCTTTCGATGGACACCGAGGCTCCTTCCACAGCTTGGCTATTGTGGCCATTGCTGCTATAAACATCGGGGTGCAGGTGTCCCTGCGTTTCATTGCATCTGGGGTAAATCCCCAACAGTGCAATTGCTGGGTCGTAGGGCAGGTCTATTTTTAACTCTTTGAGGAACCTCCACACAGTTTTCCAGAGAGGCTGCACCAGTTCACATTCCCACCAACAGTGTAAGAGGGTTCCCTTTTCTCTGCATCCTCTCCAACATTTGTGGTTTCCTGCCTTGTTAATGTTCCCCATTCTCACTGGTGTGAGGCGGTATCTCATTGTGGTTTTTTTTTTTTTTTATTCCTTGTTTTTTGTTATGTTTTTTTTAAATTTATTTTTTATTGGTGTTCAGTTTACTAACATACAGAATAACCCCCAGTGCCCGTCACCCATTCACTCCCACCCCCCTCATTGTGGTTTTGATTTGTATTTCCCTGATGGCAAGTGATGCAGAGCATTTTCTCATGTGCGTGTTGGCCATGTCTATGTCTTCCTCTGTGAGATTTCTCTTCATGTCTTTTGCCCATTTCATGATTGGATTGTTTGTTTCTTTGGTGTTGAGTTCAATAAGTTCTTTATAGATCTTGGAAACTAACCCTTTATCTGATATGTCATTTGCAAATATCTTCTCCCATTCTGTAGGTTGTCTTTGAGTTTTGTTGACTGTATCCTTTGCTGTGCAAAAGCTTCTTATCTTGATGAAGTCCCAATAGTTCATTTTTGCTTTTGTTTCTTTTGCCTTCGTGGATGTATCTTGCAAGAAGTTACTGTGGCTGAGTTCAAAAAGGGTGTTGCCTGTGTTCTTCTCTAGGATTTTGATGGACTCTTGTCTCACATTTAGATCTTTCATCCATTTTGAGTTTATCTTTGTGTCTGGTGCAAGAGAGTGGTCTAGTTTCATTCTTCTGCATGTGGATGTCCAATTTTCCCAGCACCATGTCATCTGTTCTTACCAAAAAGTATAACTCCCCTTAACAGCAAGTAAAAATGTGAATAGAGGGCAGCCCCGGTGGCTCAGCGGTTTAGTGCCCCCTTCAGCCCAGGGCGTGATCCTGGAGACCCGGGATCGAGTCGCTCGTCGGGCTCCCTGCATGGAGCCTGCTTCTCCCTCTGCCTATGTCTCTGCCTCTCTCTCTGTGTCTCTCATGAATAAATACATAAAATCTTTAAAAAGTTATATTATCTTAAATTACCTCAACGTAGCTTTGGGAAGACAGCTACTTGCTCTAGAGAGAAATCCATCTTCAAAGGTCTGTGAGCTGTGGATGCAAATAATGGAAAAGTTTGTGCATCTGTATGCAAATAGTGGGACTATTTATCCTTTTTTACTGCCCACTCTCCCATGCTCTTTTGCTACCTCTCTTTGATCCCTAATATCTTTTTTTGCCTCAGTGTGGTTTAAGGTTAATCTTTCTGGTGACCCTCAATGGTGAGGCTCTTGTCAGCAGTGACTCTTACCTAAAACCTGAAAAAGTGAAGGGAAGTCTGAGGTTCAGTTATGAATCCTGGGCATCCCAAGATGAATATTCTCTGCCTAGCTGCAGTGGCCCTTGAGATGTTGGTGCACACGTTTGTATAAAGAGGTAATAGGTACTGCAATGACTTTGAAAAATAAATTGTTACCATTGTGTGTAAGCTTTTCTCTTATTCCAACCTTAGCAATCCTCAGCAGTCAACGTTCCTGCATTGTAGATAGATTCTTAATTGAGACCATCATGGAAAACAGGATGTTTGCTTTCTTTATCTACATACTAAGCTTGTTTTGTAAAGGTTTCAGTGTTTATCTCAGCCTTTGCTTCAGAGAGAGCTAAGGAAGACATTTTAATTAAAGGATGACAGTTTAAAAAATTTTAAACATACTAATTAGACACAAGAAAAAACATTTTAGAATCTTTAACTTTCTTGCTGCTTATGCTTTGCTTTAGAAATCCATAACAGAGGAGACTCCATTATCATGCATTATCAGCCAGAACCCTAAAGCCTTAATATTCCAGTTCAACTGCAAGAAGAAGAATCAATTTTTGAGATATCCTGTAAAATTATAAAGACCAAAATATTTTAACTTGCCAAAGCTATCCCTTACTATGTGGAAAAAAACATGGCAATATGAGGTGTGGGTGTAGATGTACATTTTTTTTTTAGAACAGTTTTGGGTTCACAACAAAATTGAGAGGAAGGTATAGAGATTTCCTATATACCTCCTGCCCCCACACATGCAGAGCCTCCCCCATTATCTACATCATTCACCAAAATGGTATATTTGTTACTGAGCATGAACCTATACTGACATATCGTAATTATCCAAAGTCCACCGTTTACCATAGGGTTCACTCTTGATGTAGTATGTTCTAATTCTATGGGTTTGAACACATGTATAATTACATCCATCCATCATTATAATGTTGTACAGAGTATTTTCACTAAACATCTTGTGTGTCTTGCCTACTTATCCTTCCCTACAACCTCATCTCTAGCTATACTGATTATTAATTATCAATTACTGTTATTATTTAGAGAGAGAGAAAGGGGATGGGGAGAAAGGGAGGGAGAGAGAGAATCTTAAGCAGATTCCACGCTCAGCATGGAGCCCAATGTGGGGCTGAATCTCACGACTCTGAGATCATGACCTGAGCTAAAATCAAGAATCAGACACTTAACTGACTAAGCCACTTAGGTGCTCCATCACTGATTATTTTTTACTGTCTGTATTTTTGCCCTTTCCAGAATGTCACATAGTTGGAATTATACTGTACGCAGCCTTTTCCAATTGACTTCTTTCACTTAGCAGTTCATATAAGATTCCTCTATGTCTCTTCATGGCTTGGTAACTCATTTCTTTTTAGTGTTGAATAATATCCCATTGTCTGGATGCACCACAGTTTATTTATCTATTCACCTACTAAAGGACATCTTGATTATTGCTAAGTTTTGGCAATTACAAATTAAGCTGCTATAAATATTATAGTGCAGGTTTTTTGTGTGGATATGTTTTCAACTTTTTGGGGTAAATGCAAAGGAGCACAATTGCCGGATTGTATTGTAAGAGTGTGTTTAATTCTTAAGAAACTACAAAACTGTCTTCCAAAGTGGCTATACCAGTTTGCTTTCTAAAAGCAATTAATAACAGTTCCTATTGCTTCACATGTTTGTCAGCATTTGGTGATGTCAATGTTCTAGATTTTGGCCATTCTAATAGGCACGTAGTGGTATCTCATTGTTTTAATTTGCATTCCCTTGGTGACATAAGTAGTGGAACATCTTTTCATACGTTTATTTACCATCTGTGTCTTCTTTGGTGAGATATCTGTTAAAGCCTTTGGCCCATTTTATAATCTGGTTGTTTATATTCTTATTACTAAGTTTTAAGAGTTCTTTGTGTATTTTGGATAATTGTCCTCCATCAGATATCTTTTTTTAAAAGATTTTATTTATTTATTCATGAAAAACAGAGAGAGAGAGTGAGAGAGAGAGGCAGAGACATAGGCAGAGGGAGAAGCAGGCTCCCCATGGGGAGTCCGATGTGGAACTCAATCCCAGGACCCTGGGATCATGACCTGAGACAAAGGCAGATGCTCAACCACTGAGCCACCAGGCGTTCCTCAGATATGTCTTTTGCAAATATATTTTCCCAATATGTGCCTTCTCTTCTATTTCTCTTAACAATCTATTGCAGAGCAGAAATTCTAAATTTTAATGAAGTACAGCTTATTAATTAGTTGTTTCATGGATTGTGCCTTTAGTGTTGTATATAAAAAGGCATTGCTATATCCAAGATAACATAGGTTTTCTCTTGTGTTATCTTTTAGGAGTTTTATAGTTTTTGCATTTTACATTTAGATACGGTTTATTTTGAGTTAGTTTTTCTGAAGAGTGTAAGCTTTATATAGATTCATTCTTTTCTATGCATGGATTTCAGTTGTTTTACCACTGTTTGTGAAAGAGACTGTCTTTGGGGTGCCTGGGTGGCTCGATTGAGTATCTGACTCTTGATTTCAGGTAATGATCTTGAGATTGAGCCCCATGGGATCTGTGCTCGTGTGAGAATGAGATTCTCTCTCTGCACCCCCAGCCTCTGCACTCTCTCTTCTCTTTCTCTCTCTCTCAAAAAATAAGGGACTTTCTTTGTTCCATTGTATTGCCTTTGCCCCTTTGTAAAAGATCAGATGATTGTATTTATGTGGGTCTATTTCTGTACTCTCTATTCTGCTCCATTGATCTATTTGTCTACTCTTTTGTTACTACTACGCTTTAAAATTTTTATTTATTTATTTATTGAAGAGAGTGAGCATGAGTGGGGAGGTGGGAGTAGAGAGAGGGGGACAATCAGACTCTGTGCTGAGTGTGGAGCCAAATTGGGGCCCAATCCCATGACCCTGAGATCATGACCTGGGATCCGATCCTGAAATCAGGAGTTAGATGCTTAACCAACTGAGCCACCCAGGCTCCCCCGACACTTTCCTGATTACTGCATTTCTAGTAAATCCTGAAGCAGTTTTCCAGCTTTGTTCTTCTCCTTCAATATTGTGTTGGCAATGCTGGGCTTTTTGCCTCTTGATATAAACATTAAAATCAGCTTGTCAATATCTATAAAAAGACTTTCTGGGATTTTCAGTAGGATGGCATTGAGTCTATATGTCAAGTTGGGAAGAATTGACATCTTGACAAAATTGAGTCTTCCTATCTGTAGACATGGAATATTTCCTTGTTGATTTACTTATTCTTTGGGTTCACTAATCAGAGTTTTGTTTATACAGATCTTGTATATATTTTGTTAGATTTATATCTAAGTAGTTAATTTTGGTGGGTGGTAATGTGAATAGAATTTTTTATTTAATTTAATTTTTTAAAGATTTTATTTATTTACTCATGAGAGATACACAGAGAGAGGCAGAAGGAGAAGTGGGCACCCTGCGAGGAGCCTGATGTAGGACTTGATCCCAAGATCCCGGGATCATGCTGTGAACCAAAGGCACATGTTCAACCACTGAGCCACCCAGGTGCCCCTAGAATTGTGTTTTTAAATTTAAATTCTATTTGTTTGTTGTTGGTATATAGAAATGTAATTGACTTTTGCATGTTAATCTTGTATCCTGCCATCTTGCTATAATCACTTATTAGTTGTGGGACTTTTATTTGTCTAATTTTTTCAATCTTCTTTTTTTAAAAATTTTTTTCAATCTTCTAATGGATAATTATGTCTTCTGTGACCAAAGACAGTTTTATGTCTTCCTTCCCTGTTTCCTTTTCTTGCTGTATTGTCTTAATGAAGACTGCCAGTACAATGTTGAAAATGTTTGTGAGAGGGGACATCCTTTCATTGGACTGATCTTTGTAGGAGATGTATATCTTTTGTGTGTGTGAAAAAAAGGGAATATTTAAAGCATCTCCTTATTATGTCAGCTCACTGCTAGACTTTTTAATGCTTTTGGTCTTCTGTGACAAAATATGTATAAAATCAAAGATTTATGTCATTTAAGTCATATATATCTGTTAAAAATTAATTTCAGTCTAGACTCTTAGGTTCTTTTTTTAAATATTTTGCCAAATTCAAGTAAGAAATTGGCAAAATTAGAGCAAGATTAGATAAAAAAGGAAAAAATATAGCTAGTGTTCAGTTTTTCACATGTGAAGATCGTAATCTACTTTTTCCAAACATAACTTCTACTTCTCTGGATAAATCCTTCATTCGGGGTAAATTTGTGTATTGATTGCTTCCCAAATATATTACATTAATTTGAAGATGTAATATGAAGATAAAGGGTTTTATTGTGAATAGCCAGGGCTTAGGGATGCCTGGGTGGCTCAGTTGATTAAGTGTCTGCTTTTGGCTCAGGTCATGATCCCAGAGTCCCAGGATTGAGCCCTGTGTTGGGCTTCCTGCTCAACGGAGAGCCTGCTTCTCTCTCTGCCCCTCCCCCCACCTGTGCTGTCTCTCTCAAATAAATAAATAAAATATTAAAAACAAAACAAAACAAAAGAAACCCAGGACTTAGACTTTATCTTCTGGTATTTTCCTGGGTGAGTGCTCTCTTCTTTTTTCCCTCCTGTTCAATCCTCTCTAAATTCTCCAGTATAAATTCTGGAGGGATGTAGTCTGATTGGGCCAATTTCCATTGCCTTAATAGGAAGAGTCCTCAAGGTCAGGACTGGAGTTGTCACCCTTGGGTCAAGCACACTCTGGTCCAATCACGTGAGAATAGAGTAACATTACTGTCACAGGTAGGCAGTTTCAGTTGGAAGGATTAAATTTTCTGTGTGACTCTGGGGACTGTTATGTCCAGGACATGATTAAGGTATTTCCACCTCTCTGCTTTTGCTAACACCTATTCTTTTATACATAGGGTATTCTTTATGAATTTACACATATTTTAATTCTTTTTTTTAAAGATTTTATTTATTCATGAGACACACAGAGAGAGATAGAGGCACAGACACAGGCAAAGGGAGAAGCAGGCTCCATGCAGGGAAGCCCAATGTGGGACTCGATCCCGGGTCCCCAGGATCACACCTTGGGCTGTAGGCAGCCCTAAACCGCGGAGCCACCCGGGCTGGCCACATATTTGAATTCTATCTAAAATATTAAGTAAATCCTACCCCAATATTGTAGTCTGTTAACATATTTCAATCTATGATCTTTTATTAGATTATTACTGAGCAGATATCATATCCTAATATTTGTTAATTATTAAAATTATACATTGACACATTTTTAGTAGAGTTAAAACTTTCTGTGGGCAGGGACCAATCTCTGGTGTGTCTTTATTTTCCCTAACATGTTTTGGGCATGGATTCTATGTACTAGATTATGGTTTGGTGCTTTTTGCCAATTTAAAAAATATCACATCCATTTCTTTTTTTTTTTTTAATTAAGATTTTATTTATTTATTCATGACAGACACACACACACACACACAAAGAGGCAGAGACACAGGCAGAGGGAGAAAGCAGGCTCCATGCAGGGAGCCCAACGTGGGACTCAATCCCGGGTCTCCAGGACCATACCCCAGGCCAAAGGTGGCGCCAAACCGCTGGGCCACTGGGGCTGCCCTCACATCCATTTCTAATGAAAAAGTAATATAAATACCTACTTGGAGTAAAGTAGTACTTTAACTAAAATGTCATTGTATGGAAGGGTGCTCTGTTACGGTTATTTTGATCCTTGAATAGCACAAGTTAGAATGGCAGGGTCCACTATATTTTTATATAGTACAGTACTGTAAATGCATTTTCTCTTCTTTAAGATTTTTTATTTTTCTAAAATATTTTATTTATTATTTATTCATGATAGAGAGAGAGAGAGAGAGAGAGAGAGAGACGCAGAGACACAGGCAGAGGGAGAAGCAGGCTCCATGCAGGGAGCCTGACATGGGACTCGATCCCGGGTCTCCAGGATAGTGACCTGGGCCAAAGGTAGGCGCTAAACCACTGAGCCACCCAGGGATCTCCAGATTTTTTAAATAACATTGTTTCTCTTCTCTAGTTTACTTTATTGTAAGGATACAATATATAACACATAGAGCAAACAAAATATGTTTTAACTGTTTATATTACATAATCATCAGTAAGGCTTCCAGTCAATTAATAGTTTCCAGGCTATTAGTACTGAAGATTTTGGGTAGTCAAAAGTTATATGTGGGAGGTGTGGGTGCCCCTAACCATGTGTTGTTTAGGAGTCAACTGTACTGTGGTAAGATGGCCGGTTCAGAAAGCGATTAGAACAGACTTGAAGAAAACCTCCAATTTCAAATGAGTCAAAGCCTGGGGCTCACAGCTCATTAGAAAATCCTCAAATGTTAGAAGACTGCGAAATATATAAGAAGAAGATAGGTGGGACAAAGACATCCAGAATAAGAACATCAAAAGTGGAGAATTAGCTAAGGTGATACTTGATGACTAAATCGTTGGGGATCCTTGAAGGAAGAGCACTGATATATATATCATCTAAGTCAGTAGGTAAGATGACTATCAGGGAAATGGTTATGATTTAAGAGCAAGGAAGTGGGAAGGGCCCAGAAATGAAAGACTTCTACAGACTATAGGAATGTAAACATAAAAATCATTATTATACCTATTACATTTAGAGTTGAATTTATACTGGTCTTGGGCATGGGGAGAGAAGTAATGTGTAATAACAAGGACAATAATGACCACTGAATGGTTAACTCTAGTGATTTACCTCAGGTCTATGTAATTTATGTCCACTAGTTCTCTTATACTCAAGTGGATCTGTGCTTTTGACCTCTGTGTTATGGACCATAGCAGTTGGTATTTAAAGTAATTCTTTCTGGTAACTTAGACGTGATATTTTTATAAGAAAAGTCAAAGCAGTTGAAATAAACTAGAGAAAAAGAAAAAAATAAGGACTGGAAGAGGACATGAACCAAAAGGTGCAGGAATTGAAGGCAAAAATCTCTCTTTGATCCTTGGAAGCAACACCAGAGAGTTTCAAGATCGTGACAGCAAAGGATTCATTAAGGAATTTCCTAAACACCAAAGAATTAGGCTTATTTGTTCTACTAATGTAGTAGAGATAGCTTATGTAAATGTGTATTGGACTACTTAGTCACTCTGGAGAAAAGAACGAATAAGAGAAAACTCATTTAGACATTTTGAATATAAGAAAGATGATAAAATAGAAATGAACTTTTTTTTTTTTGAAATGAACTTTTATTTGTAAGAAGGAAGAATGAATTCTTTGTCCATAGTAACCTTGAGGTAAATAGGACTAATCTGTCCTTGATGATGTACTCATTTATCTTTGTGAAATATCAGATCTTCAACCGATTGATCTTTTTTTTTTTTTTTTTTAGATTTTATTTATTTGAGAGAGAGAGCAAGCAAGAACAAGCAGGGAAGCAGCACAGGGAGAGGAAGAAGCAGGCTCCCCATCGAGCAGGGAGCCTGACCCTAGGACGCTGGGATCCTGACCAGAGCTGAAGGCAGATACTTAAATCCACTGAGCCACCTAGGCACCCCTCCAACCAGTTGATCTTGAAGTCTATCTTGTTGATATCTGAGCCTAGCTCACTGGATTTACAGCAGCACTGGGGTGGGGGGTTTTAGAAGATTTTTATTTCTAGATAGATGACCTTGTTGACTGTTCCCTTCCTCTTGAGGGTTTTTAAGAGTGTGCAAACATAAGAGTGGCTTTTCCTCAGGAGGGTTTTTAAGAGTGTGCAAACATAAGAGTGGCTTTTCCTCAGGAAAATGCTACAGATTAGGACTAATTTTAGCAAAATAGTTTCCCTGTATTATTCATATTTATAGAGTATTTGAAACGTCTTTCTAGCTGCCACATTTTAAAAAAGATTTTATTCATTTATTCATGAGAGACAGAGAGAGAGGCAGGGATACAGGCAAAAGGAAAAGCAGGCTCCATGCAGGGAGCCCCATGTGGGACTCGATCTTGGGTCTCCAGGGTCACGCTCTGGGCTGAAGGCAGCACTAAACTGCTGAGCCACCTGGGCTGCCCTAGCTGCCACATTTTAAAGAGAGTCTTGATAAGCTGGAACATTTCTAAGAAAGACCCTAAAAGACAGGGAAGAATTCTTAAAATAGAGTCTTTGTTTTTTTTAATTGAAAAAATTTTTTTAATTGAAAGGCAGAATTAAATTTATTCCGTGTAGCTCCAGAAGGTAGAAGTTGGATTATTGGGTAGAGCCTTCAGAAAGCAGATTTATTCTTAAAATAAGAACTTTCTAACACTTAGCATTGTTTGAGAGTGGAATTGGCCACCTCCTGAAGCAGGCTGTATTTGTCAACTTGGGCAGTCAGAACAACCTACCATGGGCTAGGTGAGTTAGACAAGAAAAACTTACTTTTTTCACAGTTCTGGAGATCAAGATCAAGGTTCCTGCTAACTTAGTTTCTAGTGAGAACTCTTTTCCTGGCTGCCTGTTTGCTGTGTCCTCAGATGCATGTGCACATGTCTTTCCTCAGTGCATCTAAGCAGAGAGAGAGAACACAGGAGTGAGTGGAAGTGCCCAGTGTCCCTTAGGAGGATACCAATCCTATTCGATCAGGGTCCCACCCTCATGAACTTATTTACCCTCAATCACTTTCTTAGCAATCAGTCTTCAAACATAGCTATACTGGGGTTAGGGCTTTGGCATATGAATTTTGGGGAGACACAAGTTAAACAGGACAACCCTACTTTTGGAGTATTTAAATAGAAGCTAGTTAGCCAGTCTGTTAGGACTGTCATAGAGGAGAATCCTCAAACTATGAGTGACTTGATCTGACAATCACAGTTTTCTTGACTCTAAAGGATAGGGTAAAGCTGTAGGTTATTGGAGATAGGCATATATAAGGGTGCACGTTTGAGAAAAAAATATTTGATCTTATTCTGGGAGCTTTTTAGGAACCAAAGTCATTAGGTATTAGAAAATCAAAGTAGAAATAAAGAAAACCTCTTAACATCTAGAGCTGCTTGGTTAGGCATGGAAATTGAAAAATGTTAGAATCTACCTACACAGAATTTCCAAATACCTTGATCTTCATTAATAATAAAAATTAATTATAAAATTAATAATAAAAATAAAGGAGATACATACATACATATTTGTCATGTAGCTGGTTCTTTAAAGGACAAATTCATAATAACATTATAGATATGTTGTGTCATTAATAGATGCTGATAACTACTTTTATTTATTTATTTTTATTTTTTATTTTTTTGATAACTACTTTTAGAGAACTTAAACCACATTTCATTTTTCAACACATCCTGGCACATATTTCCTTTTTCAGTAGGCAGTGAAGTAAACTTTGCATCTAGTAGGATAGCAGAATTGGACCTAATAACAACTAAGCATTTGCATTATTTGAAGATAGTCTTATAAACAGGTCGAATTGTGATGGAATTTGAATCCATTCAGCATTAAAAAATGAGTGAGTCTACATTGTTCAGTGTTGCTGATGACTATAAAATGGTTACTAGGAGGGGATGGTTATCATTTTAGGTGTTTGGTACTTACTATGATTCTCCCAAAAATTAATACTTAGGCGAATTATAGCAAAAAAAATTGGTTTGCTGCAAGACATGTAAGAAACGTACAGATACTACACATTATATGATTTTAATTGTAAGGGCCCAGGGCAGGCTGCCCCACGATAGGCCACTTTGGCATGAAGATTATTTTGAGTTAAAAATAATCAAAACCCAGTAGGTGCAGGAAAAGCTCTCTGCCTCCCCCTCAACTGCCTAAATTTACACTGGAAAGGAGAGCCTGTAACAGGAAGAGAGCTAAGAACAGACTCCCTTTACCTCAGAACCTTATCTGCATAATAGGGCAACATAGTTTTTCCAAATGTCTCCTTTCACCTTCTTGCTAATAAGCTTCCTTACATTTTTATCCTCAGGCCAATTCCTCTCTCCTTAGCGCTATAGGCCTCACATTGCCTCATGGTCTTTGGAATTTCATTTCTTTGTGGATTCCCCATAAGGAATCTATTAAATTTGATTTTCTCCTGTTAATCTGCTTCCTTGAGGCATTTGATTCTAAGTCCAGCTTAGAAAGACCATAGGGCAGAGGAAAGTCTTCCTCCCAAAGCCATCTTCACTGCTTAGTTGATTTGCTGCTACTTTGGGAACATGGAGCAATGAATAGCCAACAGAAGTATAGAAATAGAATAGTTCTGCTCTGATATAAAGGAGGTTGTGAATTTTATTTGCATGTCATGCTATTTTTTTTGTTATTCTTTCATTATAAATTTGATACATGCTTATTATAGAATGCTTTGAAAAAAAGGCATTATTTTTAAACTAACCATCTGTTAACTCAAAACTAGATTTTTTTTGGACACTATGAATTCATCATTCCTTTTGATCCAAAATTTTTAAATAAAATGAAAACAATGTGGTTTACTTTGAGAAGAACCTCAATTTTTACTATTAAAAACCTAAAAATATTTTTAAAATGTAAGAAAATCTTTGAATTAATTTTATGTCTTTTGATGCAATTTATTAACTTGTTTTGTCCAAGAAATAAAATAAATCACAAATGAGCCAAAGTTAAGATGTTAAGGTGGTTCATATCAAAATTCTTGATAAGAAGTGTCACCTGGGTGGCTCAGTGGTTGAGCATTTCCCTTTGGCTCAGGGCCTGATCCCACATCCGGGGATGGAGTCCCATGTCGGGCTCCCTGCAGAGAGCCTGCTTCTCCCTCTATGTCTCTCTCTCTCTCTCTCTCTGTGTGTGCGTCTCTCATGAATAAATAAATAAAGATAAAAAATAAAAAAATTGTTGATATGAAAGGCTGGAATAATATTTATGTTTTGTTCAAGGAATTTAATTATTTTATGGGCATAGTAGTATCAGATAATAACTTAGAAAAGTGGTTATAAGGCAAGTAGCTTTTTTTTAAATTTTTATTTTATTTTATTTTTTTTTATGATAGTCACAGAGAGAGAGAGAGAGAGAGAGAGGCAGAGACACAGGCAGAGGGAGAAGCAGGCTCCATGCACCGGGAGCCCGATGTGGGATTCGATCCCGGGTCTCCAGGATGCCGCCCTGGGCCAAAGGCAGGCGCCAAACCGCTGCGCCACCCAGGGATCCCCGCAAGTAGCTTTTAGTCATTGTTATTTACCCTGAAAATCCCTTGTTAGTGTGGAGTCTCCTGATCAGATGGGGGCCACCAAATGTGGGAGATCCGATCAAGTGGAGGTAAGATCAAGTGGAGGTAGGCAGTGTGGTTGGTGAAAGAATTCACCCATGACAGAACAAGGGAGATAGAAGTTTATTGACTATACTGCAAGGAAGAGCAGAGCAGCAGAGCAGAGACTATCTGCTAGGAGGCAGTGGTGGGAGACAGTAGTTAAAGGGGAAGATGAGGAGGTAGTGAAGCTGTATAGAGTTTTCCCTTTTTGGTACCTGGGTTATGTGTAAGTAACTCATTGGTCATCTAGGTGATGGGGGAACAGAACAAAGCATGAGCCGGGAATAGCACATTGACAAGTCCTTGGAAGGGGCAAAGGGACATTCTTCTATAGATTGAACTGCCTCTATATTAATACTTTGCTAAGAGCAAAAGGCAATCTTAGCTTGACCCCCAGGATCCTGTAAGCCTACTTTTTTTTTTTTTTAAGATTTTATTTATTCATGAGAGACACACAGAGAGAGAGAGAGAGAGGCAGAGACACAGGCAGAGGGAGAAGCAGACTCCATGCAGGGAGCCTAATGTGGGACTTGATCCCGGGTCTCCAGGATGACGACCTGGGGTGAAGGCAGCGCTAAACCGCTGAGCCACCCAGGGTTCCTTAAGCCTACTTTAACATACAAAAATTCCTTTAGAAAAACAAAACAAAACAAAAAAAAACCCAAAAATTCCTTTAGAAATTTCCCTTTATCTCTTAACCCCCGGGATACATGTTGGCAATCATCCCCCAAGCACATGGCCCACTGATATACATCTGAAGGGTCTCATGACTCGGGTTTTATTAGACGGTAATAAGTGACCTTTTCCCAACAATAGCTAGCCCCCTCGAGGTCCTGGAAACCTTGCTTCCAAAATTTCTTAGAGAGTAGGCTGTCCTCAAACCCCTCCCAACTCCCCGATATATGATCAGCCACCGCTCACAGGCCCGGGGCAGCAGATCTCCCTGCCCATGGGTCCTATCCCCGTGCTTTAAACCACCATTTTGCACCAAAGAAGACTCAAGAATCCTTTCTTGGTCATTGGCTCCGGACCTCACCCCACCAAACCTCATCCAAATTCCAAAACTTCATCATAGGGATTATGGATATTTTGAGGTGGGTCAGCTAATGGGCATGTTTATGTCCAGCCAGGGGGCTGGGGGTCATTATCCACCTTTCTACCTTACTCAGGTTTCTATTGTTCAAGTTGATTGCCTAAAAATGGCCTCTACAGTTGTGAATTTTATCTTATTATGCCATTACTTATTAAAAATTAATTAGGAACTCGGGCAGCCCCGGTGGCTCAGCCGTTTAATGTCACCTTCAGCCCAGGGCGTGATCTTGGAGACCCGGGATGGAGTCCGGGGTCAGGCTCCCCGCATGGAACCTGCTTCTCCTTCTGCCTGTGTCTCTGCCTCTCTCTCTCTCTCTGTCTGTCTCCCTCTGTGTGTCTCTCATGAATAAATAAATAAAATCTTTAAAAAATTATTTAAAAAATCAGGAACTATTTTATATTTTGGTTTATCATATTGATGAATAATTAAATCATAGATACTCAAAGACTGAAATATCCTTGGAGATGATTTTTTTCAATTTCATCATTCATAGATGAGAAAACTAAAGCTCAGATAGAAATAAAATAAATTCCTCCATTTGGGTTACTAGCAGCAACCCCTCTGCCCCCCATCATCACATTTCTTCAGTGGGGGTTTTAACAGAATAACTAATTGTTGATTCCCCACCCCAATCCAGTGTGTTCGAAGATATATTTAACAATGTAAAAGAGCTCTGAAGTACTTTATGACAAAAGTAAATTTTATTTTAAGACAAGCTACAGAAGGTCACGAAGTTCCGCTGGAAAGTATTCATGCAGTTAATAGTTTATCTGTGCAGATTCCTAACTTGGATGTCTTATAAAATCAGCTACTGTGAATTAAGATTTTATTGATAAGAATTTATGTATTTAATACAGTATTTTGATAGACAAATCTCCTGTTGTCTAGAAGAGGAGTCAAATCATTTGTTGGAAGACACTTAATTGGTTAAATGATTAATAAAAGCAGAATATGTAGTTATCTTATTTATTTCTTTGTCTATTCTTAGCCACTTAAGTAAAACCAATCTCATAACAAATACTCCTGGAAATCAATTTAAGTGTAATCAAGTCTGCAGAGTCTAGTGTGGTTGTAAGGGAGTAAAATATCAAGCCTGAATTTAAACTTTGTGATTTTCAGGCATCAAGTTAATTTCTCTTAATATAAGTTGGTGGTTCTGTTTTTTTAAAAAAATCAATTTTTATACTTTTGAACCAAAGGAGGTGCTAAATGCAGAGGTATGAAGCACTTTCTTCTGTTATCCTAATTATTCTGGCTGGGAATAAATCTTAAGTGCTTTTTGTCAAAGAACAAATTTGCTGCTAGGAGCCTTATTTATCTGCCAACATGAGAATTTAGGTATAGATTTTTAAAATTTCATAGTAACATAGCTCTTTTCAAGGAGGAGCCATTGTCAGAAATTGGCTCTACAGGCAACTGTGAGACAGAATAATAAAATGAGCCTGGGCTATTGAGTCCAAAAATAATTAGATTTAAATCCTAGTCCTAGAACTTGAAACAATATAACTTTGAGAAATACTAATTGTTTTGAGCCTTAATTTAGCTATCTATGAAATGAAGATAACAATGTTTGTTATGAGAATCAAATGAAATAATGAATGTCAAGCACCAATGGCAGTGTCTGGTACATGTTGCATAAGTCTTAATTACCTTCCTGTCTTCCTACAAATTCAATTCTACTTCCTCTGGATTCCTTTGCAGAGTAAGCTGCAAAATAATTGAAGTGGGAATAGAGTACTGAGCTACTATGGAAGCCATCTTATTGGTAGACATTACCTTCCTTTTTTTTTTTTTTTTAAAAAATTTTTATTTATTTATTTATTTATGATAGTCACAGAGAGAGAGGCAGAGACATAGGCAGAGGGAGAAGCAGGCTCCATGCACCGGGAGCCCGATGCGGGATTCGATCCCAGGTCTCCAGGATCGCGCCCTGGGCCAAAGGCAGGCGCTAAACCGCTGTGCCACCCAGGGATCCCCGACATTACCTTCCAATAAATGTAGGAGAGGGATCAAGATTACCATTCTCCATTGTGCCCCATTCTTAACCCCAACTCTAATTGCAAATGGCACACACCCAATTAAATCCAATTTCCAGAAGCTTCATCTTTGAATATTATTCAGAGATTTGACATAATAATAACCAGTTCTGTATTCCAGGACAAGATAATCCAGGGTTGGCCCCATTTGCTTATAGAGTCCCAGTGCTCAGGTAAAGTAGGTTACTATTTTTCTCTATGAAAGATGAATAAGAGGTACAATTGCTAAAGTAAAGTAGATGTCAAGATCCAGGGACAGGATCAGAAAGGATGATTAGATTAAATTTGTAAAAAATTATAAATATGTATGTATATATCATAAGCTTGATCATTGTAGCCATTTTTAAGTGTACAGTTCAGTGACATTAAACCCATTCACATTGTTGTGCAACCATCCCCACTATCAATTTTAACGCTTTTTTTGCTGTGTCTAAACTGAAATTCTGGGCAGCTTGGGTGGCTCAGTGGTTTAGTGCCACCATCAGCTCTGGGCGTGATCCTGGAGACCCAGGATCAAGTCCCACATTGGGTTCCCTACATGGAGCCTGCTTCTCCCTCTGCCTGTGTCTCTGCCTCTCTCTCTCTCTGTGTCTCTCATAATAAATAAATAAAATCTTAAAAAAAGTAAACTGAAATTCTGTACTCATTAGATAATAACTATCAGCCCCAGATGTTGGCAACCACCATTTTATACGCTCTGTCCCTATAAATTTGACTATTCTAGATACATCATACAAGTGAAATCATACAGTATTTGTACTTTTGTGATTGGCTGTTTTGCTTATAATGTCTTAGAGGTTCATCCATATTATGGCATGTGTGTGAATTTCCTTTTTTTTTTTTTTTTAAGATTTTATTTATTTATTCATGACAGACACAGAGAGAGGCAGAGACATAGGCAGAGGTAGAAGCAGGCTCCATGCCTTATCTTATCTTAACCTCCTTCTCCTCCTTCTCCTTCTCTTTGATGTGACACTGGATCCCAGAACCTGGGATCACAACCTGAGCCAAATACTCCTTTTCAAATAATATTATCCTGGGGCAGCCCCGGTGGCTTAGTGCCACCTTCAGCCTGGGGTGTGATCCTGGAGACCCAGGATCGAGTCCCACGTTGGGCTCCCTGCATGGAGCTTGCTTCTCCCTCTGCCTGTGTATCTGCCTCTCTTTCTCTCTCTATGTATGTCCTTCATGAATAAATAAATAAAATCTTAAAAAAAAAGATAATGTTATCTTAATGGGTGTAAAGTGGTAGATTACTCTTAAAAACATGAATTGTGATATACAACACATAACCCATCTCATTTCCTAGCCTAGGATCTATGCACATAATAGGTGTTTATTGAATGAATGAGCAAGAATTCACATATCATATATGAAATGAAATATCTATAGAAAACAATCCAGAAAATATTATGATGCAATATATTCATCTATCCATCCATTCAGGCAATAATAGGAATATGTGCCATGTACTATGTTAATTATTAGGATTTCAAATTTCAATAAAAAGTGAAGCCAAGACAAATGCAGTTCCTTATCTCAAAGAGCTCACAGTCTGTTATCTCTCTAGAGAGGAAGGCTGAGTCACCAAGATATGGCAGTTCAGTGAGAGTATCCTTTAAAAAAAAATCTAACCCTTTTGGCATTAAAATCTATATTTTTAAAGCCTCATCATGATTACCAATGATACTATATTCTAGTTTTGTTGACGTGTTTTCTTTTGCAAGTTAGTAAATAATACATATAATACACACATTTGCATGTAGATACATATATCTGCATATCTATATCTGTGGTTTACTTCATGAGCTTTAGGCTTTCTGGAATTCTGGGATTGAAATAAGCCCAAATGGCTACAAGACTTCCATTGTTTGTAGTGAAGTAACTTTTCATCTAGAATGGTACTAGTTATTTGCCATCTTTGGGGGAATTGAGAAATAATCCCTCAAATCATTTTCTGTATACTGTGTTCAGATGAAGAACCCCTGTTGAGAAAGTCTGCCTCAGTGACTTTCCACTTCTCTGTGAAATAATAAAATTGATAGGAACCTGCAAAGCTGAAGACTATTCAGCAGTTCATGGTAATGATAGAAACATGTAGGACACCAAAGACATCAGTTAGATTACTGCTTTTGCTTTCTCTATAAATTCAGAAGGCTAGGAAGACATATATTTGCAACTGAATCATAGTCTGACTTTCTGTAGAGAAGAATGGGCTCCTTCTTTGGGTGGGATATATCTTATGTTCAATCAAGAAAATGCTGTAAATGATCATACTGTCATTTGGTTTATTATACTCAAGCTATCCATTTGAACTGCCTCCCTTAATATAAGTGACCGTACCTTGCTATTGAGGCTCTGCATTACTTTTTCTACCTATTTAATTACATTCATTTAACAATTATTTATTGAGATCCTACTATATACTCAGTACTATGGTAGGTCCTAATAATACAAAGGTGAACTGATCCTGTAGCCTAGTGGTAGTGAAAGACAAATGAATAGACAATTATAATTGCTAATATGAATAAATAACAGAGCAATCACAGGATGCAGAGGTATCACAGAAAAGAGACCCCAGCATAGACAAAGAGGATTAGGGGAGACTTCCTGGAGGAATTGAAACTAAATTAAGACCTACCATTGAATTGGAATTAACGGAGGAAGGAAAAGTCCTTCCTATGAAGAATTAGCACAAAGTCCCAGCATGGGTAAGCATTGCATTATTAAGAAAATGAAAAAAGGGTAAGAATGGCTTGAGACCACATTGTGAGGGTGTGAGGTGAAGCCAGAGAGATAAACAGGAGCTCACTAATCTAGGATATTATGAATCCTCTTCAGGATTCCATTCTGAGAGCATGGAGACTCATTATAGAGCTTGAAGAAAGGGTACCTCACAATGAAATTTATGTTCTGAAAAGATAGCTCCAACTGCAGTGTGGAGAATGGGAAAGGGTAGGGCAAGATGGAAGTCTGGGAGACCATGAGCTTTTTGTCCTAATCCAGGAATACAGAGGAATTTATAGATGTGAGCACTCTTTTCCAGGATTTGGTAACCTTTTTGGATATATGATATGGAGGAAAAGAATGATTTCCTGGTTTCTGGCTTGGCCACTGGGTTAGATGGAAAACAGAAGGAGTAACAGTTTCCTATGGAAGATCATAAATTCAGTTTTAGATAATTTATATTTGAGGTGCCTGTGAGACAACCAAGAATGCTGTTGTGGTGAAAGTTTTAGGGAGAGATTAGGGGGAAATTATTGTTGATGTTTAACTTTTGCTCTTATTGCCGGTCCTCTTTTAGGATGTCACTATGCAATTAAAAATTTAGTAACTAGAGGTATTTCCTGTGAAATTGGATCCAAAAAGTATAACAGGAAGGAGTACATAACTTGCTGCTTCTTGGGAGCATCATGGGCTGAGGTAGCATTATTTTGATTATCATTTTCTGCCAACAGCTAAATGATTGCTCCTCCCTATTTATATAAATATATAATTGCATATACATTTAGGTATACATAGATAATGTGATCTTGATATATCTGTTGATGTGCTTATTTTTGGGAAGTAGGATTAGTTGGAGGAGAGGGGAGTTGTTAATTTATATAATCTTAACGTGCTAGAATTATTTTTGCACAAAGCACTTTATGAAAAAATAATTAAATTGGGGCACCCAAGTGGCTCAGTCAGTTAAGTGGCTGCCTTGGGCTCAGGTTATGATCTCTCAAATAAGTAAACAAAATATAAAAAAATAATTAAATAAAAATTATTGAGTAAATAATTGGGTAAAAATTTTGAGTAGACTGTTGATAAAAAAATAACTGAGGGAGTGGGAAAATTTCGAAGAGCAATATAGAAGACATAGAAAGGAAAAAAAATGACTGGAGTTGAGATAGGTTTGATGATACTCCACAAATTATATGGACAACTCTTCCTGCCTTCTTGCCTCTGTAAGAGGTATCTTAGGAACCATGTATAAAGAATTTTTGTCATTCAGTTGCTACTTCTTATTTATTCTCCTGTAACAAGACTCCAATATTACACTTTTTTTAAAAGATTTTATTTATTTATTCATGATAGACACACACAGAGAGAGGCAGAGACGAGGCAGAAGGAGAAGCAGGCTCCATACAGGGAGCCTGATGTGGGACTTGATCCTAGGACTCCAGGATCACGCCCTCAGCCGAAGGCATATACTCAACCACTGAGCCACCCAGACGTCCCAATATTATACTTAAAATTTTTTTTAATTTTTATTTATTTTTATTTTTATTATTTTATTATTTTATTTTTATTATTTATTTATTTTTAATATATATTTTTATTTTATTTTTTAATTTTAAAATGTTTTATTATTTTTTATTTTACCCATATTACACTTTTTACACAAGACTGATGCTCAACTCTTGCTCACTGGTAGGCTGTGGTGGTTATTTATAGCTGATATCTGTTCTGGTTGGTCTGTTTGCTGATTGTTGTTACTATTACTGCTTTACTAATTTATATTCTCTGACAGCATTGATTTAGGAAGCCTTTCTTATTTTTACTTTATTTAAAATAAATAAATATTTATTTATTTATTTTTTAAAGTAAGCTCTAAGCCCTGTGTGGGTCTTGAACTCATGGCTCTGAGATCAAGAGTCCCATGCTCTACCAACTGAGCCAGTCAGGTGCCCCTTATTTAGGAAGCCTTCCTTGACATCTGCCTTTTCTTTCACTTTTCAGTTTGAACTATCAGCTCCTTCTCTGCTTCTCCAACATTCCCTGGTAGAGGGATCCCTGGGTGGCTCAGCGGTTTGGCGCCTGCCTTTGGCCCAGGGCATGATCCTGGAGTCCCGGGATCAAGTCCCACATCAGCTCCCAACATAGAGCCTGCTTCTCCCTCTGCCTGTGTCTCTGCCTCTCTCTCTCTCTCTCTCTCATGAATAAATAAATAAAATCTTAAAAAAAACAAACAAACATTCCCTGGTAGATGGCACCTGTTGTAGGCTGAATTATGGTCCCCAAAGGCATCAGGTCCTAATTCCCCAAATCCTTAAATGTTACTTTATTTGGAAAAAAGGCCTTTGCAAATATGATTAAATTAAAGATTTGGAGATGGGACAATTATTTTGGGGCCCTAAATCCCATCACAGATGTCCTTATAAGAGACAGGCCGAGGGAGATTTGACACAAAGAAGAGAAGGCAATGCAAAGGTGGAGCAGACAGAGATTTGATTTGAAGATGTTTGCCTTGAACATTGGAGGGATGTAGCCATAAGCCAAGGAATGCCAACAGCCACCACCAGAAGCTACAAGAGACAAGGGACTGGTTTTCCCCTAGAGCCTTGATTTCAGCCTAGTGAAACTGATTTCAGGCTTTTCAACTCCAGAAATGTGAGACAATGAATATTCCAAGTATTGCATGGAATGTACTTGCACATATTATTTATCGTTTATCTAAAATTCAAACTTAATTAGGTGGGTCTTCTATATTTTATTTGGTAACCCTTAGTTAGAGATCATGTCTTAATCATCTCAGTTTTGTTTAGCAGTATTTAGTAAAATGGATGTTTGGTGTAAATGACATGATAATTTTGCAAATAGTTAAAAAGTATTTTTATTATTGAGATTTCCAAATATATTCAAAAGCAGAGAGAGAACAGTGTAGCAAATTCTCATGTATCCATTACCTAGGTTCAACAATCATCAATACATGACTGATCTTACAATTTTTCTTTCTTTTTTTTTTTAAGATTTATCATTTATTCATGAGAGACACAGAGAGTGAGACAGACACAGGCAGAGGGAGAAGCAGGCTCCTCGCAGGAGGAGATGGAGGACTCAATCCCAGGACCCTGGGATCATGCAAAGGCAGACGCTCAACCGCTGAGTCACCCAGGTGTGGCTGATCTTACAGTTTTTATTTATTTATTGATTCATTTTTGATCTGATATTTTTTTTTAATACTTTGTTCAAAAGCAGCAGATCTGGTGGTATTGTTTTGTGTGTATATATTTCAATGAGTGTGTATGTGTTTATTCCAGGAGGGGTGGGTGGCAATAGCATGAATTTTAAGATGATACATTCTTTCAAAAGAATCCTGGAACTGGAGAGTGGGAACCATTGTATATGAATAGCAGGAGAATCAAACAAGATTTCAATGATTGAGGGAACCTAGTAGAGATTGCCAGGTGAGATAGAGCACATGACCAATATTTTCCAAATATAAATTGAAACATGGACATAGAGATTAATACCCAGCAGAATCGTTCTGCTGAAAACAAAGCATTTCATGAATGCTCAACTAACTTTGCTGACAACTTCACCTCTCAGAATAGTGAGAAAGCAATCAGGAGAATGGATATCCAGAACTTGATTCTGAATGCCAAGGAGAAACAGGTTGTTGACATGGAAGTGACTGGCACTGAGGGAAGGGTGTGATGTTATATGACCATCTTGTCCCTGAATGTGATGTAGCAAGGGAAAAGAAGGCTGGACTTAGACCATGGTTTGTAAGAAAAGTAGGCTTCAAAATTTCAGAGGAAAGAGATATAATTGCATCATGTGGATGTTGAATGATGCACAGTTGCCAGAGAAACAAGAAGCTCTTTAAAAAATGAAATTTAGGGATCCCTGGGTGGCTCAGTGGTTAAGCGCCTGCCTTTGGCCTAGGGTGTGATTCTGGAGTTCCAGGATCGAGTCACCTCAGGCTCCCTGCATGGAGCCTGCTTCTCCCTCTGCCTGTGTCTCTGCCTCTCTCTCTCTCTGTCTCTCATGAATAAATAAAAAATCTTAAAAAAAAAAAAAGAAATTTAGGGGTGCTTGCCTGGCTTTTTTTTCATCAATGAGCATGTGACTCTTGATCTCAGGGTTGTAAGTTTGAGCCCCATGTTGGTGTAGAAATTACCTAAAGATGAAAATTAAAAAAAAAAAATCTTTATGGGGACGCCTGGGTGGCTCAGTGGTTTAGTGCCGCCTTCAGCCGAGCGTGTGACCCTGGAGACCCTGGATTGAGTCCCATATCGGGCTCCCTGCATGGAGCCTGCTTCTCCCACTGCCTGTGTCTCTGCCTCTCTCTGTGTGTCTCTCATGAATAAATACATAAACCTTAAAAAAAAAAAAAAACAACCTTTACTTTTATTTATTTTTAATAATCCAGGTTTTTTTTTTTAAAGATTTTTTTTAAAAGATTTTATTTATTTATCCACGAGGGACAGAGAGAGAGAGACAGGCAGAGACACAGGCAGAGGGAGAAGCAGGCTCCATGCAGGGAGCCCGACGTGGGACTTTATCCCGGGTCTCCAGGATCAGGCCCTGGGCTAAACCGCTGAGCCACCTGGGCTGCCCAAAGAAAGAACCTTTAAGGATTGGCGCAGTGGTTTAGCGCCTGCCTTTGGCCCAGGGCGCGATCCTGGAGACCCGGGATCGAATCCCAGGTCGGGCTCCCGGTGCATGGAGCCTGCTTCTCCCTCTGCCTGTGTCTCTGCCTCTCTCTTTCTCTCTCTCTGTGTGTGTGTGTGTGTGTGTGTGTGTGACTGTCATAAATAAATGAAAAAAAAAAGAAAGAACCTTTATTTTATTTATTTTTTTTAGAACCTTTATTTTTTTTAAAAGATTTATTTAATTTATTTATTTATGACAGTCACACACACACACACACACAGAGAGAGAGAGAGAGGCAGAGACATATGCAGAGGGAGAAGCAGGCCCCATGCACCAGGAGCCTGACGTGGGATTCGATCCCGGGTCTCCAGGATTGCGCCCTGGGCCAAAGGCAGGCGCCAAACTGCTGCGCCACCCAGGGATCCCAGAAAGAACTTTTAAAAAATAAAATGATACAGTTAAGTTTCATATATTAAATTTTTTTTTAAAGATTTTATTTGTTTATTTGAGAGGGAAAGAGAGCACAAGGTGGGGGAGGGGCAGAAACAGAGAGAAGCAGACTCCCCTTGAGCAGAGAGCTCTACCCTACCTGAGGCTCAATTCCCAGGATCCTGGGATCAGAAACTGAGCCGAAGGCAGACACTTAACCAATGGAGCCACCCAGGTGCCCCAAGTTTCATGTATTTAAAAAAAAAGTTTTATTTATTTAAATAATCTCCACACCCAACGGGAGGCTCGAACTTATGATTACGCGTCCCATGCTCTTACCATTGAACCAGCCAGATGCCTCAAGTTTCATACATTTTTAAATGGAGGGAGGAAGTCAGAAAATATCTGTACCAACTGCTGTTGGTTGCCTACCTTCGTATCAGGTAACCTGAACCAATGAAGTGAGCCAGGCCAACAAGTCAGCCAACAGATCCCTTTTACCCCCGGCTTTACTAATGTATAATGACAGATAAAATTGTATATATTTAAAGTGTAGAATGTGATGATTTGCTACATGAAAACCTACCACAAGCAGGTAATACATTTATTGCCTTACATACTTAGGTTTGTGTGTGTGTGTGTGTCTGATAAGAATGCTTGAGATCTACTCTCTCAGCACATTGCAAGTACATAATACAGTATTATTAAGTATAGTCATCATACTGTACATTAGATCCTCGGAACTTCCTTATCTTAAAACTAAAGGTTTATACCTTTTGGCTAGCAACTCACCATTTTCCTCACTCCCTAACCCTGGTAACCACCATTCTATTCTCTGTTTCTAGGAGTTTGACTTTGGATTCCATATATAAGTGATCATGAAGTATTTGTCTTTCTCTTTCTGGCTTATTTCACTTAGCATTATGTCCTAGTTTTGTCTATACTGTCACAATTGGCAGGATTTCCTTATTTCTCATGGTTGAATAATATTGAGTTGTGTATTTATTCATTCATTTATAGACAGACACTTAGATTGTTTCCATATCTTGGCTGTAGTGAGTAATGCTACAGTGAACACGGGAGTGCATGTATCTCTTTGAGACACTGATTTCATTTCCTTCAGATAAATACCCAAAAGTGGGATTGCAGGATCATATGGTTGTTCTACTTCTAATTTTTTGAGGACCTCTGTACTGTTTTCTTTAATGGGTGTACCAATTTACACCCATCAACGGTGTACAAGAGTTCTCTGTTCTCCAAATCCTTGCTTATACTTGCTATCTCTTGTTTGTTTTTGATAAAAACAATTCTAAAAGGTGATATCACAATGAGGTGGTATCTCGTGGTTTTGATTTGCATTTTCCTGATGATTAGTGATGTTGAGCACCATTTCATATACCTTCTGGCCTTATATCTTCTTTGGAAAAAATCTATTTAGAACCTTTACCAACTGCTTTACCAATTTTTAAAAAGATTTTATTTATTTATTTTAAGAGAGAGAGAGAGCCTGAGCAGGGGGGAGGAGCAGAGGAAGAGGGACAAGCAGATTCAGTGCTGAGCACAGGGCTCAACTTGGGGCTGGATCCCATGACCCTGAGACCATGACCTGAGCTGAAATCAAGAGTCAGGCACCTGACTGAACTACCCACCCATGCATCCGTTCTTTACTAATTTTGTAATTGGATTCTTTTTTTTTTTTTTTTTTTTTTTGGCTATTGAGTTGTAAGAGCTATATGCTACTGAGTTGTTTATATATTTTGGATGTTAACCTCTTATTTGATATATGATTTTGAAATATTTTCTCCCATTCAGTAGGTTGCTTTTTCATTTTGTTGATGGTTTCCTTTGCTGTGCAGAAGCTTTTTAGTTTGATGTAGTCCCACTTGTTGATTTTTGCTTTTGTTGCCTGTGCTCTTGGTGTTATATCCAAAAAAGTCATTGCCAAGACCAACGTCAGGGAACTTACTGTCTATGTTTTCTTCTAAGAATTTTCAGGTTTCAGTTTTATATTCAAGACTTTAATCCATTTCGGTTAATTTTTGTGTATAATGTAAGATGGGGTTCAGTTCCATATTTTTGCATGTGGCTTTCCAGGTTTCCTAACACCATTTATTGAAGAGACTGTTCTTTCCCCATTGAATATCCTTAGCTCCTTTGTCATAAATTAATTGACTATATATGCATGGATTTATTTCTGGGTTCTCTATTCTGTTCCATTGATCTATGTGTGTGTGTTTATTTTTTAATTATTTTTTATTTAAAATATTTATTTACGTGAGAGAGAGAGAGAGCACAGAGGGAGAGGGAGAAGCAGACAAAGCAGACTCCTCACTGAGTAGGCAGCCCCTTGTGGGGCTTGATCCCAGGACCCTGGGATCATGACCTGACTCAAAGGCAGACGCTTAACTGGGCCACCCAGGTGCCCCAAGAACTGTCTTTTTAATTGTAATAGTCTCATGGAACTCAGAAATACAAGCTCCCCCCACCCATCCCTGGTCAGCCAGGCAATCAGGAGGTACCCCTCTGTAGCAGCAGTAAAATCCAGGCACTGGTTGTAAAAACTGGGGTAGCAGACACATATAACAGCTCCATTGCAAGGAGCTGGTGCTTTGCAGCACGGCAGAAGGGGAGTGCAAAGATAGTGCCTGCCCTCTGAGGTCCCAGGAGAGGTTTTTGGTCAACCCTTAGATGTGTGTTTAATTAAAAGCCTGTCTCTCAGTCTGCAGCTCTGATGAACAGCTAATAGGCCTCTTTCACAGAAATATTGAGCACCTGGGTTTGTTGTCTCTTGCTGAGCCCTGGGGGTGGTGGTAGCTGTTTAGGAGCTCTTTCTCCATTGTTACAGTCCTATGGGACCTGCGAGTATAACCTCTGCTGGTCACTAGGGCCAGTGATGTGGAGGTGTCCCCTGAAAATGACATCAATAATCATGACACCAAACAAAAGCATAAGCTCTGTTTTGGAAGATACTAGTGAAGTGGAGTGAGGTAGAGGGAGAGAGCAAAAGTTGTCTTCATTAGCCTCTTTAGCGGAGGCTCCTTTGAATATGCTGAATGAGAAGTCTGACCCTCAAGCCAAAACTCCTGGATGAGAAATAGGCCTCTTTCACAGAAACGCAAGGGATGTGTTTCAGGCTGCCATCCGTGTGGTGCTGTGAGAGTGGGAGTCTGCCAAGAAAAGTCTCTCAGATTGTGACAGCCCCAGGGGACCCAAGAACAAAGTCCTTCTAGCCTCTAGAGCCAGGTCATCAAGGGGCATGCCCTGAGTGGCAGCTGCAAAAACGAGGAGCACCATAAATGTGTAGAAACTACCCTCTGGGAGATACTGGTGCTCTGGAGTACAGCAGAGGGAGTGTGTGAAGATGATACTCACTGGCTGGATTGAAGCAGAGGGGAAATTGAAAAGATGGCATCAATAAAAGGAAAAAAAAAGAAAGAAAAAGTAAAAAAGGAAAAGGGGAAATAAAAAGAAAAAAAGGAAAGTGGGGCAGGGGGCAGGGAAGGCCCTTTCTGGCTTTAGTAAGCTAATGGGTGAATGTCCAAGATGGTGCCTGCTGGCTAGAGCATAAAGATGGTACCTGTAGGAAAGGGATTTAAAAAAAAAGGATGCTACCTTTTGGTTTTAAAAGTGCATTGTAAGAGCAGGAAGATGGTGCCCCACCAGCCTCCTACCCCAGAAAATATCTCAGCTGGCCTTTGTCCCTCAGACCAATGCTTTAAAATAGGAAATGAATCTCTTTCACATAAAGCTTGGGCATTTTTCAAAGGACTGTTTCTTGGCCCTGGAGGGAATGAGTCTGTGTACAGGCCCTTTAAGAGCTGTTCCCCAGTTTGACATAGCCCCAGGATCTCGTGGGCACAAGCCGCCCTGGTCTTCAAAGTCAGATGCTCTGGGGGTTCATCACTCAGATGCTGGTCTTAGAGGTTGGCATGTCTGATGTAGGGTAAAACCCCTCACTCTTTAGGGAGGAGTTCCTGTTTTGAGTTATTCCTTTTTTTTTTTTTTTTAGATTTTATTTATTTATTCATGAGAGACACAGAGAGAGAGAGAGAGAGAGAGAGAGAGAGAGGCAGAGACACAGGCAGAGGGAGAAATAGGCTCCATGCAGAGAGCTCAATGTGGGACTCTATCCCGGGCCTCCAGGATCAGGCCCTGGGCTGAAGGCGGCGCTAAACCACTGAGCCACTGGGCTGCCCCTGTTTTGAGTTATTCCTGACTCCTGGGTTGTTTCACCAGAGGTTACTTGTTTCCAGTTTATAGAGGTTTTTTTTTTTTTCTTTTTTCCAGAGGATATTGTTCTATATATAGCTATAGCTTTGGCGAGTCTGCAGGAGGAGGATGAGGTCGTTATCTTCCTATCTTTCCATCTTGAACCAGAGCTCCATTATATTTTCTTGTTGAAAAGACTGGGTCAATATTCTGGTAGAATTCTAACTTCTGGATGTATACCATTACTTTCATTGAAATTTTAGTTTACTCTCCACTGTATTTCCTATAAACTGGACATTTCCAATTAAAGTTGTGACTAAAATGAGGTGTCAGGTAAAACATTCTTGTCAAGAATATTTCAGGGCAGCCTGGGGGGCTCAGCAGTTTAGCGCCGCCTTTGGCCCAGGGCCTGATCCTGGAGACCCAGGATTGAGTCCCAGGTCGGGCTCCCTGCATGGAGCCTGCCCCCCTCTGCCTGTGTCTCTGCCTCTCTCTCTCTCTTTCCCTGTGTCTCTCATGAATAATAATAATAAAAAAGAATATTTCATGAGTGATTCTGTAAACATTGTATCATATCAGGAGTTGTGTACGACTCATTGTCTTTATGATGTTATCCTCCATCATTGGATTCATGATTAATGTGAAAACTGCCACATTGCTCCATTGGGAAGTTATGAGTTTTCCTCTTGAGATAAGTAAATAATCTGTGTGTCGACAACTTTGTCAGCCTTATGCTCAATGCTTTTTGTTTTTTAAAGTAATCTCTACACCCAATGTAGGGCTTGAACTCGCGACCTCAAGATCAAGAGTCACACATTCCACCAACTGAGCCAGCCAGGTGCCCCTGTCCTCAATGCTTTTAGCACTCATTGCTGATTCTTGACTGAACTGATTATTCCATTATAGATTGCAAAATGGTGATTTTTCCAATTCTGTCAATCCTTTTGCATTTACTAATTAGGATTCTTATGTCAAGAAGAGCTTCCCCTCATCAACTGGAGCCGATTGTTAACTCTGAAATAGAGTTCCATATGGTAAAGAAATAATACATAAACCCTTTTCTCTTTACCAATTTTTGCATAAGGACTTGGTATAACTGTCATCTCAACTCTTGGTGAATGTATTTTTTTTTTCTTTTTGTGTGAAAGTATTATTAGGATTTTTATATATTTAAGTGCATTAATCAGTGATGGTATCTTTATGATGCTGTTACAGATTGTATTTACCTAAGAAGGTTACACTAATATATTTAGTCCCACACGTTCTTCTTATAATGTGATGTTGACACTTCTCCATTGTTTCTGCCCAGCACTCTTGGTATATGTGATTTCAGTGAAATGCATTCACCCTGAAGCCACCACATTTGGTAAGAGAAAGCATATGGAAAGAGAACATGGAGATATAGAGAGATGACTAAGGAGTCCTAATTCTTCCATCCCTTACCTGTTCCAGGTCAGGCAACAAACTTGTGAATGATTGAGTGAGCCTTCAGAAGATTTCAACCTCTAGCTTTTGAGCTGCTCAATTGATGCCGAGTACAGTGGACCCCAGCTGACCCACTGAACTCTGCCCATACTGAAAATTTACGAGAATAACAAGTGTTGTTTTTAATTTTTTTTGTTTATTGAAGTTTCTTTTTAAGTTTTATTTATTCAGGTAATCTCTACACCCAACATGAGGCTCGAACTCACGACCCCTGAGATCAAGAGTCACATGCTCTTCTGACTGAGCCAGCCAGGTGCCCTGTTTATTGAGTTTTTAAAATAAGTGTTTTGAGTCAGTTTGATGTCATTTTTTGTATAGCCGCAGTACTTAGATAAAGTTGGCCTGTAGGAGCCTCCCCAGATTGATTCCCATGTCCTTTGACATGATGCCTATGCTCTTCAATAGTTTCCTTACTTTCTGGCATAAAATGATATCTTAAGCTTACCTTATAAATTTTCTACCTTTGGATCTGACATCAGCTTTTTTCCCAAAGAGTCCCAGTTCTTTTTAGTGGGAAATGGTATTTAGGGTTCAAAATGTGGGCATTAAGAAAGATTTCAAAGGAACAAATTTCAATAGAAAAATTACAAACTTGATGATAAGACAACATTTCAACATGTTTTCCTGAATGCAGAATTGAAAGACAAACTATAAAGGTCAACAGAATGGGCAAGAAAAGTAACAGAATTCTAACAAAAATAAAAACAACATGAACAAGGGTGCCTGGCTGGCTCAGTCAGTAAAGCATGCAACTCGATCTCAGGGTTGTGAGTTTAAGCCCCAGGTGCAGGGCAGACCCGGTGGCGCACCGGTTTAGCGCTCCCTGCAGCCCGGGGTGTGATCCTGGAGACCTGGGATCGAGTCCCATGTCGGGCTCCCTGCATGGAGCCTGCCCCCCTCTGCCTGTGTCTCTGCCTCTTCTCTCTCTGAAATGAATAAATAAATAATCTTTAAAAAATAAAAAAATAAAAGTGATAAAAAAAAAAAGCCCCAGGTGTAGAGGTTACTTAAACAAACAAACATGAACAGACACTTCTCAAAAGATGGAATGCCTATGGATAATGAATATTGAATCATGTTTAATTTATTCGTACTAAAAAATAGAATATTATTTTTCCTTTATCAAATTAGTAGATTTTTTTAAAAAAAGAAATAAGCTTCAACGTTGACAAGAATGCAGTAAAAAATGTAATCTTGTACACATTGGTGGAAATGCCACTTGATTTTTGGCTTCCTGCTAAGTCATTGGGCAATATGAATTATGCTGCAATATTAAAAAATTGCAACTATTTGTACTAGTTAGGTTAGAGCCTAAGATACTGTGACAAAGAGGTACCAAATGAAGTGTCTAAGAATTTTAAAAAAGTTTTTCTGTCTCATACAACAGATTAAAAATGAGTAGTCTAAGTTGGAGGGGCAGCTCTGCTTTCTGTGGTCACTTAGGGTTCTGGTTCTTTCCACTCTCTTCCTTTCCGATTTTCTAAGTGTTAAAGCTGTGTGGTTGAAGCTAGGTCACAGGCAAGTCTGGGTTTCAGCTTGCATAAAGGGGGAAAAAAGAAGTCTAGGACTAGCAATCTTTTCTTAAGCTAGAGATGTAGAAATCTGCTAACACGGCCACACATAGCTGGAAGGGAGGCTGAGAGCTGCAGTTCTTAGACAGGAACTGTTTATCTGGCTTAAACACTGTTACTTAGGAAGAAAACCATATCCTTTGACTCAATAATTCCATTTCTGATAACTATTTTATCTTATTCTATTTTTAAAGATTTTACTTATTTATTCATAAGAGACACAGAGAGAGAGGCAGAGACACAGGCAGAGGGAGAAGCAGGCTCCATGCAGGAGCCTGATGTGGGACTCAATCCCAGGTCTCCAGGATCAGGCCCTGGGCTGAAGGTGGCGCTAAACCGCTGAGCCACCTGGGCTGGTCCTGATTACTATTCTAATGAAATAAGTTAATTGTAGAAAATGTGTTAATTAAAAAAAATAAAAATAAAAAAAATAAAAAAAGAAAAAAAAAGAAAATGTGTTAATTACCTAACAATAATTCAGCCAAGGAGAATAATGTTCAGTATTACATACTAGAGAGGAAAATCACTTAGGAAACATCTGCATATATTACTGAAGCATTTTAGAGGCCATGGTGAGGAATTAAGGTGGAAACCGGTGGAGGGTTTTCAGTAGAAGAATGATTAAATTTAGGGGCACCCGAGTGGCTCAGTGGTTGAGTGTCTGCCTTTGGCTCAGGTCATGATCCTGGAATCCTGGGATTGAATCCTGCATCAGGCTCCCTTCATGGAGCCTGCTTCTCTCTCTGCCTGTGTCTCTGCCTCTCTCTTTGTGTATCTCATGAATAAATAAATAAAATCCTTAAAGAAACAGAAAAGTGATTCAATTTAAGAATATCCTGCTTGTGGGGCGACTGAGTGGCTCAGTCAGTTAAGTGTCTGCCTTTAGCTTGGGTCATGATCCCAGAGTCCTGGGATCAGGCCCTGCACCAGGTTCCCTGCTTTGCGGGAGCTTGCTTCTTCTCCCCCTCCCTCTGCTTGCTGCTCCCACTGCTTGTACTCTCACTCTGTCAAATAAATGAATAAAATATTTTATTTTTTATTAAAAAATTATTTTTAATAAGGATTTTATTTATTTATTCATGAGACACACAGAGAGAGAGAGAGAGAGAGAGGCAGAGACACAGGCAAAGGGAGAAGCAGGCTCCATGCAGGAAGCCCCATGCTGGACTTGATCCCAGGACTCTGGTATCATGCCCTGAGCCGAAGGCAGATGCTCAACAGCTGAGCCACCCAGGCATCCTTATATATATATATATATATATATATATATATATATATATATATATATATATATATATTTTTTTTTTTTTTTTTTTAACAGTATATTCTACTTGCTGTTTAGAGGACAGGGTGGAAGCAGTTGCCATAGTCCAGGAGATGAATGATGATAGTAGTTTGAACTAGGGTTTTAGGTAGTAGTAGTATAGTCAATTGAATATTAAACTTTTATTAGCTGTATAGATTTTGGAAGGAGCATTTTGTCTGTGAGGCCAAATTTCCCACTTTACTTAGCCCATATAATAAGAGATAATGGCAAAAGATCACTAAGTGGGGTGTTGGTACAGATATATACCTGGAGTGTTATTTTAAAATGTTCAAAGTTAATTATATTTGTAAAGCTTAAGAAAAAATGCCAAGAAACTCAAAAAGATATTTCTCAAGTAAAAAAAGTATCATTTTACTTTTCTTGTACCTTAGTTTATTATTACGCTCTTTCCCATGGAATAATCACAAAATATGAAAACCTTAGTTTTCATTATTATTATTATTTTCAAAGATTTTATTTATTTACTCATGAGAGACACTGAGAGAGAGGCAGAGACAACAGGCAGAGGGAGAAGCAGGCTCCATGCAGGGAGCCAGATGTGGGCCTCCATCCCGGTCCTGAGCCAAAGGCAGACATTCAACTGCTAAGCCACCCAGCGTCCCTTCATTATTTTGTCTTAATTCCTTACATTTAAAGTAGATTGTAGGGGCATCTGGGTGACTCAGTGGTTGAGCATCTGCCTTTGGCTCAGGGCCTGATCCTGGAGACCTGGGATCGAGTCCCACATCGGGCTCCTGCATGGAGTCTGCTTCTCCCTCTGCCTGTGTCTCTGCCTCTCTCTCAGTGTCTCTCATGAGTAAATAAATAAAATCTGTAAAAAAAATGGATTGCATGATTTTTTATGTATTTACTGGAACCATAACCTCAATATTTAAGTAGTATCATATATCCTCTTTGTTATGGAAATAATTTAATCTAATAATGATCTATTCAACTATGATTATTAATCTAATAACCTATTTGTCATTTTTTTATATAATTTTTAAGTCATCTGTTTGTTTGTGTCAAGCTTGTGATATTTTCTCCTGAAAAGATGACCAGCAGGACGCCTGGGTCGCTCAGTGGTTTGGCGCCTGCTTTTGGCCTGGGGCAGGGTCCTGGAGTCCCAGGATCGAGTCCTGCATTGGGCTCCCTGCATGGAGCCTGCTTCTCCCTCTGCATATGTTTCTGCCTCTCTCTCTCTCTCTCTCTCTCTCTCTCTCTCTCGGTCTCCCATTTTTAAGTAAATAAAACTTAAAAAAAAAAAAAAAGAAAAGATGACCAGGTTGATTGTAACTATGGAATTCAATATGAGATTCCAGGAGGCAACTAATGTCTATTTGATTTCTATAGGGAATGAACCATATAAAGAATAAAACTGAGTCAATTCATTTATTCTCAGTACTTGTTGAACACCTATTGTGTTTAACATGTATTTACATTATGTCACTGTAAATAATACCAAGGTGCATGACATTCAATGGATTTATAAGCTGATTAGAGAGATCCTGTTTCTACATAAATATGTGAAATATAATCGATAAACTAAATTCACAGGAAGTAATACAATTAAAGTAGACTAAGTGAATTCTCCTCTTAGCCACGGAAGAATTATACTTCTGATCACTGCAGTGTAATTTAGCTATGATTTTGCTTCATAAAAGCTTATTAATTTTGGTTATTCTTACCTTAAATGTTACATTTATTGCCATTTATCATCATAAAACCAAGACGAAACATGGCTCTGTTACTAACCTTCAGATTTAGTATTAGACACAAAACATGTTATAAGGAGCTTTGGTAAAGCTATTACTTCTTTGACTTATTACAGAAATAGAATTAGAAGCCCTGTGTCAGGGATGCCTGGGTGGCTCAGTGATTGAGCATCTGCCTTTGGCTTGGGTCATGACCCCAGGGTCCTGGGATCGAGTCCTGCATCGGGCTCCCCACGGGGAGCCTGGTTCTCCCTCTGCCTATGTCTCTGCCTCTCTCTGTGTCTCTCATGAATAAATAAATATCTTTAAAAAAAAAAAGCCCTGTGTCAAAAAAAGAAATATTATTTAAAACCATGCACATTGTTCAAATACCATGCCTGCAAATCTCTTATCCCTGCTTTGTGCTAGGTACCTAGTAGGTGACCAATAAATGGGTATTGAATGAATGAATGCAAGCATGAATAGATGATTCTTAGGTTCTTCCTGCTTATCTGTCTGTCTGGGTCTATAGGTCTATTTCTGTTGGACTGAATGTGAGTTGCCTCACAGTGGAATTATTACACATGGCACTGGATCTAGTGGTTACCTCCCTGAGAAATTCTATGAGCTAAAACCACTGGTAACTAGCTTAAATAAAATTCACAGAAAACCCACCAATATTTTATGTCTTAAACATATATATATGTATATATGTATAGTCTGCAGAAAAGTAGGGGGAAGTAGTAGTGATTTGCAGATGAAATTACTTCCATGGTTATTGGCATCTTGACTGTAGCTCATTTTTCACCTTCCCCGAGCTAGGCATGAAACTCCAGTTACTTCCCTCTATCTGATAAATTCTGGCTGCAAACAAATCCAAGTGTTTTTCTTGCTTATTTTTTCCTTCTGTTAGCAACAGAAGGAATCAGGCAAAAAAATATTTTGTGAGAAAACAACAATTCCTTACTCTGTAGCACCTGCTTAAATGTAAGCCAAAGGCACCCAAATGATGCAACCCATTAGTGTAGAAGAGGCCGGTGGATGGGCTGTCACGTCTGGCTGATGTGATGTCAGAGCAGATCATGTGGTGCTCTGTGGGCCGCTGGGACTGGCCCGCGGAAAGCACATGGATTACAGTCTGAGGCTGTAATGGGAAAGTCGGCTCCGGGGCTGCTGTATCATAGACACCAGCCTGCAGGGAAGCTGGGGGCTCTCCGATTTGCCCTGCTCTGGGGCCCCTCCTGCTGCGTGACTCCCGGGCACATTGCAGAGAGAAGCTGCTGCTCCCAGTAAGTACTTAAAGAAGATTTTTATTCAGAGCATTCTGGAAGCAGGGAGGAAGTGTTGGTGTTGATGGGGGTTACTGGAAACCCTTTGTAGAACACTCTCCCAGGGTCTGGGCTGGGCAGCGTGGCTTTCCATGCCATCCTGGAGTTGATAGGCAGCGGTGATGTGCAAACGTCCCCCAGCCCTGCTTTCGGTTTGTTCTCCATGTGATGTGTTTTTCTGAATTGCATTTTCTATTTTTGTAATTGTAGGATAGATTTGTTAGATCTGGTTAAAGTGAATTGATTTCAGATTCTCAGTCCCTTGAGTGGTCTTGGCGTTCTCTGTATGGTAAGCAGGGAGAGGGGAAAGAGGGTGGTGTCTCCCTTAGTCAGAATCACTGTTTATGTTAAGATATCGGCTGTGTCTGTGCTGGAGAAATATTTAGTGGTTGCCACCTCTTTTTTGCTTTGGGTAAGTAGGTGATGAGAAAGAAAGCAGGGTGAACCAGCAGTGAGGAGCAGTTGGATTTGAGGATTTACTGGTAAACCGAAATGCTGTTAATATATTGCTTTTTAATGGTCAGTTTTATATTAGGTAGTGTCAACTGACAGAACAGGTGCCAGTTGTGGAAGAATGATGGAGTTCTCTCTCCCTTTTCCCAGCAAGCAAATTGTTTTTCTTGCTTTAGAAGCTCTGTTAAAGAGTGGTGAGAAGTGCAAGCAGTGCGGATTTCTAGGCACTGTTTTTTGTTGTTCTGCTGGTAACAAGCACAGCATTCCCACACTCATGCATCAGGAGAGAGCCTCATGTCTGTGATGTTTAGGTGTGGTCTTTTTGGAGAGCAAGGGAATACATTCAGTAACATCTTATTGTTCCTTCAGGGCCTATAACACTAAATTTGTTTTAAGAGAGACTGAAAGTAAGTGCAGTTGGAAGGGGCTTTAAAGGGAAAATTAGGAGAAGAGATTGTTTATTTGCCTTGGCACTTCTCTGTGAACACTTGACAGAGTTTTAGGTCGAGGTGTAGGATGTCTTGAAAGACATAAGCAAATAATTAAATAATTAGGCTATGTCTTTAAGCACTGGGAAATATTTATTCTTTTTTTGCTTTGTTTTTAGGAATCACCCTAGTCTTTTCTTTGAGTCTCTGCACAAACTGTAGGCTTTGCAAAGCCTGATTCTAGATACATTTAGGCATTGAAGAAACTTTTGGGTGGGAAAGATGGAGGAATGAGAGCAAACAAAGTATGCTTAGATGAGATCCATTCTTTTTTATAGGCTTTTGCAATAGATGACTTAAGTCACAGAACATCAGACAACAGACAAGAGCTTGCCCCACCCATAGTGTTGTGAACATGGATTATTCACTTGCCATTTTATTCCAATGAACTGCATAAGCACGAAGTGCAGAGAAGGTTCTATCTAATTCATTGTTTGAGTCCTATGAAACAGAGTACAAGCCAAATAAAATGAAGCCATAGAAAAATGAAGGTTCCCTCTTTCCTGCCCCACCCCATCTTGTTCTCCCTCCATATTGTTGAGTGAAGCTAGATTTATCCTGGAAGCTAGATTTATCCTTATTACTGTTTGTAATTTTGTTAGCCATTTCAGAAGAGCTGACAAAGGGCACAGGATATGCAGCTGGTACTTGCTGGAGGAGAGTAGGTGAGCACAGTGTGAGAAGTGTTTTCAGAGATACTCTTACTGACCCAGCCCAGACCACACCCCCTTTTTTGGCTACATGCCAAACACAGTATCTCTCTGTAGGGAAGCCTGATGAACTGATGCCCATGCTTTGGCACATTGATTCTTTGATTATAAAACCAAGGAGTCCTCATCTCTGCAGGCACACACCACCTGCTTCTCAGGGTAGGCATGCCATTTTAGGGGAGTTTTAGAATTTCTTTTCTTCAAAAATGAATACACTAGTATGAAAAGACATGGAAGAAAATTACTCATTTCCCCATCTCACTCACAAAAGCTCTGTTTGGTGTCTTTGTTTTCTTCATGTCTTAATCGTCGTTTTCAGCAGCCCATGATTAATGCATAGGGGCCATCTACACCCCAGATTTCTACTTTTCAGAGAAGGCTGATGCAGTCAGAGACTTAGAACTGGAACAGACCTTAAGGACTGACAGTCCATCCTCTTATTATTATTTTTTAAATTTTTATTTATTTATTTGACAGAGAGAGCACAAGCATGGGGAAACAGCAGGCAGAGGGAGAAGTAGAGGGAGAAGCAGTCTCCCTGCCGAGCAGGAAGCCTGATGCAGGTCTTGATCCCAGGACCCCGGGAGCATGACCTTAGCTGAAGGCAGACACTCAACCTACTGAGCCACCCAGGTGCCCCAGTCCATCCTCTTTTACAGAGGGGGGAGACTGGCCTGAGTTATACGTGTCATGAATGACAGAATCAGGACCAGGAGCTGCTCTCCTGGCTCTCAGTGCACCTTTCACAATCACATAACTTAAGGAGAAGGCATTTTCTTACAAAGTTAGGTGTTTGTTTGTTTTTTTTTTCCAATTTTAGGTTATTTTTTCATTTTATTTAGCTGTGGTACTACTGGACTAGTAAAATCAGTACAATTTCACATTTTTTTCCTAAGAATATTTTATTTTATTTTTTTAAAAAGATTTATTTATTCATGATAGAGAGAGAGACAGAGAGAGAGAGAGAGAGAGAGGCAGAGACACAGGCAAAGAAGCAGGCCTCATGCTGGGAGCCCGACTCAGGACTCGATCCTGGGACTCCAGGATCACGCCCTGAGCCAAAGGCAGGCGCTAAACCTCTGAGCCACCCAGGGATCCCCTCCTAAGAATATTTTAGACTAGGTTGGAAAATCCTTAAAAAGAAAATTAAATTTTTTCTTAGGGGAGTAGTGTGTTCTTTGTGGGTCATGTGATGAGATCTCAAATACATGATTATTAGTTTTCCAATCCTGCCTTGCTGAGAATGTGGACTACTCTAATTAGTAAAGTAATCATTATTCAAATAAGGCAAACAGATATCACAATAACACTGAGAAGTTTCTTCCCATTTGGGTAGTTTTTTTTTTCTGTTTTTTTTCAAAGATTTTATATTTAAGTACTCTCTACATCCAACATGGGGCTTGAACTCACAACCCTGAGATCAAGTGTCACGTGCTCCACTGACTGAGCTAGCCAGGCACCTCTGGGTAGTTTTCTGAGTCATATTAATGTTGTTTCTTTATGTAGGCCCTATTCACAGTGACTATTTAAAACCATTTAAGAGATGTTTCAGCTTAACTTACTCTCTTTAGATTACTGCTAGACCTGAAAGAGATTTTCAAAAAATAGTTGTTGATTGAATGATAGAATATACAGAACATTATAGTGCCTGCTTATGAGTATATTAAGATTTAAAAGGTAACACAATGTTATGCTCTTCCATAATTATATTAGAATACCCATCTGTTAATTACTCGGTCTCGTTTTAGTCAGAGTGAGATTCATATATTTGTTTGAAATCAAGATAAATATGAATACATGTCACATGTAATTCATCTATACAAATGCTGTTTTTAAAAGCAATAAACACATCATTAGATTGGGTGTTGTTTAATTACATTTTTTAGAAATCTTGACTACAATACAGAGGACCTCTGATTCTATCCTTAATGTGTAATAATCAGTTTCTCCTGATCTAGTGAGAGCATCTTTTCATTCTAGACATTAAACTATAGTGATATATTGGAAGAAATTAGTTCTGGTGGCTTTGAGTGGTTTCAGCAAGAATAATTGGGACACTGTTCCAAAGAGCCTGCACTCTCTAGCTCAGAAACAAATGGCTGCATGTGTGACATTTCTAAATGGTGACATCTTCAAGGAACCCTCTGGCTGATTTCTTATTTTAAGTTTCAGGTTATATTGGGAAAAAAGAAAACAGAAAAGAGAAGTTGGGTGTTAATATTTCTAATATGAAGAGACAAAGACTTCAAATAAAGATATCACTTACTTTAAACAGATCTAAGAGGAAATGCAAAAATAATGGTCAAGGAAACCCCAATACAGTGAATAGCTGCTGTCCTTGTTGTAAATTCCACTTTTTAAGGTCTTGGATGCCTTTAACTGGTTCCATTTAGGGAGAAAGCACAAGCGAATATCTCTTGCTGTAAACAAAGCAACAGATTTAAGTTAATGCTAATGTGTTCACAGCCAGAGCCAAAAGCTTTTCAGGGTTATTATAACACACTGGGCTCTTAGCCCATCCATCTAAATGTCTAAAGTAGACTAAAGTTATGGATCAGCCCATTGTATACACCATCCCACATGAGAGCCAGATGCTACTGTTTACTGTGCTAGTAACTTTGCCAGCTTCAATGTGAAATCTGAGATTACTGTTTGGGGTCAATGGAAGTTATAGATTGATTTCTTTGATCATGAATTTAAGCTCCTACACTCCAGTCTGTTTTGATTAATTCTGATTTTTTAGAACAATCTCTTAAACTTAATTTACACCCAACTGTCTAAACTGTTTAGATGGAGGGCTTCCTCATGAAAACTGTGTTTATTTATTATCTTTTGGGTCTTTGGGTTTGATGTAAGTCTTCAGGATATTTTTTTCCTTTATCTTGAGCATGGAAAAGAAGTCATGAAGTTCTGTTGCACAACACCATACTTGAAAATATCAATCACCACAACACAACTTTTGAGAAGATTTGGTAGAAAAATATGTATGTGGAAAATGATTTAGGAAAAGATTATCCACTGTCCTCTGTCAAAAAGAACATTCCATCATTTAAGACCTAGGGGTTAAATTGGGTTTAACCCAATTGGGTTTTATTGACATTGTTAGATCTTTGTTCCTTAGTTTTGGGTTGGGTTTTATTGGGTTTTATTGACATTGTTAGATCTTTGTTCCTTAGTTTTAATCTTAATTTGATTTGTGCCTTTTGTATGAGATTAAGCTGGTTTTTGAGGAAGTATCAAAAGTAATAATAATAACAACAATAACAACTGGCATATGCTGAGCACTTCCCATATGCTAGACCCTTAATAACATTCTATTTATTTACGGACATTTCACAGATGGTAAGGTGAACTTGCACTAAAGCTCATGACTTGTCAGCTCAGATTCCAACCAGGTCTTCCTAAGTCTAAAGCTCTATCTATAACTTATGCTATTGTTTCAAGTATAGATTTCTATAGAGTTGTGCACACAAACATAAAGGTTGTGACAAAGACCTTTTTATCTATAACACACAGATTTGGGGAGGGGTGTGTTGACTTATAGCTAAGGAGAGAATGCCTTTATTTTTGATAAGATTTCATTGTGTCAATAAATTGTGGTGTGATATGGTTAAAAGAAATGGCAAATGCTTAGGAGTAATAATTGCCTGCTTGTTAGTTCTGCTATAAGTACCTAGAAGACAGTCCCCACAGCAAGTTCCCAATGAAAATATCATAATTCAACAAAAATTTGTAGTACAGGACCTTATTCTTAGAAGCACAGTTCTTTTAACTATCCAAAACATGGTAGCTTTGTAGTCAGTTTAACTTGCAGTGAAATAATTATAAGAGACAAAGACTTCAAATAAAGATATCACTTACTTTAAACAGATCTAAGAGGAAATGCAAAAATAATGGTCAAGGAAACCCCAATACAGTGGATAGCTGCTGTCTGGATTTCCTAAAAGTAATCAGTATAACTTAATGCCCTAATAAAAATATTTCACAGAACACTTTGATTAGAAGTCTGAAAAAGCACAGTATCATATTTATTATGTTTTCCTCCTTTTGCACATCAGTTCATGTTCCCTAACTTGAGTAGTTAATTGTCCACTTACCTTAGACTTCTTCTATTTGTTTTAAGATTTTATTTATTTATTTGAGAGAAAGAGCATGCATGAGCAGGGGGTAGGGCAGAGGGTGTAGCAGACTCCCCAAGGGGCAGGGAGTCCCACTCAGGACTCAATCCAAGGACCCCAGGATCATGACTTGAGTCAAAAACAGACATGCCCAACTGACTGAGCCACCCAGGCTCCCACCTTAGACTTCTTTAATGCTCCTTGAGAGAAGGGCTGTTTTATCACCTTTGTCTTCCTAGAAATGAGCACAGGGATTGGTGTAGGATGTTCTTTATTCTCAAAATTGCCATCTGCCATGAGGCCCACCTCCTTAAAGGTGTAAGTTTAGTGGTTGAAGCTCAAAGTAGGATTTCTTTGACATTTGAAGAGAACATATTGTGGAAAAACAGAACAAAAACCAGAAAACAAAATGTAAATAATCCAAACTGACTTGCTTGTGTCTTGTTTTTTAGCAAAGCAGTTTCACAGATCCTTTTATGCTAATCAGACTATCCATTGTTGTGGTTTTTGTTTGTGATACTTAAAAGTATACCCTTGAATGTAGTATTCAAGTGCTAATGAAAAAAATAGGTTCCAAAAGTTTCACATGATTAGATCTTTTCTCATCTTGGTGTTGGAATATCAATGTCTTAATTCATAATTTTTCCTTATATCTTAATATTATTGGGGTTCAAAAATTTTTATTTATTTTTAAAAATTTAAAAAAGATTTTATTTATTTGAGAGAGAGAGAGAGAGAGAGAGAAAGAAAGAGAGTACACAGTGGGAAAGGGGGAAGGAGAAGCAGATTCCCCTCTGAGCAGGGCTCCATCCCATGATCCTGGAGACCATGACCTGAACCAAAGGCAGATGCTTAACCGACTGAACCACCATGGAACCCCTATCATTGGGTTTTATAATAATGGAAACATTAAACCATCCCTAATGAAGAATAAAGGTGTGTTGAGAGTAGATTTTGCATCATTTTACAGTCATACGATTATTTTGTTTTACTCAGAAAGGACTATTGTTCCTTCACATTGTACATTTTATGCTTATGAAAACTTTGTTGATATCCATATATAAAAAATATTCTTTCTAGTTGTAAAGTTACTTGTAGAATAATACTGCAGAATTTTAAACACCTCATTCTGGTATTGTATGGCATTCACTTTCAGAATAAATGGAATTCTGTAAGAACATTTGGCTCAGATGTTACTAAAAATAATTGTTGCTCTAAAATCTCACACAGGGAATAACATTCCATGGTTTTCTACTTGTTATGCATTTTTGCTTTGTTTCCATTTGAGATTGAAAAGAGGAAATCTTAAAAAAAAAGAAAAGAGGAAATTTAGAAGAAATATTTTAAAAGGAAAAAAAAGGAAATGTATGGGTGCTTTTTTAAAAAAAAAAAGATTTTATTTATTTATTCATGAGAGACACACAGAGAGAGGCAGAGACACAGGCAGAGGGAGAAGCAGGCTCCCTAAGGAAAGCCTGGTGTGGGACTCAATCCTCAGACCTGGGATCACACCCTGAGCTGAAGGAAGACACTTAACTGCTGAGCCACCCAGGCGTCCCGTATGGGTGCTTTATAAGCTCCCAGCATGCTGCCTCAGTTAAATCTACATTGTTGCTGTAAACAGACAACTATATACTTGTTTTTAGGCACTAACATATTTAAATTCTTTAAAATTTACTTTAGAAAAAGGCAAATCTTCCTAAAGATAGCTAGCACAGTATATGTTAGTTAATCTATACTTAGCTAGACTAAGTAGGTTGGAAGGACAGAAAATGATCTGTAGTACTTACATTGTGAGGTAAATCTCATTTGGACATGGAACAGTTTTTTGTTTTTTTCTTTTAAAGATTTTATTTATTTATTCATGAGAGACACACAGAGAGAGGCAGAGACATAGCAGAGGGAGGAGCAGGCTCCTTGAGGGGAGTCTGATGTGGGACTTGATTCCAGGATCCCAGGATCACTACTGAGCCAAAGGCAGATGCTCAACCCGTGAGCCACCCAGGTGCCCCTCTCTGGAGTATTTTATTTTATTATATTTATTTTAATTTTTTAAAAATTTATTTATGATAGTCACAGAGAGAGAGAGAGAGAGGCAGAGACATAGGCAGAGGGAGAAGCAGGCTCCATGCACCGGGAGCCTGATGTGGGATTCGATCCTGGGTCTCCAGGATCGCGCCCTGGGCAAAGGCAGGCGCCAAACCGCTGCGCCACCCAGGGATCCCTGGAGTATTTTATTTTTAAAAAATATTTTAAAATTGTATTTATTTATTCATGAGAGACACACAGAGAGAGGCAGAGACACAGGCAGAGGGAGAGGCAGGCTCCATGCAGGGAGCCTGATGTGAGACTCGATCCTGGAACTCCAGGATCACGCCTTGGGCCGAAGGCAGGCACTTAACCCCTAAGCCACCCAGGTGTCTGTGGAGTATTTTGATATAAATCCTAGATATCATGTAATTTTATCTATAAATACTTTAGTATGTATTTCTAAGACATAAAGACTTATCAATAAATCACAATACCATTTTCACATCTCTGAAAATTAAAAGTAATTCTTTCTTTTAAAAAAAGTTTATTTATTTTAGAGGAAAAAAAGAGAGAGAGAGAGCACAAGTGGGGACGAGGAGAAAGGGAGAGGGAGAAAGAGAGAGAGACTCCCCATCAGACTCCCTGCTGAGTGTAAAGCCCACCATGGGGCTCCATCCCAGGACCCTGAGATCATTACCTGAGCTGAAAACAAAAGTTGGCCCCTTAACTGACTGAGCCACCCAGGCGCCCCAACAATAATTCTTAGTATAATCCAAAATCCAGTATCTTTTTATAGTTGTTTTGTTTGAATAACGAGTCACATTGGGTTCACATATGACATTGATTAAAACTCTTTTAAACTTTAATCCCTCTTTTCCTTAAAAAAGTCATTCATTTTTTAAAAAACTAGATTTTAAAAAAGATTTTATATTTTTATTCATGAGAGACACACACAGAGAGGGCAGAGACACAGGCAGAGGGAGAAGCAGGCTCCATGCAAGGAGCCTGATGTGGGACTCGATCTGGGGACTCTGGGATCATGACCTGAGCCAAAGGCAGACCCTCAACCACTGAGCCACCCAGGCGCCCCTAAAAATCTAGATTTTTATCCTGTAGAAGACCCCACTTTCTGTGTTTGACTGTCTCCTCCAGGTACTATTCCACTTGTTCCTCTATTCCTTGTATTTGAGGCTTGATGAAATTCATGTTGAATATTTTTGGCAAGAATTCTTTCTAAGTGCTTCTTGTTTAAGTGGTTCTTGTTTTCTTGCTGTATCACTTTGAAAGGCTCATACATCTCATGTTTCATTTTGAGTGATCCTAAGATTGAGCAGAGGGCTTGGGTGGTATCAGTCTGATTTGCCTGTATAAAGTTTCCCATTAACGTTTCACCTAATGTTTTTGGCACCAGTGATTCTTTTTGCTTTAGTCCTTTATTCCATTAAGGGTTGCAAAATGACTTTCTAATTCAATCATTCATTTTGCATTTATTACCTGGGATTGTTTTTTTTTTAATTTTTTAATTTATTTTGTTTTTTATTAAATATTTTATTTATTCATTCATGAGAGACACACAGAGAGAGAGGCAGAGACACAGGCAGAGGGAGAAGCAGGCTCCACGCAGGGAGCCTAATGCAGGACTCAATCCCAGGACTCCAGGATCACGCCCTGGGCCAAAGGCAGGCACCAAACCGCTGAGCCACCCAGGGATCCCCACCTGGGATTGTTCAACGAAGACACTTCCCTCATCAAATTTTGATTAGTCTAAATAGATTTGGTTTATTCTTCTTTTTTTTTAATTTTTATTTATTTATGATAGTCAGAGAGAGAGAGAGAGAGAGAGAGAGAGAGGCAGAGACACAGGTAGAGGGATCAGCGCCACCCAGGGATCCCCCCCTTAGAATGTTTCTTTTGCTATTTCTTTAAATATTTTTTTTTCTAACTGCTTTACCTTGTATACTTATGTATTTATAGTGAGTAATAAAACTATGGAATTTTAAGAGAGTTATATTTTAATTGAAAAATTCTTGCATTTTTACTTTCTGTATGTCAGCTTAGTATAAATGCGAGAGAGTCAGACAGACCTGTGTTTTAACCCTGGATCACTTATTAATCATAGGACCTTGGACAAGTTACTTATTCTTTCTAAGTCTCTTATATTGGAAATAACAATAATATCTGACTCCGAGATTGTTTTAAGAATTAAATAGGGATCCCTGGGTGGCGCAGCGGTTTGGCGCCTGCCTTTGGTCCAGGGCGCGATCCTGGAGACCCGGGATCGAATCCCACGTCGGGCTCCCGGTGCATGGAGCCTGCTTCTCCCTCTGCCTGTGTCTCTGCCTCTCTCTCTCTCTCTCTCTGTGTGACTATCATAAAAAAAATTTAAAAAAAAAAAAAGAATTAAATAAAATAGGGCAGCCTAGGTGGCTCGGCGGTTTAGCGCCGCCTTCAGCCCAGGGCCTGATCCTGGAGACCCGGGATTGAGTCTGCGTCAGGCTCCCTGCATGGAGCCTGCTTCTCCCTCTGCCTGTGTCTCTGCCTCTCTCTCTCAATCTCTCTCTCTCTCTCTCTTTCTCTCTCTCTCTCTCTCTCTGTGTCTCTCATGAATGAATGAATGAATGAATAAATAAATAAATAAATCTTTAAAAAAATCCTTGATATAGTGCCTATCATACAGTGAGTGTTGAATAAGATAAAAATTTTTGTTAATATTTGAGAATTAATTGAAATAACACGTGAAATAAGGTCCGTTGTACAGGACCTTATAAATAGATGCTAAATAAGTAAGGCGACTCTTCTCCCTTTCTTTACTTTTCCCCAGTAATGAAGATTATTCTTTCTCCCAATCATTTTCAGGAATAAAAAGAAAGAAAGAAAGAAAGAAAGAAAGAAAGAAAGAAAGAAAGAAAGAAAGAAAGAAAGTCAGCTGCCCTGAGCTTTTTGCTGAGAGAAGTCATTCTGTAATTCTATTAGTCTTTCTGGAGACCCTCCAGGTATTGTTTGGGTCACAGCTTCTTATTCCAGGAAACCTTCTTGCATATTGAGGATGCTAATTTTCAGACTGTCTCAGTCCAGAAAGGACCAGATAGAATGCAAACCACATTGCATTTTAACCTTGAGCTGTGGAAATAGTGTTCTTCCTCTCTGCCTTGCCCTCTCTGCCTCATCCATGGTTTCCAGTTCAGTTTTAGGATTAAAAAGTTAGCCTGATGTAATTCTGTGTCTGTTTTATTCCCTGTCCTCTGTCTAAATTCATGTGTGGGAATTAAAACTAAAAGGTATTGGGGGGCCTGGCTGGTTTAGTCAGTGGATTGTGTGACTCTTGATCTTGGGGTTTTGAGTTCAAGCCCCACACTGGATGTGGAGATTACTTAAAAAAAAAAAAAAAAAACAACTAAATAGAATCATGACAAATTATTCTTTCCATCAAATCATGGCATTTGCCTGAAAATTGATTATTTTTTCTTTTTTTTGAAAAAAGATTTTATTTATTTATTCATGAGAGACACAGAGAATGAGAGAGAGAGGCAGAGACACAGGCAGAGGGAGAAGCAGGCTCCATGCAGGGAGCGCAATGAGGGACTTGATCCTGTGATCCCAGAATCATGCCCTGAGCCCAAGGCAGAAGCTCAACTGCTGAGCCACCCAGGTGTCCCTTTTTTTTTCTAGCAATACATGAGAATTACTATTTCATCTGCTCTCTTGGTATTTCTCTTTTCCATATATTCCTTATATTTGAAACATCTTAAGGCCTTAGCTTTATTGTTCTACTTTCCTCTATCAAATCATGGCCACTCTTTCCTCTTTCCCCTGTGGACTTTTCTAACATCCCCTCTTCTTACTTTCTGCCTACATCCTATAACCTTTCAATTCTTTTTTTTTTTTTTTTTTTTAATTCAAGAGAGACACACACAGAAAAAGGCAGACACATGGGCAGAGGGAGAGGCAGGCTCCCTGAGGGGAGCCCAATGTGGGACTCGATCTTGGGACCCCGGATTCATAGTCAAAGGCAGACGCTCAATCGCTGAGCTACCCAGGCGTCCTTAACTTTTCGATGTTTAGTAGTACCATATGTCTGTGAAGTGAGGAAATATTTTGCACCACTCCTTATCTGTGATTGGATAAAGCTTTCTTGCCATTATCTTATTTCTTTTTCCTGTGTTCCTATGTAATCCTCACAAGCTCTGTACTTTTGTTCACTGATCCCAAGGTTTTAGATATACAGAATGCAAAATGGTTAAGTGATTTGAAAAGTTGTGTTGAAGATAATAACATAGAGCCAGCAATGCAGACTTGAAAGAACACTTGGCTCTCTGATGTTCAGGATCAGGCTGTTTTTCAATGAAATCTGCTGAAGGGGCACATACATATTTTATTTTATTTATTTTATTTATTTATTTTTTTCACATACATATTTTAGTAACAGCCTGGTCATTCTAATGATACTCATCTATTTTGATAGAAGGATATCATGAACATGGGCTGAATCTTTAAAGAGTGATGATACTACATATTTTGACAAATTTGAATGACTTCTTCAGTATTAAAAGGTGGTTTGGTTAAAATAAATGCTATTTGGGGGGATGCCTGGGTGGCTCAGTCAATTAAATATCTGACTCTTGATTTTAACTCAGGTCATGATCTTGAGGGTCATGAGATCAAGCTCCATGGAGCCTGCTTAAATTCTTTCCCTCTCCCTCTGTCTCCTCCCTTCCACTCTCTCTCTAAAATAAATGAATAAATCTTAAGAAGCAGATAAATGCTGTTTGGTGTATTAATTAAGATTTGGAGCATCACAAATTCTCATAGAATGGCACTACTCCTTAAGTAATAAGTTGCAGTATAAAGCAGAGGGAGGGGATCCCTGGGTGGCGCAGCGGTTTGGCACCTGCCTTTGGCCCAGGACGCGATCCTGGAGACCCGGGATCGAATCCCATGTTGGGCTCCCGGTGCATGGAGCCTGCTTCTCCCTCTGCCTGTGTCTCTGCCTCTCTCTCTCTCTCTCTGTGATGCCTATCATAAATAAAAAAAATAAAAATAAAAAAAGTAAAATAAAGCAGAGGGAAAAGATCAAGCACCGGGAGGCTGCTTATTTCTCCAATTATCTTAGGATTAACTCATGATGAGATCAGATTTCAATAACCAACTTTCATAATGATCCATGTTTGCTCTTCATCTTGGGTATAGAGATTATTAGTGTTTTGATTAAAGGGTGGCTTAAAAATTATATGTAATAGCTGAAATTTTCTCTTGCTCATTCTCAGTGCCTGGGACTGCTTCAGGGGGAAAACCTCTTAAAAATGCCTGTTTCTGATATTTCTCTGCTAGTTTTGCACTCCTCTGTATGTTGGGCAATGGATTGTTGTTCCCAATCTATGAATGAAAGTATTTCTCCTCTTACTCTCACATTTTCATTCAACAGTAATTTATTAAGCAACTGTTATGTGCTCGGCCTGGTGCCTCATGCTGTAGGTACAAAGATGAGTAAGACATGGCCCCAGTGTAACAGCTGGCTCTAGAGCAAGCATCTCTGACTGGCACAAACTGGGTTCACTTTGGGGCCATCCTGTGGTCTCTCTTGGCCCCCTACATCAACTTTGAATAAGAATCTTGGAATAGGCTTAGGAATCTGCATTTTTGTCAAATGATTCTTAGGCATTGGCACAGAGCATGATAGGAGTCAGGTGGTACATGGGAAGAGTAGCGGTGAGCATACAATATATTGCTTCTTTTAGAGAGAGCTTTCTACTCAGCATTAACATTTCTGGGAGGCTCTTCAGGAGGGAAATACCTTCCTGGCTTCAAGAAGCTTCCCCTGGAGGAGGCAGGCTGAAGGGCTAGAGGAAGGAATGTGTGAATTCTGTCTTGAAAGTCATGGTCTTGGATTGAGGGCCAATGTTCCGGGTTGAGAGGATAAGAGCCAAGGATTTGGATCCCTTGAAGATTCGTAATTTTGCTCCTGCAGTGTCTAAGAGGGAGGACATAGCCAACAGTTAATATTGTGAGGATTCATTTAAGAGAGAAAAATGCAGAGATGAAACTATAAGAGCTAACACATATACAATGTCTTGCTATGCCTAGCTTCTGTTTCAAGCACTTTATATGTTCATTCATTCAATCCTAACAACAATTTTATGAGATTGATGCCAGTCCTATCATCTTTGTTTTATAAATGAAGAAACAGAGAGGTTATGTAATACTCAAAGTCCACTAGCAGAGCCAGGATTTCAACACAGATAGGTGTGGAGCAGAATATAAACTCATTACCACTGCCTTCCACTGCCTCTCAGAAGCATTATCACTGGAAATGGTAAAAGCAGAAGCACACATCTTTCATACTGTTCTACTTGAGTGTTGACTTCTTTCAGCTTGTCACCCAGTAATACCCATCCTTCCTCATGGGCCACACAAAGAACATTTGTGGAAACCCTGACAATTGCCCTCTTAAATGCCGTGATGCCTGGTTTCTTCTGTTTTAGAGAAGAGATTACATGCGTCTTTTTATTGTTACCTTATAATCTAGATGCATGTGAAAATCCCCTTTACAGTAGATCTGGTCCTTCATTGCCTGGAGTGAAGACTGGTTGCACTATTTTTAGAGACAAACCCGTAACATCTTAGCCTTTAAGCAAGTGTGTGATGTTAAAAAAGAAAGAAAGAAAGAAAGAAAGAAAGAAAGAAAGAAAGAAAGAAAGAAAGAAAGAAAAAGAAAATTTGCAGTGCCTATTTAGAAGACTGAAGAACTTTTCAGTCTTTTAAGTTTGATTTTAAGATCGGATTGGGTATCTAAAGGCTTTTGTGTGTGTATTCAGTAATGTGGTAATTATTAACACATTTTAAAAAATGGTAACAAGGAGAAAGACATTTTAATTGCACTTGAGCTTCTGACATGAAGAGTTGTTTAACTTGAATTATTTTTCAGGAGGTATATTACTTTGCATCTTGTACCAGATGATGGAGACCCAGCTTAGACACTGATCTAAAGATGCCCTGAATCAGAAGCAAGTCAGTGAGCTATGAGATGGCTCTTTTTTTTTCTTCTTTTCCCCTGCAGTGTGAAGAGCAAGAGGGCTGCCATTGGAAATTTTGCTCCAGCCTGGCAACTTAACCTTTTTCTCTTTGTTGCAAAAGTTATACCTACAAAACATTATCTTATTGACCAAATCATTCTCAGATATAGGTTTGTTACATAAACACTTATTCTTTTACTCAACCAATACCCTCGCCTACCTGTGCTAGCTCTGGTTAGATTTACTGTAGGTCATGGTTATTTTTGGCTATGAAAAGATGCATAAACCTCTCATAACTCAGGAATCACTATAGACTCTACTGAATATCCAAATCCCAATGATTTTCATTAGTGTTTTTTTTTTTTAAATCTTTTTTTAAAAATTTTTTTTTTAACTTTTTTTATTTATTTATTTAGAATAGGCACACAGTGAGAGAGAGAGAGGCAGAGACACAGGCAGAGGGAGAAGCAGGCTCCATGCACCGGGAGCCCGACGTGGGATTCGATCCCGGATATCCAGGACCGCGCGCGCCCTGGGCCAAAGGCAGGCGCCAAACCGCTGCGCCACCCAGGGATCCCTCATTATGTATTTATTATTTTATTACAATTTTTATTGTATTATTTTTATTTTATTTATTTATTATTATTTTTTTATTTATTATTTTATTTTATTGTATTTATTTTATTTTTATTTTTTATTTTTTTAATTATTTTCAATGTAATTTATTTTTATTATTTTATTTATTTTATTAATAATATTAAAAATTATTATTTTTATTTTTATTGAGGTGAACAGCCCTCACCTCAAATAAATTATTTTTAATAAAATAAAAATGTGCTTCTTGGGTACTTGGGTGGCTCAGTCAGTTAAGTGTCTGCCTTTGCTTAGGTCATGATCCCAGGGTCTTGGGATTGAGTCCTGAGTTGGCTCAGGGAGTCTGCTTTTCCCTTTGCCCCTCCTTCTACTCATTCTCTCTCTTAGATAAAAATAAATAAAATCTTTAAAAAAATAGTATGTGCTTTTTTTTTTTAAGGTTTTATTTATTTATGTATGAGAGACACAGAAAGAGAGGCGGAGACACAGGCAGAGGGAGGAGAAGCAGACTCCATTCAAGGAGCCCGATGTGGTGGTACTCAATCCCAGGAATCTGGATCATGCCCTGAGCCAAAGGCAGATGCTCAACTGCTGAACCACCCAGGTGTCCCTAGTATGTGCTTCTTTACAAAAATTCAATAGAAGAAGCCATGTTTTAAGTAAAAGGTGAACAGCCCTCACCTCAAATTATTTTCACTGTCAGCAGACATCTGGTGCTTCTTTTAAAATAACATTCCTGGGGATCCCTGAGTGGCTCAGTGGTTTAGCGCCTGCTTCGGCCCAGGGCATGATCCTGGAGTCCTGGGATCAAGTCCCACGTCAGGCTACCTGCATGGAGCCTGCTTCTCTCTCTGCCTCTCTCTCTCTCTGTCTCACATGAATGAATAGATAAAATCTTTAAAACACACACACACACACACACACACACACACACACACACACACACACAGACATTCCCACTGAAGAAAGCAATAGCTTCAACTTGTGATGACTAGAGTTAATGATTCCTGAGTAATTTCTTTATTTTTAACTACTCAGAGATTATATTAGTTTCTTATTGATCCTGTAACAAATTTCCACAAATTTGGCAGCCAACACAAAAATATTACTTAATATTCTGGAGATCAGAGGTCCCCAAAGCGTGTTTTACTGGGCTGAAACCAAGGTGTTGGCAGGATTGTGGTTCCTCTGAAGTCTCTAGGGGAGGATTTGTTTCTTTGCTTTTTTGAAATTCTACCGGCTACCTGTATTTCTTGGCTTCTGATGCCATCCTCTGTATCCAAAGAACATCACTCCAGCCTCTGGTTCTGTCACCACATAGACTTCTTCCTTGTTGACCCTCTTGTCTCTTTATAAGAATCCTACCTGGATGATCTTTCCATTTAAAGTCCTTAGTTTAATCACATCAGGAAAGTCCCTTTTGCCATATGTGGTAACATTTACAGGTTCTTAGGATTAAGATGTGGACATCTTTGGGAAGAGGGCATTATTAAGTCTACTGTAGAGATGTATTACTCTGCTAAGCGATTAATATTAAATTAGCATTTCTCCTTCAACTCTTCTTTCTGTTTTCATCCAACTACCAGAAGCTCCATTGTAATCTTGGATTTGTTTTATCTGAGAATACCTGACAGTGATGTGAAGAGGGTCCTAGATCAACATTCTTCAAACTGAAGCTCATATTATGGTGCATAAAATGTTAAGAGATACTCTATGTTAAAAAATGTTCTGGGATCCCTGGGTGGCGCAGCGGTTTGGCTCCTGCCTTTGGCCCAGGGCGCGATCCTGGAGACTCAGGATCGAATCTCACATCGGGCTCCCAGTGCATGGAGCCTGCTTCTCCCTCTGCCTGTGTCTCTGCCTCTCTCTCTCTCTCTCTCTGTGACTATGATAAATAAATAAAAATTAAAAAAAAAAGAATGTTTGCCACAGGAGATGGTGCCAGGGGTGACAGGAGTGGTGGCATGCACTATACTTAAAAAAAAAATGTTCTGCATCAAATAAGATTTAAGAACATTGCATGGTCCATCCTACCAACTTTTATCTTTAATATACATTAGCTTGTGAGAAATGTACTGAGAATTCTTGCTATTGTCTGTGATTCCAAATGTATTTTATAATGAAATCTTTTATTTCCCTTTGTTTCTTTTCTTTATTTTTTTAAAAGAATGCCTATTAATGATCTTCTCAAGAAAACCAATGTAAGGGTAGGAGTCATCAGTATATCCAATGTAATGGTAGGAGCCATCACTATATCCTTTGTGGTGCCTGCCTCAGTGCTTTCCCCTCCAGTGTTTGTCAATGGATGACTCACTGAATTAATGGATGAATTAACTTAGGATGGAAATATCAGGTGTGGACTACAATCATCCATCAGTTGATATACCCATTTAAATCCTTCCCTAATTTGTGGAAACTCACAAGGATATATATAAAGTAAGGAAAAAGCTGAATTAACAATAGGTAAGATAACTAAGACAAAGGAAGGATAAGGGTTAGAAACTAAAATGGGGGATCCCTGGGTGGCGCAGCGGTTTAGCGCCTGCCTTTGGCCCAGGGCGTGATCCTGGAGACCCAGGATCGAATCCCACATCGGGCTCCCGGTGCATGGAGCCTGCTTCTCCCTCTGCCTATGTCTCTGCCCCTCTCTCTCTCTTTCTGTGTGACTATCATAAATAAATAAAAATTAAAAAAAAAAAAGAAACTAAAATGGTTTTAGGAGTGAACCTAGTTCTGAAAAACATATGCCATAAAATTTAATGCATTTGTAAGGGGAGGACATTAATTTGTACTCAGCTTACTAAGAGCCTATGAAGGAAGCAGTTGGTTTTTTGATTTTCAAGATCTAGATAATTTTAATGTCAGTTGCTCACATGAAACAGCTATTCCTACAATGAGGATCAGAGAGAAATTAATCCCATTGGATATCAGAAGGAGTTTACTGTTTAATATGAAGAATGATATATTCAATTCATCTTTATACTAAACACAGCAATGCATTTCAGAATTTCTTATATTACCCTTGGCTTATACTGATAGCATCCCTACCATCATGGCATAACCAAATAAGGAATTCAGCTGTAGAAAAGAATAAGCAGTGGTTCAAGAAACCTGTTATGCTAACAAAATTCCAAAATAGCTATCAAACTTTTTTTTTCAAAATTTCTAATTAGCAATTAATGTGGGTATAAAATTTCACTAGTAGGGAAAAGAAACTAGTATGGAACATGCAACATCTATTGCCTAATTGTTAGGATCAATAAATTATAATTGATCTTTATAATCAATTATCTGAAGATGGGGCTCAAATATTGGTGACCATCATTTACTTAAGGTGTTTTTTTTTTTTCCTTTGTATAAACTACTACAGAATGCAACAAATAGGAGTAGTTGTTGAACAACAAAGAAAAGTCAGTTAACATAGAATATATTTCTTCCTTAGGTTGCAATTTAAGTTCCTTTCAATAGAAGGAAACTGACTCTAGTGAGAATTCACAGATACCAATTATCCCAGAAAACGATGACTTAAAAGGAAGGTGTGAGAATAGAAACCAATTAAAGAAGGGCAGGCACCTGGAGCCCTCTCTAGGGAAAGGGAAAGTTAGATGGAAGTGCTCTAACTGCAGGGATGTGATAGATGGAAATAGCACGTCTCCTGGGAAATTAACTGACATTCACTCCCCTTCTTATGTGCCTGTGTGGATTGCATACTGCCAACATGTCACAGAGGCACCACCAGTGTCAGTTTGGAGGTATCTGTCAACATCCATCAATTTACTGAAAAGAGTTTATAAGAATGTGGGATTCCCAAAAGTTATTTTTAAATCTTGGGAATTTTCTTGGAATGTTGTTTTAACTTTGGAGGTTCTAAGGTTAGAATAAAAACTTGCCCTCATCTCCTTGACCTGACTTCCAGTGTTGGGGCTGATAAGGGTGCCCAGCCAGATCTAGGATGGCAAATGAAGCTTCTTATTTGGTTTCTAACTCCTTTGAGTCACCATGACTTTACATTGACTCACATTTAAGGGTTTTGTTAAGTCTATGTAAGAAATTGTAATCCTGACTTGCAAAATGCTTTTTTTCCCCATCTCTCTTCTTCCTTTTATTTTTGTATTTTTAAAAAAGAATTTATTTATTTAAGAGAGAGAGAGATAGCAAGAGAGAGAACAAGGGGGGACGAGAGGGAGAAGCAGGCTCCCCACAAACAGGGAGCCTGACATGGGGCTTCATCCCAGGACCTTGGGATCATGACTTGAGCTGAAGGCAGATGCGTAACTGAACCACCCAGGTGCCCCTCTTCCTATTAATTCTTCTTCTTTCTTTCTTTCTTTCTTTCTTTCTTTCTTCTTTCTTCTTTCTTCTTTTAGATTTTATTTGACAGAGAGAGAGAGCATAAGCAGGGAGAGTGGCAGGCAGAGGGAGACGGAGAAGCAGGCTTCTCTGGAACTGGGAACCAGATGTGGGGCTCCATTCCAGGACCCTGGGATCATGATCTGAGCTGAAGGCAGATGCTTAACCAACTGAGCCACCCAGGCATCCCTTCCTATTTACTCTTAATAGGCCATCTACCTCTACAACTTCACTGACTTTGTTGTGGCAAAAGTTACCAAATCTATTAGCTTCTTTTTAATCCCCCTTCTAGTTTTCCCCTGCCCTATTTACATTTCTGAACCAGGCTTTTTGTCTGAAGCATTCTCCTCTCTCTTACTCTCCTCCTACATCTGTGGCTGTTTCTTTTTAATCTGATGAATGGAACTTTACTCACTTTTTAGAGATTGTTATTTGTAATTGTGCTCCTCTAAGTTTTCTCCCTGCTTTTCCTGACTGATCTCATTCATCCTGAGGTTTCAACTATGTGCAGATGACTCCTGCATTAGTTAGAGTAAGGATGTGCTACTGTAACAACAAGGCAGATAGGTGATTCTGCTCCATGAGTCGCTCAATTTTCTTCTCTCTTGTTGCCCTACCATCCCCTAAGGTGTTGTCATTATCTGCACCATCCAAAATAGTTCAATAGCACCATGTCTGTGTTTCAACATCCAGGAATCGAAGGTAACAATTTCCTTATAAGGAAGTGAAAAGAAGTTGTACATGACATGTCTGCTTCAATTACATTGGTGAGGATGCAGTCACCCGACCACATGTAGCTTCAAGGGAACCTGGGAAATGAATGGCTATGTATTCTGTAAAAACTACCCATTTTTTTTTTAAGGTTTATTTATTTATTTTAGAGAGAGAGAGGGAGAGAGCGAGGGCCAGGAGGAGGCAAAGGCAGAGGGAGAGAGAAACTCATAGAGGACTCCACGCTGTTTGCAGAGCCTGATGTGGGGCTCTATCTCATGACCCTGAGATTAGGACCTGAGCCGAAATCAAGAGTCATGAAGCTTAACTAACTGCACCACCCAGGCACCTCAGTAAAAACTGTTTTGATAAGCATGAGGAAGAATAAATGGAGGAACATGGGGGCAAAAGTAAGGGTTTCTGCTAAAATTCCTTCAGACCCACTCTTTGATTTTCCAGGTTCATGTATCTGTCTACTCTGTGAGGTCTTCTGCCTTTTTTAGTGGTTTATTAGATTTTTAAAAAATAATAGCTTTAGGGTGCCTGGCTGGCTCAGTTGATAGAGCATATGACTCTTGATTTCGGGGTTACGAGTTTAAGCCCCGCATTTTTATTTTTAAAAAGTAAAAATAAAAATATCAGCTTTATTGAGGCATAACTGATGTATAAAATTGTTAAAATATTTAAAATGAACATCATAGTGATTTGATATACATATATGTTGTGAAAGGATTTCCCTTTTTTTAAGATTTTATTTATTTATTCATGAGAGATACAGACAGAGAGAGGCAGAGACATAGGTAGAGAGAGAAGCAGGCTCCATGCAGGGAACCTGATGCGGGACTCGATCCCTGGACCCAGGATCACGCCCTGAGCCAAAGGCAGATGCTCAATTGCTGAGCCACCCAGGTGTCCCAGGATTTCCCTTCTTCAGTTAGTTAACACATGTGATGTCTTTTATCAATCCTGCAGATACATGAAAGATGTCAAGACAAATCTGAACTAATTTTAGGATTGTATTTATTTGAGAGAGAGAGAGAGAATGAGCAAGGGGAACAGCAGAGGGAGAGGGAGAAGCAGACTCCCTGCTGAGCAGGGAGCCCAATGTGGGACTTGAACCCAGGACCCTGGGATCATGACCTGAGCTGCAGGCAGATGCTTAATCAACTGAGCCACCCAGGCATCACTGAACTAATTGTTTTCTCTAAGCCTACATCTTCTACCAATTTCCCCATCTCAGTTAATGGTCATTATTCAGCGGTTTGAACTAGAAATTTCAGTCATTCTTGATTCCTCTGAATGTCTTGTTTCTCACAATAAATTTGTCACCAAGTTCTGTGTATTTCAATTATTGAATCCATCCTTATACCACTGTTTGTGTCTATTTAGGCCTTAGAAGGTCTATCTTATGTGTGCGCGTATATACACATGCACTCACACATGCATGTATACACACACATATATATATTTCTTTTTTTCTTTCTTTTTTTTTAAAGTAATCTCTGTGTCTAATGTAGGGCTAGAACTCGCCACACTGAGATCAAGAGTCACATGCTCTACTGACTGAGCCTGCAAGCACCCCAGTCTTGTATATATTTTTGATAGTAATATTGTATAATTTTTGAAGGCTCCTAACTGGCCTCTAGCCCAAGAGTTGTCTCCTCAGATGACCATCCCTCCCACACAGCTACTGTATTTATCTTTCTAAATCACATTTGTGATGTTTTGTTTTCATTCTTTTTTTTTAAGATTTATTCACTTATTTAATTTAATTTAATTTATTTTTTTAAAAAGATTTTATCCATCCATTCATGAGAGACACAGAAGGAGAGGCAGAGACACAGGCAGAGGGAGAAGCAGACTCTGCAGGGAGCCCGATGTGGAACTTGATACTAGGACCCTGGTATCATGACCTGAGCCAAAGGCAGATGCTCAACCACTGAGCCACCCAGATGTCCCTTATTTTAGAGGCAGAAGGCATGTGGGTACCTGTTTGCATGCATGTGAGCAGGGGGAAGGGCAGAGGGAGAGGGAGAGAAGCAGACTGCCTGCTAAGTGCAGAGCCCAACATGGGGCGGGATTACACAACCCTGAGATCATGACCTGAGCCAAAATCAAGAGTTAGATGCTTAATTGACTGAGCCAACCAGGTGCCCCCATTTTCATTCTTAAGTCTGTAATGACTCTCCACTTGCTACTATGGGTCTTCTTTAAATGTGATTTTTATTTTTTAATTTATTTTATTTTTTTAAAATTTTTATTTTTTTTTAAAGATTTTATTTATTCATGAAATGACAGAGAGAGAGAGAGACAGAAGCAGGCTCCATGCTGGGAGCCTGATGTGGGACTCGATCCCAAACTCCAAGATCACACCCTGAGCCGAAGGCAGGTGCTAAACCGCTGAGCCACCCAGGGATCCCTAAAAGTGATTTTTATTTTTTTAATTTTTATTTAATTTTATTTAATTTTAATTTTTATTTTATTTTATTTTTTTAAAGATTTCATTCATTTATTCATGAGAGACACATGAGGGAGAGAGAGAGGGGCAGAGACCCAGGCGGAGGGAGAAGCAGGCTCCATGCAGGGAGCCCGACGCGGGACTCGATCCCAGGACTCCAGGATCATGTCCTGGACAGAACGCAGGCACTAAACCGCTGAGCCACCCAGGCATCCCCTAAATGTGATTTTTAGAAATAGAACTGTTTTTCTTTTTCTAGAAAAAAATATACTACAATAAATTACCCAATATTAAAAAATTGGAGAACTTCTTGGATGGACATTGTCCTCACTGTATAGTTTAAAATTGCTGGCCTACAGAATTTTAATTCAGATTACTTGCTAATGACTAGAAGGCCCTTCACAACCCAGTACCAGCTGACTTTCCCAAATGTATTTTTAGTCAGTATTCCCATCATCTTCTCTGCTCTAGTTTCATGGCATTAATCACTCCTCTCGCTGTGGCAGGCATTCATGGGGCTGTGTGTTCACTCTTGTTCCTTCAGTCATAAATAGTGTCTCCCTATTTTTCACTGGGCACATTACTCACCTGAAAGAGTGTGAGTTTTGAAGTTAGACAGACTTGTATTAAGAGCCCAGTTGAGGGGTGCCTGGGTGGCTCAGGGGTTGAGTATCTGCCTTGGGCTCAGTCATGATACTGCCTTCAGCTCAGGTCGTGATCTCCCTCTGCCTATGTCTCTGCCTTTCTCTGCGTCTCTCATAAATAAATAAAATCTTTAAAAAAAGAAAAAGAGCTCGTTTGAGTCCTAGTCCTCTCATTGAAGAAATGGATTTAATAAGAGAATCTGCATAAAATACACAGGCCATGAGAGGAGCCTCAAGATGTCAAGGGAGCATTGCAGGAAGGACTAGTTTTCTTCAATTTGTGTTTTCATGTTATTTGATAAAGCTTCTATTAGAGAACTTTAATTATTATATTTTTGTATGTATGTGTTTGTCATACCTGCTGGACTTTCAACTCGTTGAAGGTTGAAGTCCTGACTCATTCAGCTTCGATCCTTAGTGCCTGGAAAAAATTGACGTGAAGTAACTGTTAAACTGAATTGCACTGAATTGAATCGAAATGGATTTACAGTAGAAAAATAAAGGTCATGCTCTGACTCATCCTCCCTATAAGGAATGGAGCAAGATTTTGATGGATGTGCATATGCTGTTTTGTAATATAAAAAGGAGCAGTCTTCTGATTCTGAACATGAAATAGCAACTGCTGGACTATGAAACAATCTGCAAAATTGCATTTATCCTGGAGTGTTTTGTTTTGGCATCAATAGGGTAGAATGTTGTTTCATAGTCCATGTTTATTGAACCATGTAAGGGATTTACATGAGCATCTGTATGGAGGCCAAAGTTAAAGTGGGGCACAGTCCCAAAAAAGTGACATGTAAAACAAATTGATGCATTCAAGCATTCAGAGTTGACAACATAATCTGCTATTTTTATAGAGGACATTTTGGCACTAGTGGCAGAGTGGGTATATAGGTGACAAATCAAGCCCAATACCACCTCCCCGCCCCAAACAAATAAACAAATTTTTCTTCTTTTTTTCCTCTATTTCTTTTTTAGAAATGTAGTTTAAAAAAACCATATGACATTAAATTGATCATTATGACCATTTTTATATGTACAGTTTAGTAGTGTTAAGTGTGTTCATATTATTGTGCAACAGATCTCTAGAGCTTTTTCATCTTGTAACACTAAAATTCTATACTCTCTAAACACTAATTTTTCCCTTGCATCTTCCTCCTGCCCTTCCTTGGCAACCACCTTTAACGTTCTATTTCTGATTTTGACTACTTTAGACACTTCATTTGAGTGGAGCCATACTGTATTTGTCCTTTCATGACTGGCTTATTTTGCTTAGCATAATGTCTGGGGGGTTCATCCATGTTGTAGCGTGTTGCAGGATTTCCTTCCTTTTTATTTATTTAGTTTTTTAAAATTTTATTTATTTATTCACGAGAGACACAGAGAGAGACAGAGAGGCAGAGACAAAGGCAGAGGGAGAAACAGGCTCCACGCAGGGAACCCAACGTGGGACCCGATCCTGGGTCTCCAGGATCATGCCCTGGGCTGAAGGTGGCGCTAAACTGCAGAGCCACCGAGGCTGCCCTCCTTCCTTTTTAAAGTTACATAATATTCCATTGTTTGTATATATCAAACATTTTCTGAGGGACTGCCATACTATTTTCAGTAATGGCTGTACCACTTTACATTCCCACCAAAAGTGCACAAGTGTTCCTAAGTCCCATTCTCACCAACACTTGTTATTTTCTGTTCTTTTGATATTTGTCATCTTGCTAAGTGTGAAGTGATATTTCATGTGGTTTTGATTTGCATTTCTCTATTGATTAGTGATGTTGAGCATCTTTTCATGTGCTTATTGGCCATTTTTATGTCTTTTTTTTTTTTGCGAAATGTCTATTCAAGTCCTTTGCTCATTTTGTAGTTGAATTATTTGTTTTTTTTGTCGATGCTGTTGTTGAATTATAGAGGTTTCTTATATATTCTAAATAATAACCTTTTATTAGATATTTGATTTACAAATATTTTCTCGTATTCTAGAGGTTGCTTTTTCACTCTGTTCATTGTTTTTTCGGTGGGCAGAAGTTTTAAGTTTGGTGTAGTGCTATTTATCTTTTATTATTATTATTATTATTTTGTTGCCTGTGCTTTTTGGTGTCATATCCGGCCTTTCTGTTTCTGTTAATGACCGGTCTTTATACACCTTTGAAATCTTGAAGTTATTTCTCTCTCAGATCCTATAATTAAAATTTGCTAAGACCTCTCAGGTCTCTATAGTTGTCACCTTTATTCATTCTCTCTCCTCACTCTCATCTCACTGTACACACTTGGTTTATCACCGAACTCTGAATTTCTCTCTTTTGCTTGTTTGATATCCATTATCTTTCCAAACTAGTAAATATGCTGTCTCTAGTTTATGCTTCTTAAACAAGGGTCTAAGTCATTCAGAATTCTTAAGCTTTTTTTATTGTTCCCTAGAAATGTCTAAATTTCTCTAGAATTGGGCTCTAACCTACCTTTCTTACCTTATCTTTTGTTCCTTTTTCTCGTTACCCACACATACTTTATAACTTAGTCAAACAGGGTTAATTGTTTTTTTTCTCATAGTGTCACGTAATTTCCTGATACTGATTGTACTATTCTTTTTTGCTTGGAATATATTGGAATGCTTTAATGACTCTTCTTTGGTCATTCATTTGCCTGCCATCTTCTGCTCTTATTTCTTTACACTCACTCCTAGAGAATTCAGCTTCAACTAAGACCTATATGTTGTTATTTCTTAAATCAGCATCTCTGTGTATGATCTCTTTGCCTGAAGGATATAAGTGAAGTTTTAGGAGACCAAAGAAAAGCTTTAATCATCCACAGCCAAGATCTGAGCCAATTAAGGGATAGACTAAGAGTAAGACAGATAAACCAAAATAAAATTTTTATCGCTAATAGAGCTGCAACTGGAAAATGTGGCTCCTGGTTGTGAAAATTGCCTTCCTAATACTGGACCTAGTCCACTTTAATCCATTTTGAAACTGAAACAGGTTGGGTAGAGTGCCCTGTCTATTGACAGTTGTTACCCCAAAATAAAGAGCAATACTATACATGTTCAGCTTTTGCTCCCGACTTCCCCAATCACCCTCATATAGGAAGGAGTGAGTGAGGAGGTGGAGCGGGGCCAAGGGAGCTACACTACTGGGTATTTGCCTACATGGAGGAAACATTGGGAACGGAAAGAATATTTCTCTTCTGTCCTCTTCCCTAGATATATCTTTATCCAGATATCCCACTATCACTTCACATCCATGTTCATCACATTCACCTTCAAGACACCCCTCATCCCCAACTGCTCTTACTACACTAAAACATTGAGTCAGCTTTGACTTGACTTTCCTCATATGCTATGAAGTTGAATATTATATCATTGTTTTCTTTAAAATGCTTCTTTTATTTGTTTGTTCTCCAATTTTGCTACCACTAGCTTGTGACAAACCTTTAGCATTCTTTTTTTTAAAAATATTTTATTTATTTATTCATGAGAGACACAGAGAGAGAGAGATACAAAGGTAGAGACACAGGCAGAGGGAGAAGCAGGCTCCACGCAGGGAGACTGAGTGGGACTCGATCCCGGGTCTCCAGGATCAGGCCCTGGACTGAAGGTGGCGCTAAACCGCTGAACCACCAGGGATGCCCAACCTTTAGCATTCTTGAATAGATAATGCCCAATATGTTAGTCTTCTTTGCTTCTGGTTTGCTTCCTAAAGACTGTTCATGAATTTGTGGCATTTTGGATTAGATGCAAACTGGCATTTAAGTGTCTCTCCACTGATCTAATACATGACATTCTTTTCTTTTTTTTTAAATATATATATATATTTTTAAGATTTATTTATTTGTTCATGAGAGACACAGACACACAGGCAGAGGGAGAAGCAGACTCCATGCAGGGACCCCAATGTGGGAGTCTATCCCGGGACTCCAGGATCACGCCCTGAGCCGAAGGCAGGCGCCAAACCACTGAGCCACCCAGGGATCCCCAAGATTTGTGTTTATTTATTGTTGCAAGGGAAAGAGAAAGTGCATGAGCATGAGCGGGGTGGAGGTGGGGGCAGAGGGAGAAACGACTCCATCTTCTGCTGAGCAGGAAGCCTGATGTGGGACTCCATCCCAGGTCCTGGGATTATGATCTGAGCCAAAGGCAGATGCTTAATTGACTAAGACATCCAGATGCCCCTACATGACATTCTTTTTTTTTTTTTTAAGATTTTATTAATTTATTCATGAGAGACACAGAGAGAGAGGCAGAGACCTAGACGGAGGGAGAAGCAGGCTCCATGCAGGGAGTCTGATGTAGGACTCAACCCTGAGATTCCAGGATCAGGTCCTGAGCCAAAGGCAGACACTCAACCACGGACACCTAAGCATCCCTAGAAGAACTCCTATTAAAAATTAGCTAATCAATTGCATATTCCATCTTAATAAGTATTTTTGAATTTGGGGAAATCTAGGAGAAATTGGGAATGTTTCTTAATTGGCAGGGTTTTTTACTATTTTGGAGAAGATGCCATTTCTAGGAATGGCCACAAGATGGTGTAGAAACAAATACCTGAGCATGCATAAATGTCATTCATTCATTCATTCATTCAGTAAACAAGCATTTAATAATCACCAACTACATTTTTGGAATAATGTTAGGCACAAGAGATACTGAAATGATTTATATACAGTTCCTGTGCTCAAGGAACCTAGAATCTAATAGAGGAAAATGTATCTATAAGAAAAGAAGGACAATAGTGTTACAGGGGCGAAATTTAGCTATAAATGGCAAAGAATGGAGACCAAAGAAATAAATGGGTACTTCTGTTGGTGGGAGATTTGGAAAGGCTCCAGAGAGGAAATGATTCTTAAACAGAATCTTATAAACCTGGAAGAGAGTTACTAGAATGATATAGATTGATATAGATGATATAGATTGCAAAACTGGAGGAAGTGGTGTGTGGAAATAGAAGGAGATACATGAGTGAAGGATCAAAAATATAAGAACCAATCTGGTATGTTTAATGAATTTTAAGCTGTTTATTATGATTAAGACACACAGTAGGAGATGGTAGTTAATGCAGGCTGGATAACGAAATGGCCTGACATACCTTCTTTGGTGAGGTTGTGTTTTAGGGAGGTCACTATTACATAGTTTACATAGTTTACATGGATGGTGGTAAAGAGATAGGGACATAAATTGGGAGACTCTAGTAGCCTATAGGGAAGAGATGATAAGGACCAATACTGAGGGAAAGAGAGGTTAAATCTACATGATTCGCGATGGAATGGCTGCACAGAAGAGGTAGTATTTTAGGACGGCATCAAGGAGTTCTGGCTTAAGAGAATGTGGGAGGAGTGGGGTAGGATGAAAGGTGAGGTGCCATGATTTGATTTTGGTTATTTACATTCCTGTATTATTTGTGTTTATGATTGGTTATTAGAGATTTAGGTTGAGCATATATTGCCAAACCACAAAAAAGATTTTAATCTGTTTCTAAATATTAAGCTCCTAAGGATACAAATTTTAACTGTTGTTCCCTTGCTTAATCCTGCAAATACGTTACTTATGACATGCATATTCTCTGGGTATGGACCATGAACGCAGGTTCTGCACTGGCTATATGACATTGGCAAGTTCATTATTCTTTCTTCAATTTCTTCATTTCAGAGTGGAAAACTTATTCACTAGGGAGCTAATGTATAAAACTTTTCTTTTCCCCGTGAGTTATAAATCGAGAATGACAAGGACTCAGGCAAATGGACAGCAAAGTACTTACTAACTTTAGTACTGAAGAAAGCTCTGTGAGAAGAGTTGGCTTAGATGTGTGGAAACAGTAAGCTTCCTAATATTTGCTTTCTCTCATAGAGACCTTGGAATAGAATTGGAATAAATTGCTTTATTAGCAGGAGTGCTTTCTCCTGTATTTGGTGAAAATTAAAAACAAGTGCCTGGACCTGGGGCATCCTCCAGAGAGACGCCCCCAGCCTTGTGCAAATTCCTGGTGGGGTTGCCCTGCCTCCTAGGATACCTCAGCAGCAGCACCACTGGCCCAGAGCTCTGTATCCTTCTGCCTTCAGTAACCATCAGCTTGCTCAGACTGAGACACTACCAACATTTCTACTTTATTGTCATTGTGGATTTTCAGTGTCTGCTGGGACAACTTTCAGCTATGTTAAGTTGCCAGTCTGGACAGTTTAAGCCATACCGTTTTATATACAGTTTTCTGATGACAGGTTGCATAGTTTCTGAGAAGTACGTCTATTCTTTCTGCTTCTATCCCCTTCAGCCCTGTGTTTGTAGAGCACAGTTTTGGAGAATACAGAGACTTTTTTTTTTCCAGAATGTATATATCAAGCTATATCAAGACAACTAATACTTACCTATCACTTACTGTGTGCCAGGCATTACCCTAAACGAATCATACATACTAACTTCAAAACAATGACAAACAAGGTAGTATGCTTATAGGTGAGAAAATTAGAGGCACAGGAGTTAGGTGACTTATGCAAGATCCCACATCTGGAGAGAGACAGAGCCAGGGTTCAGATTCAGGCAGTCTGGCTCCAGAGTCCATGACTTTAACCACTGTTGCTTACCTCTTCAACGAAACAGCAAGTGGTGAATAACAATGGGCACATTGATCACCTCTACCACCTTTTCCGATCTTTGCTTTCTCTGGTTCTCTTCCCATTTTTCCAGTACCCTCCATGATTATGTTTCATCATTTTGAATAAACAGGAGTTATCTGTGAACTGCTGCAGGCAGTCTGGGCTCTCCTGGAACTGTCAGCTGCAGGTGTGTCACCCCAGCAACATGGGCCAGCTGAAATGCCTCTGATCTTACCTGGGTGTTCCAGCAGGGCTCTTCTCCCACTTTTTGACTGCATGGCCAGTAGGGCCTCTTCCGGACTGCTGCACTCTGCCTCTGCACTGTCCACCCTTAAAGGTAAAGCAGATTTTCCCATTGTCCTGTTACCTGAGAGATGAGAGGGTGGTGATGGTGGTGATGGTGGTGGTGGTGGTGGTGGTGGTGTGTATGTGCATGGAGCAGTTATAAATGCTATACCTTCATTCTTTCCTTTATAAGTTTCAGTGTTAAGACACATCCTTCTGTTCCTGCTTTTCCTTCCTGAAAATGATGAAGTCCTCACCATAAAGTTCATCAATTTTCACCAAGTAATTCACAATGTGAGATTTAAAAGAGTTCTGTGGCAATTGCCTTTGGGAAAATTCTGGATTAAACAAAGTTACACAGGCTCTTTTTTTTTTTTTTTTCAGATTTTTCAGAACCATTAAATGGTAATTAATTTAGAATTTTTAAAAAGTTTTTATTTAAATTCTGGTTAGTTAACATACAGTGCAACATTATTTTCAGGTGTAGAATTTAGTGATTTATCACTTACAACACCCAGTGCTCATCACAGTAAGTGCCCTCCTTAATCTCCATCATCCATTTAACCAACTGTTCTGCTCCAACCTCTGCCCCAACCCCCTACTCTCACCCCTGACCCAACCCATCCCCTTTCTCCTGGCTCCCACCTCTGGTAACCAACAATTTATTCTCTATAGTTAGTGATTTAGAATTTTTTTGTATGCAAATGAACGTATCTTTAAACAAGAAGGATTGAGTATGCATTCTTTCCCAAGTTTTTTGATCAAGGAACATTTTTTTGGAGAGCATCTCATTGGCTAGTGTTCATAGAACATGGCCTTGGGAAACATAGATATGGATAAAGAAGTACACAGCCAAAGAGATCCCTATAAAAGTGTCCTGAAATTGTCTTATCATCTACCTACATTTTAATGACTATCTACTTTGACCTATTTTGCTAGTTTTCAGACTTCAGAGTGTTCAGAATTCTGTTCAAAAACGTCCTCGATGGGGATGCAATAGCTTGATGTGATGGGGTAGTGTTACCTAACATACTTGATCTTTGGAATTGGACTACTTATCTTTGGTTCTTAGGTCCCTGTTGCCATTTGGATGGCCTTTGGAAGGATATGAGAGATCTCATGTAATTGCTTTTCTGGGACTTAATTTGAGTTTCATGAACAGTGTGAGTGAAACTTAGACATGGGTACCTGACTAAAATGTGAGTTCATGCAGAATCAGAGTACCTCTCTATTCAGCTTGCTCATTTCTATCCATCTTCCAAACAAAAATGGATCATTAATATTTTGGGACTTCCCATTTTTGAAGTGTCATTTAGATGCTTGATTTTCTTTTGACTATCCCTATCTAGTATTCTGGATGAAATTACACTCTTGCATAACTTAACTTGGATTTGGTAAGCTAAATAGTCCCAAGTATACTTTTAATAAAATCTATTTTATTCAAATAAACTGTTCCCAATGTTTTATAGCTCTCTATGGATAAGTTATACTTCTTGCCAATGTTTTTCTGTGCTCTGACTGCCTCTTAAGAATTTTTAGGGAAGTGTATTGTTAGAGAAAAAATTATTCTGACACTTGCTAAACCGGCAAGGAAGGCTATTCAGGACTATTGTAAAAGGTGTCAAAACTATTGTAGTAGGAGAGAGAGAGATGGAGCTGCACTCCAAACACAGCAAAGACACCTGGAGATTTACAGCCAAGGAACAGAGTAAGGGGCTCAGTGGGTGAGAAATTACTAAGAGGAGACATAAAGGTAGGGAGATTCTTTCCAAACTGATTTTATAGGATTCTTGCTGAAGACAAGCCCGGTGACCAGATATAAAGGGTAAGAGATGAGGAATTTGATCAGATAACTGAGAATGGGGGATTCTTTATAAACTGTCTTAGCAGGTATCTTGCTAAAATTTGGCTACCCAAGCCCATCAAGGATGGGGACCAAGTTGGAGACTTAGCTAAGGAAAAGGCCCAGAGGAACCTGACCCAAGTCTGTTTAAGGAGAGAAAATACAAAAATATCCAAAAGAATATGCAATATGCAAAAAGAAAAAAAAGGTCTTAAAAAAAAGTTAAAAGAAAGGACTTGTGGTTGAAATTAGTTTCTACCTTCTGAGTTCATCACCATATATTATTGAAAATATGATCTCTTCTACAACGGCCTTAGCACCAAGGGCAGATGCTCATGATGTGGTGTAGGCATGCTAAAGAAACATTAGGAAATACTCATCTAGTATCCTCTTGTGTATTATGTTTAAGGTTTTTTTTTTTTTTTTTTATGTTTAAGTTTACAAGAATATATTCGCCCAGATTTTGGCACCATGGATATTCCAAATCTTTTCCACATTGTACAAGGTTCTAAATGGGTTTTTCAAAAAAGAAATAATATGTTACTCTGCTGCAATGATTTACTTAATCACCTCTTACTGATGGGAAAGAAAATAACAAAATACTACCACTCTGAGTTGGCTGGGTTTGAAGTGTCATTAAATATACAAGTAGAGGGATATGGATAATGAAAGAGCCAATGTGCCTCAAACTTTAATATGTATACAAATCACTTGGGATCTAATTAACATGCAGATTCTGATTCAATAGATCTAGGGTACAACCTCAGATTTTGCATTTTTATCAGGCTTCCAGATGATGCTGATTCCTCGATTAGATGAATAGCAAAGATCTAACAAAAGGAAGAGCACTAAATGCTCTTTTGAGCTATTTATTTACTTTCCTCTCCGTAAATTTAGAAGAGGTTGTTCCTACTTTCAAAACACATGTATACACTTGTAGGGGAGGGAGATAAAAATATGTCCTCTATTGTCTTATTTTTTTTTAATTAAAAAAAATTAAAGATTTTTATTTATTTGAGAGAGAGCACAAGTGAGGAGGGAAGGGTAGAAGGAGAGGGAGAAGTGGACTCCCTGCTGAGCACAGAGCTTAAGTTGGAGTTGGATCCCAGGACCTTGGGATCATGACCTGAGCTGAAGGCAGATGCTTTACCTTTACCCACTGAGCCACCCAGGTGCCCCTCTCTTAAGTTTTCTTACTAGAATGTGTAAATTGGACTGACAGAAGATTGTTGGCAGACAAGGTATTTTATTTGTTGTTAATATTTTAATTTCTTTGTGCACAGAAGCCTTCCTAAATGAAATGAAAATTCAGAGAAGCTATTTGGCCCCAGAGTCTTTATACCGTTTTAACAAAGGGTGATAAATTGCAGAGCAGTGATTGATTAAGAGAAAAGGTGTTTTGGCTCCTAAGGGCAGTAAATTGTGGGAGGGTAAATATATGGGGAAAACTGAAGGAAGATAGGATTATTTTAGTAAGTTCTGTTTGTGCAGACCCATTTCAGTGTCATCTTTCTGTCTCTGCTGATAATTACTGTTTTCTTCCCCCTGATAGACAAGGGAAGGGGCAACACCTTCACAAAGGGATTTTTGTGTTCTCTTTTTAAGTGGATAGGGGTGAAGCAAAGACCTTTTCTACATTTGCTGCTTTTTAATTGCCTTCAGTTCAAAACAGTCCTTATGCCAAAGTGGCATATTTTGGGTGGCATATTTTGATCCCCATCATATTCTTGTCAGATGGTGAAGAAGATCAGAATTGTAAATTATTTACAGGCAGTGAAGATGACTGTTATTTCATGGAAAGATAGTGCATTATTTATAGATAGCACTGCTTCCTCAGCTCTAGGATCCTTTGTTAGGATCCGTATTTTTATGGGTACAGGCTCCTAATGAGTGACAGTATTATTATTCATAAAAATAACATCCATAACAAAAATAACAAAACTGTCATATATTGAGCACAGACTATGCGCTAGACATTTTTCTAAGAGCTCTTTATATAATATTGATAAGCCCTTACAATGACCTTGCAAAATAGTTATTTTTTGTTTGTTTATGTTATGTTTTGATTGATGGATGCAGAAACCATAGTTGAGAGAATTAAGGTAATTTGCAAGTGATAGAAATTTGAACTCAAATCTACTTGGCTTCAAAATTGTGTCTAATCTCTAAGAGCAAATATGATAGTAGTAATAGGAATAATATCAAAGTCCCTTATTCTCCCAGGACGATTCTATTCCTTATAATCCATCTTAGTTTATGTACGGACTGAAACAAAGGGAAAAGTAGGAAAGAAGACCAGCTTGCAAAATGATTCTGTCTAGGACTATGGTTGTAACATCTTTGAATATTTACTCTTATTTTTCTCCCTTTAAAATGTCTCTTTTTGGGGCACCTGTGTAGTTCAGTCAGTTAACTGTCTGCCTACAGTTTAGGTCATGATCTGAGGGTCCTGGGATCGAGCCCCACCTCCAGCTCCCTGCTTATTGGTGAGACTGCTTTTCCTTCTCCTTTTGCCCCTCTCCCTGGTTGTGCTCTCTCTTGTTCTTTCTCTCAAATAAATAAATAAACCTAAAATAAATAAAATAAAATAAAATAAAATAAAATATCTCTTTTCTTAACCTTCTCTCCACATTGTAGGTGATCTTCTTTTCCCCCTTTGGATTGAGTGATGCATACAGTCTAGAGGTATTTGGCCAGTCAACAATTATCAAGTTCTTTTGGAAAATATTTTCAGTAGCTTCTTATGGTTAATGTCATGGGGACTGTGGATTCTTTCCATAAAAGTTTTATGTTAAAATGAAAGCAAGTCTCAGATCAAATTCTGTTGTACCCATAAATACCTATATGAGTAAGAAGATTAGAAGGGTTATAGAACTTGTTACTGGAGTTTACCCCAAATTCTGTCCTCAGGTACTTGTACTCTGTTTCAGAACTTCCTATGAAAACTTCACTCTAAGGAAAACACAAGAAATTCTCATGACAGGACCAGCTAAGCTTGTGGGAAATGAGGTGGCAAAGCTCTCCTAGACATGGAAAGAACTGGGGGCCCAAGCAAGTCTCCATTCATTTTTCAAGGAAAAATTATTTCAAACCTCATTTGTATTAATTGACAAACCTTCTGGGTTAGTTAGGTTGTAGGAAGGATAAATTGAAGTGTTTAAGAAACCTCCTCTGACGTATTGATTCACAATTACGTACTGCAAACGCTAACCAATCACTCTAAAGGATAGATTAAAAATTAACACATACAAGTGTTTTCAGTGAATTACCACACTGGCAGCATCATACTCAGCATAGTTTTTGTTTTGTTTTGTTTTGTTTTTCCTCCACAGAAGTGGGTTCTTGTAAAAAGCAGCAGCAAAACATTTGATGGGTAGATAAGCTGACAAGGCCTGAGAACAAAATCAAAAGGAAGGGGTCTGGAGGATCCTATTTATTGAAAATTGCATGTGATTCACAGCTTACTAACCCTTCAGAGGTGGTGCTTCTAGGCACTCCACGATCCCATGGTATTCATCCGGTTAGCAGTCAGTGGGATTGATCTGTGTACAGCTACCAATATTACCCTAATCTATTGTTCTTTTCTTTCCTAGTTTATCATTTTTTAAACTAACCTGGGCATTATAGAAATGAATACAACAGTGACAACTTTTATGGTACCTTATTCTAGAAAGGGACATAGTATGGATCATTTCCTGTCAATTTCCAGTCTGGTTAGGAAAAACAAACACAAATAGAGGTAGGCCATAGTGGGATCCAATGGCACATCTCTTTTTAGAGTGTAATCACTGAACAGTTCTTAGGTTCTTTCTAGTGCCTGTAGGAGCCTCTATGAGTGGTGGAGGTGATTGGGAGCTGCCTTCTGTCCAATCCATAATCTCAGTACCAGGTAATCTGATACATATGTCAGGTCAGATTGTATCCCATGAACATACATTTGATAGTAAATAAGCATGAAAGCAGTCATACAACCTGGAAGGCCACTTCTGGTCTCCACTGTCTTTTCTTCATTCCTTCAATCACCAGCATATGGAAGGTTCATCTGAGGCAAATGTAATGATGTTCTGGCAGTAGGTTTCCTAACCTTAGGAAAACCAAGGTTAGTAGGTTTTCCTAACCTTGTGGTTGGATCAGGTGCCAGATTCCTTAGCTATGTGACAGACACAGGAACAAATGAAGTTCTAATTATAAAAGTTCTAATTTGGTAAAAGCTACCAAAAAAGTTGTTATGCCAATAGGCTAGACAGGTGCTCATTTACTGTGGAGGCCAGAACTGTCCCAGTGTTTTCCATCCAGCCTCTGCTATGTGGACAGCACTCACTTACCTGTAGTAGGTAGTATCTAAGACTCTTTTGTTAATTAATAACCTCTTTTGCACAGCTTGAGATGGAGATGTTCAGTGTTTGCCCACGTAGCCTTGGGAATCTAGTTTCCTCTTGGGGTTTGTCCATTGCCAACAACCACGCCAGGAAAACGTGACTTAACTGTCCTCAGGGTGTGGATTAAAATCAGGGTACAATGCATTGCTTATCTGGATGCTTTTTGAAGTGAGTGACAGACACATAATGCCTGACCAAGGGCTAAACAGTTCCTGGGCAAAGCAAAAGAGAGAACTCAGTGTTTTTCTTAGTTGTACTCTCTCAAAGGATTGTAGTTTTACATAAGATAATTATGATCATCTGTTTCAATATTTACATTAAAATACCATGACTTTTAAACTCATGATACTCTTCTTTTGGGCTTTTTGGATTTGGGAAAAGATAGAAAGAGGTAGGCCCAGTTAGATATCTGTCTTTCTGAATTATCCAGCCTCAGCAGGATCCTCCTTGTGTCCAGGAAGGCTCCAGCCCTCAAGGGAGGAGAACTATCTTGGCTTAGGCTTGTACCCTTCTATTGCCTCTTATTTGCTGCCAGCTTATATGGCTGGAAGCCAGAGAATTTTGTTCCACTGCCTAAAGTCTCTTTAATAAAGTCTCTGCAGAGGAGCAAGTACGTGTGCAAAAGGCATGGGGGCAGCTGCATTGCTACTTCTCTGTGACCACTCTGCCTGGACCACAACCCCTTTCTGGGGCTCTCTCTCACCTGGCTGATTTCAAGTTAGATTGTTAAGTGGGCTAGCATAAAGGGATTTGTTTTCCTGAACTGATGACCTTTATTACTTGAAAAAAATAATAAGAGAAGATGAAATTTTAGTTGCTTACTAAATGTGTCCTAGTTTCCATGATGTTTGTTTGCTACCTAACAGATGTGAATACACTGGCTGATTGCTGCTCTGCCAATAATAGAGCAACCATTCTCTGCAAAATAAGGGGGCGTTGTTCCATCGGTGGGGTGGTACATACCAGCAAATCTGATCCATCCTATGGGGGCAAATTGCTCTAGTGAAAGGAGAATTCATGTCCATGTTTTATTTTTACAGTGTTCTATCACTCAGACAATAAAACATCTATTTGCTTAAGTGCCATTTACTGAACTTCCCTTCCCAGCCACCTTCTAGTTCACACGGTTTGTTGGAGCCAGATTTATCATTTAATGCGACCCAAGTTTTTTAGCAGAGGGTTTTCTCTGTTTTTCTTTTTGTTTGTTTGTTTGTTTAAATAGTGTTTTTTTAAAAGTTTATTTATTTAAGTAATCTCTGTACTCAACATGGGACTCGAACTCACCACCCTGAGATCAAGAGTCACATGCTCTTCTGACTGAACTATCCAGGTCCTCCTGTTTTTTTTTTTTTTTTTTTTTTTGTTTTGTTTTGTTTGTTTGTTTTGTATTTTTTGTGCTTTTTTGGGGGTGTTGTTATGTTCCTTGTTTGTTTTTAAGTTTTTATTTGAACACTAGAAAATAATTGAAAAGATCTGGGTTCTGGATCCACCCTGCTACTAACTGAAAAAGATATTTGAAACCTCTGGGCCTTAGACTAAGTATCTGGAAAAGTGAAGTAATCGGAGAAAATGATTTCTGATATCTTTAGGTCTAAAATTCGATCACCAAACATTTTACAAAACAAGGCAATACTTAATAAATTAGGGGCTTGCTTCATTATGTGAGTTTCATAAATACCAGTAGAATATAAAAGAAGTTAACGTTTTAAAATGGAAAGATTTTACAATGACTGTTTTTTGGATATAAGTCTTACTTTCTAAGATTGGGTGACTGGGCCTATTGTGGTTTGGGGTCCCTAGCCCTAGGGGCTGCCAAAGGGTACAAAAGAATTGCTTCACTGTTAATTCTGCTGGACTTTTCTAACGGTAAACAAACTTCCTTTGACATGCACAAGTTTCCAAAGCTGTGCTTAGAGAAGGTAGTTGAAGCTAAAAGAAGCAAAGCCTTTCGATTTAATTCAGTGGGTGAACATGAAAGCCACGCATAAATCTTAGAAGAGCTGTGCTTTCCTGGGAGGGAGAGCATTCCCCCTACACTCTGATGTGGGGGATATGCTGGAGGGGCCCAGGGGGTCCCTGTGAGGGTGCAAACCAATTAAGTAGAAATCTTGAGCTGAAATAGCTTTTTATCATCTGGGTGAGAAGCCACGGATTTCAAGAAAAGGACTATTGTTTGCCAAAGACCTAATTAGCTGGGCTACACTCAAGCTCTTGGATTTATATTTTATTAGGGAAAGGAGAGGTTGATATTGTATATAGTATACTCATTAGGTTGGAATTCCTTAAAATTTGAAACTTAAATCTATTTCTTAGGAATACAGGATTCTTGCAATGGCTGTGTGTATTCTCCTAACTAGGTTTTATATCAAGACCCAAACTAAATATGTGATTACTCTGATTGACTGAGGATTGTCTTAAATATCTTCTTTACTGCTGGCTTGGTAGGCAGCACACATGTTTTAGCTGATTCAAGAATATAAACTCCAGAGTAAATAATAGATGGGTTTCCTTTTTTTTTTTTTTTAAGATTTTTTATTTATTTACTGATAGTCACACAGCAGAGAGAGAGAGAGAGAGAGAGAGAGAGAGAGGCAGAGACACAGGCAGAGGGAGAAGCAGGCTCCATGCACCGGGAGCCCGACGTGGGACTCGATCGCGGGTCTCCAGGATCGCGCCCTGGGCCAAAGGCAGGCACTAAACCGCTGCGCCACCCAGGGATCCCAATTCAGCCATACAAAATCTCAGCTGTCCACTCAATAGCTATTTGCTTTGAGGGTAGTTGCTTGGATTACTTGAGTTTATGTCTAAAATGGGGTACGTACAGGGTTATTGGCAGGATTAAATAAAATTTAATGACATTATTTAGTGCCCCAGGCAACCTGATAGGGCTTCTCATTCTTACTTGGTATAATGTTTAGAATGCGGCTCTTTCAGGGTGGCAATATTTTATTGTATACATGAACTGAGATAATTCTTCTTTGTTAAAATAAACAGGCAAACAAAACAATGGTAAGAGAAAAAGAGGAACGAATGGGAGCAGGACTCACAGCTAGGTGGAGAACCAAGAAACTAAGAGAATGTTTCCTTATCCTTTACGAGCAGCAAGAGTTTGGCACTGAGTTCAAATGTTGACTCTGGTTGAAATCTAGAGTGTGCCACTTATTAATGGAGTGGGGCAAGTTATTTAATTTCTTTGCCTTAATATCCTCATCTAAAAATGGTGAGGATAACAGTACAGTGAAGATATAGGGAAATGAAAGATGTAAAGAAAATATCTGGCACATACTCAGCAGCCAGTAAAAGCCACTGTCATTATCTCTGCCACTGGCATTAAACTGCTGAGAACCCAACTTGCAAAAATAGGGAGAAAGAGCTTTAATACAGTGGTGTTTGACAGATTTAAGGAATAATGCTTTCCCTTAAAGTACTTTAACTTCATTATTTTTTAGCATCCAATTATTATTTTTTGATTTCATAAAGAGAGATGGTTTGTCCAATGAAAACAGTGCTAAGCAACATTTTTAAACATGCTAATCTTCCATGTGAAAGCTGGGCTTCATTATTTCTGGAGTGTTCCTGGCCAGAGCAGATCAGAGTTTTAACTTTTGGAATGCTCAACAAGGGCAGCTGTATTCCAGAGTCCCAGTTGTTTTTATGGGATTTTTTTTTTTTTTTAAAGCACAGAAACAAAACTAGTGGGAAAAATGTTTATGGACTCTGGATTAAGTCTAAATCCCTTGCAAAGGATTATTTCTCATCAAATTAGATGACAATAAAATTACTCAATCAGGTATGCAAATATGTCTTATTATTTATAACTATAGTTAGATTAGTTTTTTTGGTAATACTTTATATATTTGATTTAGGAAGCATTTTTAAGGCATGAGATACTTGTTTTTCCTATGGATGAAAAATTAAATGAGAACCATTTACTCTAGAGGACTCAGGGAATTCGAGGGTTTGAATTTTCCTGTAAACACAGTTTTTACATGTAAAATTCACATATATCTTTGGTGATAAAGTAAAGTTTTGGAATTTACCAAATACTTTGCCATTTCATAATTTATTCTAATCTATTCTTGCTCTTTTTTTCCCAAACAAAAGGTTTAGAAGTTATCTTTTTTTTTCTCAAAACATGTTATATTTCACTTTCAAAAAATGATTTTGAGATACTAATTTCTATTTGGTCAGTATGATGATAACCAGGGAATCTTTCAATAGAAAGATGATCTTTAAAATGATCTTTCTTTAAAAAGATCTAAATGATCTTTCAATAGAGAAAAAGGCTAGGAGGAACAGTGGCAATATGTGGATCATGGAAATGTTGGTGGTTTAAAGTTTTTTATCTTTCAAATATTTTTTATTTAAAACATTTTATTTTATTTTATTTATTTTTTTTTTAATTTTTATTTATTTATGATAGTTACAGAGAGAAAGAGAGGCAGAGACACAGCAGAGGGAGAAGCAGGCTCCATGCACCGGGAGCCCGATGTGGGATTCGATCCTGGGTCTCCAGGATCACGCCCTGGGCCAAAGGCAGGCGCCAAACCGCTGCGCCACCCAGGGATCCCGATTTAAAACATTTTAATGATCATGTTTCACTCCTAAATTAAAAAGCCTTAATTTCTTACTTTATGTAAGATGTAATAAATTCAATAGCCTGAAATTTCAGCATTATCTTAAAAATTACAAAATCTTTTTTTTTTAACTCATTAGAGAAAATACCTGACTTTAAAGTATCTTTATATTATTTTGATGTGGTATTGGCTATAATGGCCAACTCCATTTTATGTAGTATGAGGAAAATAATGAAGCATTTACAAAAAAAGAAGATCAAAAACTAAATGATAGGGGTGCCTGGGTGGCTCAGTTGGTTAAGTGTGTGCCTTTGGCTCAGGTCATGATTTTGAGGCCCTGGGATCGAGTCCGTCATTGGGCTCCCTGCTTAGTGGGAGCCTGCTTCTCCCTCTCCCTCTGCCTCCTGGGTCCTGCTCTCTCTTTCTCACTCTCTATCTCAAATAAATAAATAAAATCTTTAAAAGCCTAAATGGTAAAACTGTTATTGAAAGAATTAATAAAAAAAATTAAAGATGATACAGTCCAGGATCCCTAAGAGCCTTACATGTATGTGGGAATACATGCAAGCAGAAAAACTCTTTCAATGTAGAGGTCATGGGAAGTAGCAGCAAGGAATAGATAAGATGTTATGGAGAAGAGCCAAAAATTGTTTGTAGTGAGAAAAAAACAGATGTGAAATAAGAGAGGACTAAAATAAGGGTCCTGGTTAATTCATGACTACATTTCATTCATTTAGCATTCAAGAAAGATTTTGTTCCAGGTAGGATCAAGATATCCTCTACTCAGACATATCACTGATTTTCAGTGTCATATCTTATCACTATGACATTATGACATTTGGGAAGGACTAGTAAAATTGTCATTAAATATTTTAAATTCTGCTTAATTGAATTATAATTGACATATAAAATAGTAAGGTATTTGCAGTGCACACCTTGGTGATTTAATATACATATACTTTGTAAAGGAAGGACCCCATCTAGTTAATAAACATATTGATAAAGATTTAAAAATTTTTTTTATGAAGGGCACTGCCAACATCTGCATCTATGACTTTTCCTTTTGTGTTCCTCCACTACTGATAAATTACAATTTGAAATAGCACATTCTTACTTTTGATGTGTTTGTATGGTTAATGAGGTCTCAAAGTATTAATGATCTTAAAGACTGTCACTCATTTACTCAACAAATATTTGTTGAGATCCTGTTAGGTACCAGGCACTGATCTTGGCAGGGAGTAGTGACCAAAACAGACAAAACTCTGTGATCCCATGGGGCTTTCTGAACCTCTCTTTATTTTAACTTCAGTTACTCTGCCTCTTTAAGATGACTTTCAGCTATGGGCTGATTTTATAGGTTAATAGTTTGGGGCAATTAAATTTCTCTTTTGTGACTGTTGCCATTATAGACTGCTTATAAATAATAATAATAATAAAACAGGCAGTATTTCTCTTAAGGTTTTGGAAAAGGGAAAAAGACAGAAGTTCAATAGATAATTACAGTGTTGGCATATGCACCTCCAAGATTTTCTTTCTTCTTTCTTTCTTTCTTTCTCTTTCTTTCTTTCTTTCTTTCTTTCTTTCTTTCTTTCTTTCTTTCTTTCTTTCTTTCTTTCTTTCTTCTTTTTTCTTTCTTTCTTTCTCTCTCTCTTATTTATTTATTTATTTATTTATTTATTTAACAGAGAGACACACACACACACACACACAGAGAGAGAAAGAGAAAGAGAGCTAGCACAAGCAGGAGAAGTAGCAGGCAGAGGGAGAGGGAGCAGCAGGAGGAGGGAGGAGGATGGAGCCCAATGCAGGGCTCTATCCCAGGACCCTTGGATCACCATCTGAACTGAAGACAGACACTTAACTGACTGGCTGCCCAGATGCCCCTCTTTTTTTTTTTTGTGTTTACTTAGCCAAAAGTAATTCATTAACTCATACTATGTTTAGAAATCATATAAAAGAAAAAAAAAGAAATCATATAAAAGCACCAAGTGCTGTGTTTGTGGCACTTTGATTTGAGTGGCTGTTAAGAGTAGAAACTAGGGATTCATTGGCTTTAGAAATGACATTGGTGAAGACCTGTGCCTTGTAATTACTGTAACCCACCCAATGCTATGGGCATTTTGTTGCCATCAAAGTAATGTGGAGAACTCTCACTCGCATTGTACGTCATTAATTTCCAAAAGCAATATAGCCAGTCATGAAACTTAGCGTGAAGAGATTTTATAATTGCAGTAAATAAAATAACCTTCCCCCACCCAAAAAAATAACCTTCCCATCTTTCATTTTCTTCCCACTCTTTGAAAGCTCTTACTGTAGTTACAATGAATTTTATACCAAACTCACAACTACAAAAGGTCTCAATGAGGATGTTTGTGTGTGGTTTTTAATTCAGATTTTCTGAGTGTATAAAAAGCATTACTCTGCCACTTAAAAAGGATATATATATATATATATATATATATATTTGCTGCCGGTTTCACCTATGAAAAATAGATGAATGAACTACTTACAAAATGGTTAAGGCAAAACAAAATGTAGTGTGGGGTTGTAGAGGTGGGGAACACAATGAATTGCATGAAGTTTTGTGGCACTAGAATTTATAGACCATGAGCTGATAGAAAATACTATAAGATATCTAATTGTATACTATAACCTTAAAAAGTGGAAATATTGTTATTTATCTAAGATTTATTTCCTGACATATATGCTTAAAATGCTGAAGATGGATGAGTTTTACAAATTTCCTTGCAACTTTATAGAGATCTATTATTGGTATGGATAGTCTAGCAGGTTCTTATGTATTAATTCCAAAATAATCATTGCTCTAGCTTGTTTTTATTTATTTATTTGAGAGAGAGGCATGCCTGTATGGTGAGGGGGGTAGGAGCAGAGGGAGAAGGAGAGAGCGAATCTTAAGCAGGTTCCACGCCCAGCACAGAGCTGGATGTGGGGCTTCGTCTCACGACCCTGAGATCATGACTTGAGCCAAAATCAAGAGTCTGAGGCTTAACTACTGAGCCATCTAGGCCTCTGCATTGCTTGAAGTTTTAAAGAAATTAAGCGCCCTATTATTTTCCATACCAATGCATGTTTAAATTGTCTAATAATATTTTGTAGGTAAAATTAATTATACACATGGACACACAAACATACATGTTTGGCCTTTAACTCTTTGGTGGATCATCTTGCTACATTTATGAAGCATTCTATTTTAACAAGAGAGCGGTGTAGTTTTTCTAAGGACCGGGCAAAACCGGTTTTTAGTTTGGGTACAGTATATGGTATAGCAAGGAAACATACTTTTTGGAGAATTAAATATTCTTAACTATCAGTTAATAGGCATGCACTTTGTGACTGTAGTTTGTATTCTTCCCACTGCCTGTAAACCTAGACAGGAAAATCTTTAAAGCAGCGTAATACAATGGCTGCTTCTTATCCAGCTGGTAGGTAAGAACATCAAAATCTGGGTTGTAATAGACCCCGTTAAGGTTTTAGTCCACATACCTGAGGGAACCATTTATATGAGGTTATATAATGACAATAAGAAGATCAAGCGACAGGGGTGTCTGGGTAGCTCAGTTGGATAGTTGGCCAACTCTTGATTGTGGCTCAGGTCATAACCTCAGGGTCCTGAGATTGAGCCCCGCTCAGGCTCCATGCTGAGGCTTGGTGCTCATCAGGGAGTTTGCTTCTCTTTCCCCCTCTGACACCTTTGTTTATTTGGAGTTGCACCAATTTTTTGGCTCCTAAAACCGACGAATTTCTTCTATCTTTTAAAAGTTGAAAATGCTGTGTGTTTATGCAAGGAGGCATGAGTTAGCAGTTAGTTCTTGCATACTTTTTTTGGTAGATAAAAAGTTTTGAACTTTTATTATTAGATTCACAATCTAATGTTTTTGTTAAGCTATCTGCAGTAAATTGGTCCTAGAATTTGGGGTTGAGTGATAAGAGTAGTAGTGGCAATAGGTAAAGAGTTATTAGGGTATTTTCTCATGTGAAAGATGGTTTAATGGTTTTTTATTTATTTATTTTTATTATTTTTATTTATTTTATTTTATTTTTTGGTTTAATGGTTTTGATATGATGTGTATATTCACTGTGTTGTGTTGTAATTAATATATACAGGTAATATAGGGTGGTAATAATAATTTTAATGCCTATTAGGATAATAGTAAGGTTAGATCATGAGAATGAGGTTATTACTACAAATAATTCTCTTATTATATTAATTGTAGGGGCCCCACTTCGTGCTCTCAGTCTCTCAATTAAATAAATAAATAAATAAATAAATAAAGTCTTCTTCTTTTTTTTTTTTTTAAAGATTTTATTTATTTATTCCTGAGAGACACAGAGAGAGAGAGAGAGAGAGAGAGAGAGAGAGAGACAGAGGCAGAGGGAGAAGCAGGCTCCCCACAGGGAGCCCGATGCCGGACTCGATTCCAGGATCACGCCCTGGGCCAAAGGCCAAAGGCCAATGCTCAACCATTGAGCCATCCAGGTGTCTCTTAAATAAATAAATCTTAAAAAAAAATTAAAAGATTGAGTGACTAAACCCAAACTACAGAATGAAAATGATATGAAGTTGAGTATTCTTCGGGTACTTTAAACATAGGTATATTTACATAACAAACTAAAATTAATGTACAGCATTTTTTTTATTCTTAAATGACTTAGTGTTGCAGAAAAATGATAAAACTTTTACAAATAAACAAACCGGAGATAATAAAGTTTACTTATCATCTAGGCACCCAGAAGTTAAGTTAATTTAAAAATTTATTTATTTATTTATTCATAAGAGACACAGAGAGAGGTAGAGACATAGACAGAGGGAGAAGCAGGCTCCCTATGGGAAGCCCATTGTGGGACTCGATCCCAGGACCCAGGGATCACAACCTGAGCCAACCCAGGTTCAAACACTGAGCCACCCAGGCACCCCAATTAAGTTAATTTTTGATGTTAATACTGGTGTAAGCTTTATGAAGATCTTTCCTTATGTTTATTATTATTTTTTAAAGAGATGGTAACGTTATGGTGTGTTCCTAGAGTTAAACTCTAAACATTTCTTATTTACTTATTTTTTTAAAAGATTTTATTTATTTATTCATGGGAGACACACAGAGAGAGAGGCAGAGACACAGGCAGAGGGAGAAGCAGGCTCCATGCAGGGAGCCCGACGTGGGACTCGATCCCTGGTCTCCAGGATCACACCCTGGGCTGAAGGCGGCGCTAAACTGCTGAGCCACCTGGGCTGCCCAACCCCCCCCCCCCCCCCGCCCTTTTTAAAACATAAACATCTTAAAAGTGAATTATGACTAAAAGAAAACTCTATGTCGTGTTCTTTCCCCCTTTTTCCTCACAACTCCATATTGTAGCTTAACAAAAATATGTTGGTTGATAGTTGGAAGTGTGGATTGAGAAACTGAGGGGCCAGAGGCAGGCAAACTAGTTTGTTTTTAGGATTTTAGGCAAGAAACACTTAGATGAATGAAGGCGATTCTGAGAAATTAGTTTAAGCTCTCTAATCACTTTTATTTTCTGCTTTTATCATTAAAACAAATGTGAAATAGTCCCTGGATATTTGGGATTTTTTTTTTCTTCTGTAGAACATTCAACGTCTTTCCAATATTTTAAAGTGGTTTCTTGCATGAGCATAATAAGCCCTTTGCTAGTGCTATTTTTCAAATAAGTTTGTAGTTTGAATAAATAGAAAGCCAATATATAAACTGAGCAAAAAGCAACTTAAAGGGGACTCACTACTGTGATAATCATAGTATCTTTTCTTTAAAATAGGGAATCCTGCTTGGAATTTCTGTTTGCTTCTAATTATGTTAATTTAAGTCAATGCAATTTTACATATATTGTGGGGGCATTTTGAGAGATCATGCAGCATTATCAATCAGGATTCCGACAGAAAGCAGCTGGCACACTCAAAATAGGATAAATTAAGGCGGTTTTATTTATGTTAAAACTATTTACAGAGGTAAGTGAAGAGGAGGAGGAAGCCAGGGGAATGGAAGGTATTTTAAAAGCAAGGAAAAAAATGTGGGGGACGGAGGGCACAGGTGTGGGTTTTAATTTTGAAATGAGATGTACCACTTCCTCTAACCCTGCAGGAAAGGACTAAACAAACAGATGTGGAAATGGATATATGGGAGCCAAAAGGTGATGGGAAAGTGTATGTTGCGTGTCTGGGCCGAGACTGGAGTTCTTGCCTTGAATTCTTACTGATTGTACAAGGCCTGTTGTACAAGGCCTGTTGGCTGGTAAGGGGAAGAAGATATCTTCATCTTCTGGCTAAACAGAGTAATTTTCTCATTGCAGAGAAATATTACCCAGACATATTTGTCTCCCCATGAATCTATACATCAGATACCACATAATGCATTATCTCAAATGACTCTTGTCCCCTTGTACCCACTAGCAGAGACAATCTGTCACACTGGATATAGGAAAAGTGTAGTGTAGTTGTACTGACAGCTATAAATAACACAGATCCGTTTACTCAATCCATAATTTTAAAATAGTTTTATTGATTTATGTGCATTATATTTAATATGTAGAACTTGACAAGTTTTGACCTATGAAAACAACTGTGACACCATTAGCACAGACAAGGTGGTGAATATATCAATCACCCCAGGAGATTATGCCTTTGTATAATCTCCCTCTCCCACCCTTCCCTTATCCCTAGGTTTGTGGTCACTCTAGATGGATGTGCATTTGCATTATATAAATGGAATTATACAATATCTACATTTTTCATTGACCTTTTTTTACTCAACATATTTATTTTGAGATTTCTCTATGTAAAATATTACAATATTAATTGGGCTCTCAGCTTCATGTTCAACCCTTTCACCTCCTTTTGGTGAATGTTCTTTCCAGTTCTCTCTGGTGTTAATCTTTTTCTTATCAAGTTCTCTAGCCAGCAGTCTTCTCCACCTTTCTCTTAATTGTTTTTTTCTTCATTGAGATAAATAAGACCTTCGGACCAGAGCTCTGTTCTTTTTTTCCATTTTCACTTTAATTCCCCTAGTCTCAGAGATTAGGCGTCCACGTTCACTCTATTCTCATTCCCTTCTTTCTCATTGCTATTTTACTCTATCACCCATCTCCTCTTTCTTCTGTACCTTCATCCTCTTTCTACCATTGCCTCATTTCCCTAAGCCTATAAGTCTTTCTTTCTTTTTATTTTAAGGTTTTATTTATTTAGTTGTGTGTGAGAGAGAGATGGAAAGAGAGCACAAGTAGGGGGAGTGGCAGAGGGAGAGGGAGAAGAACCAGACTCCCTACTAAGCTGGGGCTCAATCCCAGGACCCCGGGAGCATGACCTAAGCCAAAGGCAGATGCTTAACCAACTGAGCCACCCAGGTTCCCCCCTGGAAGTCTTTCTCATCCTAAAATAAAAACTAACAACAACTAAGAATAACCACAATAATAGAAGAACTCTTTGCTGTCTACATATCAGTCTTATTGCTTACTGCTTTCTCTCTCTTTCCTTGCTTAGTTAAGCTTTTTAAAAGTATGGTCTATACAGGACTGACTACAGAGTTTGCAGAACTCAGTGCCAACTGAAAATGCAAGGCCACTTATTCAAAATTATTAAGAATTTCTAGATGGCAGTGGCAGAGTATTAAATCAGGCATGGGCCCTATATGATTGCATAGGTGTACAGCATGAAGCCGGCTCTGGATCTACCTACTTCTTCTTCTTTTTTTAAAGATTTTATTTATTTATTTGTCAGGCAGGGGGAGCAGCAAAGGGAGGGGAGAGGCAGAAACAGGTTCCCCACTGAGCAGAGAGCCCGACATGGGGCCAGTTTCCAGGACCCCAGGATCATGAACCCATCTGTGCTGCCACATGCTTCATTTTTACTTACTGAATTTCCATTCACCTCTCAAACCACCGCAAGCTTTTTTTCCTCTTTTTTTTTTTTTTTAAGATTTTATTTATTTATTCATGATAGTCACAGAGAAAGAGAGAGGCAGAGACACAGGGAGAGGGAGAAGCAGGCTCCATGCACCAGGAGCCCGACGTGGGACTCGATCCCGAGTTTCCAGGATCGCGCCCCGGGCCAAAGGCAGGCGCCAAACCGCTGCGCCACCCAGGGATCCCTCTTTTTCCTCTTTCTTAATGCTACATGAGATCACCACCTAGCTAAAATCAGTAGATATCTTTTGGTTCTTATTTTGAACTTTTTGCTTTATTTATTTATTTTTAAAAGATTTTATTTATTATTCATGAGAGACACACAGAGAGAGGCAGATACACAGGCAGAGGGAGAAGCAGGCTCCATGCAGGAGGCCTGATGTGGGACTTGATCTCGGGACTCCAGCCAGGATCACACCCTGGGCCGAAGGCAGACGCTCAACCATGAGCCACCCAGGATCCTGAACTTTTTGCTTTAACCTAATCTTCCTATATATTCCCATCTTCCTTCCATTCATTATGGTTGCTGGAAAATTATTCATTGAATGAATGAATGACCATTCTTGGATTCCTGCTCATTGGATTCTTAGGTCCTCTTTTCTCACTTACTCCATACCTTTATTCTAGTTAATCCCTCCAGGTTTATTTGTAAATTGGTGACCTCAAAATCTTTATGTCTAGGTCTTTCCCTAACTTTACACACACACACACACACAAATATATATATATATTTGTTGCCTCTGAGATATTTTCACCTGGCTGATCAGTTGATGTTTCAAATTCAGTGTGTCTAAAACCAAACTTATTACCATTTCTTACTCCAAACTTACTTCTTCTCTGTGGTTCTTATTTTTAATGGCATGTCTTAGCACAAAATACTAGGGAGGAGTCACTGATGAATATATTTTCTCTTTTCTTTTTTTTTTCTTTTTGAGGGAGGGTTTATATTTTCTAACCAGTATAAGGGGTTTAGGAAAGATATTAGGTCTGAAATAAGATTTGAAAGGTGAGTAAATGTGAAAAGATAAAAGTGAGACAAAAGTTGCATAAGAGATAAAATGTTATTGTATTTTTTTTTTTTTTTTTTAGAAAAAAATGGATGTGATTGTGGTAGTTAAGAGCTAGTCTTGGTGTAGTCAAGATGGTCTCCAATGATACCCCCTCCTGATATTTAAGCCCTGTATAGTTATTTCCCATACTGAATGGGGCTGACTTGTAGAGCATACACTACTTGGTGAAATAATGAATTTTGACTTCTGAGGCTGGGTTATGAAAGATATTGTGGCTTCTATCCTATTCTCTTGGATCACTAGTTTTAGAGGAAGCACTTTCCATGGTGTGGGGCACTCAGCAGCTCTGTGGAGAGGTCCATCTTTTGATGAACTGGGGCCTCCAGACAAGAGCCGTGTGTGCCCCTTCTTAAATACAAATCCTCTACCAGGCAAACCTTCAGATGCTTGTAGTCCTGGCCTTATGTGTTGATGAAGTTTTGGGGTAATTTGTTACTTAGCAAAATTAACTAATAAAGGGGGCTTTTCCTTGTATACATTTTTGTAGGTGTTACCCTTTTAAACTGTGGAAGTGTATTATCTATATAAACAAACACAACAACAGAACTACAAAGGAAGCTCTGAAAATAAATACCCTGCCTAAATCCTCCAATGGTTTCCCTTTACATTTAGAATTCTTTGTACTTACCTACCCAGTCTATGTGACCTGGCTCCTGCTGCCCTCTTCAGCTTTTCCAGCCAAGAGACACTTAGGACTGGTTCCCCTGAACTTCTATCAATGTTCTGATATTTCTGAATTCCAGGATCACCAAAGATCAGGTCCTTGAACTGAAACCCTAGCTGTATACCCTAAAGAACTTTTTAACAAAAATGATATCCCCTACATGTTTCTAGTACAGCGGGACACACGCACACACCTTTATAGAGGTATAATTAAAATATAATAAACAGTACATATTTACAGAGTATACTTTGATAAATTTAAAATAAAATTTGACGTGGTCACTACAGTCAAGGTAGTGAACATTATGCTTAAAAGTTACCTTCAGTCTGCTTTGTAGTCTTTCCCTCCCTCCCACCTCATCCCCTCTTCCCCAAATTACTTATCTGGATAGACTATAGAACATTTCCATCATTACTGAAAATTCTATTGGAAAATGCTGGTGTAAGTCTTGTAAAGGATACTCTATTTTGTTTTGTTGTAGTTAATAAACTGGTTGTTTACAAAGCCCATGAGTGTTGGAAGCTAGTAGTACAGGAAAACAATTCTATCTATCGACAGCTGTTGATGAGATAATTCTTGGGTTTTAGAGATCTGTCTGCCAGATCAGCTGAGATATATCAAGTTTACACCATTGTGCAGTGTGAAATGCCAACAGCAAAACATCATATTCCTTTAGGAAACTAGCTTCTGACTATAATTAGAAAAGTTAGCTTTATTAGGTTGAAAGAGAAGTCTGTAGTCTTTGATTGAGGTAGGGGAAAAATAGAACTTGTTCCTTCCATTTAATTATCAGATACAAATTTGACCAGAGCATCCTGTATCTCTATCTTCTGATCCTGTTTCCTTTTCTTTTTTTGTTTGCTTACTTATACCAGGGTTTGGTATCTTTCCTATAATTCCTTCCAAGAGGTTGATGGAATTAGGAAGGGTCTTACTTCATTTCTTACTTCTTCACTTCATTTGGAGTCCTATACTGAGGGGAAAATGGAATAATACAGTTTTTTTCCTAAAAAATAGCTCCAATTGTTTGTTTCTTATTACAAAAGCTTATTGTTAAAATTAGATGTACAAATAAGTTAAAAGAAGAAAGTAAAAATCATGATGATGCTTAGTCACACAGAAATAACTACCTAATGTTTTAGTATGAACAGAATTTTCATTCACCTTTATAAAAATTAAAACTACTACATAAATACATTTTAAGTCTTATGTTACTAAATCAGGAGTGTATTAGGTTATCAAATATGTTCTGTAGCTCAATTTTAAACAACTGATGAGAGTGTATACTGTTGTTTAGTGAATATTTGAATGCATCAGCTACTGTGAAAAAAGAATTTTTCCTTTTTTTTTTTTTGACTTTTTTGACTTTTTCCTTTTAAGCCTTTGACCCTTGAATTGTTTTTATAGTCCCATATATAGGGAAAAATACACAGAGGTAATTTCTAGCAATATTAGAGTCAAGATTACCAGTTTACAAAAGAAGAAAAAATTAAATCATTTTTTAGTTGCTGAAGTATTCATTATAGTTTAAAATGTGTTTTTCATCTCAAATTCTGAATGATGTTTACTAATTTTCAATGGTTGGAAACCTGATCTGAGGAATGGAATGTGGCAGCTGTTCAGTGGTTCAGAACAATAAGAATGTTGGTTTAGAATCAGAATCAAAGGATGGCATATCTAATTAAAACTTTATGTAGAAAAATTTATGTAGACAAAATGAAATTTTCCAAATTAGAATTAAACAATAATATGGGGTCTAATGCATCAATAAATAAAAGATTAAGAAACAAAACAGAACAAAAAACCTAGGTTCTGTTGATTTCATTCCTTAATATAGGCAGATATATTTAATAAAGTTAGGAACCCTGAAATATTTCTAGGTAAATTCCATGAAAGTGAGTATCTCTTACGAAGGATCCAAACTGGGGTTCCTGTGTGACTCAGATGGTTAAGCATCTGCCTTCAGCTTAGGTCATGATCCCAGGGTCCTGGGATTGCCCCATATTAGGCTCCTAGCTCAGTGGGGGTCAGCTTCTCCCTTTCCCTCTGCCTCTTCCCCTGCTTGTACTCCCTTTCTCTCTCAAATGAATAAATGATCTTTAAAAACAAAAACAAATGATCCAAATCCATATTATCCTGTAACAAATTACAGTGGAAGTGCTTGGAAAGTAACCAGGCTGGATCAACCTGTATTTTCTTTCCCCTGCGGAACACATTGAGTGGAGCCATGATATGCTGAATGTTTGTAGCTAGTGAGCTCTTTCTGGTTTGTCTGGGAGTTGGGTGCCTACTCACGATCACTTATGTTTCTTCTCACTTGTATCTGTTATTATACTTGTGCAATTTAATTATTACATTAGCAGATGAAACGTTTGAAAAAAGTTATCTCTATGAAAAATGGAATGCTTTGTCAAGACTTGATGAAGGTGAATAAAGGTGGGTTAGGAAACTGAAAAAGATTAGGGAGAAATTCATCAAAAATCTTGAAAGGTCTGTATTCAGATTGCTTCTCATTTGGCTTGATACTTTCCTTCCACTTAAGCTGAAATTTGGAATAGGAGACTTCAAGGAAGAGAACCAGATTGCAGACAAGCAATCACACAGAGGGCTTTGACTCTACTCAACAAAATGGTAAATAAATAAATAAATAAATAAATAAATAAATAAATAAATCTTTAATGAAATTAAAATGTTTAAGTTATTTTATTTTATTTTTAAAGATTTTATTTATTTATCATGAGAGACACAGAAAGAAGGCAGAGACACAGGCAGATGGAGAAGCGGGCTCCTCACAGGGAGCCTGATGTGGGACTCAATCCGGGGACTCTGGGACCACGCCCTGCACCAAAAGCAGATTCTCAACCACTGAGCCACCCAGACATCCCAAAATGTTTAAATTATTTATATATCTTTTTAATGGTTCTCAATTCTAAGTTTTTAAATTTATAATGAACACATAGAACTGATTGCTCTAGATAAAAAAATAGGAAAGTGATTGTTTTCCAATAGAGATTTAAAAAATAAAGGCAATGAAGTTTCAACCAAATGTAGTCTCATTTCATAAATTCCCCTGAGTATGAAAATATTATTTAGACCTATTAACATGTTTGGCAGTTATAGAAACACTTTTCCCATGTTTTTTTCTTTTTTATTGTTGTTAATATTTAATCCATCCTTCAAGATTTTATTCAAATGGTAGGAATTTTCAAAGAGGCTTCTCTGAATTCCTCCAATTTGAAATAATTTATTTCTCTTTTGACTTCTCACTGATTGATGTCTTTTCCAGGGTATTATTATATTATATTATTATACTATAGTATACTATATTTACCTTCATATACACTTTTTTCCCCCTGGTTGAGGTCAGGTTTTTTGTTTTTGTTTTGAATGTTTTAAAATTTTTATTTATTTATTTTAAAGATTATATTGATTTATTTGAGTGAGAAAAAGAACATGAGCAGGGGGCAGAGGCACAGGGAGAGGGAGAAGCAGATGCCTCACTGAGTGGGAAGGCCAATACAGGGCTCAGTCCTAGGACTCTGAGATCATGACCTGAGCCGAAAGCAAATGCTTAACTGATCTGAACCACCACGCACTGCTGTTTTTGTTTTTTAAATCTCTTTAGTCACTAATGGGTTTTCTCCCCAAAATCATATAGTAAGCACTCAGTAATTACTTTTGAATACATGAATAAAAGATGTATGTTCTACATACTGTTGTTTAAAAAATATTCACTTTCTGGAATTTTGTATTCTGTATTTACTCATGTACATGTATACATGAATGGAAAATCCTAAATGTTATGGATCATGAGTTTTTATACAACTTTCCACAAATTAGCAGGATAAAGTGATTGATCTTTTCTCCATATAAATGGAAAAATAATTGCTTATTGTTTTTATCCCAGAATATTGAATATAAATCTAAGTTTATCTTCTCCACTAGAAGTTTGTTTTGTATCTTCTATATTTTCAACAATTTCTGGCACAAAGTAAATGCCAAACATTTACAAAATGCCATAGTTACTGCCAAACAGTAACAAATATATATTAAATGTCTAACGTTGATTAATATTTGGCCACATTTTGACAAGTATGACAAACATTTTATCATTTTATGATAATCTATTTTAAAGCACTTGAGGGTCACACAAAAAGCTTTCAGGGGTACCTGGGTGGCTCAGTCAGTAAAGCCTCCGTGACTCTTGATTTCATCTCAGGTCATGATCTCAGGGTTGTGGGATCGAACCCTGTGTTGGGCTCCACATGCAGTCAGGAGTCTGCTTGAGATTCTTTCCTTTGCCCCTCCCCGCATGTGTGCATATGCACATACTTCCTCATTCTCTCTCAAATAAATAAGCACCACTTAAAAAAATATTTTATGTATTTCTTCATGAAAGGCAGAGAGAGAGAGGCAGAGACATAGGCAGAGAGAGAAGCAGGCTCCCCGCAGGGAGCCCAATGTGGGCCTCGGTCCTGGGACTCCAGGATCACACCCTGGACAGAAGGCAGATGCTCAACTGCTGAGCCACCCAGGCATCCCAATAAATACAACTTTAAAAAAAAAGCTTCAGAGTTTTAAAATATTTTTTCTCAGAACTTTTCTTGTAATATAAAGCCTATCAACTAAAATCTACATTTTAACAAAGTTTAAGATAAGTAGTCTTTTCCTTTTTTTGTTACTTTCTTTCAAGATGGTTTTATCTGTACATTTTTAAACAGGATTTATTTATTTATTTATTTATTTATTTATTTATTTATTTATTTATTGGAAAGAGAGTGAGGGGAGGGGCAGAGAGAAAATCTTCAAGCAGACCCTCCAATGAGCTGGAGCCAGAGGTAGGGCTCTATTCTGTGACCCATGAGATCATCACCTGAGCTGAAATGAGAGTCAGATACTTAATCTACTGAGTCCCCCATGTGTCCCTTCGCTGTACATTTTATTGTTATTTATACATTTCATACTGATAGTACTTTTATGTTCCCTTTGGTAACACCTCATAAATTAAAAAATATAAGCTGGTGGGGAATTGTCTAGTTATATAGAGGGGGAAAGTGGTTAATAGAATGTTTAATGTCATCATATTTTAAAGCTGAATTGTACCTGAGAGATCATCTAATCACTAGAGGTGATGAAAAATGAGTTCCAGAAAGTTGTAGAGAATGGATCACAGAGTTAGAATAGGTTAATATTTTTATTTACACTTAATTAACATTTAATAATGTTAATAATAATTAATATTATTTTGTATATTAATAATTTTCTCAAACAAAATACATATGATTTTTTGCATTCTGAAAATACAGAGGTTTGCATTTTAAAATATAACTAAGATACATACCCAGTACCAAAGCATATTTTTTGGGGAAAGTTTTAGTAATGTAAGCCCTAAATTATTTTAATTTTGATATCTTCTTTTGACTCTACGGAAAGGGAGCCCCATTTGTTTTCTAACCTTTCAACCTCCCACCCCCCAAAAAAGAAACAAACCAGCAGTGCTCAAAGAGATAAATCCAGCCTTTGTTCTACCAGATTCTTTCACTCTGGCACTGGCACTACTACTGGCTTGGTTTGATTATTACTAATCCACTGCCTACAACATGACAAATGTTTTTGGTCTAAGTTGAATGGTAAAGTCTTTTCAAATGGGAAAAGCAGTTGTCAGCTGTCGTTGTTGTGGTACCAACATGTATCATGTCAGGACAGCCAAACAAAGAGGAGGATGATTCAGAGTGCTGACCCGGGTACACTGAGCCTTATGAACTCTGGTGGTTTCCTGGAAGGCCTGTTAATTGTAGTGGAAAAAAGAAATCCGGGCATAAACTCCATATTATATTGGGTCCCTTTGACTAATGTAAATGTATCAACTAGCTAACATCAAGTAGTGTTATTAAACTGTGAATTGCAATTTCTAATTCCCCTAGAAATGGCATTTCTCTTTTGAAATCTCTCCTTGAAATTTCCATTTATGAAGGTTTCTTTAAAATAATTTTTCCAGTCTATTAAGCTTGTTTTATGGAAACTATTTCACTTACAGTTCTTCAATTCTATGAGTGCTGTTTCTCTTGAAATACTCATTCAAAAAGATAAACTTGAAATCTACTTGAACACTGTGCCTACTGTTGGTTGTTTCTTCTATGGGAGATTTTGCCCTCTTTTCTCTTTGGGGTGAAGAGGCATGATGTTTTTTCTATAATAGAATACTACAGACTGTGATACACATTTAGGGATGTATCTCTACACAATCTATCTTAATCTTTCTAGGTACAATGGAGCCCACAGTTCTGCAGAACTATACTGAGTAGATTAGAATAAACTTACCTCAGTTTTATGTTAGATGTCCTACTTTAGATTTTTTGGGGCTATCATCTATTTTTAGATCTTTATGTTTTCCCTTCTTTTCTTGTGGGTTCCTGATTGTTTTCCTTTCTTTTTCTTTTTAAATGACCAATTTCTACTTTACAAAATTAATGTGAGAAATGAAAGTACACCGTGATATTTTATTTACTAGTAAAGCATATCATGATTCAATAGGTTTTTGTTTTAATTTGTCCTTGGAAAGAACTGAATTTATGGTCTTTATTTCACATCCCAGCTGTTAGGGAGTTGCTAAATCCATAAGGAGTTGCATGAGTTATTTAATTGGCACGAATTATTTGAGTTTAAAGAAGCACAGTCACCCCACAATGTAATGTTAGCCAGTGTTGGATGAATTCACATTCTTCAAGGATTCAGGGTTGCAAAGGTCTGTGGAACTGTAATGTTTTTTTAGTTGAGTGCCGTTTTAAATTTATTTCTTCTTTAATAGTTTGTTAAGTGAAAACACATCATTTTTTAGCATCTTGCCTCATTCCTACCTAAAAAAGCCATACTATGAAGAAAGACTACTTAAAAGATGAAATAAACAATTAAATAGGCTTAGGAAATGTTAAACTAATAATATCTAGTAGTTTGCAGTATATTCAGACCCCCTCCATTCTTTCTCACCTTTTTTTCTTCCTTTAAACACAGTAAAAGGAGATACACACACAGCGTTCCTTGCCAAATAGTTCTGTTCTTTCACAGTGGGAGAAAAGCAAAGAGCTTCCTCCTATCTTGCTGCTCTGGGATTTCCTTTCCTCGTCCTTCAAAATGACTCTTAAAATTTGGCTCTTTAGTCTTTGAAGTCTTAGATCCTAGAATAAAAATAAGTATCCAAAGCATGGTGTGGTTTTGTTACTTCTACCTACATGGTAAGACCACCCTCAATGACTGAATACTTGGGCCATAGAATATTACATGGCCTTCGAGGAATGCATTATGAAATAATTCCCAATGCTCTCACTCTAAAGAATAAAGATTGTAGCAAGAATTAATGCTATAAATTTCTATTGGTCCTGTAATGTTAGGCACCTCTCCAAAGGCTGTTTAATACCTCTAAGAACTCATTTTCATTTTCAGTGGAAAAAGGCACGTATAGTATCTGAGAATATGTGTTCCAGAAAATAACTGAAAAAAAAAAAAAAGAATAACTGAACAGCTATTTTTTTTTGAAATCTTATATGTACTGGGTGCAAAGTTACTGCTCTAGGTACTCTTCCTATGTTATCCTATTTGCTTTTCATCATAGCTCTGGCATGGTTTTTAATTGCATTTTATAGATAAGATTAATGGAGACTCAGAGAGGTTATGTGACTTGCCTGATGACACCCAAATTAATCGGTTAGCAGAACTTGGTCTTGAATCAATTTCCTTTGACTGCTAGTTTTTTGTTTTTCTTTCCTTTTCATATTCTTTTTGTGTCCCAGTGAATATGTCATAAAATTAGTTTATCTGGCTCAATAAAATCTACTAAATTGATAATCTTGTTTTATTGTTTTCTATCCCAGCTATTCCAGTTGACAGTCACTCTTTTATTGGAAATAGGGTGAAAATATAATTTATTCTTCAAAGAAGCATAGTGTAGGCGTGAAAATCTAATTACTAATATCTAGTAATTATTCTGGAAAAACAGACTTATAGCAGAATTATCCCTGGCAAATTAGGATGCATACGTGCCCTAGTTATAAAACAAAAACAAAAACAGACATAAAACTTGACAAAGTCTAGCTTACTAGAAATAGCAGCTCTTGTGATAGAGCTAAGTTCAAACCCTGATTCCAGTTTACCAACCAAATGATTTTTGCCAGTGCCTTACCACTGTGCTCAATTCTATCAGATGTAATACAGGAGTAATATTATTAGTATCTGTTTTATAGGTTCATGCATTTTTTTAAAGATTTTATTTATTTATTAATGAGAGACACACACAGAGGAGAGAGAGAGAGGCAGAGACACAGGCAGAGGGAGAAGAAGGATCCATGCGGGGAGCCTGATGCGGAACTCGATCCCGGGTCTCCAGGATCACGCCCTGGGCTGAAGGCAGACGCTCAACCACTGAGCCACCCGGGCGTCCCAGGTTCATGCATTTTAAATGATGTAATACATGTATATCATTGAAACAGAGTAAACACCTGATATTATTTATTGTTATGAATCGCTTGTTGGCCTTTTGGCTAAGATCAAGTATATATATTGTTATACGTAGAGAGAGAAAATGACTTCTGTAAATATACTTTAAGTGCTATCCAAAGACTTTTCATTTTTTTAATTTATTTTATTTATTTATGATAGTCACAGAGAGAGAGAGAGAGAGAGGCAGAGACACAGGCAGAGGGAGAAGCAGGCTCCATGCACCGGGAGCCCGATGTGGGATTCGATCCCGGGTCTCCAGGATCGCGCCCTGGGCCAAAGGCAGGCGCCAAACCGCTGCGCCACCCAGGGATCCCTCCAAAGACTTTTCAAACATAAATACAACTTCATTGTTTCCTAGATCAAGTATATATATTGTTATACGTAGAGAGAGAAAATGACTTCTGTAAATATACTTTCTTTAAGTGCTATCCAAAGACTTTTCAAACATAAATACAACTTCATTGTTTCCTAGAATTAAAACATTAATTTTCCGGGGACACCTTGGAGTTTCAGTTCGTTCAGTGTCTGCCTTCAGCTCAGGGTCTTGGGATCAAGACATTGGGCTCCTTGCTCAGGGGAGAACCTGCTTCTCCCTCTGCCTGCTGCCCCCTCTGCTTGTGCTCTCTCTCTCTGACAAGTAAATAAATAAATAATCTTTAAAAAAATTAGTTTTCCAGAAATACTACAGAATAAGTTCTCAGCAAGTATTTATTAAAAAAAATGAATATGCATTAGTATCCATTTGTGCTACAAAGATAACTTGTATTTCAAAGAGGCAGAAAAGAAGAGAGATGGGTTAGGTAAGTTTTGATGATGGCAGGGAGAGGATCGGAGTTTGCGTGGGAGAAATATTGCATGGAATTCCCAGGAAGACATCTCAGATGGGATGTGGGATGGATGTGAGATGTGCCAGACAGCTCTGGGCCAGTGAAACTTTTCTAGATTCCAGGTGGAAGGAAGAAGTAGAAATGGTAGAGGCCCTCAGATAAATGTTATTTGCACAAAGATTTTATTGGCATCGTGTGCTGGGAGAAGAGAAATAGCTTTGGTATGGCAGGAAAATTTGGTCCTTGAAATAAGAATATCTTTATTAATCTTGGGCAAGTCCCTTGGGCAAGCAGCCTCAGCTGCTTCATATAGGGGAGCTAGAGATAATCATATTTACTTTATGGAGCTGTCATAAGGATCAGAACAAAGTATGCGTGTGCATGCGTGTGTGTGTATGTGTGTGTGTATGTGTGTGTGTTGTGTATGCATGTATATAATGTTTGTTATTGGTGAAAACAAATGAGGGCTTTTATAATTTGTCAGGCTCATGACAATACCTGATGTGTAGCATTTTGAAGTCGGGTATTTGATTGCTCTTTGTGAATATAAAGTGCTTTATAAAGATAGGGACTTGCTGTGAATGTTGGCGTTGTCCTCATTACAAGCCCAGGCCTTTGGGTGTGCTGCTTTCAGGAAATCATGGTGTTCTATGTTCACGTGGTCAGAGCATTGAGGATTTATTCAAGGTTGTGACTGATGAGTATGCTAAGAGTGTATTGAGGTTAAACTTTAAAGCATAATTGCTCTTTTTATTCCTCTTCTCTTAAACGCTTTTGAATCCTGAGGTCATAGGATATGAGGCTTTAGTGCTTTTGAGCTTAATCACAATTTTTGAAAAAAACAATTGGCTCCACATACTTAATACTGCCATGACAATGGCCTTTCAAGTGGGGAGGAGGTAAATCTCCGTGCATTTTGACATGCTTTTTAAGTATCTTTCCCATAACTTGTTACAAGTTATTCATTAAAACCGATAATATATTCCTAAAACGCTCATTTCCACTACATTTTGGTTAAATGTCTAAGTTTTTTTTTACTTAGAATTTTAAAAATATGTCCCTACGAGATCATTCTGATAGTCTAATCTTGTGGATATGCTTAGGAATTTGAGCTTCAATTTTCTCAGGTATAAAATGGAGATAACACTTTACGTGGTTGTTGACTGGGTTAATATTGATAACCTTTATAAGGTGCTTATAAAAGGACATTATACCTACCAGTATGAGATGTTATTATTATTGTGAATATAAGTAATAATGCATCTTTAAGTCTTAACTTGCTATAAAGAACCTCCGGAAATACTATCATAATAATTGCCATTTGTCACTCTGCATTTTGCATATGTTCTCTATTTTATAATGGTCTTGCAAGATTCTTCTCTTTTTAGAAATGGAGAAAATCTCCATGGAGATTGAATTATTTATTTAATATCTCACAGATAGGAAATGGCAAAATCAAGATGCAAATACAAGCCTGTCTGACCCCAAAGCTGATGCATTTTCTACCACATTATGTTGATTCCTACTATCTAGGCTCTGTGATGTTCCAATCGAGATTTTTAGTGGACTATTATAAGCATACTCTTTTTAAAAAAGATTTATTTTATTTATTCATGAGAGACACACAGAGAGGCAGAGATACAGGCAGAGGGAGAAGTAGGCTCCCTGTGGGGAGCCTGATGTGGAACTCGATCCCAGGACCCAGGATCACCACCTGAGCCAAAGACAGACGCTCAACCATCGAGCCACCCAGGTCCCGCGTACTCTTTTAAAAACCTAATTATTTCATTTCTTGAGCAATGACTATGTGCCAGGTAAGTCATAGACCCTAGTAATACAGAAGTGAATACAATACTGGCTCTATCTTTGAGAAATTCAATCTAGCAAGGAAAGAGGACTCCATGCATTCATATAGATAGATGGTACCTGCTAGACTTTTGTGTTTTTTAAGGAAATTGAAACTATTGACTAACATAAAGCCTTTTTGACTATTTGCCCTGAGTGCGCTATAGAATGTTCCATAATTGCCTAAGAGATATAGAAAACACAGTAAAATCAAACATTCAAAGATCCATGTCATTCTTCATTGGAAGCATAATATTCTCTTGGATTAAGTCACTTGCCCCAGTTTTTCCACTATCCCTTAGCTACTCCAGCATAACTACGGGAATGAAAACAAGAGGGAAGTTTTTTATACTCATGTTTTAGATATGGTTTCTTTGAGTCACATCAATGAATCAGGCTTTAGAACAACAGAACTCTTAGATATGCTGAGGTTGCATGATCTGAATGCCAGGTTTGATATATGGTATTTCTTTTTTTTTTTTCCCTGGGTCTTCATGACTAACAAATGATAAAATTTCAAGTAATTCACTAAATGCCTGGCAGGGTTAATGAACAAATTATACCACCCGTGACATCAGGATGCTGGTGCATTAGACACATTTTTTTGTAATAGCTTAATAAGGCCACTCCCAAAGGGGTTGCTTAGAAATGAAGAATGTGCTGGTAAATGACTGAATGGTAATTTAGTTATCTTGAATATTCTTAAACATATTTTCCTAATGGAGATTTTTATTGTGATAAGCATTGAGCCACTTAGTATCATTGCTATCATATTCCATTTGTCTGGGCAAAGATACAGATGGTACTAAAAACAGGCATATTAGCCTAATGTCATAGTGGATGACATCAATACAGTAGTACTTAGGGAGACACTGATACACTGATCATAAAGACTTCGAATCTCTCTTTCACAGACTTGAGTAGGCAAGCCTATTTTCAATTTAAAAGAAAAAATAATCATTCAAAGCAGAATTTGCAAAAGGAATTTTCATTCATTCATTTATTTTTTTTAAAATTTACCTATTTATTTTTTTGACAAATTGAGAGAGAGAGAAAGAGAGAGAGAGAAGGAGAGAGAGAGAGAGAGAGCGCACAAGCAGGGGAAGGAGCAGAGGGAAGAACAGACTCCTCATTAAGCAGGAAGCCCCATGTGGGCTCCATCTCAGGATCCTAGGATTATAATCTAAACTGAAGGCAGAGGCTCAACCAAATGAGCCACCCAGGCACCCCAACAATTTTAATTTATTAATGAAGATTGGGATTACTTTCTCCACCTATTTTATGATCTTTTAGGTGAAGAATGTCATCAATTTCTCTCCATAGTGATGGAAAGTTATCATTGTCTATTCTTTGGGAAATTAAATAGATTTTAAAACTGCTCCACTGAAATCACAGTTTAACTGTTATGCTTAGATAGCACCAGAGCTTGCAGATGCTGGCATTTCTGTATTTTCCAGAAAAGTGAAACAATCATCATAGGAGCCCAAAGGAACACTTTTAATTCATAAACAACTGCATCACATAGTTTAGTTGCTTTGAAATTATGCCTGTTGTGCCTAAATGTATCCCCAAACTAGAGAGTAATGCAAGACTCCTATGCTTAAAAAAATGCCAACAACAACAGCGACAACAAACCAGATAAGACATAAAGTTGTCGATTTTCCTAAGTATTTATGAATTCCAAAATCAAATATGAACAAAAGTAGCTTAAAAATAGTTTTCTTTGTTGGCACTAATTTCAGAAACAAGCTAGAAAACTGTTCAACTCTGAGAGTAAGTATCAAAGTGAAAGCATTCAAACCGTGTGTGTTTCAATGTTGGCACATTGTGTCCTCTGCATCGCCCCTAATTGGGTTGTGTCTGTGAGTCCAACTCTCATTTAGTCTCAGCAGGCTGCACAATGGAAGCATTTGTTCTCATTCTCTTGTCACCCTACTGCTTCAGCTCCAGGCCAGGCTGCTATGTCCAAACTCCAACAGAGCACAAGGATCTCCCGTTAGAATGCTTTGAAGGGTCAGCAGGATTGCTGGATTTGGGAGTATGTCCATTGGTTATTTGGAGAGCTCAACTGATTGCACCTTATAGCTACAGGGGAAGGAGCTACAATGTACTTGCAAAAAATTTTTTTTAACCCCCTGTGTGATACAGATTATGGTCTGAAAAAGTTGCTTAGAGCCAAGGTGTTTATTCACCAGGGACATATTCTCACATGCAAATATGAATTTCTCCTACATGCAATCTGTACATGCCAAGTCCTTTGGTTTGTCTAAGCAAGTAACAATTCTGAGAGGTAAAATATGTGCATTGGAAACAAAATATAAATCACTTCACCTGAAGAAAATAGACAGGGGTAGAAAAAAAGGATTGAGGAACATAGGATACAACTTCTCAGTTTACTGAGCCTTTTCCTTCCTTGCAGAAAGGGTGAATGAATGTGTGGGTGCTGGTAATCCTTTCCTCCAGGTAGAGAAAGACAGCCTTTTTCTCATTTAGTTAATTTCAGAAGCTATAATGGATGTTAAAGAGCTTTTGGTTGGGGACACCTGGGTGCCTCCCCGGTTGAGTGTCTGCCTTCCACCCAGGGTGTGATCCTGGAGTCCCAGGATCAAGTCCCACATCAGGCTCCCTGTAGGGAGCCTGCTTCTCCCTCTCCCTATGTCTCTGCCTCTCTCTCTCTCTGTGTCTCAAATAAATAAATAAATAAATAAATAAAATCTTTTTTAAAAAAAGCTTTTGATCAAGTTTGTTATTGGTGGTAGGGGGCTGGTTGGGAAAAAAAAAACCATAAATGCTGGGCTCATACGGCTGGCTTTGTGGGTTGTCATTTCTGCTGTCACCAACCTGAGACCTTATTAGGTTCTCTCTGTCTTCAACCTTGGAAGCATGGTCACTTACCTAAGAGAAGCTCCTTCTACTCAGTCATCACTGGCTTCATAGTAAAGGTCTTTTGTAGAGGAGAACAAACCACTTACCTCCAAGTGTAAGGATGCTCTCAGCTTACTAACTATGTGCAGATATGCCAATTAAAGTGCAGAGGAAAGGGCGCCTGGGTGATTCAGTTGGTTAAGCGTCTGCCTTTGGCCCAGGTCATGATCATGGGATCCTGGGACTGAGCCCTGCATGGGGTTCACTGCTTGGTGGGGAGTCTGCTTTTCCCTCTCCCTCTGCCACTCTCCCTGCTCATTCTCTCTCTCTCAAATAAATAAACACAATCTTAAAAGAAGTAAAGTGCAGGGAGATTATTCCTCAATTGTGAAATCCTTATTTCTGTCTCCCTTTTCCTGTACACCCTCCTACTGATTCTCTTCCAGCTGATCTGACAAGTCCTGTTCCTCCTATAGCCAGGCCCTCTCCCTGGGCTTCCTGATAACTGGTCATTGAGGAACTAGTGAGTTCTTCAGAGATCTGGTTATTCAGGTTTTTACTCAGGTAGAATGAAAAGCATATCTGCCTCAAGAAACCTTGTATGGCTGTAGCTTCTGGTCCTCCATGACAGATGTTTCTCCCTCTCATGGATTTCCCATGAGCCTTGTGTTCATTGACCTGGTCTACCAGTTCTCTCTCTTTCTCTTTGTTCAATGCTTCTGACTTTTGTTTTTATCTTTGCTTTTTTTTCATTGGACCCTTTTCCATAATAGGAGTTCAAATGGAAAAGATCACTTGTCTCAAGCAAAATTTATTTGCATACATGATTATAAAGAAATTGGCTGATTGTTTAAACTCTTAGGATCAGTTTATTTTTCACATTTCAAAAAAGTATTAAGGGGATTGCTTATCAGAAATTAGCTGACCATTGAAATTTCCTCATCTGTGCAAATGAAGGGATTAGAGGAGATGATCGCTTAAGGGTCTCTCTAGTCCTAAAAATTTCCATGCACTGGTGATGATCTCTCTTCTTGTGGGAGAGGACAGATGGATGCTCAGCTCTCCATACTGCACATCTTTTTGATCAATGAGTTGAACATCCATTTGGGACCTCTAACACCCACGCACTACAATTCCTATTGCTCAGTGTTTCAGCTAGTGCAGAATGCCTATCCAGAAGGTGTCAGGCCTCCTGTCTCTGGAAGAGCTTTTTATTCTCATTATTTCCAAGAATAATATAAGAGCTAATTCTTTTTTTTTTTTTTATTTTTTTTTATTTATTTATGATAGTCACAGAGAGAGAGAGAGAAGGCAGAGATGTAGGCAGAGGGAGAAGCAGGCTCCATGCACCGGGAGCCTGACGTGGGATTCGATCCCGGGTCTCCAGGATCGCGCCCTGGGCCAAAGGCAGGCGCCAAACCGCTGCGCCACCCAGGGATCCCGAGCTAATTCTTTCTATATTTACTTTTTGAGATTGACTAATCTATTTTGGAGTAATGGAGAAAATATGAATATTCCTCTTAAGCATCTCAAAAGAACAGAGATTTAATATCTAAACCTCATTATTAACTTATAAACCATAACATATAAATAAAAAAGGTAAGACTATTTTGACTTATTTCATCAAGGGAGAAGCCAAGCTTTTAAAAAAAATTATAGACTTTATATTTAGAGCAGGTTTATATCTATAGAAAAGTTGAGCAGGAGTGCCTGGATGGCTTAGTCAGTAGAGCGTGTGACTGTTGATCCTGGGATTGTGAGTTCAAGCCCCATGTTGGGTATAGAGATTATATAAAAAAATAAACTGAGCAGACACTAAAGAATTCCCATATTTCCCCTCTCACCCCCCCATTTCATCTATCATTAGCGTCTTACAAAAGTATAGTACATTTCTAACAGTTAATAATAAATTATTATTAATTATAGTCATAGGTTATATTATTATTGGGATCTCCTTAGCTTTTATCCTACTGCACCTTTTCTGTTCCAGGATCCCATTTAGGACACCACGTTATGTATATTCATGTCTTCTTAGTCTCCTCTTGGCTGTGGCAGCTTCTTTAGGCTTTCCTTGTTCTGATGACCTTGAGAGTTTTGGGAGTACTGATTTGGTATATTGTAGGATACACCTGCATTGGAATTTGCCTGATGTTTTTCTCAGGATTTGATAGGATTAGATGTTTTTTAGAGAAAGATTAGAGAATAAAGTGCCATTTTCATCACAACATGTCAAGGGTAATGCTATCAACATAACATTACTGTTGACATGAACCTTAGTCATCTGGCTAAAATAGTGTTTGTCAGATTTCCCCACTGAGGCCAACTATTTTTAAACTAGTGTTGACTATTTTTTGAAATAAAAGTTCTAGATTTGGGAATTAATTTGGAAATTATCATGAGGAAATGGCCTTTATTATAATGAAAACAAATGAAATACTACATTTGTTTTCCTTCTCTTGTCTAAACAACACAGAGTTAGATATCTAAGCTTATGACTTACTCAGACCATTCTCCAAGGGTGATAATTTTTTTCTATATAATTGACACATCAAGAGATGAAAAGAGAGGAAACAGAAGATAATTTTTTTTTTTCCCCCTCTGGGAAGTGTTCAGCTCCATGAATGAATTGCTGCCCTGTTGATCATGACTGTGGGCTAATAAATTCCTCATTGGAGAGACATTTAAAAAAGTGATCATCCAGGGGTACTTTCAGCACTTTAGAACAGCCTGCTCAGGGAAGGAAAAGACATTTCCCTACCCTTGTCTGAATCTTTCTAGGCTTGGTCTACTCAAGTTAAATTTAATCATGTCTCTTGTGTCTCCTTTGTAACTTGTTCATATCTGTACATCATGTGTGAAGACTTTGGATTGCTGTCACTAACTTTCTGTCTTGCCTCCTCTATCTGATTATGAGATCTCTGAGGTCAGGGACAGTGTCCCATTCACCTTTGACTGTCAGCACACTGTAGGCTCAATAACCATGAGCTGAATAAATGAATGAGCATAACCATATTTGGAGGTTACCTGGTGGACATCTCCATGCATAGAGTAAAATTTTGGTGTTTGTTTCTGTTTTATGGCCTACATTCCATAAGACTCTTTAAAAATTTTTTTTATGGGAGTTTTCCAACACAGACCAAAGTAAGGAGAATAGCGTAATAAATTCTCATGTATCCAATCAGCTTCAAAAATCTTCATCATCTTGTTGATTTTGTTTCATCTGTGTCCCACCCCACTTTTTGTTTGTTTGTTCATTTATTTGTTTGATTTTGCTAGAGTATTTGAAGGCAAACACCAGACATCATGCCATTTATTTGTAAATATCTCATTATGTCTCTAACTAGTAAGCTTTTTTCTTTTATCATGCCATTATCACACTTCTTTAACATAATTTAATGCCAAATATGTAATGTCTATAATTCCTCAAACCTGTCTTTTTTTTTTTTTTTTTTTGTAGTTGATTTGTTCAAATCAGGACCTAAACAAGGCCTGTAAATTGCATTTGATTATGATGAGGCACTGTTTAATATGCACATAGAGGGGAGTGTGGTTTATGTCAAAGATGGGTAAGTGATGGTCTGCATAAAAAATGTATTTCCACTTTGTTTTTTCTCTGTTCTACATAAACATTTAATAACTTTAGGCCTAGAATTAGACATTTGCATGATTGAGCATTTTGACTCATTCATACATTTATTCATTTAGTAAGTATTTATTGAATGTCAACTCAATGTTAGGCATGTTCTAGGTGCAGAGAGTCAACAATTAAAACAACAACATGGAGCTTATGTTCAAGTGGCTGGAGCCTCTGCAGGTGTTAGCTTTAGATTTGACCTGGGGTAAGGGTTGGGGAAAGTTCAACCAATAAATCCAGAAGGTTTAATTGATGCAAATTTAACATGTAGGAGCTAAGATCTAATTCTTAATATTTGAAGGTGTTTTGCAATTATCAGATCCTTATTAGAACATTATTTCCATCATAGTTATCTCTTTTTAACCCCTATACAAGTCAGCCTGCCCACTTACTGGATGAAGTTCCATAAAACTCCATATTGATCTTGTCATTCCCTTACTAAAACACCAAAGCATGACTTGTCATAGTCTGTCAATAAAGATCAAACTGCATAGCTTGATACTTAATACCTACAAAATCTAAACCTAACTTACACTTTCCTTCTTCTTCTTCTTTTTTTTTTTTAGATTTTATTTTTTATTCATGAAAGACACAGAGAGAGAAGCAGAGACATAGGCAGAGGGAGAAACAGTGTCCCCATAGGGAGCCCCATGTGGGATTCGATCCCAGGACTCCTGGGATCACGCCCTGAGCCAAAGGCAGATGCTCAACCACTGAACTACCCAGGCGTCCCCCCTAACTTACACTTTCAATTTTATCTTTTTGTTAAGTCTACTATAACTAGACTGAAGTCTTGAACTTGCCTTGAGTGATCTTGCTCTGTATCTTTACTTAGGCCAATATTAACTTATTACATTTTCCTTTGGGTCTTTGTCTTTGCTTCCTTCTCTTTTCTTACAATTTTCTTTTCTATTCTTTCGTTTTAACTTCCTCAAAACTCAGCGTAGTTTTCATCACCTCTGTAAAATTACATACCACTGGGGCGCCTGGGTGGCTCAGTGATTGAACATCTGCCTTTGGCTCAGGGCGTGATCCCAGAGTCCCAGGATCGAGTCCCATGTTGGGCTCCTTGCATGGAGCCTGCCTCTCCTGTCTCTGCCCCTCTCTGTGTTTCTCATGAATAAATGAATAAAATCTAAAAAAAAAAAAAAAAAAAGATTACATACCACCAAGCCATTTAATGCCACCAATATGACACTTAGTTTACATTGCCTTGGTTTATAAAACCACTAGTGGCTAAGACCTAGGTTTTTTTTTTTTTTAATTTTTATTTATTTATGATAGTCACAGAGAGAGAGAGAGGCAGAGACACAGTCAGAGGGAGAAGCAGGCTCCATGCACCGGGAGCCCGACGTGGGATTCGATCCCGGGTCTCCAGGATCGCTCCCTGGGCCAAAGGCAGGCGCCAAACCGCTGCGCCACCCAGGGATCCCAAGACCTAGGTTTTATAAATCAGGAAGCCCTGGATTTGACTCAGTCCAGCCACTTATTAGCAATGTGGTCTTGGGCAAGTCCCTTTACTTCAGAGTTTCACTTTCCTTGTCTATGGAATGTAAATATAGGATGATTTTCATGGGGTTATTTAAAATAATAATTGAGATTATGTAAATTAGTCAATCCAATTTTTGATACTTTGGAAATACTAGAAGTGATAGGTTATTATTAATTATATTTAATTAATTATATAATAATTAATTTAATTATATTTTTGTCTAGTTATGTCATCTCCAACTAGATGAGAAGGCATTTAAATAATGCTTTGTGGGGATCCCAGGCTCAGCAGTTTAGTGCCTGCCTTCCGCCCAGGGCGTGATCCTGGAGTCCTAAGATCTAGTCCCACATCGGGCTCCCTGCATGGAGCCTGCTTCTCCCTCTGCCTATATCTCTGCCTCTCTCTCTCTCCCTGTGTCTCTCATGAATAAATAAATAAAATCTTTAAAATAAATAGAGCCTTGTACACTGTTGATACTATATGTTGTTTTGTGAGGAGTTGTTTTTCAGATTTCAGACCTACCACTTTTAGCTCCTTGGGTTCCTGCACAGTCACCTAAATATTCATCCAGTTGTTCAACTATGGTTTTTAGTAGTCATTTGAGACTGGACAACTATAAGGTAGGAATGGAAACATACATTCCAGAAGATGCCTAGATCATGTGGGAAAGCAACTGTACTTACTATTCTATTTAAGTAGTTGTTAAAATTAGGGGAAAATGTGATTGAAATTAGTGGGTATTTTCATATGGGTGTTTTATTAAGTTTAGGGAAAAAAAGAGATGTTTGTGAATCTGATGCTAAGAGTATCTGTCTAGTTAATATTTTATTTGTTCCAAATGGTTTTCAGTGTTTTTTCCTTGCCAACCTCAAAGCAAAATCCTTTGCCTTGAAAGAAGAAAATTAAGAGGCATGATATATTTCACTAAGGAAAGCTATTCATAGTCAGAGGCCAGGAGAATCCAATTGAATTGTGGATCCGAGGGGGGCCAAGAAAGAGCATTTTAAACCTAGCTAAACACAAGACATTGCATCATTAAAGGGGGAGGGTTACAGGCTCACAGTGAAGAAGAGAGGACTTAAATTGCTCTTGATTCTCTTGGAGAAGAATTAAACCTGTATGCAAAGGCTTAAGAACTCGTTCTCAGTTTCAAAAGGAAATAATGTGTGTCCTGTCAGTGGAGCTTAAACTATTCAAAGGCTCAACCGGACAGCCCAACAGGAGCTGGAAGCAAGGACCTCATGCGGTAGCTCAGTGTCTTTGGCAGTCTCTTGAAATTGGGACTAAAATTAAAAGTAGTTGAGTGCAACCAGTCTAAATGTCAGATGGAACACTTTGCTCAGCAGGCAGTGCGCAATACTAATTTTCCTGTTATGTTCTGCATTGTTGTGTGAGATGTTGAATCAGGTCCTTGTTAGTGCATTTGCTAATATAAGAGCTGAAAAGCAATTTGGTCCACAATTAATACTCTGTGATGTTATTGCCTATTTGCCTTGGACTTTAATTGGGCAAGGTTTTTGTGAACTTTTTTTTTTTCTTTTGACACCTGGAGGCAATGTTCTTCTTTCAATCTGATTGGTCTTTTCTATGGACACCTCTTATGAATTCTTAAAAGTTGTACTTTCTAAATTGGTACTAAGGCACAGAGAGGGTGATTCACACATACAAAGTGAAATATGGGAAGACTTTTTCAAAAGAGTATTATGCTAACTATCTGATCTCTCTGGTTACATATGCAATTTTAAGGGAATTTTAAATGATGGTTCTGATTTAAATTTCTGAATACTTGTTTACAATTTTGGTAGCTCCTAGTAAGTTTGTGTGAATGTGAACAGTGCATCTTTTGAAACTCTAACCTTTCTTTTCTTTTCTTTTCTTTTTTTTTTTTTTAAGATTTTATCTATTTATTTGAGAGAGAGAGAGAGAGAGAGAGAGAGAGCACCACATGTGCTGGCAAACAAGGGGAGGGTCAGAGGGAGAAGGAGAGAATCTCAACAGACTCCATGCTGAGTCTGGAGCCTGAAGGGGGCCTGGATCTCCACCCTGAGATCATGACCTGAGCTGAAATCAAGAGTCAGATGCTTAACCCACTTGAGCCACTCAGGTACTCCCCAACTCTAACTTTTTTTTTTTTTTAAATTTTTATTTATTTATGGTAGTCACACAGAGAGAGAGAGAGAGAGAGGCAGAGACACAGGCAGAGGGAGAAGCAGGCTCCATGCACCGGGAGCCCGACGTGGGATTCGATCCTGGGTCTCCAGGATCGCGCCCTGGGCCAAAGGCAGGCGCCAAACCGCTGCACCACCCAGGGATCCCTAACTTTTTAATCTAGATATAGGGTATATGAAATAAGATAGGCCAGGGAAGGAGAAAGGGTGGGCTTTGAACACTGTATGTGCCAGGGTCCTGTTATTAAGTATTCAAGGAACCTCCTGGGAAGTTGAAGAGCAGCATGCCTGGCTCTGTGATGGCTCTAGAATAGGCCATAAGTGAGAGAATGCAAATAGTACAAAGGATCCAGGAAATTGCTTCACATAGGGCAATTCTCCTCAAACTTTTCACTTACATCAGAATCACCTGGAAGGCTTGCTAAAACACAAATTATTGTCCCCATTCTCAGAATTTCTAAATCAGAAGATCTGAGGTGGGGCTTAAGCATTCACATCTCTAACAAGTTCTTAAGTGATGCTGATATCTGCTGGTCTGAGGCCCACTGAAATAAGGCAGTGGTTCTTTTTTTTTTTTTTTTTTAATTTTTATTTATTCATGATAGGCACACAGTGAGAGAGAGAGAGAGAGAGGCAGAGACACAGGCAGAGGGAGAAGCAGGCTCCGTGCACCGGGAGCCCGACGTGGGACTCGATCCCGGGTCTCCAGGATCACGCCCTGGGCCAAAGGCAGGCGCTAAACCGCTGCGCCACCCAGGGATCCCAAGGCAGTGGTTCTTGTCATATTTCTTAAACTTTAATACACAGAAGGATCACCTTTGAGAATTTGAGAAATCTGTAAAGTCTTTAAAAATTATACTGGTGAGGGGCACCTGGGTGACTGAGTTGGTAGAGGATGAGGCTCTTGATCCTGGGTTATAAATTGGGTGTAGAGATTACTTAAAATCTTTTTTTTTTAAGATTGTATTTATTTGACAGAGAGAGAGCGCGAGCAAGCGAGAGCGAGTGTACAAGCAGGGGGAGGAGCAGAGAAAGAGGAAGAAGCAGGTTCCCCACTGAGCAGGGAGCCCGATGCAGGACTCAATCCCTGAATCCTGGGGTCACGACCTGAACCAAAGGCAGACGCTCAACCACTGAGACACCCAGGCGTCTCCATTACAGTATTTTAATGGCTTACTGATGTCATAGGCTAAATCACATCTCATGAAAATATGATATTGTGATATAATATGATAAGCATTTAACAGAACTTAATATAACATGATTTTGGTATGAAAAAGCTGTCAAATCTCCTGATATATAGGTAAAAAGTAAGTAAACAAGTCTCTTAAAGGAGGCCAAAGGATATAGTGAAAAAGAAGATTTGGAGATGGATAGATACTGCCTGTAACACGAAGCCTGGGCAAGTTACTTAATATTTATGATTAGTTTTCTCATCTGGGGACTTAGTAATTTCTGTCTTACATGTCGTGAAGAATAAGTAGGTAATATATATATATAGAGAGGGCTAATGCAGCTTCTGACATATTGCAGATTTTAGTAAATGGTAGTTAAAGAAGAAATGATGGGACACAGGCATCTCTCATCTCAGAGTTTTTTTTGTTTTTGTTTTTGTTTTTTTTCATGCAGTTTAACTGTAATATGGGAGATGCTTATCCATCTTAACATAACTTGGTCTGTAGTTTCAGCAAATGCTTTTGTATGGATTTTAGACTGACTATGAAAATAAATATCATCCCTCAAATTTCTTTCTTTTTTTTTTAAGCTATCTTTCTTTTCTTTTCTTTTTTTTTCTTTTTTTTTTTTTTTATGATAGTCACACACAGAGAGAGAGAGAGGAGGCAGAGACACAGGCAGAGGGAGAAGCAGGCTCCATGCACTGGGAGCCCGACGTGGGATTCGATTCTGGGTCTCCAGGATCGTGCCCTGGGCCAAAGGCAGGAGCCAAACCACTGCGCCACCCAGGGATCCCTCAAATTTCTTTCATATAATTACTATTATATGAAATTATGAATGAGACCTTTGGAAATACAAATTAAAACTAAGAAATTTTAAAACTAATTTTGGAAATTACATAATGAAAAGAAGGCCTTTTCTTTGATTGAATATATGGTGCATGCATATTTGCTGTAAGGCTAAGAAAGATTTTTTTTTTTTTAAGATTTTATTCATTTATTCATGATAGTCACACAGAGAGGGTTCGATCCCAGGTTTCCAGGATCGCGCCCTGGGCCAAAGGCAGGCGCTAAACCGCTGCGCCACGCAGGGATCCCAGAAAATATTTTTAAAAAGATGAAGTGAGGGGCAGCCCGGGTGGCTCAGCGGTTTAGCGCCACCTTCAGCCCAGGGGTGACCCTGGAGACCCTGGATCGAGTCCCATGTCAGGCTCCCTGCTTGGAGCCTGCTTCTCCCTCTGCCTGTGTCTCTGCCTCTCTCTCTCTCTCTCTCTCTCTCAGTGTGTCTCTCATGAATAAATAAATAAAATCTTAAAAAAAATAAAAAAATAAAAAGATGAGGTGAGTTTGTATATAGTAGCATGACCAAGGTCCATAAAGACCAAAAAAAAAAAAAAAAAAAAAAAAAAAGGAAATTCCAAAACAGTATTATATAATTTTTCAGGTAGTAACAACATGTATGTACATAAAACAATTTGGAAGTAATGTGATTCTTCTTAAGCTTGATTATTTTAAGAGTATCTTTCTCTTTACATGCCTATATGTAAATAAATAAAATCTTAAATAAAAGAACTAAACCTTTACAAAAAATAGTAAAGAGAAGTGAGTTAGTTTAGGGAACAAAAAGGGGTGGTAAGAAGACACAGGACAGCCATCATCACTGTTAGGCTAAACCTGAAGGACTGAGGTTGAGGAAACTGTGCTACTAGCGTGCAGAAAAGGGGCCATCTGATGGAAGCCATAGTGCTAGAAGGATACAGCCATTGCCAGAATGTGAAAGCAAGGAGAGAATAAGAAAGAAATGTATATTGGTGTCTCTCCTGTCCCACTTTGAGATCTCTTGCTGGTGCATCCCAGTGGCCAAACCAAAATAGGAGCCAGTGGTTAATAAAGCTTGTATGACACAGTCTGTAGAGGTCAACTTCACAGGACAAGAGCAAGCAAGGCAGAGAAAAGACATAAACAGATGGAAGTTCAATGGTGCCTAGAAAATAACCAGCACAAGCAGTTGTTATTTTATTTTTTTGTAATAAAAGTCTTAAACGAATTATGTTGAAATAAAGCATAGAGACAGGGGAAATGAGATCAAATTTTGCATGTATGTAGAGAGGAATATCAAGAAATTTGGTATGGTTGTAGGATGAGTGAAAGGAAGTAGTGATGATGATGGAAGAGATATTTTGAATCATATGGATTAGATGATTTTTAATGACAGTTTCAAGATTACAGACATTATTCACTGGATTTTATTTTATTTTATTTTTTTTATTCACTGGATTTTAAAGTAAATTTGTAAAGACTCTTTTCCAATTATTACAAATTAAAAGGAGATCTTTAGAATATTATGAAAAGCTGGATCTTAGTGGGGAAAAAGAATGAAAACAGAAGACAGGATGTTACAAATGGAGAGAACACTGACTTAGCATTAGGGAGACAATGGCTAGAATCCTAGATCAGCATTGATCATTTGTAAACTTGTTCAGTATAGACTCTGAACCCATTCCTCATAGACTCAGTGTGCATAATATTTCATATGGCTCTTGTGAGACTAAATGAATACATGTATGCAAAATGCTTAGAATGAAGTCAAGACATAGCCTTTTCTCAAATACCACCTTTGGAGTGCCAAATTTATGCCAGGAGCATCTCTAATCCTCCAAGTAACCTCATTTCATTACAAGAGTGAAGGCTCAGAGTTTATGCAATTTTCACAGGACCGTGGTTAGCAAGTGGTAGAGTTAGGCCTTGAAGCCAGGCCAATAAGATTCCAAAGCCAGGCTCTTACTGTTAAACTGCAGTTCACATCCTTTGACCTTTTCTCCCATAAAGCACAAACACACTTAAAATAACTTTCCGAGAAAAGCCAAAGAATAAAATTGTGTAGTGAATTCTCTCTGAAAATCTTTTCAAGGAAGCTGTTTAGGTTGATTTTATACAAGCTAAGGTATAAAATGCTTGAATATTATGTGTGACCAAAGCCTCCTTTTGAAACGTGGCTCAGGAAGTCATCTTAATCATCCTCACTGCCATGGACTCCAGATTGTTCTGCATATCATAGTTTGTCTGCCTCATTATATTAACTTGTATCATAGAGATACTCGGGAAAAATTGGTGCATTTTCCAATAGCTTTTAAAAATTGTTATGTAATCAGAGAAATGTCAAAAACTTTAAAGAGTTTATAAACTCTAAAGAGAATAAATACAAAATAAGAGTAGGGATTAATAAGATTTGTGTGTATCAGAGAGAAAATGCAACAAGAAAGAAGATCCTGTTGACAATGGAAAGAAAAAGAATTAAATACTTCATAATGAGGTTAGAAAAGGGTGTGAATCGACTATACAAAGAAAACTGGAATGCTTTTTTGGGAGATGAAAAGAAAGATGTGAATAAGAGTTGGATGAGATGATAAACAATTATTGGAGCTGTCAATTCATGTCATCTATTTATAGACCGAATGCACTTCTATTAAGTCTGGTTGGACTTTAAGGAATTAAACTCAACAAATTGATACCAAGCTTTAATTGGAAAACACATAGGCATGAATCTACAAGTTTGTTCTGGGGATGCCTAGGTGGATCAACGGTTGAGCTCCTCCCTTCCGCCCAGGGCATGACCCTGGAGACCCAGGATTGAGTCCCACGTTGGGCTCCCTGCATGGAACCTGCTTCTCTCACTGCCTGTGTTTCTGCCTCTCTCTCTCTCTCTGTGTGTGTCTCTCATAAATAAATAAATAAACAAACAAATAAATCTTAAAAAAAAAGTTTGTTCTGGAGAAAAAAGAAAAAAGAGCAACAAAGAAGAATATATCCTACCAGATATAGGAACACACATAAATCAGTAAAAATTAGGAGTAAAGATGAATGGAGCTGAAAAGAGATAAAAGAGGGATACACGCACACATACCCACGAACACACACAATACACACTCATAGTTAAATTATTTTTTATAGAAATTTGGCAATTGGGATGCCTGGGTGGCTCAGTGGTTTGAGCGTCTGCCTTTGGCTCAGGGCATGATCCCAGTCCTGACCCTGACCCTGACCCTGACCCTGACGAGTCCCACGTCGGGCTCCCTGCGGAGAGCCTTCTCACTCTGTCCTCTGCCTCTCTCTCTCTCTCTCTCTGTCTTTCATGAATAAATAAATAAAATCTTAAAAAAATTGTTTTGGCAATAATTTGAATGTCATTAAAAAGGTAATGGGTGGGTAAATTTGCAGACATTAAAATGACATGCATGGGAGCAGGGCACCTGGGCTCAGGGTGTGATCCCAGGATACTGGGATTGAGTCCTGCATCAGGCTTCCCAGAGGGAGTCTGCTTCTCCCTCTGCCTCTGTCTCTGCCTCTCTCTCTGGGTCTCTCATGAATAAATAAATAAATAAATAAACAAATAAATAAATAAATAAATAAAATCTTAAAAAAAATAACATGCATGAACACTAGGCAGTGACATGGAAAAATAATTATAAATAATAATAAGTTAAAAATTACAAAATTCTGTATTTATAGTGTGTTGGATATGCTAGCTTTGAAGGATACATACTTATATTCATGCTAGGATTATATTCATCTATTTAACTGAGTACATATTCATATTCATAGATGTACAGGAAAAGAACATGAGTAAATGAGAACAATGTTGAATTTAGATAGTAGAATTAGAATGATTTTTGTTGTTCCTAAAGTTCTTTTACTGTTTTTATAGTATGCTCACAATAAAAGTTTTAGTATAGGTTACGTAAACTTTATATAGAATATGACCAATGGGGTGCCTGGGTGGCTCAGTTTAAGCAACTGACTTTGGCTAAGGTCATGATCTCAGGATCCTCAGATCCCCACCCCACTTATAGTCCCCCACTCAGCGAAGAGTCTGCTTGTCCCTTTCTCTCTGCCCCTCCTTCCACTCATGCTCTCTGTCTCTCTCTCCAATAAATAAATAAAATAAAATAGAATATGACCAAAGTGTTGTTTGGCATACTAAATTTGAGCCAATAGAGACAGGTTTCAATTATGAATGCAAGAGTTTTTTTTGTTCACAATTATCTTGACCATGTCAAATCTACTAATGTTGCTTAAAGTTCCTTATGGTTAGATGTACATTTTCATAATTTTTCAAATCTGTTCCTCTTATATATGCTATTTTCTATCTTTTCATCTATTTTGTTTTGCCTACTTTTCTGAGCTCTTGAAATAGTTACATATTTTTGTTTTGCTCTTTTGCATTTATAATAAAGTGAGTTTTCTTATACAGTAATTAACTAATGCCTACTACAAACCTAATTAATTAGAAATGGAAAAATTCTTCTTAATGACAAATTAAAATGATTTCAAACTTATGTTTCCTTTCTTTGTTCTTTTAGGTAAGTAACTCAACAGGGACATGAAGAACTGATATTTCAAATGACAGCCATGTTGCAAAAGGTACTTTTGGTATTTTAATATTACTGTGAAAGGAATCCTATAAAAGACACAGAGCTTGTAACTGAATACAATTTTGGCAAAAATATTTTTTAATGTAAACAGATTTAAAGATGTTATAGCTTTAACAATATTTTAATTATGAGAAATGTAATATATGACTTTTTTCTGTAGTCTAGGAGATTATTGTCAGTATTATTTGAGAGTGGAAAGATAAATAAATTGATCATTATGTCCACATATTCGCTGGTAGAAAGAGGGAGGTGTGGGGCAAAGTTTGATGCCATAGAAAAAATGAACACATTGGGATGTCTGCATCATAGTCATCTATTATCTCTAAGGGCTTATTGTTTCTTCTCTGTGATCAAAACATTATCTCCAGAATTGCTCATAAAATTGATTGCTCTAAGCTCATCAGTAAAGCAATTTGATTCTGGATAATTTAAATAGATTAGATCATAGAGGAGAATTCTCCAGATCTATTTCTGCAAACAAACAAACAAACAAATAAATAAAATGGAAAGAGGGAAGAAGGAAATACTATACTTAGAGAAATAATAGAATATAAAAATTCTTAGTCAAAAAAAAAAAAAATTCTTAGTCTTGGTTATCTATCACATGCATAGTTTGTGGAAATCTGATTTTTTAAGTCATAAATCTGGTATAGAAGAATCTCTTTTATAGACAAAAACATTTAAAATGCTGTAGAAATCATCATGTCTTGTTACAGGGGAAACAATTGCATTATGAACTGTTAGATGAGCTGTGTGATGTCATTAACATTGGTAGTCATGCAAAAGATCTGTGATATTTAGATGCAATGAAGCGTGTATTGTGCCTTTATATTAAATTAACAACTCATTTCAATGAACAGAAGATATATGAGAATATCAAGAGAGGATAAATCAACTCAACTTAAGATCAGAATTTTAAAAAAATTTCTTATTTTGCTTAGAAATGTTCTGAAGGGTCTTACAGATCTCAGACAGGTGCCACTGAAGAGGTTTAATTTTTTTAAAGAGGTTTAATTTGAAGAGAAGTTTGAAAAAAAGTTGGGGAAATAATTTTATACCAAAAAGTTTATACTCTTTCAATGGTGATCATTTAATTGGCCTAAATTTTCTCTACTTTGTGGCTGTTTTTTTGAGTGTCAAATGAGAATCAGGGAATTTTATTAATACTGATAAGGGGAGAGCACTGATCAGCTTGGGCTATTTTTAGGAAGGGCAGATATTACCTTGTCTTATGATATTAATATGTTATGATTAATTTAATATAATATAATATATAATATAATATAATATAATTTAATTTGCTTCACTTGAATTATCAGTGAGACTTCCATGTATAAATGCTAAGTCAGCAGTTGGATAGATGAGTCTCAGAAACTCGAAGGAGAGATCTGTGATAGATTTTGGGAGTCATTTTCTCATGGTTGGTAACTAAGACTCGGAACCAATGAGGCCACTTTTGTAGAGATTATAGTTTGATAAAGACTGAGGACTAATTCCAGTACTTGAAAGAAAGGTGAGACTAATCAGTTCACAGGAGAGTCAAATGTTGCTGACAGATCAAGAAAGATGAAGACTTCAATAAACCCATTAGATTTTTCCACATAAATGCCCTTAGTGACTTGGCAAGGGAAGTTGTGGTGGATTGGTAGGAGCAGAGACCAGATTGGAGGTGGGTTGAGGAATAAATAGGAGGCAAGGAGATGGAGTTAGCAAAAATAATAGCTCTTTGAAAATTTTGTCTGTGAATAAAAGTGGAGAGAATCCAGTAGCTAGAGAGGGATGTTGGGATGAGAGAGTCTTGACATGTTTAAATGTTAATGGGGACAATGCAGAAGAAGGGGAGGGACTTAAATATGGGTTTCTTGAGAATGAAGGAAGGAAGGGATGATGTAGGCAGGGCAGGAAAAAGGATTAGACATAACTGATGGAAAAAAAAAGACATAACTGATGGGAAAATACCTACCTCAACATAACTAAGGCAATGACAGTAGGGTGTGTATAGATACAGACGGGCTCACCGACTCATTAAAGGAAGGTTAGGGGATATCAGCAATGATCTCTGTTTTCTCCATGAAGAAGGTATGGCTAGAGTAGTTAGTAAGGATTTGGGGAAAGGAGAAAAATTTGAAATAGTGTTTATAAAGAATAGAAAGGGAGAGGGAAAGTTGCATTGGGGACTGTGTTTTTAGAGTAGGCTGGTATCAATGACTTGGAATTGTAGTGCATTCAGATTCTCTGAATTTTGCCAGTGGTCTTAAGCTTCCAGTTTGTAAGCTTTTCAACTTTCAGTCAACCATTGTAGATTATGACAAGTGTTAGGTAGTAGAAGGACTTATTTCAACCTAGTAAATAATGACTTTCTTCTGTTGAATTAAGATGGAACAATATTTAAGGACATTCATTTAAGTGTGGTCTTTTTCCTTAATTTTCATGAATATATATTATACATATTTATAAATGTACTAACTATGAATATTACTTTCAGTAATATGAATTACTGTATGAAAGTATGAACTACTGTATTACTGTATGAAAGTATGAATATTACTTTCAAAAATCAGAGGTATTCTGCTTCAGGGAAAGGAATAAGAAAGACAGTGACTATTCTTTTTTCAGGTCCTCATTTTTAGTGTGTGTCTCCTAATGATAATATTTGCATGGCAAAATTTCAGAACAGTATTTGACTTTGATGAAAAGATTACTTTTTTTTTTTTAAATTCCAAAGCTTGTGTCCTGTTTGCCATGACAGAAGAGAGCCTACTGTCCCTACTCAGGCTCATTAGCTTGGCTTCTAGTTCTTGTGACCAGAGAAAAGAATCTTTTTTGGTTTCATCCTGTTTCCTCTTTTGTTGTGTTTTGGTTTTGGTTGAAGCTGTTTATACCATCCTTCCTGTTTTGGCGAATATCCTATGGACAATTCAGTTAAGCTGTGGAAGTGTTAAGCAGGCCCAGAAGATGAAGAACTTCAGTTTGTTGACTTTGAATTATAAGAATGTTAATTTTAACATTTCACTAGAAACTCTAAATTGCGTTTTCCATTTTGATTTTTAAGAGTGTTTACTTGAGGGCACAGCTCTTTATTAGACTGAAGACATCTTCTAGTTAAGGAACTTTCAAATTTTTAGCTGCAAAGCCACTTTGAAAATTAAAATTTGGTGTAAACAAAGATTAAAAGAGAACTGCTCTGGTTCCAGTAGGCATGGAAGACCTGGGACCCACCTACTCTCGCCACCTCCTTTCCCCTCTCCTCATCTCACTTTCAGATAGGTCTTCTAGACATCACCAGTGAACCTCCATGGAACATTGAAAATTAAAATTCTAGATGATCACAGCTATAGTGAGTTACATCAAAATATAAGATTTTAATATAAGTTTGAAGATAACTTTTTGTCTCTTTAATAAAATAAGCAGGTTACTGTCTACTTTGACCCAAATTGTATAATTATCTTATATTGGTAATTTTAGTGATAATAGATACTGATTTTGGCTAAAAAAGCTCCATAAAAACCATTGCTAAATCTGTTACAAATCTGGGATTGAAAAAATCAGGCACTGCATTTAATTAAATCTACTGGTCGGGGTGATCAAAGTTTGTAAATGGGAGGCTCTTGACTAAGCTCATGAATAGAACTGTTTTTTATTGTCCTAAAATGGTATACATATGATTATGGTAGAGAGGATTTAGCTGCTTTGATCTTGAGCCACCATGAGAGTGTAAGTTACCAAGATGGTACTCTTCTAGGGTATGACTTTGCCTAGGGCTGATGGTATTTACAGACATGGAATTGAATGTTTTCCAGAGAATAATAGTATCTTGTCTAGTTGGAAAACTAGAAACATGGATAAGATAGATACAGGGAATGGTCAAACAAAGGCTAAATTGGAGTATGTAGAACTTGCTAACAGAGTTATAAAGACAGACTAATAAAACTAACAGGGAACAGTACTAAACAAATGATACATGACACATACAATATTGAATAACTTATTTGTGATATTTTTAATAGTTGTTATTTTTAATAGTTTTAATAGTTGTGTTATTGCAATGCAATGAAATTGGTATTATGACTTGGTTTTCTATTTGATGAAATGGAGACACATGTAAGTTAAGTAACCTGTCCAATTTGCACAGTAAATTACCAGCAAATGTGATGGAGCCAAAATTTAGCTGGATCATTTAATTTTAGGACCGAAGTGGCCTAGTGAAGTCAGACCCAACAGCCAGCTGGGATTTCTGAAGTTTTGAAGGGAAAGTTCAAAACTCTTAGAGATAGCAAGAAGTTTAGTCCTCCATGCCAGAGAGTACTATCCAAGAAGTTAAATACTTCCAGTGATTCACTGAGAAAGAAGTGGCTCTGAGAGTACAATGAAGATTTGTATCCTTAAAACCTACTACCTTTTTAATAGCCTCCACACAGCCTCCCTCTAAATACCTGTGGTGATTAGAGGACCATCTCTGTAGGACTCAGGCTATGTGGGGCCTATGCCAACAAGAGCTTTTAATATAGAGATCAATGGGATGAGCTGGTTGAAAACAACCTGTGGTGTCCCTGACTTTGGAAGTCCCACCTGTTATCCTTTCATTCCAAGATTCATTTCTTGGGAAATGAGAAGGAGCTCAGTTCTGGATTATGTCCCTGACATCTTCTATTCAGATGTATATTCTTGAATCATAAATTAGAATCTATATCTACTGGTACGTGAAATCTTGTTCTAGTTATAGAGAAGCAAGTAACAAAAGGAAATGAGAATAATTAAAAGCGTTAAATATGACATCATATGAGCCAAATACAATATTTACAGTCTTGAGTTTTTACATTTTTAAAGACTTGTTTAAATATGTAGGACTTAAAAAATGATAATAATAAAAAACTTTAAAAAAGGATGCCTGGCTGGCTCAGTAAGAAGAGCATGCAACTCAGGATCTCAGGGTCATGAGCTCAAGCCCCAGGTTGGATGTAGGGATTACTTACATTAAAACAAACAGACAAAAAAATAAAATAAAATAAAACAAACAGACAACCAAACAAATTAAAAAAAAGTAAAATCAAACTTAAATATGTAGGGCTACTGGGAGGAAATAGCAGAGACTAATTTTTTCAGGTATTAGGGAATAGAATATCCTGCATTGACATGATTATTGATAATATATGATTTTTGTTTGCCTGTGATGTCAACATTTTTATACTTTGAGTGGTGCCAATTTATCTTTTCATGTAAATCGTATGTAATATTTGAAACATTTCCTATGGTGATGGAATATTGGTCCTTTGTTCTGATCAATGATTATAACACAATTTGTTTACATTTAGATAACTCCAAACTGTCAAGCTCTGTATTTTCTGGGGTATTTTTTCGTGAAGAACATATATAATTGAGAGAATGATAGAATTACATTTGCTCATCTTAATTCATTTTAGTCTTACCAACCAATCAAATCAAAATGGGAGCTTTCTAGTCTTTCCTTCTCAGCTCAGTTTAATAGATCATTACATTACTGTAATTGTATTTGACTTCTAGTTCTTGTGACCAGAGAAAAGAATCTTTTTTGGTTTCATCCTGTTTCCTCTTTTGTTGTGTTTTGGTTTTGGTTGAAGCTGTTTATAGGTGGCATAAAAATCCCTTTTTCATCCTCATTGTGAAAAAAGGAGAAAATGAAGACTCAGAAAACCAAAGTACTACTAATGTTTCTACATACTACTAAGGTACTAAGAAAAGAACTTAATTTGGGGGAAAAAGTGTTCACTCTGTGACAAATTTTCTGTACCACAACTGGAACCATTCCTTCTCTCTGTGGTCAGTCTATGTACAACAGAGACCATGCAGAAAAGATTGGTATCTGACAAAGTGAACAAAGCTCTAATAACCTAATTGATTACTTACTTTTTTCAAAGCAGAATTTGCCTGCTGCTCCCATAATTCCTCCATTTAATTTGTATAAATTAATTGTAATTCTAGTAATGCTAGTAACTCCTTATTACAGTTACTATATTGGTCACATAATTAACCAGAGGCACAACAGTAAAATTTATGTTAATTTTTGTTGTCAACCATGTCTTAGTGTTTAAAATTTTTCAACAAATAAGGATAGAGTAAGCATGTTCTTCTTGGTAAAAGTCAGAGGGACTTCTTTTTTTCCACAAACTTATATGACTCACATCAATCTCCAGTGTCTGAGGCCACATGCTTACAGGCAGAGCATAAGAGGAAAGCAGGACCTTACCCCGATCAGTGAACTAAAGCTGAGAAAACTGATCTCGCAGAAAAGAGCATGCCCTTCTCAGCATGCATCTGGCCCTTTTCATTTTGCTTTCATCAGCTGGGGCTGTTCAGTGGTGCAAAGAAAACATTGTAAAATGCTTACAGCTTTTATAAGTGCTTCTGAACTCTTCAAATAATGGTAAGAGTTGCAAATCTTATAGGAAGAGCCTATCACAGAAAAGCTTTATTCAGCTCCACAGGGAATGGTGAACTCCAGTTACTGAGAGCTGCTCTAAAGTAAAATACTTATAATAAGGAGGTACTGAAGTATTCATTGTTGTAAAGCTTAACAGGAACAAATATGTGTTTCATTGCATGTCTAAACCTAATATCTCTAAAGAGTGTCTGTGACCGCCAGCAGAGGGAAAAGAGTGAAATTTTGCAGATGGATAAAAAGGAACTTTCAATAACCAAGCTTAGTTTTTTGGCAAAAATCCAATGCACTGGGAATTCTCCAGCAAAATGGGTTGAACTTGGCAGATCTGCAAATATGCATATTTCTACTCAGAACAATCAAGCAAACATGGAGACTTCCAGAGGAACTAATTATCTTTTGTCTTTTTTACCTTAGAAAGAGGGTAATATTTGGAAGACAATCAATTGCTAAGAGATTTTAGAAGCAACATTTTAAAAATGTTGAAAGAAAAACCTATATTTAGCCTTTCTCAAAAGTGTTTTTAATACCCGTTTGTGCTCCCAAAATAATTTATCATAATTGACAGAAGCCTGAGCCATATGGTTTATAATTTGAAGACTTTTATTTTGTCATTTGCCTTTTAAGTAAAAAGGAAATTCTATTTCAATATCTTTTATTTTTCTTGCTACTTACTGCTATAGTTCCATCATTATGAGATGAATCAATGCAGTCAATTTTCTAAGTATGTATCCATATGAGACAAACCCTGTTTACTGACTCAGATTATTTACATTACAGAAAAACAAGCTACAGAGGAGTATAGATAGCTTATCTCCAAAGAGTATTTTCTGGAAAATATTGGCATATATGAAAGTATACTGTAAATATCAGTATTAATATATAGTATATGTTTTATATTTGATTATATGCATGTAAATGAATTGGGTGATGACATGGTCTTTCAGTACAAAGTATTACAGCAAGTACAAGCAATTTGACCATGTGTTCTAAATTCAAATAGAGATATTTTAAATATTTTATTTAAAAAACTAAATCACAGAAAACAGTAGAGAGAACCAATTTAATTAAAACATAAATTCCCGATTTTCACATTTTGTAAATTTTTCAGTTACAGTTGGGGTATTATAAGATATTTGAGCTTAAAATAGACAAATTAAAAACAACATTTACTTTAAGAGTGGGCTGGTAGAGAGCTTTTTAACTGGAATGAATACATTTATGTTTTCTGAGGTGGAATGATGGTCAAGGTAAGCAAAAGAAAAAGGACAAAAGAAAAGAGGTAGAATGCTGTGCATGAATCTATTTCTGTCATAAATATCTGTGCATAGCTATAGAAAATATCTGAAGGACACTAACAGTTAATTATGGCTATCTTTGGTAAATAGAACGCTGGGAGTGGACATAGGAGACTTCACTTTTATAAATGTGTTTTATATGTTTGGATCTCTTTTTCTCAATGAGTTTGTATTCCTGCACACAGACACACTCATGTTTTTATTTAAGGGAATATGTATATATGTTTAAAGGGACTAGCATAGTGGAAAGACTACTAGTCCTGACTTTGCAATTGACTAACTGTATGACCATCAAAAACTAAATTGAGGGACGCCTGGGTGGCTCAGTGGTTTAGTGCCTGCCTTTGGCCCAGGGCGTGATCCTGGAGACCTGGTTTCGAGTCCCACATCGGGCTCCCTGCCTGGAGCCTGCTTCTCCCTCTGCCTGTGTCTCTGCGTCCTCCCCCCCCCGTGTCTCTCATGAATAAATGAATAAAATCTTAAATAAAAAGTAAATTGATCTGCTTATTTTATATGATTATCATGAGAATTATTTGAAAGTACAAATAAGAAAGGGAAGATTAGCTCTTTGTTGTTGTTAAATATGAACTCTAAAAGCTAGAAAATGTAGCAGATCTATTGAGACAGTTAGGCTACCAACTCATAGATCTGGTTGACTTTGCAAAAAGTGTAGTATTAAGGTGAGAGTAGCACTGCCATAATGTTGTTTCTATTTGTAAATGTTACCCTGAAAGGACTGAAATTAGGGAGTCACAAAAACATCCATGTGATAAAATGATTGTATGTGGTGGTTACAAAATACCACATTGTGGTATTGTTAGTGAGTGGAAAAAAATAGCATTTGGTCCCCTCTCCCACCACCACCCCCAATGTATGTAGAGTTCTGATTTGGGTCCATTAGTTTCACCTACTGTAAATCTATGTTAAAATTCCATATGGTCTATAACATGGATAATTTAAAAATATTTTTATAGCATAGACATGCATAAACTCTTACACTACTGTTCTAAGCTTCCTAGATTATGTGTATATGTATATATCTATACCTATATCTATGTATCTGTATATCCCTTTAGCTGACCAGTATTCACATTTTATTATTATATTTTCTGCTTAGTGAAATCTGTAAGAAATAAAACTATTTAGTAAACTTATAGACCATCAACTATGTGAACGATTTAATGCATAAACAAAACTTAATTAGCAAGAGACAAAAAAGAAGAATGGTAATGACAAAGTAGTAGCAAACGTAAAGTATTACAGAAGCCCTATATTACAATTTTAAGTTTTATGTTCATATGTTTGATGGAAACAGGGAGTATATATATCAGGTATGTAGGCAAAGTAAGGAACCAGAAGGTAGGGATTCTCATTTTAAACTAACCGTATGATAGTTTGTTGTAATTAATCATCTACAGATTAAGATTACATAGAATTACATGGGCTAAAATGCTGATGACTTCTTAGATATATTAAATTTTATATGGTTCTATTACCTTTTCTCAGTGGATGTTTTTGTAGTTGATTGGAAATGTTCTCTTTGGCTAAGCCTGAGTGTATTTGGGGCCAGGTCAATGGAGTGATTAACTGATCCTATCAACAATATGCTTTTTTTATATTTGCCTTCAAAATTTAGACACAAATGTTTGGTATTTTGTAAACAAGTCAGAAATGAACAACATCTTTCCAACAGTAGATCTATTTTAGTTAGTGCGTTTTTACCAAATGTTTCATACTTGGGGGCTGGGTCTTAGCATCCCCTGAGAAAAGCCATTGGTTTTTATCATGTATCCTATAAATCTTGGATGGAAATTCAATATTTTTTATTGTGGTAAAAAAACCTACAACATTATCAATATGATTTTTAAAAAGTATAAATTATGATTTTCTTTTTTCTGTCCCTCTAATTTCCTCCATGAAAAGCTATTAATCTTTTCAGTGGGAATTCCCAAAGGACAGAATGTATATTCTTAGAAAAGTAACATGGGAAATATTACACAGTTCACAGAACTGGATAGTGGATGGTCCATACTATGGTTTCTAGAAGTCTAAATTTGTAAGCAGATTTTTATTAGGATCAGTTTTTGAATAATACATTTTGAAAAATATTTGTTCTTGAATTTTCCCCAGTTAGATTATGAATTCTACATGAGGTCAATACCTTGAATTATCTAATAGTTTTAAAAATCTCTTCATATCCTCTATTATCTTCATCTGTATTGACCTCATATGTAAATTTGTTAGACATGTATGATAAACTTGTACAGATGTACCTATTTTTGTTCAGTAACTTGAAAGGTCTATTTGGAAACCATAGAGAAATTGGAATGGAGTTTGACAAGAGATCCAAACTTATAATAGTTTGGACAGTTTGCTATGAAATTTAGTTATTTTTTTAAATATAAATGCATCTTCAAGATATTTTTTCTACATTTATGTTTTATTGTATTAGAGTACTTTTCACAGATGTTTATCCTGTGTTCTTTTCTTTTTTTAAAGATCTATTTACTTATTTGAGAGAGAGAATGTGTGTGTGCATGTGCATGTGCACGAGCTGGGGAGAGGGGCAGAGAGGGAGAGAGAGAGAACCTAAAGCAGACTCAGAGCACGGTGCCTGAGCAGTGTGGGTTTGATCTGATCCCAGGATCCTGAGATCATGACCTGAGCCAAAATCAAGAGTGGACTGACTGCTCAACTGACTGAGCAACCCAAGAGCCCGTATTTCAGTGGAAATGTTTTTCGTAGTAATAGCTGATATCTTTGGTATTTACTGCTAAGGACCTCAGGTGCATCATACTTTGAGGTAGATTTTATTATTTCCATTCTGTAGAAATGGAAATTGATGTAGGTATGGTTATATAAATCGTTTGGGTCATATTAATTGTGGCATGACTAGGCTTCAACCCTACACCTGTCTGGTTTCAAAACTCATGATTTTACTCACGAAATCAAGCTGTATCTGAATACACAGATATCTGTAAACACAATAACGGAATGTGTATTTGTTTTAACTTTATTGCATCCAGTTATTTATAGAGTTAGCATAGGGTAAAATTACATATGGTTGCATAAAGCATTTAATGTGAACTAAAATCTGATCTTTCCTTCCCACACCTGCTTACCTTTTCTTCTGTGAGCTGAGGGAGAAAAGATCACAGCATATATGTATTAAGACTTGGGAAAGAATGGTGCCTGCTGTTTCCTAAAATGTAGAGATGGAAGGGGCTTTGGAGAGTTAATCCAACTCCTGAATTTTTAAAATTCAAATTCCTGTCTCATGTTCGAAATGATAGCTGAAGTAAGAACATCCTGTTTCCTTCATTGGAGGAAAAGAATTTGTTGGGGAGGCATGAACACGTGAATTTGAAGATGAATCCTACGTTTGGAAAGCTCAATGTAACAGTCTCATAATAACGGTAATGATTGGTATTTCTGGGGCTGCATCCCAATGACTGCTGCTTTCTTCTGAATAGTTACTGGAAAATATATCTAGACTAAAGTTTGTGGCTAAATTTAGGGTCCATATTTTCTGATTTTCCCAAGATAATGAGTTCCTGATTTCTACTGAATTACAGAGTTACAAGAAATTAGATTTTGATTTCTTCTCTAGGGATTATTGCTTTTTCCATTTCCTTGTGTGCTTTCTAGAGAAAGCTCCTCTGGAGCAGTGACCTTATCTGCTTTTTTAGCCTCAAGATCCTCAGTGTCTCAAAACTCATGATGAGAGTTCAGTAAACATATTGGGAAATACAAGTAAGTGATAAATATCAAACTTGGTCTAATGAAATCCTTACTGAGAACATAAGACCTTCTAGGGATTTAGGCTCCAAAGACTTTTGTTAAAAGGGTAAGTTAGGGGCGCTTGGATGGTGCGGTTGGTTAAGCATGCAATTCTTGGTTTCAGCTCAAGTCACAATCTCAGAGTTGTGAGATTGAGTCCTGAGTTGGGCTCCGTGCTCAGTGGAGTCTGCTTGAAAAGTTCTCCCTCTCTCCTTCTGCCCCTCCCCCAGCATGTTCTCTCTTTTAGAATAAATATGCAAATCTTTTTAAAAAATAAAGGATACATTAAAATTCTCAAAGAAAATATTGGACGGAGTATATCTTGAGTAATATTTTGGGGTTTTAACTTGTAACAAGATCATATGAATTATTTTTCAGTTTGTGTTGGTTTCAGTCTTGTGTTTGCTTTCGTTATTTAGGCTTTGCAATTTTGTTTGTAGGCATGTGACTTTGCTTGTGTAATTATTAAGTATAAGTATACTTAGTAAAATGGTTGCCTCTTATCTTACTAATTTAAAAACGCAAATTTTTTCTTTCCTCCTACTTTTTAATGTTTTTAATTGAATTTAAATGTTGCATTCAGAACGGCTGATACATGTTTCATTAAAACCAAAGAGTTTTTCTTGTTGTCTAGTATATATATTTGTTTTAGAGCTGAAACAATACTTTTAGCTTGTGGATTCTAAATGTCATATTTTCTGAGTTAATAAACCAGTTGAATGAATCTGTTGCATTTTTGTGTTCTGATGTGGTTTTGCAGAAAAAATGGGCTAACATTAAACCTAACATTTTATTAATATAAGTAATAAAAATTTGCCTTCAATTTGGTTATTGAAAGTTAATGCACTAAATGTACTATTGCATCTTTACCATTGAGCAGGTCTGTGAGCCTCAGTAATGGAAAATTAGGAGAATGTGGGGTTATTTATCAAAATCATCTTTGATGCATTATAATTCTTTTAAAAAATATTCTTTATTTTGAGAGAGAGAGAGAGAGAGAGAGAGAGAGAGGGAGAGAACAGGGGAGGGGCAGTAAGGAAAGGGAGAGAGAAAATCATAAGCAGACTGCACTGAATGTGGAGCCAGACATGGGGCTCAGTCCCAGAGGACCCTGGGATCATGACCTGAGTCAAAATCAAGATACGATGCTCAACCAACTGAGTCATCCACATGCCCCTGATGTGCATTATAATTCTATACCTAAGCTGTAGTTATGAAGCAGAGAAAATTGATCTATAAAGACTTGATGAATAACTAATGCATAAATTAAAATTTCTGCCTTTAATCTGTTAAAGTATTTCAATGAAACGTTTGTAGTCTATGCATATTTGGTGGCATATTTGAGTAGCAGTGTGACTCAGAATAAAAGTGTCAACTTTCCACTAAGACTATAATCTCCTTAGTGGTCAAGATTGAGTCACTTCCATCTTTTCCATTCCTAGCACAAAGTCTGACACATTAAAAAAGTAAAAAACAAAAATCTTGATTATAGGTTTGCTAGATAAGTAAATAAATGATTACTTATGAGAATATCTTCAACCATTATAATGGCATTAGGATTTCATTCAGGGGCAGCTCCGGTGGTGCAGCGGTTTAGCGCCGCCTGCAGCCCAGGGTGTGATCCTGGAGACCCCGGATCAAGTCCCACGTTGAGCTCCTTGAATGGAGCCTGCTTTGCCCTCTGCCTGTGTCTCTGCCTCTCTCTCTCTCTCTGTGTGTGTGTGTCTCTCATGGATAAATAAAATCTTAAAAAAAAAAAAAAAGGATTTCATTCAGTGTTTTATTTATTTATTTATTTATTTATTTATTTATTTTACATATTTTATTTATTTTTTTGACAGAGAGAGAGCACACAAGTAGGCAGAACAACAGGCAGAGGGAGAGGGGAAAGCAGACTTCCCACTGAGCAGGAAGCCCGATGTGGGGCTTGATCCCAGGACCTCAAGATCATAACCCAAGTCAAAGGCAGATGCTCAACCAGCTGAATCACCCAGGCGCCCCTCATTCAATGTATTTTAATGACTAATTCAATATCAAATTTCTTATCTCCTTACTATATGTAAAGTACTGTGAAAAGCACTTTTGTGGAATTAAAATGACAAACAGGGCCTTGTTTTAAAGGAATTTATACTCATAAAGGAAATATGTAGTGACAACTCAAATTTCAATGCTTTAAATGCAATGGGAACAGAGAGGAGGCAAGGCCAGTTGGTGTTCCCGGCAAGAAGGAAGAGCATGTTGCAGGGTATAGGTGTGTGTGGAATGTGCCAGTTTCAGAACAGCCAAATAATTCATGGTTACTAGAATCAGAGTTTGTGGACAAGGTAGGTTTGAGTAGTGAGGTTTAAGAGTCACACAACTGCTTTCAGTTGCCATCTTTCTGCCAGAGTTGCAAGCATCACAATAAAAGAGCTCATGACAGTTTCTTTAGTGATCACTCTTTTGAATCTTAACTCAGTTGCCATATCATATTACATCCAGGTCAATTCTACAAGCTTTCATGATCCCAACTTCCAGTGTGGTTTCTTACTCTTCTATTCTAGATTTTGCTGCTTAACTCTAGATTTAATAGTGAAGCAACATCCCATCCTTCTCCACCAACACTGCCATGGGTGGTACTCTTGTTGGTACTATTTGTTCGATCACATTGAAGGTAAAATTGGAAAAATAAAAAGGGCAGGGCTCAAATCAGGAGGAACTTTTCTTCCATGTATGACATGTTGAGAGTCTAGTGAGAAAGCTATCACATTAGCAATAAACTCCAGCTGTTTGGTTATTAAGATAAATTATTAGACAACATAGATGTTGGGGAGTTAGTCCATCATAGTTTTGCATTGAATCCTGACTTTATAGCTCAGCAACTAAGTGCGTCAGCACACCAAGCAATTCTTAAGGTGAATTCACATTAACTGACCTTGCAGAAAGTTAGGTAAAACAGAATTCCAATGCATTATTGCACAAGATTTGAAGAGTAGTGCCAATGTGAGTGTGGTATTCTAAATTTATAGGCAAATAAAATTATATGGGAACCAAATATTAATCAGAAGGTTTTTTATAAAAGCATGAGATCAAAAGAAAGGGGGGAAGTAATTTTATAATTTGATTGTCATTGGCATTAGTATCCTAGTATCCTGAGGCACTGTCTGCAATAAAAGGACTATCTGGCTACTAGGATTGGGATGCGGGATATGTGGGGCTTGTGCATCACTTCCCTTGCTTGGATGGCACTATCAACATCTTTCTTCTCTGTCTCTGCTTTGACTGTGAGTCCACTGCTGCCCAGACCCTCAAAGAATGTCAGAGCATTCTTTGATCAGCAGTATCTTCAGGAGATAAATAGGTTTTATTTTATGGGCCATCTCTGATTGATTGAATATGGCTGCCTGGGACAGTCTCGAGAGGAACTCCCAAGACTCCGACAAGCTCAAAGGGCTAGAGTACCTAGGAGGTGGTGCTGGAGGGCTATTCTGGGTTCTCAGGGAGTAGAGATAATTTACTGGATTTGCCTTCCTTGCATGAAGAGTTCAGATTCTGTAGAGCACCTGGAAGAGCATAAGCAGGAAAGTGGCATCATCAGATTTTCATTGAAGGACAGACAAGATGATCAGGTCGCCTGCCTAGATTTGTTGCACTCAGCATCACTCTGGGTGTAAGCTATTTGACCAGAAGTAGCTGAGAAGTATGGGAGCAATATTTAATTCCAGATACTGGTTTTCTATGCTTGCCTTTACTGTGGCTGATGTATTTCTTCTCCAAATGAATATTACCATACCTGTTTGAAGAATAAAGAGAAACAGATTTAAAAAATCTTGGTTTTGTTGAGCAAAATGGAGGGGATTTTTTTTTTAAGATTTTATTTATTTATTCATGAGAGACACACACAGAGAGAGAGGCAGAGACACAGGTAGAGGGAGAAGCAGGCTCCATGCAGGGAGCCCGACATGGGACTCGATCCCAGATCTACAGGATCACACCCTGGGCTGCAGGCGGCACCAAACCACTGCACCACCCGGGCTGCCCTAGAGGGGATTTTTAAATTCAGTCAAGGCTCCTCAGTTATAAACCAGAAAATTGTTGCCTAATTACTTGGCAATGGTTGATTGAAAGATAATGGCATCATACTTTATTAATGAAATCTTCTTGTGCCTTTTTCTGAATGTTTTCTAGTAGTATTTAGACCTTTCTGCTAAATGCTTTTAATGCTTACCACTGCACTTCGATGTTCATAGCTAAGGATTTATAGATTTGTTTGTTGTTTATTTCATAAATGAACAGAATCAATTTGATAAGAGACTTTCATTGATAGTATTTTTTAAAAAGATTGTATTTATTTATTCATTCATGAGACATTTATTCTCACACAGTGAGAGAGAGAGAGAGAGAGAGAGAGAGGCAGAGACACAGAGGGAAAAGCAGGCTCCATGCAGGGAGCCCGATGTGGGACTCCATCCAGGGACTTCCAGGATCACGCCCTGGGCTGAAGGCAGGCGCTAAACCGCTGAGCCACTCAGGGATCCCTAATGATGGAATATTTTCATCAGTTTTGCTGTGGATGGGATTAGGGTGTCCTTGACTATAGCATAAGTTGTGTGCACACCTCACTAACAGTGTTAAGAACCTTTCTTGGCAGCATTTTTTTTTCTGGAAACAGACTTTTTAAGGACCAGAGTCTCATTTGCTTGTTAAAGATTTAAAAAAAAATATTATATTATATATAAGACACTATGTTTACATATATAATTTATTTTAAGACATAGTTATTTTTCCAAATAACTGTGAACGAGTAGATTTGGGCCTTTTACTAACCAGATGCTTTTTATGTGCTGGACACTTTGTGTATGTTATTTTGCATCCCACATCTAATCTTTGAGGGAGTATTGCTAATATTCTTTTGAAATGTATATTATAAGGAACAGAAGCCAAATAATTTGCTAAGTTAGGTAGCTAAAAATGATGTTTAAATGATGTTTGAACCCAGGTCTGTTTCAATGACGAAGCCTACAGTCATAACTACTTAAGAACATATGTGAGGGAATATAGTTTGCAAAATACAATAATCTGAATATTATTAGTGCTGTTTTCCCCAAAGGATTCTGTAGGGCATAAATCAGTTGATACTATATACATTCTCTCTCAGAACCTCTTAACCTGAAGATTATGCCACATTCTAACAAATAAAATAAAAAAGTATGGCAGTAATACTAATGTTACCTACTATCTTCTTAGTATTTTGCATTTTATATTTATGTTGTTTGTCATGTTGGTTTTGGATTGTAAATAATTTTTTTGCATCCTTTAACTTTCTTGCTGATTACTTTATGCTTTTGAAAAATATTAAAGTTTTGCCATGACAATTAATTTTCCTGTGTTCCCACCTGTTTGCTTGGCTGTTGTTTACTTGGCTACCTCTGAAACTGGGATTAGTGTTTGCATATTATCATTTCAGCAGAGTTATTTGAGTTCTGTGTACTGCTAATCAGGGATGGGAATATGCTCTGCTTTAATGAACCACTGATTTCTTATGCTTTCTATAAAATTCTATTTTCTTCCACTGTATATTTAATAAAAATTTGTTTACCATTTTTTTTTTACATGCAAAACCTTATTTGGGCTGACTACAGAAAAGCTTTTCCCATCTCAGTAGACATTTTTTAGTTTACTGGGATGTGCATATTAATATTATTCTCTGGCCTTAGCTCCTTACTGAAAACTGGCAGAAGCATCTTTTGTATTAATTTATAGGTGACAGTGAAAACTCTATGGAGTGGGGAATAGCATTACTGAAGTCATTATTTTTCTATTTATACTTTCAATCGTTTTAGTCAAGTTTGATTTCTTTAATACATGTTTTTATTTATAAGTAATAACTATGTTTTGAAAGTGGTATTTTAAAATAACTTTAAAAACTTAACCTAAGCTCACTCATTGATGGTCACTAACATTGGTTTAAGTCCAATCTTTCAGGTGAGGATATAGAACTATTAGTTCATTTTATGAAGATCAACAGAGGATAATTAGTACATATACTAATTTTGATATATGTTGAACTATTTTTAATGTACCTAAGTCCTAACAGCTTGAGTTGCATAGAGTTTTTAATATTCTCTTTACTTTTCCTAAGACAAATGAAATAAGTGCATTACTAAATCTAATTCCCTTAGCAAAAAATAGGTAGAAATTTATAAACCAGTGTTTTGTCAATACTTCTAGAACAGGGAATAATCCTGTTTCCTTTATGTACTAAGTGTCTTGCTAATGCTTGCAAATGTAGCTGAGTGGGGCCAAATTAAAGTTCTAGTTGAGAAATGCAAAGGTGAACTTTAAATGCATTGTCTATGTGTGTTATCGATGAAGATTGAACATTTTTGTCTAGATAAGAATAAATATCATTTAAATCAATGACTCTACCCATCTGCATATAGTTTTATGAACTCATGTGCCTATAACAAAATTTATCATATTTTATAGTGAATAATAAAATTATAGAATTTTAGGTCCCTTGAAAAGGGCCCTTAGATGGTCCAATGATCTTATTTTAAGTACTATAGAAGTAAAGTTTCCCCCCCGGCTGGTTAGTGTCAAAGCAAGATGCAGAACTCACATCACCTGTTGCTAAGCCTAGAATCTTTTTCACCACTCTGTGCTGCCACTGATTTATGATATCTACTAAACTTTTTATAAGATCTAAAGTCAATCTGCATTCCCAATATTGAGGAGACTCAGCTCATTTATCTTCTTAAATATTTATAAAATATTATGTGCTGGCATATAAGTAGTTACTAATGTTGTCAGGTGAGATACACAATCTCATGATATTCGAGTGAGAAATGTTAATATATACATATAGCCTTCCATAGCCAAACAGAATGTTCCCTACTGGGAAGCAATTAATTAAGAAATAAAAAATGTTTTCAAAATTTTCCACACACGTGGAGGATATTGAATGTAACACTGAAGAAACAATATACATTTTATTTTTTGAAAAATCTGTGCTTTTAAAATCTGAACAAAAAAAATATCTGAACAAAGTAAAACTATCTTCAAGGATTTTTGGTTAATAAAAATTATATATTATTTTCAGTTATAAATAATGTGATTTCAACATTAATATTTTAAATTCCCATGGACTTTTGGAAAGATTTGCCATATTAGTTATAAACAATGTGCAGATAGGCACAGAGAAGCCATTTATTTGCTTTCTTTCCTCATAGATATAGTATGGATAGATTTTAAGACTACCAGCAAGGATGGTTTGTTCTGTTCTTATTAGTTGAATTGCCATGTTTATTATGTAGATTTGCTTTAATTTTGGCTATCCCTTATTGCATACACACATATTTAATGATCTAGATTTTTCCCATTCTACCTGTACCCCCTCCCTTTCTGTTAGTATTGCTTTGAATGCTGCATGTAAAATTGTTTAATTTTATATTTAGAAATGCAAATTTAAATTACAACTTTGGCCTGTGTAGCTCAAGGGATTTCTTGTTAGGAAATATTCAAGGAATCCTATTTATTGAATACATCATGTTATCAGAGTATTTTTAATGGTGATTAGTCCAAATGCATAATTCTATGTATTATTTTCTTATGAGAACACTTTTTGCATTTAGTTTCTTTGATCCTTTTTATAATTGCTGTTATATACTCTGATACAGGAGTAAGTAAAGGTATTTTGAGAAATGCAAGACACCATTTCTCTCATTTTTATCAAATTTTTAAGAGCTAATTTGAGATACAATTCTACTTGTTTGCATTTTTTTCCATTTGTTCCTGTGTTTAAATGTTTGTTACCATAGCAACTAAGAAGAATTTATCACTTATTTCTTGTTAGATGTCAAATAGCATGGGCTCCTGTATGTTGGGCTTAGGACTCACAGCAATTCAGGTCTAGTTCATTTGTTCTTGCCTACGTTTGTCTGGAAACTGACATCTGGAACAGAACTCTGGTCTGGACATCAGAAGACTCAAATGCTGGTTCCAGCTTCAGTGCAGTTTAATCTTGTGGCCTTGAACAATTGACCAACATTTCTGGACCTCAGTTTCCTGAGTTGTTAAATGAAGAAGTAGGGCTGGATAATATTTAAGGTCCTTTTTAGTTTAAGTATAATTAATAAAATTGTAGGGCTAATGTGATTGATCTTTGGAGTGTTCACATACATCAATCTCTTGCACCTTTGGTTCCCTTTAACTGGATATTTAGAGAGAGAATCTTTGGGAGTTTTGAGGAGAGAACGCAATGTTTGAATACATCTGTATTGGGCAGCACTTGAGTCATATTGTACTAACTTCTATAATTTTCTTTATAGTAGTCCAGTCCTCTTTTTCATGTAGCCCAAGGGTTCTAGAGAAACTCATGATATTACATTCAGTTCTGTGACTGGATTCTTTATCATCACTATTAGCTAACGAACTTAGCCTAATTAGGATGTATATTGGCAAACTTTGAAGTGTTCTCAATTAATGCTCTGGAGCAAAGTGATACAAAGAATTGAAAGAAGACCTGATTTAATGACACTTGAGTAGGAAGAACTCACTTCTGTGTGTCTCTCCTTTACTACTGTCACAGAACATTTCACTTGAAACTTCTGGTCACCAAATGTGTGTGAGGTTTTCCCATACCAAAAGTTCTGCAACACTTGTCAGATGTCCTACAATTTAACTCAAATCTGACACTCTTTACCTGGAGATGCAGTAGACCCTACACATCAAGGGCTTGTCCTGCAAGACTACCCCCACCCCTCAGATGCTAATGGCAAGCCCAGGTTGTTACCAGTGCTCTGACCGACCAACTACATATTTGATGATTTCATAACATTTTCCTTTGGTTCAATTAATATTTTAGAGCAGCTCATAGAACTAGGAAAAGAGTGTACTTACTGTTTACTGGCTTAATATAAAAGGATATATAAGGATACGGGTGAACTTCCAGATGGAAGAGATGCATAGGGCAAGGTATGTGGGAGAGGTATGAAGTCATATGCTGTCTCCCAGTGTGCCACTTTCCTCGCACCTCCATGTGTTCTCTGAACCCCCTACTTTTGGGATTTTTATGGAGGCTTCATCATGTAGGCATGATTCATCGTTAACTCTATTTCCAGCCCTTCTTCCCAGTCCTGGGAGGCAGGACTGAAAATTTCAAGCTTTCACTCATGGCTTGGTCTTTCTGGTAACTGCTCCCCAACCACGGTTTCACCAAGATCCAGGATCACCTCTTCAGAACAAAAGACACTGTATCACCTATGAAATTCCAAGAGATTTAGGAACTCTGTATCAGGAATGAGGGCTAAAGACCAAATATTAAAACAGAAGATGCTCCTAGTTATAGACTTTACAAGGGTTTTTAGGAGATTTATGCCAGGAAGCAATGGCAGAGGCCAATATATATATTTTGTGTTATCTCGTAACACTACAATTCATATTAAATAGTGTATTTTACTACAGTTCATATTAAATAGTGTAGTTTTTGCTCGGGAATGTTTGAGATTGTAGCAAAACTGCTCAGCCTGGTGTGATGGAGTCTGAGATGAGATGAGTCACTTATTTTGAGCAAAAGTTTCATAAAGAACATCTTTGAAATAGTAAAATGAAGGTTTTGAAGTTTGATACTGACTTAATGCGTTAAGCAATTCAGACAATTCAATATTAATATTGCATTTTAGGTAAGTTTGGTCAAACTGTGAAGAACAGCTATAATTAAAAATGACTGTCTAATATTCATTGTTGCTGACAGCTGCCTAGCAAATCCCAAGATGCAGTAGGAGAGGGAAGATATTAAAGATAATATTATTTTAGGTTGTCTCCGCTTTTTCTAGTATTATAAAGGATAAGTTGTTTCTAATGCTCTAAAAAAAAGAAAAAAAACTTATATACTGCTAAGGTTATTTTTCTAAGCATACGAAAAATAATACTTTAAATTTATTGTTAGAGAGGCGATTTAAAAGTCACAAGATACATACTTCCAAAATGGAGGTGCAGTTTGGTTAATCAATGTACTCTAGTGGACACATTATTCTATTTTTAGGTTTTTTTTTTTTTTTTGTATTTTGGCATTTAATAGCACTAGATTTAAAGTCCACCCCATTACCACATAGCACTAAACTATAGATCAGACAAGTTGTTTATTTATATCCCAACACTTTAAATAATTGCTGTTAGGGATAATATTGAAGGGTTATATTTACAATGTCTTTAATATTGTCTTCTTTGCCTTTTCAAATAAAATGCCAAAACAATTGTTGTAGTTCAGAGTGCTGTGTGTTTTGTGTACTTAAAATGCTAACTAAATATTAAACTCCATAATATGGAATTACTTTTGGAATGATGTTGATTATTAAGCTCATCATTACTATATTGTTTAAAATGAGCATTGAGCTAATAAAATCCCAATAAATAGCAAGTTCAAGTAATACATGAAGTCGGGGGAAAAAGAATACAAGGTAGATATTTTTGGAAAGAAAAAATTTTGTCTTTTGCAAATATGAATTGGATATCAAGCAAAAAAAAAAAAAAGTTCATGACAGCTCTACAATTAGAATATTCATTTTAAGTACCCCAAAGGGCCAAGTACTGATATATGAACAAAATGGGAACCAAAATTTAACATTAAGCAATCTCTTGAGTAAAGTTATAAATAAAATAAAGGATTGGTCACTTTTGTCATGTTGCTCAGCTTTAGATCTTGGAAGAGAGAGAAAGAAGGAATTTGGAAAAGACTGTAATGAACCGCCCAAATTCTTGGAATTTGATTCAGACCAAAAGGAAATGATTTCTGAAATTCAGGACAGACTTAAAAATAATGATTCTTCCAGTTGTGAAACACTTTTGTCACACCTTTGTTTTAATGTCCCAAAATAGAATTGTATAAGTTTTGGCATAAGAAATGAAAAGTTGCTATGTAAAAATGATTTTTAAAATTTAAGTAATTTATTTACTTAAATTTTCCAGTTTTATTGAGAAATAATTGACATATATCACTATTAGTTTAAGATGTACAGCATGATGGTTTGATTTATATATATTGTGAAATGATTATCACATCAGGTTCAGCTAATATCCATCTTCTCATATAAATACAATAAAAAGAAAGGAGAGAAGGAAAAAAATTTTCTTATGATCAGAACTCTCAGGATTTATTCTCTTAACTTTTCTACATCATATAGCAATGTTAACTATGGTCATGATGTTGTATATCTCATTCCTGGTACTTATTTATCTAATGACTGGAAGTTTGTATCTTGTGATGACTTTTATCCAATTCATTCTCCCCGAATGCTCCACTTTTGGTAACACAAGTCTGATCTCTTTTTCTATGAGTTTTTTTCTTTTTTTTAATTCCACATATAAGTGAGATCATGCAGTATTTGTCTTTGTCTGACTTATTTCAGTTAGCATATTGCCTTCAGGGTCATACATGTTGCAAATGGAAAGGTTTCATTTTTTATGGCTGAATAATATTCATATAAACATATGAATATAGTATATACAAACACACACACACAATTCTTTATCCATTCATTCATTGATGAGCATTTAGGTTGTTTCCATGTCTTGGCCATTGTAAATAATGCTGCTATGAACAAGTGTGTGTACTTATGTTTCAGAGTTAGTGTTTTTGTTTTTTTTTGTGTGTGTGTGTGTATATTCCCAGAAGTAGTATTGCTGGATCATAGGAATTTTATTTTTAATTTTTTTGAGGATCCTCAAAATATTTTTCAAGATATCTTCTGTAGTGGCTGTACCCATTTACAATCCCACCAACAGGACACAAGGGCTCTCTTTTCTTCACATTCACACCAGCATTTGTTATCTCTTGTCTTTTTTGATGATGACCATTCTAACAGGCGTGAGGTGATACCTTATTATGGTTTTAATTTGCATGAAAATTATTTTGAGGTTAATTTAAAAAGCTGAGTGTATACTGACATTTAAAAACTAAGGGAAAAAAAACCTAAGGGCTTTTTAGATTTCCTG